>NW_026870954.1:0-600000 GCF_033118175.1 Dama dama | reverse complement strand
CCTGCACTCCGTGCAGAGGAATTCCGTGTTCCACATCAAACGTGAAAGGAGCCTTGATTTCCTTGATGGCACTCCAGAGAAAACCCAAGATCACTGTCTCAAGTCTAGAGGGATCCTGAGGGCACTGGAGCAACAGGAAAGGGATCCGTGGACCCCAAATCAACTCGAGATGAGAGCTTAGTCCCTGGCTTCGACTCAAGGGGAATACCAACTTTCCACAAGCACCTCAAGAGGAGGCTTCTCTCAGCTACAAGTAAGTGAGAGGGACCCTGAGTTTTTGGCCTCAAGTGGAATGGACACCGAGATGCTCTGACTCGAATAAAGGCCGGATATCCCAACAGTGAATTGAATGCAGGCTCGTCTTGCATCTCCATAGACGAAGGGATGTCTGAATCCCCTGTGGAGACCACAGAGAAAGACCTAGTCCTACGCCTCATCAAGACCGGAGGCCTCACATCCTTTGAAAACTCGAGACGTCTGCGGAGATCAATGCTTTTAAAGGAGACGATGCCTGACTCTTCTTGAAAATGGATAGGAGTCCCAGGATCCCTGTGGCACGTTGAAAGGGACCCTGGGTCTCCCGGCTCCTGTGGAGACGCGTCCCAACTGCCATGCCAAGACTCGAGGAGAATCCCGAGGTGTCCCTCGCACCTAGGCAGGAGTCCTGACGTCG
Organism: Dama dama; assembly: GCF_033118175.1. Lineage (NCBI taxonomy): Eukaryota > Metazoa > Chordata > Mammalia > Artiodactyla > Cervidae > Dama > Dama dama. Next base: position 599,327 of record NW_026870954.1, on the reverse strand, counting down.
CTGAACAAACACGTGTCTGGAAGGGCCCTCCCCGTTGTAACTCGAGAATATACCCCAGGTTCCGGCCGCAACTCGAGAAAAACCATGAGACTTCCCTCTCGCCGCGAGATGAGGCCCGATTCCCCTGCACTGCGTGCAGAGCAATTCCGTGTTCCACATCAAACGTGAAAGGAGACTTGATTTCCTTGATGGCACTCCAGAGAAAACCCAAGATCACTGTCTCAAGTCTAGAGGGATCCTGAGGTCACTGGAGCAACGCGAAAGGGCTCCGTGGACCCCAAATCAACTCGAGATGAGAGCTTAGTCCCTGGCTTCGACTCAAGAGGAATATCAACTTTCCACAAGCACCTCAAGAGGAGGCTTCTCTCAGCTACAGGTATGTGAGAGGGACCCTGAGTATGTGGCCTCAAGTGAAATGGACACCGAGATGCTCTGACTCGAAGTAAGGCCGGATATCCCTGCAGTGAATTGAATGCAGGCTCGTCTTGCATCTCCCAAGACGAACGGTTGTCTGAATCCCCTGTGGAGACAACAGAGAAAGACCTAGTCCTCCGCCTCAACGCGAACGGAGGCCTCACATCCTTTGAAAACTCGAGAGGTCCGCGGAGATCAATGCTTCCAAAGGAGACGATGCCTGACTCCTCTTGAAAATGGATAGGAGTCCCAGGATCCCTGTGGTACATGGAAAGGGGCCCTTGGTCTCCCGACTCACGTGGAGACGCGTCCCAATTGCCATGCCAAGACTCGAGGAGAATCCCGAGGTGTCCCTCGCACCTAGGCAGGAGTCCTGACGTCGCTGAACAAACACGTGTCTGGAAGGGCCCTCCCCGTCGTAACTCGAGAATATACCCCAGGTTCTGGCCGCAACTCGAGAAAAACCATGAGACTTCCCTCTCGCCGCGAGATGAGGCCCGATTCCCCTGCACTGCGTGCAGAGCAATTCCGTGTTCCACATCAAACGTGAAAGGAGCCTTGATTTCCTTGATGGCACTCCAGAGAAAACCCAAGATCCCTGTCTCAAGTTTAGAGGGATCCTGAGGTCACTGGAGCAACACGAAAGGGCTCCGTGGACCCCAAATCAACTCGAGATGAGAGCTTAGTCCCTGGCATCGACTCAAGAGGAATACCAACTTTCCACAAGCACCTCAAGAGGAGGCTTCTCTCAGCTACAGGTATGTGAGAGGAACCCTGAGTTTGTGGCCTCAAGTGGAATGGACACCGAGATGCTCTGACTCGAAGTAAGGCCGGATATCCCTGCAGTGAATTGAATGCAGGCTCGTCTTGCATCTCCCAAGAAGAAGGGATGTCTGAATCCCCTGTGGAGACCACAGAGAAAGACCTAGTCCTCCGCCTCATCGCGACCGGAGGCCTGACATCCTTTGAAAACTAGAGATGTCCGCGGAGATCAATGCTTCCAAAGGAGACGATGACTGACTCCTCTTGAAAATGGATAGGAGTCCCAGGATCCCTGTGGCACGTGGAAAGGGACCCTGGGTTTCCCGCCTCACGTGGAGACACGTTCCAATTGCCATGCCAAGACTCGAGGAGAATCCCGAGGTGTCCCTCGCACCTAGGCAGGAGTCCTGACGTCGCTGAACAAACACGTGTCTGGAAGGGCCCTCCCCGTCGTAACTCGGGAATATACCCCAGGTTCCGGCCGCAACTCGAGAAAAACCATGAGACTTCCCCCTCGCGGCGAGATGAGGCTCGATTCCCCTCCACTGCGTGCCGAGCAATTCCGTGTTCCACATCCAACGTGAAAGGAGCCTTGATTTCCTTGATGGCACTCCAGAGAAAACCCAAGATCACTGTCTCAAGTCTAGAGGGATCCTGAGGTCACTGGAGCAACACGAAAGGGCTCCGTGGACCCCAAGTCAACTCGAGATGAGAGCTTAGTCCCTGGCTTCGACTCAAGAGGAATACCAACTTTCCACAAGCACCTCAAGAGGAGGCTTCTCTCAGCTACAGGTATGTGAGAGGGACCCTGAGATTGTGGCCTCAAGTGGAATGGACACCGAGATGCTCTGACTCGAAGTAAGGCCGGATATCCCTGCAGTGAATTGAATGCAGGCTCGTCTTGCATCTCCCAAGACGAAGGGATGTCTGAATCCACTGTGGAGACCACAGAGATAGACCTAGTCCGCCGCCGCAACTTGACCAGAGGCCTCACATTCTTTGAAAACTAGAGAGGTCCGAGGAGATGAATGCTTCCCAAGGAGACGATGCCTGACTCCTCTTGAAAGTGGATAGGAGTCCCAGGATCCCTGTGGCACGTCGAAAGGGACCCTGTGTCTCCCGTCTCACGTGGAGACGCGTCCCAATTGCCATGCCAAGTCTCGAGGAGAATCCCGAGGTGTCCCTCGCACCTAGGCAGGAGTCCTGACGTCGCTGAACAAACACGTGTCTGGAAGGGCCCTCCCCGTCGTAACTGAGAATATATCCCAGGTTCCAGCCGCAACTCGAGAAAAACCATGAGACTTCCCCTCGCCGGGAGATGAGGCCCGATTCCCCTGCACTGTGTGCAGAGCAATTCCGTGTTCCACATCAAACGTGAAAGGAGCCTTGATTTCCTTGATGGCACTCCAGAGAAAACCCAAGATCACTGTCTCAAGTCTAGAGGGATCCTGAGGTCACTGGAGCAACACGAAAGTGCTCTGTCTAACCCAAATCAACTCGAGATGAGAGCTTAGTCCCTGGCTTCGACTCAAGAGGAATACCAACTTTCCACAAGCACCTCAAGAGGAGGCTTCTCTCAGCTACAGGTATGTGAGAGGGACCCTGAGTTTGTGGCCTCAAGTGGAGTGGACACCGAGATGCTCTGACTCGAAATAAGACCGGATATCCATGCAGTGAATTGAATGCAGGCTCGTCTTGCATCTCCCAAGACGAAGGGATGTCTGAATCCCCTGTGGAGACCACAGAGAAAGACCTAGTTCTCCGCCTCATCGCAACCGGAGGCCTCACATCCTTTGAAAACTCGAGCGGTCCCCGCAGAACAAAGCTTCCAATGGAGACGATGCCTGACTCCTCTTGAAAATGGATAGGAGTCCCAGGATCCCTGTGGCACGTGGAAAGGGACCCTGGGTCTCCCGCCTCACGTGGAGACGCGTCCCAATTGCCATGCCAAGACTCGAGGAGAATCCCGAGGTGTCCCTCGCACCTAGGCAGGAGTCCTGACGTCGCTGAACAAACACGTGTCTGGAAGGGCCCTCCCCATCGTAACTCGAGAATATACCACAGGTTCCGGCCGCAACTCGAGAAAAACCATGAGACTTCCCCTTCGCCGCGAGATGAGGCCCGATTCCCCTGCACTGCGTGCAGAGCAATTCCGTGTTCCACATCAAACGTGAAAGGAGCCTTGATTTACTTAATGGCACTCCAGAGAAAACCCAAGATCACTGTCTCAAGTCTAGAGGGATCCTGAGGTCATTGAGCAACACGAAAGGGCTCCGTGGACCCCAAATCAACTCGAGATGAGAGCTTAGTCCTTGGCTTCGACTCAAGAGGAACACCACCTTTCCACAAGCACCTCAAGAAGAGGCTTCTCTCAGCTACAGGTATGTGAGAGGGACCCTGAGTTTGTGGCCTCAAGTGGAATGGACACCGAGATGCTCTGACTCGAAGTAAGGCCGGATATCCCTGCAGTGAATTGAATGCAGGCTCGTCTTGCATCTCCCAAGACGAAGGGATGTCTGCATCCCCTGTGGAGACCACAGAGAAAGACCTAGTCCTCCGCCTCATCGCGACCGGAGGCCTCACATCCTTTGAAAACTCGAGAGGTCGGCGGAGATCAATGCTTCCAAAGGAGACGATGCTTGACTCCTCTTGAAAATGGATAGGAGTCCCAGGATCCCTGTGGCACGTGGAAAGGGACCCTGGGTCTCCCGCCTAACGTGGAGACGGGTCCCAATTGCCATGCCAAGACTCGAGGAGAATCCCGAGGTGTCCCTCGCACCTAGGCAGGAGTCCTGACGTCGCTGAACAAACACGTGTCTGGAAGGGCCCTCCCCGTCGTAACTCGAGAATATACCCCAGGTTCCGGCCGCAACTCGAGAAAAACCATGAGACTTCTCCCTCGCCGCGAGATGAGGCCCGATTCCCCTGCACTGCGTGCAGAGCAATTCCGTGTTCCACATCAAACGTGAAAGGAGCCTTGATTTCCTTGATGGCACTCCAGAGAAAACCCAAGATAACTGTCTCAATTCTAGAGGGATCCTGAGGTCACTGGAGCAACACGAAATTTCTCCGTGGACCCCAAATCAACTTGAGATGAGAGCTTAGTTCCTGGCTTCGACTGAAGAGGAATACCAACTTGCCACAAGCACCTCAAGAGGAGGCTTCTCTCAGGTACATGTATGTAAGTGGGACCCTGAGTTTGTGGCCTCAAGTGGAATGGACACCGAGATACTCTGACTCGAAGTAAGGCCGGATATCCCTGCAGTGAATTGAAGGCAGGCTCGACTTGCATCTCCCAAGACGAAGGGATGTCTGAATCCCCTGTGGAGACGACAGAGAAAGACCTAGTCCTCCGCCTCATCGCGACCGGAGGCCTCACATCCTTTGAAAACTCGAGAGGTCTGCTGAGATCAATGCTTCCCAAGGAGACGATGCCTGACTCCTCTTGAAAATGGATAGGAGTCCCAGGATCCCTGTGGCACGTCGAAAGGGACCCTGTGTCTCCCGTCTCACGTGGAGACGCGTCCCAATTGCCATGCCAAGTCTCGAGGAGAATCCCGAGGTGTCCCTCGCACCTAGGCAGGAGTCCTGACGTCGCTGAACAAACACGTGTCTGGAAGGGCCCTCCCCGTCGTAACTGAGAATATATCCCAGGTTCCAGCCGCAACTCGAGAAAAACCATGAGACTTCCCCTCGCCGGGAGATGAGGCCCGATTCCCCTGCACTGTGTGCAGAGCAATTCCGTGTTCCACATCAAACGTGAAAGGAGCCTTGATTTCCTTGATGGCACTCCAGAGAAAACCCAAGATCACTGTCTCAAGTCTAGAGGGATCCTGAGGTCACTGGAGCAACACGAAAGTGCTCTGTCTAACCCAAATCAACTCGAGATGAGAGCTTAGTCCCTGGCTTCGACTCAAGAGGAATACCAACTTTCCACAAGCACCTCAAGAGGAGGCTTCTCTCAGCTACAGGTATGTGAGAGGGACCCTGAGTTTGTGGCCTCAAGTGGAGTGGACACCGAGATGCTCTGACTCGAAATAAGACTGGATATCCATGCAGTGAATTGAATGCAGGCTTGTCTTGCATCTCCCAAGACGAAGGGATGTCTGCATCCCCTGTGGAGACCACAGAGAAAGACCTAGTCCTCCGCCTCATCGCGACCGGAGGCCTCACATCCTTTGAAAACTCGAGAGGTCGGCGGAGATCAATGCTTCCAAAGGAGACGATGCTTGACTCCTCTTGAAAATGGATAGGAGTCCCAGGATCCCTGTGGCACGTGGAAAGGGACCCTGGGTCTCCCGCCTAACGTGGAGACGGGTCCCAATTGCCATGCCAAGACTCGAGGAGAATCCCGAGGTGTCCCTCGCACCTAGGCAGGAGTCCTGACGTCGCTGAACAAACACGTGTCTGGAAGGGCCCTCCCCGTCGTAACTCGAGAATATACCCCAGGTTCCGGCCGCAACTCGAGAAAAACCATGAGACTTCTCCCTCGCCGCGAGATGAGGCCCGATTCCCCTGCACTGCGTGCAGAGCAATTCCGTGTTCCACATCAAACTTGAAAGGAGCCTTGATTTCCTTGATGGCACTCCAGAGAAAACCCAAGATAACTGTCTCAATTCTAGAGGGATCCTGAGGTCACTGGAGCAACACGAAATTTCTCCGTGGACCCCAAATCAACTTGAGATGAGAGCTTAGTTCCTGGCTTCGACTGAAGAGGAATACCAACTTGCCACAAGCACCTCAAGAGGAGGCTTCTCTCAGGTACATGTATGTAAGAGGGACCCTGAGTTTGTGGCCTCAAGTGGAATGGACACCGAGATACTCTGACTCGAAGTAAGGCCGGATATCCCTGCAGTGAATTGAAGGCAGGCTCGACTTGCATCTCCCAAGACGAAGGGATGTCTGAATCCCCTGTGGAGACGACAGAGAAAGACCTAGTCCTCCGCCTCATCGCGACCGGAGGCCTCACATCCTTTGAAAACTCGAGAGGTCTGCTGAGATCAATGCTTCCCAAGGAGACGATGCCTGACTCCTCTTGAAAATGGATAGGAGTCCCAGGATCCCTGTGGCACGTCGAAAGGGACCCTGTGTCTCCCGTCTCACGTGGAGACGCGTCCCAATTGCCATGCCAAGTCTCGAGGAGAATCCCGAGGTGTCCCTCGCACCTAGGCAGGAGTCCTGACGTCGCTGAACAAACACGTGTCTGGAAGGGCCCTCCCCGTCGTAACTGAGAATATATCCCAGGTTCCAGCCGCAACTCGAGAAAAACCATGAGACTTCCCCTCGCCGGGAGATGAGGCCCGATTCCCCTGCACTGTGTGCAGAGCAATTCCGTGTTCCACATCAAACGTGAAAGGAGCCTTGATTTCCTTGATGGCACTCCAGAGAAAACCCAAGATCACTGTCTCAAGTCTAGAGGGATCCTGAGGTCACTGGAGCAACACGAAAGTGCTCTGTCTAACCCAAATCAACTCGAGATGAGAGCTTAGTCCCTGGCTTCGACTCAAGAGGAATACCAACTTTCCACAAGCACCTCAAGAGGAGGCTTCTCTCAGCTACAGGTATGTGAGAGGGACCCTGAGTTTGTGGCCTCAAGTGGAGTGGACACCGAGATGCTCTGACTCGAAGTAAGGCCGGATATGCCTGCAGTGAATTGAATGCAGGCTCGTCTTGGATCTCCCAAGACGAAGGGATGTCTGAATCCCCTGTGGAGACCACAGAGAAAGACCTAGTTCTCCGCCTCAACGCGACCAGAGGCCTCACATCCTTTGAAAATTCGAGAGGTCCGCGCAGAACAAAGCTTCCAAAGGAGACGATGCCTGACTCCTCTTGAAAATGGATAGGAGTCCCAGGATCCCTGTGGCACGTGGAAAGGGACCCTGGGTCTCCCGCCTCACGTGGAGACGGGTCCCAATTGCCATGCCAAGACTCGAGAGGAATCCCGAGGTGTCCCTTGCACCTAGGCAGGAGTCCTGACGTCGCTGAACAAACACGTGTCTGGAAGGGCCCTCCCCGTCGTAACTCGAGAATATACCCCAGGTTCCGGCCGCAACTCGAGAAAAAATATGAGACTTCCCCCTCGCCGCGAGATGAGGCCCGATTCCCCTGCACTGCGTGCAGAGCAATTCCGTGTTCCACATCAAACGTGAAAGGAGCCTTGATTTCCTTGATGGCACTCCAGAGAAAACCCAAGATCACTGTCTCAAGTCTAGAGGGATCCTGAGGTCACTGGAGCAACACGAAAGGGCTCCGTGGACCCCAAATCAACTCGGGATGAGAGCTTAGTCCCTGGCTTCGTCTGAAGAGGAATACCAACTTTCCACAAGCACATCAAGAGGAGGCTTCTCTAAGCTACAGGTATGTGAGAGGGACATTGAGTTTGTGGCCTCAAGTGGAATGGACACCGAGATGCTCTGACTCGAAGTAAGGCCGGATATGCCTGCAGTGAATGGAATGCAGGCTCGTCTTGCATCTCCCAAGACGAAGGGATGTCTGAATCCCCTGTGGAGACCACAGAGAAAGACCTAGTCGTCCGACTCCACGCGACCGGAGGCCTCACATCCTTTGAAAAGTCGAGAGGTCCGCGGAGATCAATGCTTCCAAAGGAGACGATGCCTCACTCCTCTTGAAAATGGATAGGAGTCCCAGGATCCCTGTGGCACGTGGAAAGGGACCCTGGGTCTCCCGCCTCACGTGGAGACGCGTCCCAATTGCCATGCCAAGACTCGAGGAGAATCCCGAGGTGTCCCTCGCACCTAGGCAGGAGTCCTGACGTCGCTGAACAAACACGTGTCTGGAAGGGCCCTCCCCGTCGTAACTCGAGAATATACCCCAGGTTCCGGCCGCAACTCGAGAAAAACCATGAGACTTGTCCCTCGCCGAGAGATGAGGCCCCATTCCCCTGCACTGCGTGCAGAGCAATTCCGTGTTTCACCTCAAACGTGAAAGGAGCCTTGATTTCCTTGATGGCACTCCAGAGAAAACCCAAGATCACTGTCTCAAGTCTAGAGGGATCCTGAGGTCACTGGAGTAACACGAAAGGGCTCCGTGGACCCCAAATCAACTCGACATGAGAGCATAGTCCCTGGCTTCGACTCAAGAGGAATACCAACTTTTCACAAGCACGTCAAGAGGAGGCTTCTCTCAGCTACAGGTATGTGAGAGGGACCCTGAGTTTGTGGCCTCAAGTAGAATGGACACCGAGATGCTCTGACTCGAAGTAAGGCCGGATATCCCTGCAGTGAATTGAATGCAGGCTCGTCTTGCATCTCCGAAGACGAAGGGATGTCTGAATCCCCTGTGGAGACCACAGAGAAAGACCTAGTTCTCCGCCTCATCGCGACCGGAGGCCTCACATCCTTTGAAAACTCGAGAGGTCCGCGGAGATCAATGCTTCCAAAGGAGACGATGCCTGACTCCTCTTGAAAATGGATAGGTGTGCCAGGTTCCCTGTGGCACGTGGAAAGGGACCCTGGGTCTCCCGCCTCACGTGGAGACGCGTCCCAATTGCCATGCCAAGACTCGAGGAGAATCCCGAGGTGTCCCTCGCACCTAGGCAGGAGTCCTGACGTTGCTGAACAAACACGTGTCTGGAAGGGCCCTCCCCGTCGTAACTCGAGAATATACCCCAGGGTCCGTCCGCAACTCGAGAAAAACCATGAGACTTCCCCATCGCCCCGAGATGAGGCCCGATTCCGTGCACTGCGTGCAGAGCAATTCCATGTTCCACATCAAATGTGAACGGAGCCTTGATTTCCTTGAAGGCACTCCAGAGAAAACCCAAGATCACTGTCTCAAGTCTAGAGGGATCCTGAGGTAACTGGAGCAACACGAAAGGGCTCCGTGGACCCCAAGTCAACTCGAGATGAGAGCTTAGTCCCTGGCTTCGACTCAAGAGGAATACCAACTTTGCACAAGCACGTCAAGAGGAGGCTTCTCTCAGCAAGAGGTATGTGAGAGGGACCCTGAGTTTGTGGCCTCAAGTGGAATGGACACATAGATTCTCTGACTCGAAGTAAGGCCGGATATCCCTCCAGTGAATTGAATGGAGGCTCGTCTTGCATCTCCCAAGACGAAGGGATGTCTGAATCCCCTGTGGAGACGACAGAGAAAGACCTATTCCTCCGCCTCATCGCGACCGGAGGCCTCACATCCTTTGAAAACTCGAGAGGTCTGCGGAGATCATTGCTTCCAAAGGAGACGATGCCTGACTCCTCTTGAAAATGGATAGGAGTCCCAGCATCCCTGTGGCACGGGGAAAGGGACCCTGGGTCTCCCGCCTCACGTGGAGACGTGTCCCAATTGCCATGCCAAGACTCGAGGAGAATCCCGAGGTGTCCCTCGCCCCTAGCCAGGAGTCCTGACGTCGCTGAACAAACACTTGTCTGGAAGGGCCCTCCCCGTTGTAACTCGAGAATATACCCCAGGTTCCGGCCGCAACTCGAGAAAAACCATGAGACTTCCCCCTCGCCGCGAGATGAGCCCTGATTCCCCTGCACTGCGTGCAGAGCAATTCCGTGTTCCACATCAAACGTGAAAGGAGCCTTGATTTCCTTGATGGCACTCCAGAGAAAACCCAAGATCACTGTCTCAAGTCTAGAGGGATCCTGAGGTCACTGTAGCAACACGAAAGGGCTCCGTGGACCCCAAATCAACTCGAGATGAGAGCTTACTCCCTGGCTTCGACTCAAGAGGAATACCAACTTTCCACAAGCACCTCAAGAGGAGGCTTCTCTCAGCTACAGGTATGTGAGAGGGACCCTGAGTTTGTGGCCTCAAGTGGAATGGACACCGAGATGCTCTGACTCGAAGTAAGGCCAGATATCCCTGCAGTGAATTGAATGCAGGCTCGTCTTGCATCTCCCAAGAAGAAGGGATGTCTGAATCCCCTGTGGAGTCCACACAGAAAGACCTAGTTCTCCTCCTCATCGCGACCGGAGCCCTCACATCCTTTGAAAACTCGAGAGGTCCGCGGAGATCAATGCTTCCCAAGGAGACGATACCTGACTCCTCTTGAAAATGGATAGGAGTCCCAGGATCCCTGAGGCACGTGGAAAGGGACCCTGGGTCTCCCGCCTCACGTGGAGACGTGTCCCAATTGCCATGCCAAGACTCGAGGAGAATCCCGAGGTGTCCCTAGCACCTAGGCAGGAGGCCTGACGTCGCTGAACAACACGTGTCTGGAAGGGCCCTCCCCGTCGTAACTCGAGAATATACCCCAGGTTCCGGCCCCAACTCGAGAAATACGATGAGACTTCCCCCTCGCCGCGAGATGAGTCCTGATTCCCCTGCACTGCGTGCAGCGCAATTCCGTATCCCACATCAAACGTGAAAAGAGCCTTGATTTCCTTGATGGCACTCCAGAGAAAACCCAAGATAACTTTTTCAAGTCTAGAGGGATCCTGAGGTCACTGGAGCAACACGAAAGGGCTCCGTGAACCCCAAATCAACTCGAGATGAGAGCTTAGTCCCTGGCTTCGACTCAAGAGGAATACCAACTTTCCACAAGCACCTCAAGAGCAGGCTTCTCTCAGCTACAAGTATGTGAGAGGGACCCTGAGTTTGTGGCCTCAAGTGGAATGGACACCGAGATGCTCTGACTCGATGTAAGGCCGGATATCCCGGCAGTGAATTGAATGCAGGCTCGTCTTGCATCTCCCAAGATGAAGGGATGTCTGAATCAACATTGAAGACCACAGAGAAAGACCTAGTTCTCACCCTCATCGCGACCTGAGGCCTCACATCCTTTGAAAATTCAAGAGGTCCACAGAGATCAATGCTTCCAAAGGAGACGATGCCTGACTCATCTTGAAAATGGATAGGAGTCCCAGGATCCCTGTGCCAAGTGGAGAGGGACCCTGGGTCTCCCGCCTCACGTAGAGAGGCTTCCCAATAGCCATGCCAAGACTCGAGGAAAATCCCGAGGTGTCCCTCGCACCTAGGCAGGAGTCCTGACGTCGCTGAACAAACACATGTCTGGAAGGGCCGTCCCCGTTGTAACTCGAGAATATACCCCAGGTTCCGGCCGCAACTTGAGAAAAACCATGAGACTTTCCCCTCGCCGCGAGATGAGGCCCGATTCCCCTGCACTGCGTGCAGGGCAATTCCGTGTTCCACATCAAACGTGAAAAGAGCCTTGATTTCCTTGATGGCACTCCAGAGAAAACCCAAGATCACAGACTCAAGTCTAGAGGGATCCTGAGGTCACTGTAGCAACACGAAAGGGCTCTGCAGACCCAAATCAACTCGAGATGAGAGGTTAGTCCCTGGATTCGACTCAAGAGGAATACCAACTTTCCACAAGCACCTCAAGAGGAGGCTTCTCTCAACTACAGGTATGTGAGAGGGACCCTGAGTTTGTGGCCTCAAGTGGAATGGACACCGAGATGCTCTGACTCAAAATAAGGCCGGATATCCCTGCAGTGAATTGAATGCAGGCTCCACTTGCATCTCCAAGACGAAGGGATGTCTGCATCCCCTGTGGAGACCAGAGAGAAATACCTAGTTCTCCGCCTCATCGCTGACGGAGGCCTCACATCCTTTGAAAACTCGAGAGGTCCGCGAGATCAATGCTTCCAAAGGAGAAGATGCCTGACTCCTCTTGAAAATGGATAGGAGTCCCAGGATCCCTGTGGCACGTGGAAAGAGACCCTGGGTCTCCCGCCTCACGTGGAGACGCGTCCCAATTGCCATGCCAAGACTCGAGGAGAATCCCGAGGTGTCCCTCGCACCTAGGAAGGAGTCCTGACGTCGCTGAACAAACACGTGTCTGGAAGGGCCCTCCCCGTCGTAACTCGAGAATATACCCCAGGGTCCGTCCGCAACTCGAGAAAAACCATGAGACTTCCCCATCGCCCCGAGATGAGGCCCGATTCCGTGCACTGCGTGCAGAGCAATTCCATGTTCCACATCAAATGTGAACGGAGCCTTGATTTCCTTGAAGGCACTCCAGAGAAAACCCAAGATCACTGTCTCAAGTCTAGAGGGATCCTGAGGTAACTGGAGCAACACGAAAGGGCTCCGTGGACCCCAAGTCAACTCGAGATGAGAGCTTAGTCCCTGGCTTCGACTCAAGAGGAATACCAACTTTGCACAAGCACGTCAAGAGGAGGCTTCTCTCAGCAAGAGGTATGTGAGAGGGACCCTGAGTTTGTGGCCTCAAGTGGAATGGACACATAGATTCTCTGACTCGAAGTAAGGCCGGATATCCCTCCAGTGAATTGAATGGAGGCTCGTCTTGCATCTCCCAAGACGAAGGGATGTCTGAATCCCCTGTGGAGACGACAGAGAAAGACCTATTCCTCCGCCTCATCGCGACCGGAGGCCTCACATCCTTTGAAAACTCGAGAGGTCTGCGGAGATCATTGCTTCCAAAGGAGACGATGCCTGACTCCTCTTGAAAATGGATAGGAGTCCCAGCATCCCTGTGGCACGGGGAAAGGGACCCTGGGTCTCCCGCCTCACGTGGAGACGTGTCCCAATTGCCATGCCAAGACTCGAGGAGAATCCCGAGGTGTCCCTCGCCCCTAGCCAGGAGTCCTGACGTCGCTGAACAAACACTTGTCTGGAAGGGCCCTCCCCGTTGTAACTCGAGAATATACCCCAGGTTCCGGCCGCAACTCGAGAAAAACCATGAGACTTCCCCCTCGCCGCGAGATGAGCCCTGATTCCCCTGCACTGCGTGCAGAGCAATTCCGTGTTCCACATCAAACGTGAAAGGAGCCTTGATTTCCTTGATGGCACTCCAGAGAAAACCCAAGATCACTGTCTCAAGTCTAGAGGGATCCTGAGGTCACTGTAGCAACACGAAAGGGCTCCGTGGACCCCAAATCAACTCGAGATGAGAGCTTACTCCCTGGCTTCGACTCAAGAGGAATACCAACTTTCCACAAGCACCTCAAGAGGAGGCTTCTCTCAGCTACAGGTATGTGAGAGGGACCCTGAGTTTGTGGCCTCAAGTGGAATGGACACCGAGATGCTCTGACTCGAAGTAAGGCCAGATATCCCTGCAGTGAATTGAATGCAGGCTCGTCTTGCATCTCCCAAGAAGAAGGGATGTCTGAATCCCCTGTGGAGTCCACACAGAAAGACCTAGTTCTCCTCCTCATCGCGACCGGAGCCCTCACATCCTTTGAAAACTCGAGAGGTCCGCGGAGATCAATGCTTCCCAAGGAGACGATACCTGACTCCTCTTGAAAATGGATAGGAGTCCCAGGATCCCTGAGGCACGTGGAAAGGGACCCTGGGTCTCCCGCCTCACGTGGAGACGTGTCCCAATTGCCATGCCAAGACTCGAGGAGAATCCCGAGGTGTCCCTAGAACCTAGGCAGGAGGCCTGACGTCGCTGAACAACACGTGTCTGGAAGGGCCCTCCCCGTCGTAACTCGAGAATATACCCCAGGTTCCGGCCCCAACTCGAGAAATACGATGAGACTTCCCCCTCGCCGCGAGATGAGTCCTGATTCCCCTGCACTGCGTGCAGCGCAATTCCGTATCCCACATCAAACGTGAAAAGAGCCTTGATTTCCTTGATGGCACTCCAGAGAAAACCCAAGATAACTTTTTCAAGTCTAGAGGGATCCTGAGGTCACTGGAGCAACACGAAAGGGCTCCGTGAACCCCAAATCAACTCGAGATGAGAGCTTAGTCCCTGGCTTCGACTCAAGAGGAATACCAACTTTCCACAAGCACCTCAAGAGCAGGCTTCTCTCAGCTACAAGTATGTGAGAGGGACCCTGAGTTTGTGGCCTCAAGTGGAATGGACACCGAGATGCTCTGACTCGATGTAAGGCCGGATATCCCGGCAGTGAATTGAATGCAGGCTCGTCTTGCATCTCCCAAGATGAAGGGATGTCTGAATCAACATTGAAGACCACAGAGAAAGACCTAGTTCTCACCCTCATCGCGACCTGAGGCCTCACATCCTTTGAAAATTCAAGAGGTCCACAGAGATCAATGCTTCCAAAGGAGACGATGCCTGACTCATCTTGAAAATGGATAGGAGTCCCAGGATCCCTGTGCCAAGTGGAGAGGGACCCTGGGTCTCCCGCCTCACGTGGAGAGGCTTCCCAATAGCCATGCCAAGACTCGAGGAAAATCCCGAGGTGTCCCTCGCACCTAGGCAGGAGTCCTGACGTCGCTGAACAAACACATGTCTGGAAGGGCCGTCCCCGTTGTAACTCGAGAATATACCCCAGGTTCCGGCCGCAACTTGAGAAAAACCATGAGACTTTCCCCTCGCCGCGAGATGAGGCCCGATTCCCCTGCACTGCGTGCAGGGCAATTCCGTGTTCCACATCAAACGTGAAAAGAGCCTTGATTTCCTTGATGGCACTCCAGAGAAAACCCAAGATCACAGACTCAAGTCTAGAGGGATCCTGAGGTCACTGTAGCAACACGAAAGGGCTCTGCAGACCCAAATCAACTCGAGATGAGAGGTTAGTCCCTGGATTCGACTCAAGAGGAATACCAACTTTCCACAAGCACCTCAAGAGGAGGCTTCTCTCAACTACAGGTATGTGAGAGGGACCCTGAGTTTGTGGCCTCAAGTGGAATGGACACCGAGATGCTCTGACTCAAAATAAGGCCGGATATCCCTGCAGTGAATTGAATGCAGGCTCCACTTGCATCTCCAAGACGAAGGGATGTCTGCATCCCCTGTGGAGACCAGAGAGAAATACCAAGTTCTCCGCCTCATCGCTGACGGAGGCCTCACATCCTTTGAAAACTCGAGAGGTCCGCGAGATCAATGCTTCCAAAGGAGAAGATGCCTGACTCCTCTTGAAAATGGATAGGAGTCCCAGGATCCCTGTGGCACGTGGAAAGAGACCCTGGGTCTCCCGCCTCACGTGGAGACGCGTCCCAATTGCCATGCCAAGACTCGAGGAGAATCCCGAGGTGTCCCTCGCACCTAGGAAGGAGTCCTGACGTCGCTGAACAAACACGTGTCTGGAAGGGCCCTCCCCGTCGTAACTCGAGAATATACCCCAGATTCCGGCCGCAATTCGAGAAAAACCATGCGACTTCCCCCTCGCCCCGAGATGAGGCCTGATTCCCCTGCACTGCGTGCAGAGCAATTCCGTGTTCCACATCAAACGTGAAAGGAGCCTTGATTTCCTTGATGGCACTCCAGAGAAAACCCAAGATCACTGTCTGAAGTTTAGAGGGATCCTGAGGTCACTGGAGCAACACGAAAGGGCTCCGTGGACCCCAAATCAACTCGAGATGAGAGCTTAGTCCCTGGATTCGACTCAAGAGGAATACCAACTTTCCACAAGCACCTCAAGAGGAGGCTTTTCTCAGCTTCAGGTATGTGAGAGGGACCCTGAGTTTGTGGCCTCAAGTGGAATGTACACCGAGATGCTCTGAATAGAAGTAAGGCCGGATATCCCTGCAGTGAATTGAATGCAGGCTCGTCTTGCATCTCCCAAGACGAAGGGATGTCTGCATCCCCTGTGGAGACCACAGAGAAAGACCTAGTTCTCCGCCTCATCGCGACCGGAGGCCTCACATCCTTTGAAAACTCGAGAGGTCCACGGAGATCAACGCTTCCAAAGGAGACGAAGCCTGACTCCTCTTGAAAATGGATAGGAGTCCCAGGATCCATGTGGCACGTGGAAAGGGACCCTGGGTCTCCCGCCCCACGTGTAGACGCATCCCAATTGCCATGCCAAGACTCGAGGAGAATCCCGAGGTGTCCCTCGCACCTAGGCAGGAGTCCAGATGTCGCTGAACAAACACGTGTCTGGAAGGGTCCTCCCCGTCGTAACTCGAGAATATACCCCAGGTTCCGGCCGCAACTCGAGAAAAACCATGAGACTTCAACCTCGCCCCAAGATGAGGCACGATTTCCCTGCACTGCATGCAGAGCAATTCCGTGTTCCACATCAAACGTGAAAGGAGCCTTGATTTCCTTGATGGCACTCCAGAGAAAACCCAAGATCACTGTCTCAAGTCTAGAGGGATCCTGAGGTCACTGGAGCAATACGAAAATGCTCCGTGGACCCTAAATCAACTCGAGATGAGAGCTTAGTCCCCGGCTTCGACTCAAGAGGAATACCAGCTTTCCACAAGCACCTCAAGAGAAGGCTTCTCTCAGCTACAGGTATGTGAGATTGACCCTGAGTTTGTGGCCTCATGTGGAATGGACACCGAGATGCTCTGACTCGAAGTAAGGCCAGATATCCTTGCAGTGAACTGAACGCAGGCTCGTCTTGCATCTCCCAAGACGAAGGGATGTCTGATTCCCCTGTGGAGACCACAGAGAAAGACCTAATTCTCTGCCTCATCGCGACCGGAGGCCTCACATCCTTTGAAAACTCGAGAGGTCCGCGGAGATCAATGCTTTCAAAGGAGACGATGCCTGACTCCTCTTGAAAATGGATGGGAGTCCCAGGATCCCTGTGGCACGTGGAAAGGGACACTGGGTCTCCCGCCTCACGTGGAGACGCGTCCCAATTGCCATGCCAAGACTCGAGGAGAATCCCGAGGTGTCCCTCGCACCTAGGCAGGAGTCCTGACGTCGCTGAACAAACACGTGTCTGGAAGGGCCCTCCCCGTCGTTACTCGAGAATATACCCCAGGTTCCGGCCGCAACTCGAGAAAAACCATGAGACTTCTCCCTCGCCGCGAGATGAGGCCCGATTCCCCTGCACTGTCTGCAGAGCAATTCCGTGTTCCACATCAAACGTGAAAGGAGCCTTGATTTCCTTGATGGCACTCCAGAGAAACCCCAAGATCACTGTCTCAAGTCTAGAGGGATCCTGAGGTCACTGGAGCAACACGAAAGGGCTCCGTGGACCCCAAATCAACTCGAGATGAGAGCTTAGTCCCTGGCTTCGACTCAAGAGGAATACCAACTTTCCACAAGCACCTCAAGAGGAGGCTTCTCTCAGCTATAGGTATGTGAGAGGGACCCTGAGTTTGTGGCCTCAAGTGGAATGGACACCGAGTTGCTCTGAATTGAAGTAAGGCCGGATATCCCTGCAGTGAATTGAATGCAGGCTCGTCTTGCATCTCCCAAGACGAAGGGATGTCTGCATCCCCTGTGGAGACCACAGAGAAAGACCTAGTTCTCCGCCTCATCGCGACCGGAGGCCTCACATCCTTTGAAAACTCGAGAGGTCCGCGGAGATCAATGCTTCCAAAGGAGAGGATGCCTGACTCCTCTTGAAAATGGATAGGAGTCCCAGCATCCCTGTGGCACGTGGAAAGGGACCCTGGGTCTCCCGCCTCACGTGGAGACGCGTCCCAATTGCCATGCCAAGACTAGTGGAGAATCGCGAAGTGTCCCTCGCACCTAGGCAGGAGTCCTGACGTCGCTGAACAAACACGTGTCTGGAAGGGCCCTCCCCGTCGTAACTCGAGAATATACCCCAGGTTCCGGCCGCAACTCGAGAAAAACCATGAGACTTCCTCCTCGCCGCGAGATGAGGCCTGATTCCCCTGCACTGTGTGCAGAGCAAATCCGTGTTCCACATCAAACGTGAAAGGAGCCTTGATTTCCTTGATGGCACTCCAGAGAAAACCCAAGATCACTGTCTCAAGTCTAGAGGGATCCTCAGGTCACTGGAACAACAGGAAAGGGCTCCGTGGACCCCAAATCTACTCGAGATGAGAGCTTATTCCTTGGCTTCGAGTCAAGAGGAATACCAACATTCCACAAGCACCTCAAGAGGAGGATTCTCTCAGCTACAGGTATGGGAGAGGGACCCTGAGTTTGTGGCCTCAAGTGGAATGGACACCGAGATGCTCTGACTCGAAGTAAGGCCGGATATCCCTGCAGTGAATTGAATGCAGGCTCGTCTTGCATCTCCCAAGACGAAGGGATGTCTGAATCCCCTGTGGAGACCACAGAGAAAGACCTAGTCCTCCGCCTCATCGCGACCGGAGGCCTCACATCCTTTGAAAACTCGAGAGGTCCGCGGAGATCAATGCTTCCAAAGGAGGCGATGCTTGACTCCTCTTGAAAATAGATAGGAGTTCCAGGATCCCTGTGGCACGTTATAAGGGACCCTGGGTCTCCCGCCTCACGTGGAGACGCGGCCCAATTGCCATGTCAAGACTCGAGGAGAATCCCGAGGTGTCCCTCGCACCTAGGCAGGAGTCCTGACGTCGCTGAACAAACACGTCTCTGAACAAACACGTCTCTGGAAGGGCCCTCCCCGTCGTAACTCGAGAATATACCACAGGTTCCGGCCGCAACTCGAGAAAAACCATGAGACTTCCCCCTCGCCGCGAGATGAGGCCCGATTCCCCTGCACTGCGTGCAGAGCAATTCCGTGTTCCACATCAAACGTGAAAGGAGCCTTGATTTCCTTGATGGCACTCCAGGGAAAACCCAAGATCACTGTCTCAAGTCTAGAGGGATCCTGAGGTCACTGGAGCAACACGAAAGGGCTCCGTGGACCCCAAGTCAACTCGAGATGAGAGCGTAGTCCTTGGCTTCGACTCAAGAGGAACACCAACTTTCCACAAGCACCTCAAGAGGAGGCTTCTCTCAGCTACAGGTATGTGACAGGGCCCCTGAGTTTGTGGCCTCAAGTGGAATGGACACCGAGATGCTCTGACTTGAAGTAAGGCCGGATATCCCTGCAGTGAATTGAATGCAGGCTCGTCTTGCATCTCCCAAGACGAAGGGATGTCTGAATCCCCTGTGGAGACCACAGAGAAAGACCTAGTCCTCCGCCTCAACGCGACCGGAGGCCTCACATCCTTTGAAAACTCGAGAGGTCTGCGGAGATCAATGTTTCCAAAGGAGACAATGCGAGACTCCTCTTGAAAATGGATAGGAGTCCTAGGATCCCTGTGGGACGAGGAAAGGGACCCTGGGTCCCCCGCCTCACGTGGAGACGCGTCCCAAATGCCATGCCAAGACTCGAGGAGAATCCCGAGGTGTCCCTCGCACCTAGGCAGGAGTCCTGACGTCGCTGAACAAAACGTGTCTGGAAGGGCCCTCCCCGTCGTAAGTCGAGAATATATCCCAGGTTCTGGCCGCAACTCGAGAAAAACCATGGGACTTCTCCCTCGCCGCGAGATGAGGCCCGATTCCCCTGAACTGCGTGCAGAACAATTCCGTGTTCCACATCAAACGTGAAAGGAGCCTTGATTTCCTTGATGGCACTCCAGGGAAAACCCAAGATCACTGTCTCAAGTCTAGAGGGATCCTGAGGTCACTGGAGCAACACGAAAGGGCTCCGTGGACCCCAAGTCAACTCGAGATGAGAGCTTAGTCCTTGGCTTCGACTCAAGAGGAACACCAACTTTTCACAAGCACCTCAAGAGGAGGCTTCTCTCAGCTACAGGTATGTGAGAGAGACCCTGAGTTTGTGGCATCAAGTGGAATGGACACCAAGATGCTCTGATTCGAAGTAAGGCCGGATATCCCTGCAGTGAATTGAATGCAGGCTCGTCTTGCATCTCCCAAGACGAAGGGATGTCTGAATCCCCTGTGGAGACCACAGAGAAAGACCTAGTCCTCCGCCTCATCGCGACCAGAGGCCTCACATCCTTTGAAAACTCGAAAGGTTTGCTGAGATCAATGCTTCCAAAGGAGACGATGCCTGACTCCTCTTGAAAATGGATAGGAGTCCCAGGATCCCTGTGGCACGTGGAAAGGGACACAAGTTCCCCCTCCTCACGTGGAGACGCGTCCCAATTGCCATGCCAAGACTCGAGGAGAATCCCGAGGTGTCCCTCGCACCTAGGCAGGAGTCCTGACGTCGCTGAACAAACACGTGACTGGAAGGGCCCTCCCCGTCGTAACTCGAGAATATTCCCCAGGTTCCGGCCGCAACTTGAGAAAAACCATGAGACTTCCCCTCACTGCGAGATGAGGCCCGATTCCCCTGCCCTGCGTGCAGAGCAATTCCGTGTTCCACATCAAACGTGAAAGGAGCCTTGATTTCCTTGATGGCACTCCAGAGAAAACCCAAGATCACTGTCTCAAGTCTAGAGGGATCCTGAGGTCATTGGAGCAACACGCAAGGGCTCCGTGGACCCCAAATCAACTCGAGATGAGAGCTTAGTCCCTGGCTTCGACTCAAGAGGAATATCAACTTTCCACA
This sequence comes from Dama dama, assembly GCF_033118175.1. NCBI lineage: Eukaryota > Metazoa > Chordata > Mammalia > Artiodactyla > Cervidae > Dama > Dama dama. The sequence goes on along the minus strand of NW_026870954.1, from coordinate 579,087 downwards.
AGCACCTCAAGAGGAGGCTTCTCTCAGCTACAGGTATGAGAGAGGGACCCTGAATTTGTGGCCTCAAGTGGAATGAACAACGAGATGCTCTGACTCGAAGTAAGGCTGCATATCCCTGCAGTGAATTGAATGCAGGATCGTCTTGCATCTCCAAGACGAAGGGATGTCTGAATCCCCTGTTGAGACGAGAGAGAAAGACCTAATTCTCCGCCTCATCGCGACTGGAGGCCTCACATCCTTTGAAAACTCGAGAGGTCCGCGGAGATCAATGCTTCCAAAGGAGACGATGCCTGACTCCTCTTGCAAATGGATCGGAGTCCCATGATCCCTGTGGCATGTGGAAAGGGACCCTGGGTCTCCCGCCTCACGTGGAGACGCGTCCCAATTGCCATGCCAAGACTCGAGGAGAATCCCGAGGTGTCCCTCGCACGTAGACAGGAGTCCTGACGTCGCTGAACAAACACGTGTCTGGAAGGGCCCTCCCGGTCGTAACTCGAGAATGTACCCCAGGTTCCGGTCGCAACTCGAGAAAAACCAGGAGACTTCCCCCTTGCCGCGAGATGAAGCCCGATTCCCCTGCACTGCGTGCAGAGCAATTCCGTGTTCCACATCAAACGTGAAAGGAGCCTTGATTTCCTTGATGGCACTCCAGAGAAAACCCAAGATTACACTCTCTAGTCTAGAGGGATCCTCAGGTCACTATAGCAACACGAAACGGCTCCTGGACCCCAAATCAACTCGAGATGAGAGCTTAGTCCCTGGCTTCGACTCAAGAGGCATACCAACTTTCCACAAGCACCTCAAGAGGAGGCGTCTCTCAGCTACAGGTATGTGAGTGGGACCCTGAATTTGTGGCCTCAAGTGGAATGGACACCGAGATGCTCTGACTCGAAGTAAGGCCGAATATCTCTGCAGTGAATTGAATGCAGGCTCGTCTTCCATCTCCCAAGACGAAGGGATGTCTGAATCTCCTGTGGAGACCACTGAGAAAGACCTAGTTCTCTGCCTCATCGCGACCGGAGGCCTCACATCCTTTGAAAACTCGAGAGGTCTGCGGAGATCAATGCTTCCAAAGGAGTCGATGCCTGACTCCTCTTGAAAATGGATAGGAGGCTCAGGATCCCTGTGGCACGTGGAAAGGGAAACTGGGCCTCCCGCCTCACGTGGAGACGCGTCCCAATTGCCATGCCAAGACTCGAGGAGAATCCCGAGGTGTCCCTCGCACCTAGGCAGGAGTCCTGACGTCGCTGAACAAACACGTGTCTGGAAGGGCCCTCCCCATCGTAACTCGAGAATATACCCCAGGTTCCGGCCGCAACTCGAATAAAACCATGAGACTTCCCCCTCGCCGCGAGATGAGGCCTGATTCCCCTGCACTGCATGCAGAGCAATTCCGTGTTCCACATCAAAAGTGAAAGGAACCTTCATTTCCTTGATGGCACTCCAGAGAAAACCCAGAGTCACTGTCTGAAGTCTAGAGGGATCCTGAGGTCACTGGAGCAACACGAAAGGGCTCAGTGGACCCCAAATCAACTCGAGATGAGAGCTTAGTCCCTGTCTTCGACTCAAGAGGAATACCAAGTTTCCACAAGCACCTCAAGAAGAGGCTTCTCTCAGCTACATGGATGTGAGAGGTACCCTGAGTTTGTGGCCTCAAGTGGAATGGACACCGAGATGGTCTGTCTTGAAGTAAGGCCGGATATCCCTGCAGTGAATTGAATGCAGGCTCGTCTTGCATCTCCCAAGACGAAGGGATGTCTGAATGCCCTGTGGAGACCACAGAGAAAGACCTAGTCCTCCGCCTCATCGCGACCGGAGGCCTCACATCTTTGAAAACTCGAGAGGTCCGCGGAGATCAATGCTTCCAAAGGAGACGATGCCTCACTCCTCATGAAAATGGATAGGAGTCCCAGGATCCCTGTGGCACGTGGAAAGGGACCCTGGGTCTCCCGCTTCACGTGGAGACGCGTCCCAATTGCCATGACAAGATTCGAGGAGAATCCCGAGGTGTCCCTCGCACCTAGGGAGTAGTCCTGACGTCGCTGAACAAACACGTGTATGGAAGGGTCCTCCCCGTCGTAACTCGAGAATATACCCCAGGTTCCGGCCGCAACTTTAGAAAAATCATGAGACATCCCCCTTGCCGCGAGATGAGGCCCGATTCCCCTGCACTGCGTGCAGAGCAATTCCGTGTTCCACATCAAACTTGAAAGGAGCCTTGATTTCCTTGATGGCACTCCAGAGAAAACCCAAGATCACTTTATCAAGTCTAGAGGGATCCTGAGGTCACTGGAGCAACACGAAAGGGCTCCGTGGACCACAAATCAACTCGAGATGAGAGCTTAGTCCCTGGCTTCGACTCAAGAGGAATACCAACTTTCCACAAGCACCTCAAGAGGAGGCTTCTCTCAGCTACAGGTATGTGAGAGGGACCCTGAGTTTGTGGCTTCAAGTGAAATGGACACTGAGATGCTCTGACTCAAAGTAAGGCCGGATATCCCTGCAGTGAATTGAATGCAGGCTCGTCTTGCATCTCCCAAGACGAAGGGATGTCTGAATCCCCTGTGGAGACCTCAGAGAAAGACCGAGTTCTCCGCCTCATCGCGACCGGAGGCCTCACATCCTTTGAAAACCCGAGAGGTCCTTGGAGATCAATGCTTCCAAAGGAGACGATGCCTGACTCCTCTTGAAAATGGATAGGAGTCCCAGGATCCCTGTGGCACGTCGAAAGGGACCCTGGGTCTCCCGCCTCACGTGGAGACGCGTCCCAATTGCCATGCCAAGACTCGAGGAGAATCCCGAGGTGTCCCTCGCACCTAGGCAGGAGTCCTGACGTCGCTGAACAAACACGTGTCTAGAAGGGCCCTCCCCGTCGTAACTCGAGAATATACCCCAGGTTCCGGCCGCAACTCGAGAAAAACCATGAGATTTCCCCCTCGCCGCCAGATGAGGCCCGATTCCCCTGCACTGCGTGCAGTACAATTCCGTGTTCCACATCAAACGTGAAAGGAGCCTTGATTTCCTTGATGGCACTCCAGAGAAAACCCAAGATCACTGTCTCAAGTCTAGAGGGATCCTGAGGTCACTGGAGCAACACGAAATTTCCCCTTAGACCCCAAATCAACTCGAGATGAGAGCTTAGTCCCTGGCTTCGACTCAAGTGGAATACCAACTTTCCACAAGCACCTCAAGAGGAGGCTTCTCTCAGCTACAGGTATGTGAGAGGGACCCTGAGTTTGTGGCCTCAAGTGGAATGGACACCGAGATGCTCTGACTCGAAGTAAGGCCGGATATCCCTGTAGTGAATAGAATGCAGGCTCGTCTTGCATCTCCCAAGACGAAGGGATGTCTGAATCCCCTGTGGAGACGACAGAGAAAGACCTAGTCCTCCGCCTCATCGCGACCGGAGACATTACATCCTATGAAAAATCGAGAGGTCTGCGGAGATCAATGCTTCCAAAGGAGACGATGCCTGACTCCTCTTGAAAATGGATAGGAGTCCCAGGATCCATCTGGCACGTGGAAAGGGACCCTGGGTCTCCCGCCTCACGTGGAGACGCGTCCCAATTGCCATGCCAAGACTCGAGGAGAATCCCGAGGTGTCCCTCGAACCTAGGCAGGGGTCCTGACGTCGCTGAACAAACACGTGTCTGGAAGGGCCCTCCCCGTCGTAACTCGAGAATATACCCCAGGGTCCGGCCGCAACTCGAGAAAAACCATGAGACTTCCCCCTCGCCGTGAGATGAGGCCCGATTCCCCTGCACTGCGTGCAGAGCAATTCCGTGTTCCACATCAAACGTGAAAGGAGCCTTGATTTCCTTGATGGCACTCCAGAGAAAACCCAAGATCACTGTCTCAAGTCTAGAGGGATCCTGAGGTCACTGTAGCAACACAAAAGGGCTCCGTGGACCCCAAATCACCTCGAGATGAGAGCTTAGTCCCTGGCTTCGACTCAAGAGTCATATCAACTTGCCACAAGCACCTCAAGAGGAGGCTTCTCTCAGCTACAGGTATGTGAGAGGGACCCTGAGTTTGTGGCCTCAAGTGGAAGGGACACCGAGATGCTCTGACTCGAAGTAAGGCCGGATATCCCAACAGTGAATTGAATGCAGGCTCGTCTTGCATCTCCCAAGACGAAGGGTTGTCTGAATCCCCTGTTGAGACCACAGAGAAAGACCTAGTCCTACGCCTCAACGCGAACGGAGGCCTCACATCCTTTGAAAACTCGAGAGGTCCACGGAGATCAATGCTTCCAAAGGAGATGATGCCTGACTCCTCTTGAAAATGGATAGGAGTCCCAGGATCCCTGTGGCACGTGGAAAGGGGCCCTTGGTCTCCCGCCTCACGTGGAGACGCGTCCCAATTGCCATGCCAAGACTCGAGGAGAATCCCGAGGTGTCCCTCGCACCTAGGCAGGAGTCCTGACGTCGCTGAACAAACACGTGTCTGGAAGGGCCCTCCCCGTCGTAACTCGAGAATATACCCCAGGTTCCGGCCGCAACTCGAGAAAAACCATGAGACTTCCCCCTTGCCGCGAGATGAGGCCCGATTCCCCTGCACTGCGTGCAGAGCAATTCCGTGTTCCACATCCAACGTGAAAGGAGCCTTGATTTCCTTGATGGCACTCCAGAGAAAACCCAAGATCACTGTCTCAAGTCTAGAGGGATCCTGAGGTCACTGGAGCAACACGAAAGGGCTCCGTGGACCCCAAATCAACTCGAGATGAGAGCTTAGTCCCTGGCTTCGCCTCAAGAGGAATACCAACTTTCCACAAGCACCTCAAGAGGAGGCTTCTCTCAGCTACAGGTATGTGAGAGGGCCCCTGAGTTTGTGGCCTCAAGTGGAATGGACACCGAGATGCTCTGACTCGAAGTAAGACCAGATATCCCTGCAGTGAATTGAATGCAGGCTCGTCTTGCGTCTCCCAAGACGAAGGGATGTCTGAATCCCCTGTGGAGACCACAGAGAAAGACCTAGTCCTCCGCCTCATCGTGACCGGAGACCTCACATCCTTTGAAAACTCGAGAGGTTGGTGAGATCAATGCTTCCAAAGGAGACGATTCCTGACTCCTCTTGAAAATGGATAGGAGTCCCAGGATCTCTGTGGCACGTGGGAAAGGACCCTGGGTCTCCCGCCTCACGTGGAGACACGTCCCAATTGCCATGCCAAGACTCGAGGTGAATCCCGAGGTGTCCCTCGCAACTAGGCAGGAGTCCTGACGTCGTTGAACAAACACGTTTCTGGAAGGGCCCTCCCCGTCCTAACTCGAGAATATACCACAGGTTCCGGCCGCAACTAGAGAAAAACTATGAGACTTCCCCCTCGCCGAGAGATGAGGCCCGAATCCCCTGCACTGCGTGCAGAGCAATTCCGTGTTCGACAACAAACGTGAAAGGAGCCTTGATTTCCTTGATGGCACTCCAGAGAAAACCCAAGATCACTGTCTCAAGTCTAGAGGGATCCTGAGGTCACTGGAGCAACACGAAAGGGATCCGTGGACCCCAAATCAACTCGAGATGAGCGCCTAGTCCCTGGCTTCGATTCAAGGGGAATACCAACTTTCCACAAGCACCTCAAGAGGAGGCTTCTCTCAGCTACAGGTATGTGAGAGGGACCCTGAGTTTGTGGCCTCAAGTGGAATGGACACCGAGATGCTCTGACTCGAAGTAAGGCCGGATATCCCTGCAGTGAATTGAATGCAGGCTGGTCTTGCATCTCCCAAGACGAAGGGTTGTCTGAATCCCCTGTGGAGACCACAGAGAAAGACCTAGTCCTACGCCTCAAAGCGAACGGAGGCCTCACATCTTTGAAAATTCGAGAGGTCCGCGGAGATCAATGCTTCCAAAGGAGACGATGCCTGACTCATCTTGAAAATGGATAGGAGTCCCAGGATCCCTGTGGCACGTGGAAAGGGGCCCTTGGTCTCCCGACTCACGTGGAGACGCGTCCCAATTGCCATGCCAAGACTCGAGGAGAATCCCGCGGTGTCCCTCGCACCTAGGCAGGAGTCCTGATGGCGCTGAACAAACACGTGTCAGGAAGGGCCCTCCCCGTCGTAACTCGAGAATATACCCCAGGTTCCGGCCGCAACTCGAGCAAAACCATGAGACTTCCCCCTCACCGCGAGATGAGGCCCGATTCCCCTGCACTGCGTGCAGAGCAATTCCGTGTTCCACATCAAACGTGAAAGGAGCCTTGATTTCCTTGATGGCACTCCAGAGAAAACCCAAGATCACTGTCTCAAGTCTAGAGGGATCCTGAGGTCACTGGAGCAACACAAAAGGGCTCCGTGGACCACAAATCAACTCGAGATGAGAGCTTAGTCCCTGGCTTCGCCTCAAGAGGAATACCAACTTTCCACAAGCACCTCAAGAGGAGGCTTCTCTCAGCTACAGGTATGTGAGAGGGCCCCTGAGTTTGTGGCCTCAAGTTGAATGGACACCGAGATGCTCTGACTCGAAGTAAGACCAGATATCCCTGCAGTGAATTGAATGCAGGCTCGTCTTGCGTCTCCCAAGACGAAGTGGTGTCTGAATCCCCTGTGGAGACCACAGAGAAAGACCTAGTCCTCCGCCTCATCGCGACCGGAGACCTCACATCCTTTGAAAACTCGAGAGGTTGGGGAGATCAATGCTTCCAAAGGAGACGATGCCTGACTCCTCTTGAAAATGAAAAGGAGTCCCAGGATCTCTCTGGCACGTGGGAAGGGACCCTGGGTCTCCCGCCTCACGTGGAGACGCGTCCCAATTGCCATGCCAAGACTCGAGGAGAATCCCGAGGTGTCCCTCGCACCTAGGCAGGAGTCCTGACATCGCTGAACAAACACGTGTCTGGAAGGGCCCTCCCCGTCGTAACTCGAGAATATACCACAGGTTCCGACCGCAACTCGAGAAAAACCATGAGACTTCCCCCTCGCCGAGAGATGAGTCCCGATTCCCCTGCACTGCGTGCAGAGCAATTCCGTGTTTCACATCAAACGTGAAAGGAGCCTTTATTTCCTTGATGGCACTCCAGAGAAAACCCAAGATCACTGTCTCAAGTCTAGAGGGATCCTGAGGTCACTGGAGCAACACGAAATGTCTCCGTGGACCCCAAGTCAACTCGAGATGAGAGCTTAGTCCTTGGCTTCGACTCAAGAGTAACACCAAATTTCCACAAGCACCTCAAGAGGAGGCTTCTCTCAGCTACAGGTATGTGAGAGGGCCCCAGAGTTTGTGGCCTCAAGTGGAATGGACACCGAGATGCTCTGACTCGAACTAAGGCTGGATATCCCTGCAGTGAACTGAATTCAGGTTCGGCTTGCATCTCCCAAGACGAAGGGATGTCTGAATCCCCTGTGGAGACCACAGAGAAAGACCTAGTCCTCCGCTTCATCGCGACCGGAGGCCTCAGATCCTTTGAAAACTCGAGAGGTCCACGGAGATCAATGCTTCCAAAGGAGACGATGCCTGACTCCTCCTGAAAGTGGATAGGAGTTCCAGGATCACTGTGGCATGTGGAAAGGGACCCTGGGTCTCCCGCCTCACGTGGAGACGCATCCCAATTGCCATGCCAAGACTCGAGGAGAATCCCGAGGTGTCCCTCTCACCTAGGCAGGAGTCCTGACATCGCTGAACAAACACGTGTCAGGAAGGGCCCTCCCCGTCGTAACTCGAGAATATACCCCAGTTTCCGGCCGCAACTCGAGAAAAACCATGAGACTTCCCCCTCACCGCGAGATGAGGCCCGATTCCCCTGCACTGCGTGCAGAGCAATCCGAGTTCCACATCAAACGTGAAAGGAGCCTTGATTTACTTGATGGCATTCCAGAGAAAACCCAAGATCACTGTCTCAAGTCTAGAGGGATCCTGACGTCACTGGAGCAGCACGAAAGGGCTCCGTGGACCCCAAATCAACTCGAAATGAGATCTTAGTCCCTTGCTTCGACTCAAGAAGAATACCAACTTTCCACAAGCACTCAAGAGGAGGCTTCTCTCAGCTACAGGTATGTGAGAGGGACCCTGAGTTTGTGGCCTCAAGTGGAATGGACACCGAGACGCTCTGACTCAAAGTAAGGCCGGATATCCCTGCAGTGAATTGAATACAGGCTCATCTTGCATCTCCCAAGATGAAGGGATGTCTGAATCCCCTGTGGAGACCACAGAGAAAGACCTGGTCCTCCGCCTCATCGCGACTGGAGGCCTCACACCCTTTGAAAGCTCGAGAGGTCCGCGGAGATCAGTGCTTCCAAAGGAGACGATGCCTGACTCCTCTTGCAAATGGATAGGAGTCCCAGGATCCCTGTGGCACGTGGCAAGGGACCCTGGGTCTCCCGACTCACGTGGAGACGCGTCCCAATTGCCATGCCAAGACTCGAGGAGAATCCCGAGGTGTCCCTCGCACCTAGGCAGGAGTCCTGACGTCGCTGAACAAACACGTGTCTGGAAGGGCCCTCCCCGTCGTAACTCGAGAATATACCCCCGGTTCCGGCCGCAACTCGAGAAAAACCATGAGACTTCCCCCTCGCCGCGAGATGAGGCCCGATTCCCCTGCACTGCGTGCAGAGCAATTCCGTGTTCCACATCAAACGTGAAAGGAGCCTTGATTTCCTTGATGGCACTCCAGAGAAAACCCAAGATCACTGTCTCAAGTCTATTGGGATCCTGAGGTCACTGGAGCAACAAGAAAGGGCTCCGTGGACCCCAAATCAACTCGAGATGAGATCTTAGTCCCTGGCTTCGACTCAAGAGGAATACCAACTTTCCACAAGGACCTCAAGAGGAGGCTTCTCTCAGCTACAGGTATGTGAGAGGGACCCTGAGTTTGTGGCCTCAAGTGGAATGGACACCGAGATGCTCTGACTCGAAGTAAGGCCGGATATCCCTGCAGTGAATGAATGCAGGCTCGTCTTGCATCTCCCAAGACGAAGGGATGTCTGAAACCCCTGTGGAGAACACAGAGAAAGACCTAGTCCTCCGCTTCATCGCGATCGGAGGCCTCACATCCTTTGAATACTCGAGAGTTCCGCGGAGATCAATGCTTCCAAAGGAGACGATGCCTGACTCTTCTTGAAAATGGATAGGTGTCCCAGTATCCCTGTGGCACGGGGAAAGGGACCCTGGGACTCCCGCCTCACGTGGAGACGCATCCCAATTGCCATGCCAAGACTCGAGGAGAATCGCGAGGTGTCCCTCGCACCTAGGCAGGAGTCCTGACGTCGCTGAACAAACACGTGTCTGGAAGGGCCCTCCCCGTCCTAACTCGAGAATATACCCCAGGTTCCCGCCGCAACTCGAGTAAAACAATGAGACTTCCCCCTCGCCCCGAGATGAGGCCCGATTCCGTGCACTGCGTGCAGAGCAATTCCGTGTTCCACATCAAATGTGAACAGAGCCTTGATTTCCTTGATGGCACTCCAGAGAAAACCCAAGATCACTGTCTCAAGTCTAGAGGGATCCTGAGGTAACTGGATCAACACGAAAGGGCTCCGTGGACCCCAAATTATCTCGAGATGAGAGCTTAGTCCCTGGCTTTGACTCAAGAGGAATACCAACTTTCCACAGGCACCTCAAGAGGAGGCTTCTCTCAGCTACAGGTATGTGAGAGGGACCCTGAGTTTGTGGCCTCAAGTGGAATGGACACCTTGATGCTCTGACTCGAAGTAAGGCCGGATATCCCTGCAGTGAATGGAAAGCAGGCTCGTCTTGCATCTCCCAAGACGATGGGATGTCTGAATCCGCTGTGGAGACCACAGAGAAAGAAATAGTTCTTCTCATCGCGACCGGAGGCCTCACATCCTTTGAAAACTCGAGAGGTCCGCGGAGATCAATGCTTCCAAAGGAGACGATTCCTGACTCCTCTTGAAAATGGATAGGAGTCCCAGGATCCCTGTGGCACGTGGAAAGGGACCCTAGCTCTCCCGCCTCAAGTGGAGACGCGTCCCAATTGCCATGCCAAGATTCGAGGAGAATCTCGAGGTGTCCCTCGCACCTATCACGTGTCTGGAAGGGTCCTCCATGTCGTAACTCGAGAATATACTCCAGGTTCCCGCCGCAACTCGAGAAAAACCATGAGACTTCCCCCTCTTCGCGAGATGAGGCCCGATTCCCCTGCACGGCGTGCAGAGCAATTCCGTGTTACACATCAAACGTGAGAGGAGCCTTGATTTCCTTGATGGCACTCCAGAGAAAACCCAAGATCACTGTCTCAAGTCTAGAGGGATCCTGAGGTCACTGGAGCAACACGAAAGGGCTCCGTGGAAACTAAATCAACTCGAGATGAGAGCTTAGTCCCTGGTTTCGACTCAAGAGGAATACCAACTTTCCACAAGCACCTCAAGAGGAGGCTTCTCTCAGCTACAGGTATGTGAGCGGGACCCTGAGTTAGTGGCCTCAAGTGGAATGGACACCGAGATGCTCTGACTCGAAGTAAGGCCGGATATCCCTGCAGTGAATTGAATGCAGGCTCGTCTTGCATCTCCCAAGACGAAGGGATGTCTGAATCCCCTGTGGAGACCACAGAGAAAGACCTAGTTCTCCGCATCATCGCGACAGGAGGCCTCACATCCTTTGAAAACTCGAGAGTTCCGCGGAGATCAATGCTTCCAAAGGAGAGGATGCCTGACTCCTCTTGAAAATGGATAGGAGTCCCAGGATCCCTGTGGCACGTCGAAAGGGACCCTGGGATTCCCGCCTCACGTGGAGACACGTCCCAATTGCCATGCCAAGACTCGAGGAGAATCCCGAGGTGTCCCTCGCACCTAGGCAGGAGTCCTGACGTCGCTGAACAAACACGTGTCTGGAAGGGCCCTCCCGTCGTAACTCGAGAATATACCCCAGGTTCCGGCCGAAACTAGAGAAAAACCATGAGACTTCCCACTCGCCGCGAGATGAGGCCCGATTCCCCTGCACTGCGTGCAGAGCAATTCCGTATCCCACATCAAACGTGAAAGGAGCCTTGATTTCCTTGGTGGCACTCCAGAGAAAACCCAAGATCACTGTCTCAAGTCTAGAGGGATCCTGAGATCACTGGAGCAACACCAAAGGTCTGGGTGGACCCCAAATCAACTCGAGATGAGAGCTTACTCCCTGGCTTCGACTCAAGAGGAATACCAACTTTCCACAAGCACCTCAAGAGGAGGCTTCTCTCAGCTACAGGTATGTGAGAGGGACCCTGAATGTGTGGCCTCAAGTGGAATGTACACCGAGATGCTCTGACTCGAAGTAAGGCCGGATATCCCTTCTGTGAATTTAATGCCGGCTGGTCTTGAATCTCCCAAGTCGAAGGGATGTCTGAATCCCCTGTGGAGACCACAGAGAAAGACCTAGTTCTCCGCCTCATCGCGACCGGAGGCCTCACATCCTTTGAAAACTCGAGAGGTCCGCGGAGATCAATGCTTCCAAAGGAGATGATGCCTGACTCCTCTTGAAAATAGTTAGGAGTCCCAGGATCTGTGTGGCACGTGGAAAGGGACACTGGGTCTCCCGCCTCACGTGGAGACGCGTCCCAATTGCCATGCCAAGACTCGAGGAGAATCCTGAGGTGTCCCTCGCACCTAGGCAGGAGTCCTGACGTCGCTGAACAAACACGTGTCTGGAAGGGCCCTCCCCGTCCTAACTCGAGAATATACCACAGGTTCCGGCCGCAACTCGAGAAAAACCATGAGACTTCCCCATCGCCGCGAGATGAGGCCCGATTCCCCTGCACTGCATGCAGAGCAATTCCGTGTTCCACATCAAACTTGAAAGGAGCCTTGATTTCCTCGATGGCACTCCAGAGAAAACCCAAGATCACTGTCTCAAGTCTAGAGGGATCCTGAGGTCACTGGAGCAACACGAAATGGCTCCCTGGACCCCAAATTAACTCGAGATGAGAGCTTAGTCCCTGGCTTCGACTCAAGAGGAATACCAACTTTCCACAAGCACCTCAAGAGGAGGCTTCTCTCAGCTACAGGTATGTGAGTGGGACCCTGAGTTTGTGGCCTGAAGTGGAATGGACACCGAGATGCTCTGACTCGAAGTTCGGCCGGATATCCCTGCAGTGAATTGAATGCAGGCTCGTCTTGCATCTCCCAAGACGACGGGATGTCTGAATCCCCTGTGGAGACCACAGAGAAAGACCTAGATCTCCGCCTCAACATGACAGGAGGCCTCACATCCTTTGAAAACTCGAGAGGTCCGCGGAGATCAATGCTTCCAAAGGAGACGATGCCTGACTCCACTTGAAAATGGATAGGAGTCCCAGGATCCATGTGGCTCGTGGAAAGGGACCCTGGGTCACCCGCCTCACGTGGAGACACGTCCCAATTGCCATGCCAAGAATCGAGGAGAATCTTGAGGTGTCCCTCGCACCTAGGCAGGAGTCCTGACGTCGCTGAACTAACAAGTGTCTGGAAGGGCCCTCCCCGTCATAACTCGAGAATATACCACAGGTTCCGGCCGCAACTCGAGAAAAACCATGAGACTCCCCCCTCGCCACGAGATGAGGCCCGATTCACCTGCACTGCGTGCAGAGCAATTCCGTGTTCCACATCAAACGTGAAAGGAGCCTTGATTTCCTTAATGGCACTCCAGAGAGAACTGATCACTGTCTCAAGTCTAGAGGGATCCTGAGCTCACTGTAGCAACAAGAAAGGGCTCCGTGGACGCCAAATCAACTCGAGATGAGAGCTCAGTCCCTGGCTTCGACTCAAGAGGAATACCAACTTTCCACAAGCACCTCAAGAGGAGGCTTCTCTCAGCTACAAGTATGTGAGAGGGACCCTGAGTTTGTGGCCTCAAGTGGAATGGACACCGAGATGCTCTGACTCGAAGTAAGGCCGGATATCCCTGCAGTGAATTGAATGCAGGCTCGCCTTGCATCTCCCAAGAAGAAGGGTTGTCTGAATCCCCTGTGGAGACCACAGAGAAAGACCTAGTTCTCTGCCTCATCGCGACCGGAGGCCTCACATCCTTTGAAAACTCGAGAGGTCCGCGGAGATCAATGCTTCCAAAGGAGACGATTCTTGAGTCCTCTTGGAAATGGATAGGATTCCCCGGATCCCTGTGGCAAGTACAAAGGGACCCTGGGTCCCCCGCCTCATGTGGAGACGCGACCCAAATGCCATTCCAAGACTCGAGGAGAATCCCGATGTGTCCCTCGCACCTAGGCCCGAGTCCTGACGTCGCTGAACAAACACGTGTCTGGAAGGGCCCTCCCCGTCGTAACTCGCGAATATACCCCAGGTTCCGGCCGCAACTCGAGAAAAACCGTGAGACTTCCCCCTCGCCAGAAGATGAGTCCCGATTCCGCTACAGTGCATGCAGAGCAATTCCGTATCCCAGATCAAACGTGAAAAGAGCCTTGATTTCCTTGATGGCACTCCAGAGAAAACCCAAGATCACAGACTCAAGCCTAGAGGGATCCTGAGGTCACTGTAGCAACACGAAAGGGCTCTGCAGACTCAAATCAACTCGAGATGAGAGGTTAGTCCCTGGCTTCGACTCTAGAGGAATACCAACTTTCCACAAGCACCTCAGGGGAGGCTTCTCTCAGCTACAGGTATGTGAGAGGGACCCTGAGTTTGTGGCCTCAAGTGGAACGAACACCGAGATGCTCTGACTCAAAGTAAGGACGGATATCCCTGCAGTGAATTGAATGCAGGCTCGTCTTGCTTCTCCAAGACGAAGGGATGTCTGCATCCCCTGTGGAGACCAGAGAGAAAGACCTAGTTCCCCGCCTCATCGCTGACGGAGGCCTCACATCCTTTGAAAACTCGAGAGGTCCGCGAGATCAATGCTTCCAAAGGAGACAATGCCTGACTCCTCTTGAAAATGGATAGGAGTCCCAGGATCCCTGTGCCACGTGGAAAGGGACCCTGGGTCTCCCGCCTCACGGGGAGACGCGTCCCAATTGCCATGCCAAGACTCGAGGAGAATCCCGAGGTGTCCCTCGCACCTAGGCAGGAGTCCTGACGTCGCTGAACAAACACGTGTCAGGAAGGGCCCTCCCCGTCGTAACTCGAGAATATACCCCAGTTTCTGGCCGCAACTCGAGAAAAAGCATGAGACTTCCCCCTCGCCGCGAGATGAGGCCTGATTCCCCTGCACTGCGTGCAGAGCAATTCCGTGTTCCACATCAAACGTGAAAGGAGCCTTGATTTCCTTGATGGCACTCCAGAGAAAATCCAAGATAACTGTCTGAAGTCTAGAGGGATCCTGAGGTCACTGGAGCAACACGAAAGGGCTCCGTGGACCCCAAATCAACTCGAGATGAGAGCTTAGTCCGTGGCTTCGACTCAAGAGGAATACCAACTTTCCACAAGCACCTCAAGAGGAGGCTTCTCTCAGCTACAGGTATGTGAGAGGGACCCTGAATTTGTGGCCTCACGTGGAATGGACACCGATATGCTCTGACTCGAAGTTCGGCCGGATATCACTACAGTGAATTGAATGCAGGCACGTCTTGCATCTCCCAAGACAAAGGGATGTCTGAATCCCCTGTGGAGACCACAGAGAAAGACCTAGATCTCCGCCTCATCGCGACCGGAGGCCTCACATCCTTTGAAAACTCGAGAGGTCCGCGGAGATCAATGCTTCCAAAGGAGACGATGCCTGACTCCTCTTGAAAATGGATAGGAGTCCCAGGATCCATGTGGCACGTGGAAAGGGACCCTGGGTCTCCCGCCTCACGTGGAGACGCGTCCCAATTGCCATGCCAAGACTCGAGGAGAATCCCGAGGTGTCCCTCGCACCTAGGCAGGAGTCCTGACGTCGCTGAACAAACACGTGTCTGGAAGGGCCCTCCCCGTCTTAACTCGAGAATATACCACAGGTTCCGGCCGCAACTCGAGAAAAACCATGAGACTTCCCCCTCGCCGCGAGATGAGGCCCGATTCCCCTGCACTGCGTGCAGAGCAATTCCGTGTTCCACATCAAACGTGAAAGGAGCCTTGATTTCCTTGATGGCACTCCAGAGAAAACCCAAGATCACTGGCTCTAGTCTAGAGGGATCCTGAGTTCACTGGAGCAACACAAAAGGGCTCTGTGGACCCCAAATCAACTCGAGATGAGAGCTTAGTCCCTGGCTTCGACTCAACAGGAATACCAACTTTCCACAAGCACCTCAAGAGGAGGCTTCCCTCAGCTAAAAGTATATGAGAGGGACCCTGAGTTTGTGGCCTGAAGTGGAATGGACACCGAGATGCTCTGACTCGAAGTAAGGCCGGATATCCCTGCAGTGAATTGAATGCAGGCTCGTCTTGCATCTCCCAAGAGGAAGGGATATCTGAATCCCCTGTGGAGACCACAGAGAAAGACCTAGTCCTCCGCCTCAACGCGACCGGAGGCCTCACACCCTTTGAAAACTCGAGAGGTCCACGGAGATCAATGCTTCCAAAGGAGTCGATGCCTGACTCCTCTTGAAAGTGGATAGGAGTCCCAGGATCCCTGTGGCACGTGGGAAGGGAGCCTGGGTCTCCCGCCTCACGTGGACTCGCGTCCCAATTGCCATGCCAAGACTAGAGGAGAATCCCGAGGTATCCCTCGCACCTAGGCAGGAGTCCTGACTTCGCTGAACAAACACGTGTCTGGAAGGGCCCTCCCCGTCGTAACTCGAGAATATACCCCAGGTTCCGGCCGCAACTCGAGAAAAACCATGAGACTTCCCCCTCGCCGCGACATGAGGCCCGATTCCCCTGCACTGCGTGCAGAGCAATTCCGTGTTCCACATCAAACGTGAAAGGAGCCTTGATTTCCTTGATGGCACTCCAGAGAAAACCCAAGATCACTGTCTCAAGTCTAGAGGGATCCTGAGGTCACTGGAGATACAAGAAAGGGCTCCGTGTACCCCAAATCAACTCGAGATGAGAGCTTAGTCCCTGGCTTCGACTCAAGAGGAATACCAATTTTCCACAAGCACCTCAAGAGGAGGCTTCTCTCAACTACAGGTATGTGAGAGGACCCTGAGTTTGTGGCCTCAAGTGGAATGAACACGGAGATGCTCTGACTCGAAGTCAGGCCGGATATCCCTGCAGTGAATTGAATGCAGGCTCGTCTTGCATCTCCCAATATGAAGGGATGTCTGAATCCCCAGTGGAGACCACAGAGAAAGTCCTAGTTCTCCGATTCATCGCGACCGGAGGCCTCATATCCTTTGAAAACTCGAGAGGTCCGCGGAGATCAATGCTTCCAAAGGAGACGATGCCTGACTCTTCTTGAAAATGGATAGGAATCACAGGATCACTTTCGCACGTGGAAAGGGACCCTGGGTTTCCGCCTCACGTGGAGACGCGTCCCAAAGGCCATGCCAAGACTCGAGGAGAATCCCGAGGTGTCCCTCGCACCTAGGCAGGAGTCCTGACGTCGCTGAACAAACACGTGTCTGGAAGGGCCCTCCCCGTCTTAACTCGAGAATATACCCCAGGATCCGGCGCAACTCGAGAAAAACCATGAGAGTTCCCCCTCGCCGAGAGATGAGGCCCGAATCCCCTGCACTGCGTGCAGAGCAATTCCGTGTTCCACATGAAACGTGAAAGGAGCCTTGATTTCCTTGATGGCACTCCAGAGAAAAACCAAGATCACTGGCTCAAGTCTAGAGGGATGCTGAGGTCACTGGAGCAACACGAAAGGGATCCGTGGACCCCAAATCAACTCGAGATGAGAGCTTAGTCCCTGGCTTCGACTCAAGGGGAATACCAACTTTCCACAAGCACCTCAAGAGGAGGCTTCTCTCAGCTACAGGTATGTGAGAGGGACCCTGAGTTTGTGGCCTCAAGTGGAATGGACACTGAGATGCTCTAACTTGAAGTAAGGCCGGATATCCCTGCAGTGAATTAAATGCAGGCTCCTCTTGCATCTCCCAAGACGAAGGGATGTCTGAATCCCCTGTGGAGACCACAGAGAAAGACCTAGTCCTCTGCCTCAACGCGAAGGGAGGCCTCACATCCTTTGAAAACTCGAGAGGTCCGAGAAGATCAATGCTTCCAAAGGAGACGATGACTGACTCCTCTTGAAAGTGGATAGGAGTCCCAGGATCCCTGTGGCACGTGGAAAGGGACCCTGGGTCTCCCGCCTCACGTGGACACGCGTCCCAATTGCCATGCCAAGACTCGAGGAGAATCCCGAGGTGTCCCTCGCACCTAGGAAGGAGTCCTGATGTCGCTGAACAAACACATGTCTGGAAGGGCCCTCCCCGTCCTAACTCGAGAATATACCCCAGGTTCCGGCCGCAACTCGAGAAAAACCATGAGACTTCCCCCTCGCCGCGAGATGAGGCCCGATTCCCCTGCACGGCGTGTAGAGCAATTCCGTGTTCCACATCAAACGTGAAAGGAGCCTTGATTTCCTTGATGGCACTCCAGAGAAAACCCAAGATCACTGTCTCAAGTCTAGAGGGATCCTGAGGTCACTGGAGCAACACGAAAGTGCTCCCTGGACCCCAAATAAACTCGAGATGAGAGCTTAGTCCCTGGCTTCGCCTCAAGAGGAATACCAACTTTCCACAAGCACCTCAAGAGGAGGCTTCTCTCAGCTACAGGTATGTGAGAGGGCCCCTGAGTTTGTGGCCTCAAGTGGAATGGACACCGAGATGCTCTGACTCGTAGTAAGGCCGGATATCCCTAAAGTGAATTGAATGCAGGCTCGTCTTTCGTCTCCCAAGACGAAGGGATGTCTGAATCCCCTGTGGAGACCACAGAGAAAGACCTAGTCCTCCGCCTCATCGCGACCGGAGACCTCACATCCTTTGAAAACTCGAGAGGTTGGGGAGTTCAATGCTTCCAAAGGAGACGATGCCTGACTCCTCTTGAAAATGGATAGGAGTCCCAGGATCTCTGTGGCACGTGGGAAGGGACCCTGGGTCTCCCGTCTCACGTGGAGACGCGTCCCAATTGCCATGCCAAGACTCGAGGAGAATCCCGAGGTGTCCCTCGTACCTAGGCAGGAGTCCTGACGTCGTTGAACAACCACGTGTCTGGAAGGGCCCTCCCCGTCGTAACTCGAGAATATACCATAGGTTCCGGCCGCAATTCGAGAAAAACCATGAGACTTCCACCTCGCCGAGAGATGAGGCCCGAATCCCCTGCACTGCGTGCAGAGCAATTCTGTGTTCCACATCAAACGTGAAAGGAGCCTTGATTTCCTTGATGGCACTCCAGAGAAAACCCAAGATCACTGGCTCAAGTCTAGAGGGATCCTGAGGTCACTGGAGCAACACGAAAAGGATCCGTGGACCCGAAATCAACTCGAGATGAGAGCTTAGTCCCTGGCTTCGACTCAAGGGGAATACGAACTTTCCACAAGCACCTCAAGAGGAGGCTTCTCTCAGCTACAGGTATGTGAGAGGGACCCTGATTTTGTGACCTCAAGTGGAATGGACACCGAGATGCTCTGACTCGAAGTAAGGCCGGATATCCCTGCAGTGAATTGAATGCAGGCTCGTCTTGCATCTCCCAAGACGAAGGGATGTTTGAATCCCCTGTGGAGACCACAGAGAAAGACCTAGTCCTCCGCCTCTTCAAGACCGGAGGCCTCACATCCTTTGAAAATTCGAGAGGTCTGCGGAGATCAATGCTTCCAAAGGAGACGATGCCTGACTCTTCTTGAAAATGGATAGGAGTCCCAGGATCCCTGTGGCACGTTGAAAGGGACACTGGGTCTCCCGGCTCCTGTGGAGACGCGTCCCAACTGCCATGCCAAGACTCGAGGAAAATCCCGAGGTGTCCCTCGCACCTAGGCAGGAGTCCTGACGTCGCTGAACAAACACGTGTCTGGAAGGGCCCTCCCCGTTGTAACTCGAGAATATACCCCAGGTTCCGGCCGCAACTCGAGAAAAACCATGAGACTTCCCCCTCGCCGCGACATGAGGCCCGATTCCCCTGCACTGCGTGCAGAGCAATTCCGTGTTCCACATCAAACATGAAAGGAGCCTTGATTTCCTTGATGGCACTCCAGAGAAAACCCAAGATCACTGTCTCAAGTCTAGAGGGATCATGAGGTCACTGGAGCAACACGAAAGGGCTCCGTGGACCCCAAACAACTCGAGATGAGAGCTTAGTCCCTGGCTTCGACTCAAGAGGAATACGAACTTTCCACAAGCCCCTCAAGAGGAGGCTTCTCTCAGCTACAGGTATGTGAGAGGGACCCTGAGTTTGTGACTTCAAGTAGAATGGACACCGAGATGCTCTGACTCGAAGTAAGGCCGGATATCCCTGCAGTGAATTGAATGCAGGCTCGTCTTGCATCTCCCAAGACGAAGGGATGTCTGAATCCCCTGTGGCGACCACAGAGAAAGACCTAGTTCTCAGCCTCATGGCGACCGGAGGCCTCACATACTTTGAAAATTCGAGAGGTCCGCGGAGATCAATGCTTCCAAAGGAGACGATGCCTGACTCCTCTTGAAAATGGATAGGAGTCCCTGAATCCCTGTGGCACGTGGAAAGGGACACTGGGTCTCCCGCCTCACGTGGAGACGCGTCCCAATTGCAATGCAAGGACTCGAGGAGAATCCCGAGGTGTCCCTCGCACCTAGGCAGGAGTCCTGACGTCGCTGAACAAACACGTGTCTGGAAGGGCCCTCCCCGTCGTAACTCGAGAATATTCCCCAGGTTCCGGTCGCAACTCGAGAAAAACCATGAGACTTCCCCCTCGCCGCGACATGAGGCCCGAATCCCCTGCACTGCGTGCAGAGCAATTCCGTGTTCCACATCAAACGTGAAAGGAGCCTTGATTTCCTTGATGGCACTCCAGAGAAAACGCAAGATCACTGTCTCAAGTCTAGAGGGATCCTGAGGTCACTGGAGCAACACGAAAGGGCTCCGTGGACCCCAAATAAACTCGAGATGAGAGCTTAGTTCCTGGCTTTGACTCAAGAGGAATACCAACTTTCCACAAGCACCTCAAGAGAGAGGCTTCTCTCAGCTACAGGTATGTGAGAGGGACCCTGAGTTTGTGGCCTCAAGTGGAATGGACACCGAGATGCTCTGACTCGAAGTAAGGCCGGATATCCCTGCAGTGAATTGAATGCAGGCTCGTCTTGCATCTCCCAAGACGAAGGGTTGTCTGAATCCCCTGTTGAGACCACAGAGAAAGACCTAATTCTCCGCCTCCTCGCGACCGGAGGCCTCACATCCTTTGAAAACTCGAGACGTCTGCGGAGATCAATGCTTCCAAAGGAGACGATGCCTGACTCTTCTTGAAAATGTATAGGAGTCCCAGGATCCCTGTGCCACGTGGAAACGGACCCTGGGTCTCCCGGGTCCCGTGGAGACGCGTCCCAATTGCCATGCCAAGACTCGAGGAGAATCCCGAGGTGTCCCTCGCACCTAGGCAGGAGTCTGTTGTCGCTGAACAAACACCTGTCTGGAAGGGCCCTCCCCATCGCAACTCGAGAATATACCCCAGGTTCCGGCCGCAACTCGAGAACATCCATGAGACTTCCCCCTCGCCGCGAGATGAGGCCCGATTCCCCTGCACTGCGTGCAGAGCAATTCCGTGTTCCACATCAAACGTGAAAGGAGCCTTGATTTCCTTGATGGCACTCCAGAGAAAACCCAAGATCACTGTCTCAAGTCTAGAGGGATCCTGAGGTCACTGGAGCAACACGAAAGGGCTCCGTGGACCCCAAATCAACACGAGATGAGAGCTTAGTCCCTGGCTTCGACTCAAGAGGAATACCAACTTTCCACAAGCACCTTAAGAGGAGGCTTCTCTCAGCTACAGGTATGTGAGAGGGACCCTGAATTTGTGGCCTCAAGTGGAATGGACACCGAGATGCTCTGACTCGAAGTAAGGCCGGATATCCCTGCATTGAATTGAATGCAGGCTCGTCTTGCATCTCCCAAGACGAAGGGTTGTCTGAATCCCCTGTGGAGACCACAGAGAAAGACCTAGTCCTCCGCCTCAACGCGACAGGAGGCCTCACATCCTTTGAAATCTCGAGAGGTCCGCGGAGATCAATGCTTCCAAAGGAGACGATGCGTGACTCCTCTTGAAAATGGATAGGAGACTCAGGATCACTGTAGCACGTGGAAAGGGATACTGGGTCTCCCGCCTCACGTGGAGACGCGTCCCAATTGCCATGCCAAGACTCGAGGAGAATCCAGAGGTGTCCCTCGCACCTAGGCAGGAGTCCTGACGGCGCTCAGCAAACACGTGTCTGGAAGGGCCCTCCCCGTCGTAACTCGAGAATATACCCCAGGTTCCGGCCGCAACTCGAGAAAAACTATGAGACTTCCCCCTCGCCACGAGATGAGCCCCGATTCCCCTGCACTGCATGCAGAGCAATTCCGTGTTCCAAATCATACGTGAAAGGAGCCTTGATGGCCTTGATGGCACTCCAGAGAAAAAACAAGGTAACTGTCTCAAGTCTAGAGGGATCCTGAGGTCACTGGAGCAACACGAAAGTGCTCCGTGGACCCCAAATCAACTCGAGATGAGAGCTTAGTCCCTGGCTTCGACTCAAGAGGAATACCAACTTTTCACAAGCACCTCAAGAGGAGGCTTCTCTCAGATACAGGTATGTGAGAGGGCCCATGAGTTTGTGGCCTCAAGTGGAATGGACACCGAGATACTCTGACTCGAAGTAAGGCCGGATATCCCTGCAGTGAATTGAATGCAGGCTAATCTTGCATCTCCCAAGACGAAGGGATGTCTGAATCCCCTGTGGAGACGACAGAGAAAGACCTAGTCCTCCGCCTCAACGCGACCGGAGGCCTCACATCCTTTGAAAACTCGAGAGGTCTGCGGATATCAATGCTTCCAAAGGAGACGATGCCTGACTCCTCTTGAAAATGGATAGGAGTCCCAGGATCCCTGTGGCACTTGGAAAGGGACCCTGGGTCTCCCTCCTCACGTGGAGACGCGTCCCAATTGCCATGCCAAGACTCGAGGAGAATTCCGAGGTGTCCCTCACACCTAGGCAGGAGTCCTGACGTCGCTGAACAAACACGTGTCTGGAAGGGCCCTCCCCGTCGTAACTCGCGAATATACCCCAGGTTCCGGCCGCAACTCGAGAAAAACCATGAGACTTCCCCCTCGCCGCGAGATGAGGCCCGATTCCCCTGCATTGCGTGCAGAGCAATTCCGTGTTCCACATGAAACGTGAAAGGAGCCTTGATTTCCTTGATGGCACTGCAGAGAAAACCCAAGATCACTGACTCAAGTCTAGAGGGATCCTGAGGTCACTGGAGCAACACGAAAGGGCTCCGTGTAACACAAATCTACTCGAGATGAGAGCTTAGTCCCTGGCTTCGACTCAAGAGGAATACCAACTTTCCACAAGCACCTCAAGAGGAGGCTTCTCTCAGCTACAGGTATGTGAGAGGGACCCTGAGTTTGTGGCCTCAAGGGGAATGGACACCGAGATGCTCTGACTCGAAGTAAGGCCGGATATCCCTGCAGTGAATTGAATGCAGGCTCGTCTTGCATCTCCCAAGACGAAGGGTTGTCTGAATCCCCTTTGGAGTCCACAGAGAAAGACCTAGTCCTCCGCCTCACCGCGAACGGAGGCCTCACGTCCTTTGAAAATTCGAGAGGTCCGCGGAGATCAATGCTTCCAAAGGAGACGATGCCTCACTCCTCTTGAAAATGGATAGGAGTCCCAGGATCCCTGTGGCACGTGGAAAGGTACCCTAGGTCTCCCGCCTCACGTGGAGACGCGTCCCAATTGCCATGCCAAGACTCGAGGAGAATCCCGAGGTGTCCCTCGCACCTTGGCAGGAGTCCTGACGTCGCTGAACAAACACGTGTCTGGAAGGGCCCTCCCCGTCGTAACTCGCGAATATACCCCAGGTTCCGGCCGCAACTCGAGAAAAACCATGAGACTTCCTCCTCACCGCGAGATGAGGCCCGATTCCCCTGCATTGCGTGCAGAGCAATACCGTGTTCCACATCAAACGTGAAAGGAGCCTTGATTTCCTTTATGGCACTGCAGAGAAAACCCAAGATCACTGGCTCAAGTCTAGAGGGATCCTGAGGTCACTGGAGCAACACGAAAGGGATCCGTGTAACCCAAATCTACTCGAGATGCGAGCTTAGTCCCTGGCTTCGACTCAAGAGGAATACCAACTTTCCACAAGTACCTCAAGAGGAGGCTTCTCTCAGCTACAGGTATGTGAGAGGGACCCTGAGTTTGTGGCCTCAAATGGAATGGACACCGAGATGATCTGACTCGAAGTAAGGCCGGATATCCCTGCAGTGAATTGAATGCAGGCTCGTCTTGCATCTCCCAAGACGAAGGGTTGTCTGAATCCCCTGTGGAGACCACAGAGAAAGACCTAGTCGTCCGACTCCACGCGATCGGAGGCCTCACATCCTTTGAAAACTCGAGAGGTCCGCGGAGATCAATGCTTCCAAAGGAGACGATGCCTGACTCCTCTTGAAAATGGATAGGAGTCCCTGAATCCCTGTGGCACGTGGAAAGGGACACTGGGTCTCCCGCCTCACGTGGAGACGCGTCCCAATTGCAATGCAAGGACTCGAGGAGAATCCCGATGTGTCCCTCGCACCTAGGCAGGAGTCCTGACGTCGCTGAAGAAACACGTGTCTGGAAGGGCCCTCCCCGTCGTAACTCGAGAATATTCCCCAGGTTCCGGTCGCAACTCGAGAAACACCATGAGACTTCCCCCTCGCCGCGACATGAGGCCCGAATCCCCTGCACTGCGTGCAGAGCAATTCCGTGTTCCACATCAAACGTGAAAGGAGCCTTGATTTCCTTGATGGCACTCCAGAGAAAACCCAAGATCACTGTCTCAAGTCTAGAGGGATCCTGAGGTCACTGGAGCAACACGAAAGGGCTCCGTGGACCCCAAATAAACTCGAGATGAGAGCTTAGTTCCTGGCTTTGACTCAAGAGGAATACCAACTTTCCACAAGCCCCTCAAGAGGAGGCTTCTCTCAGCTACAGGTATGTGAGAGGGACCCTGAGTTTGTGGCCTCAAGTGGAATGGACACCGAGATGCTCTGACTCGAAGTAAGGCCGGATATCCCTGCAGTGAATTGAATGCAGGCTCGTCTTGCATCTCGCAAGACGAAGGGTTGTCTGAATCCCCTGTGGAGACCACAGAGAAAGACCTAATTCTCCGCCTCCTCGCGACCGGAGGCCTCACATCCTTTGAAAACTCGAGACGTCTGCGGAGATCAATGCTTCCAAAGGAGACGATGCCTGACTCTTCTTGAAAATGTATAGGAGTCCCAGGATCCCTGTGCCACGTGGAAACGGACCCTGGGTCTCCCGGGTCCCGTGGAGACGCGTCCCAATTGCCATGCCAAGACTCGAGGAGAATCCCGAGGTGTCCCTCGCACCTAGGCAGGAGTCTGTTGTCGCTGAACAAACACCTGTCTGGAAGGGCCCTCCCCATCGCAACTCGAGAATATACCCCAGGTTCCGGCCGCAACTCGAGAACATCCATGAGACTTCCCCCTCGCCGCGAGATGAGGCCCGATTCCCCTGCACTGCGTGCAGAGCAATTCCGTGTTCCACATCAAACGTGAAAGGAGCCTTGATTTCCTTGATGGCACTCCAGAGAAAACCCAAGATCACTGTCTCAAGTCTAGAGGGATCCTGAGGTCACTGGAGCAACACGAAAGGGCTCCGTGGACCCCAAATCAACACGAGATGAGAGCTTAGTCCCTGGCTTCGACTCAAGAGGAATACCAACTTTCCACAAGCACCTTAAGAGGAGGCTTCTCTCAGCTACAGGTATGTGAGAGGGACCCTGAATTTGTGGCCTCAAGTGGAATGGACACCGAGATGCTCTGACTCGAAGTAAGGCCGGATATCCCTGCATTGAATTGAATGCAGGCTCGTCTTGCATCTCCCAAGACGAAGGGTTGTCTGAATCCCCTGTGGAGACCACAGAGAAAGACCTAGTCCTCCGCCTCAACGCGACAGGAGGCCTCACATCCTTTGAAATCTCGAGAGGTCCGCGGAGATCAATGCTTCCAAAGGAGACGATGCGTGACTCCTCTTGAAAATGGATAGGAGACTCAGGATCACTGTAGCACGTGGAAAGGGATACTGGGTCTCCCGCCTCACGTGGAGACGCGTCCCAATTGCCATGCCAAGACTCGAGGAGCATCCAGAGGTGTCCCTCGCACCTAGGCAGGAGTCCTGACGGCGCTCAGCAAACACGTGTCTGGAAGGGCCCTCCCCGTCGTAACTCGAGAATATACCCCAGGTTCCGGCCGCAACTCGAGAAAAACCATGAGACTTCCTCCTCACCGCGAGATGAGGCCCGATTCCCCTGCATTGCGTGCAGAGCAATACCGTGTTCCACATCAAACGTGAAAGGAGCCTTGATTTCCTTTATGGCACTGCAGAGAAAACCCAAGATCACTGGCTCAAGTCTAGAGGGATCCTGAGGTCACTGGAGCAACACGAAAGGGCTCCGTGTAACCCAAATCTACTCGAGATGCGAGCTTAGTCCCTGGCTTCGACTCAAGAGGAATACCAACTTTCCACAAGTACCTCAAGAGGAGGCTTCTCTCAGCTACAGGTATGTGAGAGGGACCCTGAGTTTGTGGCCTCAAATGGAATGGACACCGAGATGATCTGACTCGAAGTAAGGCCGGATATCCCTGCAGTGAATTGAATGCAGGCTCGTCTTGCATCTCCCAAGACGAAGGGTTGTCTCAATCCCCTGTGGAGACCACAGAGAAAGACCTAGTCGTCCGACTCCACGCGATCGGAGGCCTCACATCCTTTGAAAACTCGAGAGGTCCGCGGAGATCAATGCTTCCAAAGGAGACGATGCCTCACTCCTCTTGAAAATGGATAGGAGTCCCAGGATCTCTGTGGCACGTGGAAAGGGACCCTGGGTCTCCCGTTTCACGTGGAGACGCGTCCCAATTGCCATGCAAAGACTCGAGGAGAATCCCGAGGTGTCCCTCGCACCTAGGCAGGAGTCCTGACGTCGCTGAAGAAACACGTGTCTGGAACGGCCCTCCCCGTCGTAACTCGCGAATATACCCCAGGTTCCGGCCGCAACTCGAGAAAAACCATGAGACTTCCTCCTCGCCGCGAGATGAGGCCCGATTCCCCTGCATTGCGTGCAGAGCAATACCGTGTTCCACATCAAACGTGAAAGGAGCCTTGATTTCCTTGATGGCACTGCAGAGAAAACCCAAGATCACTGGCTCAAGTCTAGAGGGATCCTGAGGTCACTGGAGCAACACGAAAGGGCTCCGTGTAACCCAAATCTACTCGAGATGCGAGCTTAGTCCCTGGCTTCGACTCAAGAGGAATACCAACTTTCCACAAGCACCTCAAGAGGAGGCTTCTCTCAGCTACAGGTATGTGAGAGGGACCCTGAGTTTGTGGCCTCAAGTGGAATGGACACCGAGATGATCTGACTCGAAGTAAGGCCGGATATCCCTGCAGTGAATTGAATGCAGGCTCGTCTTGCATCTCCCAAGACGAAGGGTTGTCTGAATCCCCTGTGGAGACCACAGAGAAAGACCTAATTCTCCACCTCATCGCGACCGGAGGCCTCACATCCTTTGAAAACTCGAGAGGTCCGCGGAGATCAATGCTTCCCAAGGAGACGATGCCTGACTCCTCTTTAAAGTGGATAGGAGTCCCAGGATCCCTGTGGCACTTGGAAAGGGACCCTGGGTCTCCCGCCTCACGTGGAGACGCGTCCCAATTGCCATGCCAAGACTCGAGGAGAATCCCGAGGTGTCCCTCGCACCTAGGCAGGAGTACTGACGTCGCTGAAGAAACACGTGTCTGGAAGGGCCCTCCCCGTCGTAACTCGAGAATATACCCCAGGTTCCGGCCGCAACTCGAGAAAAACCATGAGACTTCCCCCTCGCCGCGAGATGAGGCCCGATTCCCCTGCACTGCGTGCAGAGCAATTCCGTGTTCCACATCAAACGTGAAAGGAGCCTTGATTTCCTTAATGGCACTCCAGAGAAAACCCAAGATAACTGTCTCAAGTCTAGAGGGATCCTGAGGTCACTGGAGCAACACGAAAGGGCTCTCTGGTCCCCAAGTCAACTCGAGATGAGAGCTTAGTCCTTGGCTTCGACTCAAGAGGAACACCACCTTTCCACAAGCACCTCAAGAGGAGGCTTCTCTCAGCTACAGGTATGTGAGCGGGACCCTGAGTTTGTGGCCTCAAGTGGAATGGACACCGAGATGCTCTGACTCGAAGGAAGGCTGGATATCCCTGCAGTGAATTGAATGCAGGCTCGTCTTGCATCTCCCAAGATGAAGGGATGTCTGAATCCCCTGTGGAGACCACAGAGAAAGACCTAGTCCTCCGCCTGACCGCGAACGGAGGCCTCACGTCCTTTGAAAATTCGAGAGGTCCGCGGAGATCAATGCTTCCAAAGGAGACGATGACTTGAAAATGGAAAGGAGTCCAAGGATCCCTGTGGCACGTGGAAAGGGACCCTGGGTCTCCCGCCTCTCGTAGAGACGCATCCCAATTACCACGCCAAGAATCGAAGGGAATCCCGAGCTGTCCCTCGCACCTAGGCAGGAATCCTGACGTCGCTGAACAAACACGAGTCTGGAAGGGCCCTCCCCGTCGTAACTCGAGAATATACCCCAGGTTCCGGCCGCAACTCGAGAAAAACCATGAGACTTCCCCCTCGCCGCGAGATGAGGCCCGATTCCCCTGCACTGCGTGCAGAGCAATTCCGTGTTCCACATCAAACGTGAAAGGAGCTTTGATTTCCTTGATGGCACTCCAGAGAAATCCCAAGATCACTGGCTCAAGTCTAGAGGGATCCTGAGGTCACTGGAGCAACACGAAAGGGCTCCGTGGACCCCAAATCAACTCGAGATGAGAGCTTAGTCCCTGGCTTCAACTAAAGAGGAATACCAACTTTCCACCAGCACCTCAAGAGGAGGCTTCTGTCAGCTACAGGTATCTGAGAGGGATCCTGAATTTGTGGCCTCAAGTGGAATGGACACTGAGATGCTCTGACTCGAAGTAAGGCCGGATATCCCAACAGTGAATTGAATGCAGGCTCGTCTTGCATCTCCCAAGACGAAGGGATGTCTGAATCCCCTTTGGAGACCACAGAGCAAGACCTAGTTCTCCGCTCATCGCGACCGGAGTCCTCACATCCTTTGAAAACTCGAGAGAACCACGGAGATCATTGCTTCCAAAGGAGACGATGCCTGACTCCTCTTGAAAATGAATAGGAGTCCCTGGATCCCTGTGGCACGTGGAAAGGGACCCTGGGTCTCCCGCCTCATGTGGAGACGCGTCCCAATTGCCATGCCAAGACTCGAGGAGAATCCCGAGGTGTCCCTCGCACCTAGGCAGGAGTCCTGACTTCGCTGAACAAACACGTGTCTGGAAGGGCCCTCCCCGTCGTAACTCGAGAATATACCCCAGGTTCCGGCCGCACCTCAAGAAAAACCATGAGACTTCCCCCTCGCCGCGATATGAGGCCTGATTCCCCTGCACTGCGTGCAGAGCAATTCCGTGTTCCACATCAAACGTGAAAGGAGCCTTGATTTCCTTGATGGCACTCCAGAGAAAACCCAAGATCACTGTCTCAAGTCTAGAGGGATCCTGAGGTCACTGGAGCAACACGAATGGGCTCAGTGGACGCCAAATCAACTCGAGATGAGAGCTTAGTCCCTGGCATCGACTCAAGAGGAATACCAACTTTCCACAAGCACCTCAAGACGATGCTTCTCTCAGCTACAGGTATGGGAGAGGGACCCTGAGTTTGTGGCCTCAAGTGGAATGGACACCGAGATACTCTGACTCGAAGTAAGGCCGGATATCCCTGCAGTGAATTTAATGCAGGCTCGTCTTGCATCTCCCAAGACGAAGGGATGTCTGAATCCCCTGTGGAGACTACAGAGAAAGACCTAGTTCTCCGCCTTATCGCGGCCGGAGGCCTCACATCCTTTGAAAATTCTAGAGTTCCGCGGAGATCAATGCTTCCAAAGGAGACGATGTCTGACTCCTCTTGAAAATGGATAGGAGTTCCAGGACTCCTTTGGAACTTGGAAAGGGACCCTTGGTCTCCCGCCTCACGTGGAGATGCGTCCCAATTGCCATGCCAAGACTCGAAGAGAATACCGATGTGCCCCTAGCACCTAGGCAGGAGTCCTGACGTCGCTGAACAGACACATGTCTGGAAGGGCCCTTCCCTTCTAACTCGAGAATATACCCCAGGGTCCGTCCGCAGCTCAAGAAAAACCATGAGACTTCCCATTCGCCCCGAGATGAGGCCCGATTCCCTTGCACTGGGTGCAGAGCAATTCCGTGTTCCACATCAAATGTGAACGGAGCCTTGATTTCCATGATGGCACTCCAGAGAAAACCCAAGATCACTGTCTCAAGTCTAGAGCGATCCTGAGGTAACCGGAGCAATACGAAAATGCTCCGTGGACCCTAAATCAACTCGAGATGAGAGCTTAGTCCCTGGCTTCGACCCAGGAAGAATACCAACTTTCCACAAGCACCACAAGAGGAGGCTTCTCTCAGCTACAGTTATGTGAGAGGGACCCTGAGTTTGTGGCCTCACGTGGAATGGACACCGAGATGCTCTGACTCGAAGTAAGGCCGGATATCCCTGCAGTGAATTGAATGCAGGCTCGTCTTGCATCTCCCAAAACGAAGGGATGTCTGAATCCCCTGTGGAGACCACAGAGAAAGACCTAGTTCTTCGCCTCATCACGACCGGAGGCCTCACATCCTGAAAACTCGAGAGGTCCGCGGAGATCAATGCTTCCAAAGGAGACGATGCCTGACTCCTCTTGAAAATGGATAGGAGTCCCAGGATCCCTGTGGCACGTGGAAGGGGACACTGGGTCTCCCGCCTCACGTGGAGACGCGTCCCAATTGCCATGCCAAGACTCGAGGAGAATCCCGAGGTGTCCCTCGCACCTAGGCCCGAGTCCTGGCGTCGCTGAACAAACACATGTCTGGAAGGGCTCTCCCCGTCGTAACTCGAGAATATACCCCTGGTTCCGGCCGCAACTCGAGAAAAACCATAAGACTTCCCCCTCGCCCCGAGATGAGGCCCGATTCCGTGCACTGCGTGCAGAGCAATTCTGTGTTCCACATCAAATGTGAACGGAGCCTTGATTTCCTTGATGGCACTCCAGAGAAAACCCAAGATCACTGTCTCAAGTCTAGAGGGATCCTGAGGTCACTGGAGCAACAAGAAAATGCTCCGTGGACCCCAAATCAACTCGAGATGAGAGCTTAGTCCCTGGCTTCGACTCAAGAGGAATACCAACTTTCCACAAGCACCTCAAGAGGAGGCTTCTCTCAGCTACATGTATGTGAGTGGGACCCTGAGTTTGTGGCCTCAAGTGGAATGGACACAGAGATTCTCTGACTCGAAGTAAGGCCGGATATCCCTGTAGTGAATTGAATGCAGGCTTGTCTTGCATCTCCCAAGACGAAGGGTTGTCTGAATCCCCTGTGGAGACCACAGAGAAATTCCGAGTTCTCCGCCTCATCGTGACCGGAGTCCTCACATCCTTTGAAAACTCGAGAGGTCCGCGGAGATCAATGCTTCCAAAGGAGACGATGCCTGACTCCTTTTGAAAATGGATAGGAGTCCCAGGATCCCTGTGGCTCGTGCAAAGGGACCCTGGGTCTCCCGCCTCACGTGGAGACGCGTCCCAATTGCCATGCCAAGACTCGAGGAGAATCCCGAGATGTCCCTCGCACCTAGGCAGGAGTCCTGATGTCGCTGAAAAAACACGTGTCTGGAAGGGCCCTCCCCGTCGTAACTCGAGAATATACCCCTGGTTCCGGCCGCAACAAGAGAAAAACCATGAGACTTCCACCTCTCCACGAGATGAGGCCCGATTCCCCTGCACTGCATGCTGAGCAATTCCGTGTTCCACATCAAACGTGAAAGGAGCCTGATTTCCTTCATGGCGCTCCAGAGAAAACCCAAGATCCCTGTCTCAAGTCTAGAGGGATCCTGAGGTCACTGGAGCAACACGAAAGGGCTCTGTGGAAACCAAATCAACTCGAGATGAAAGCTTAGTCCCTGGCTTCGACTCAAGAGGAATACCAACTTTCCACAAGCTCCTCAAGGGGAGGCTTCTCTCAGCTGCAGGTATGTGAGAGGGACCCTGAGTTTGTGGCCTCAAGTGGAATGGACACCGAGATGCTCTGACTCGGAGTAAGGCCGCATATCCCTGCAGTGAATTGAATGCAGGTTCGTCTTGCATTTCCCAAGACGAAGGGATGTCTGAATCCCCTGTGGAGACCACAGAGAAAGACCTAGTTCTCCGCCTCATCGCGACCGGAGGCCTCACATCCTTTCAAAACTGGAGAGTTCCGAGGAGATCAACGGTTCCAAAGGAGACGATGCCTGACTCCTCTTGAAAATAGATAAGAGTCCCAGGATCCCTGTGGCACGTGGAAAGGGACCCTTGGTCTCCCGCCTCACGTGGAGACGCGTCCCAGTTGTCATGCCAAGACTCGAAGAGAATACCGATGTGCCCCTAGCACCTAGGCAGGAGTACTGACGTTGCTGAACAAACACGTGTCTGGTAGGGCCCTTCCCTTCTAACTCGAGTATATACCCCAGGGTCCGTCCGCAACTCAAGAAAAACCATGAGACTTCCCATTCGCCCCGAGATGAGGCCCGATTCCCTAGCACTGGGTGCAGAGCAATAACGTGTTCCACATCAAATGTGAACGGAGCCTTGATTTCCTTGATGGCACTCCAGAGAAAACCCAAGATCACTGTCTCAAGTCTAGAGCGATCCTGAGGTAACTGGAGCAGTACGAAAATGCTCCGTGGACCATAAATCAACTCGAGATGAGAGCTTAGTCCCTGGCTTCAACCCAGGAAGAATACCAACTTTCCACAAGCACCACAAGAGGAGGCTTCTCTCAGCTACAGTTATGTGAGAGGGACCCTGAGTTTGTGGCCTCAAGTGGAATGGACACCGAGATGCTCTGACTCGAAGTAAGGCCGGATATCCCTGCAGTGAATTGAATGCAGGCTCGTCTTACATCTCCCAAGACGAAGGGATGTCTGAATCACCTGTGGAGACCACAGAGAAAGACCTAGTTCTCCGCCTCATCGCGACCGGAGGCCTCACATCCTTTGAAAACTCGAGAGGTCCGCAGATATCAATGCTTCCATAGAAGACGATGCCTGACTTCTCTTGAAAATGGATAGGAGTCCCAGTAGGCCTGTGGAACGTGGAAAGGGACCCTGGGTCTCCCGCCTCACGTGGAGACGCGTCCCAATTGCCATGCCAAGACTCGAGGAGAAGCCCGAGGTGTCCCTTGCACCTAGGCAGGAGTCCTGACGTGGCTGAACAAACACGTGTCTGGAAGGGCCTTCCCCGTGGTAACTCGAGAATATACCCCAGGTTCGGTCCGCAACTCGAGAAAAACCATGAGACTTCCCCCTCGCCGCGAGATGAGGCCCGATTACCCTGCACTGCGTGCAGAGTAATTCCGTATTCCACATCAAACGTGAAAGGAGCCTTGATTTCCTTGATGGCACTCCAGAGAAAACCCAAGATCACTGTCTCAATTCTAGAGGGATCCTGAGGTCACTGGAGCAACTCGAAAGGGCTCCGTGGACCCCAAATCAACTCGAGATGAGAGCTTAGTCCCTGGCTTCGACTCAAGAGGATTACCAATTTTCGACAAGCACCTCAAGAGGAGGCTTCTCTCAGCTACAGGTAGGTGAGAGGGACCCTGAGTTTGTGGCCTCAAGTGGAATGGACACCGAGATGCTCTGACTCGAAGTAAGGCCGAATATCCCTGCAGTGAAGTGAATGCAGGTTCATCTTGCATCTCCCAAGACGAAGGGATGTCTGAATCCCCTGTGGAGACCACAGAGAAAGACCTAGTTCTCCGCCTCATCGCGACCGGACGCCTCACATCCTTTGAAAACTCGAGAGGTCCGCGAAGATCAATGCTTCCAAAGGAGACGATGCGTGACTCCTCTTGAAAATGGATAGGAGTCCCAGGATCCCTGTGGCACGTGGAAAGGGACCCTGGGTCTCCCGCCTCACGTGGAGACGCGTCCCAATTGCCATGCCAAGACTCGAGGAGAATCCCGAGGTGTCCCTCGCACCTAGGCCCGAGTCCTGGCGTCGCTGAACAAACACATGTCTGGAAGGGCTCTCCCCGTCGTAACTCGAGAATATACCCCAGGGTCCATTCGCAACTCGAGAAAAACCATGAGACTTCCCCCTCGCCCCGAGATGAGGCCCGATTCCGTGCACTGCGTGCAGAGCAATTCCGTGTTCCACATCAAATGTGAACGGAGCCTTGATTTCCTTGATGGCACTCCAGAGAAAACCCAAGATCACTGTCTCAAGTCTAGAGGGATCCTGAGGTCACTGGAGCAACACGAAAGGGCTCCGTGGACCCCAAATCAACTCGAGATGAGACCTTAGTCCCTGGATTCGACTCAAGAGGAATACCAACTTTCCACAATCACCTCAAGAGGAGGCTTCTCTCAGCTACAGGTATGTGAGAGGGCCCCAGAGTTTGTGGCCTCAAGTGGAATGGACACCGAGATGCTCTGACTCGAAGTAAGGCCGGATATCCCTGCAGTGAATTGAATGCAGGCTCTTCTTGCATATCCCAAGACGAAGGGCTGTCTGAATCCCCTGTGGAGACCACAGAGAAAGAACTAGTCCCCCGCCTCATCGCGACCGGAGGCATCACATCCTTTGAAAACTCGAGAGGTCCGCGGAGATCAATGCTTCCAAAGGAGACGATGACTGACTCCTCTTGTAAATGGATAGGAGTCCCAGGATCCCTGTGGCTCGTGGATAGGGACCCTGGGTCTCCCGCCTCACATGGAGAGGCGTCCCAATTGCCATGCCAAGACTCGAGGAGAACCCCGAGGTGTCCATCGCACCTAGGCAGGAGTCCTCACTTCGCTGAAGAAATACGTGTCTGGAAGGGCCCTCCCCGTCGTAACTCGAGAATATACCCCAGGTTCCGGCCGCAACTCGAGAAAAACCATTAGAGTTCCCCCTCGCCGCGAGATGAGGCCCGATTCCCCTGCACTGCGTGCAGAGCAATTCCGTGTTCCACATCAAACGTGAAAGGAGCCTTGATTTCCTTGATGTCACTCCAGAGAAAACCCAAGATCACTGTCTCAAGTCCAGAGGGATCCGGAGGTCACTGGAGCAACACAAAAGGTCTCCGTGGACCCCAAATCAACTCGAGATGAGAGCTTAGTCCCTGTCTTCGACTCAAGAGGAATAACAACTTTCCATAAGCACCTCAAGAGGAGGCTTCTCTCAGATACAGGTATGTGAGAGGGACCCTGAGTTTGTGGCCTCAAGTGGAATGGACACCGATATGCGCTGACTCGAAGTAAGGCCAGATATCCCTGCAGTGAATTGAATGCAGGCTCATCTTGCATCTCCGAAGACAAAGGGATGTCTGAATCCCCTGTGGAGACCACATAGAAAGACCTAGTTCTCGCCACATTGCGACCGGAATACTCACATCCTTTGAAAACTCGAGAGGTCCGCGGAGATCAATGCTTCCAAAGGAGACGACGCCTGACTCCTCTTGAAAATGAATAGGAGTCCCAGGATCCCTGTGGCACGTGGAAAGGGACCCTGAGTCTCCCGCCTCACGTGGAGACGCGTGCCCATTGCCATGACAAGACTCCAGGAGAATCCCGAGGGGTCCTCGCACCTAGGCAGGAGTCCTGACGTCGCTGAACAAACACGTGTCTGGAAGGGCCCTCCCCGTCGTAACTCGAGAATATACCCCAGGTTCCGGCCGCAACTCGAGAAAAACAATGAGCCTACCCCCTCGCTGGGAGATGAGCCCCGATTCCCCTGCACTGCATGCAGAGCAATTCCGTGTTCCAAATCAAACGTGAAAGAGGCCTTGATTTCCTTGATGGCACTCCAGAGAAAACTCAAGATCACTGTCTCAAGTCTAGAGGGATCCTGAGGTCACTGGAGCAACACGAAAGGGCTCCGTGGACCCCAAATCAAGTCGAGATGAGAGCTTATTCCCTGGCTTAGACTCAAGAGGAATACCAACTTTCCACAAGCACCTCAAGAGGAGTTTTCTCTCAGTTACAGGTATGTGAGAGGGACCCTGAGTTTGTGATCTCAAGTGGAATGGACACCGAGATGCTCTGACTCGAAGTTAGGCCGGATATCCCTGCAGTGAATTGAATGCAGGCTCGTCTTCCATCTCCCAAGATGAAGGGATATCTGAATCCACTGTGGAGAACACCGAGAAAGACCCAGTCCTCCGCCTCATCGCGACCGTAGGCCTCACATCCTTTGAAAACTTGAGAGGTTCGCGGAGATCAATGCTTCCAAAGGAGTCGATGCCTGACTCCTCTTGAAAGTGGATAGGAGTCCCAGGATCCCTGTGGCACGTGGAAAGGGACCCTGGGTTTCCCGCCTCACGTGGAGACGAGTCCCAATTGCCATGCCAAGACTCGAGGAGAATCCCGAGGTGTCCCTCGCACCTAGACAGGAGTCCTGACGTCGCTGAACAAACACGTGTCTGGAAGGAACCTCCCCGTCGTAACTCGAGAATATACACCAGGTTCCGGCCGCAACTCGAGAAAAACCATGAGACTTCCCCCTCGCCGCGAGATGAGGCCCGATTCCCCTGCACTGCGTGGAGAGCAATTCCGTGTTCCACATCAAACGTGAAAGGAGCCTTGATTTCCTTGATGGCACTCCAGAGAAAACCCAAGATCACTGTCTCAAGTCTAAAGGGATCCTGAGGTCACTGGAACAACACGAAAGGGCTCCGTGGACCCCAAATCAACTCAAGATGAGAGCTTAGTCCCTGGCTTCGACTCAAGAGGAATACCAACTTTCCACAAACACCTCAAGAGGAGGCTTCTCTCAGCTACAGGTATGTGAGATGGACCCTGAGTTTGTGGCTTCAAGTGGAATGGACACCGAGATGCTCTGACTCTAATTAAGGCTTGATATGCCTGCAGTGAATTGAATGCAGGCTCGTCTTGCATCTCCCAAGACGAAGGGATCTCTGAATCCCCTGTGGAGACCACAAAGAAAGACCTAATTCTCCGCCTCATCGCGACCGGAGGCCTCACATCCTTTGAAAACTCGAGAGGTCTGCGGAGGTCAATGCTTCCAAAGGAGACGATGCCTGACTCCTCTTGAAATTGGATAGGAGTCCCAGGATCCCTGTGGCACGTGGAAAGGGACCCTGGGTCTCCCGCCTCACGTGGAGACGCGACCCAATTGCCATGCCAAGACTCGAGGAGAATCCCGAGGTGTCCCTCGCACCTAGGCAGGAGCCCTGACGTCGCTGAAGAAACACATGTCTGGAAGGGCCCTCCCTGTCGTAACTCGAGAATATACCCCAGGTTCCGACCGCATCTCGAGAAAAACCATGAGACTTCCCCCTCACCGCGACATGAGGCCCGATTCCCCTGCACTGCGTGCAGAGCAATTCCGTGTTCCACATCAAACGTTAATGGAGCCTTGATTTCCTTGATGGCACTCCAGAGAAAACCCAAGATCACTGTCACAAGTCTAGAGGGATCCTGAGGTCACTGGAGCAACACGAAAGGGCTCCGTGGACCCCAAATCAACTCGAGATGAGATCTTAGTCCCTGGCTTCGACTCAAGAGGAATACCAACTTTCCACAAGCACCTCAAGAGGAGGCTTCTCTCAGCTACAGGTATGTGAGAGGGAAACTGAGTTTCTGGCCTCAAGTGGAATGGACACCGAGATGCTCTGACTCGAAGTAAGGCCGGATATCCCTGCAGTGAATTGAATGCAGGCTCGTCTTGCATCTCCAAAGACGAAGGGATGTCTGAATCCCCTGTGGAGACCACAGAGAAAGAACTAGTCCTCCGCCTCATCGCCACCGGAGGCCTCACATACTTTGAAAACTCGAGAGGTCCGCGGAGATCAATGCTTCCAAAGGAGACGATGCCTGACTCCTCTTGTAAATGGATAGGAGTCCCAGGATCCCTGTGGCTCGTGGAAAGGGACCCTTGGTCTCCCGCGTCATATGAAGAGGCGTCCCAATTGCCATGCCAAGACTCGAGGAGAACCCTGAGGTGTCCCTCGCACCTAGGCAGCAGTCCTTACTTCGCTGAAGAAACACGTGTCTGGAAGGGCCCTCCCCGTCGTAACTCGAGAATATACCCCAGGTTCCGGCCGCAAACCGAGAAAAACCATTAGAGTTCCCCCTCGCCGCGAGATGAGGCCCGATTCCCCTGCACTGCATGCAGAGCAATTCCGTGTTCCACATCAAACGTGAAAGGAGCCTTGATTTCCTTGATGGCACTCCAGAGAAAACCCAAGATCACTGTCTCAAGTCTAGAGGGATCCTGAGGTCACTGGAGCAACAAGAAAGGGCTCCGTGGAAAACAAGTCAACTCCAGATGAGAGCTTAGTCCCTGGCTTCGACTCAAGAGGAATACCAACTTTCCACAAGCACCTCAAGAGGAGGCTTCTCTCAGCTACAGGTATGTGAGAGGGACCCTGAGTTTGTGGCCTCAAGTGGAATGGACACCGAGATGCTCTGACTAGAAGTAAGGCCGGATATCTCTGCATTGAATTGAAAGCAGGCTAGTCTTTCATCTCCCAAGACGAAGGGATGTCTGAATCCCCTGTGGAGACCACAGAGAAAGAAATAGTTCTCCACCTCATCGCTACCAAAGGCCTCACATCCTTTGAAAATTCGAGAGGTCCGCGGAGATCAATGCTTCGAAAGGAAACGATGCCTGACTCCTCTTGAAAATAGATAGGAGTCCCAGGATCCCTGTGGCACGTGGAAAGGGAGCCTAGGTCTCCCGCCTCACGTGGAGACGCGTCCCAATTGCCATGCCAAGCCTCGGGGAAATAAGGAGGTGTCCATCGAACGTAGGCATTGGTTCTGACGTCGCTGAACAAACACGTGTCTGGAAGGGCACCCCCCGTCGTAACTCGAGAATATACCCCAGGTTCCGGCCGCAACTCGAGAAAAACCATAAGACTTCCCCCTCGCCGTGAGATGAGGACCGATTCCCCTGCACTGCGTGCAGAGCAATTCCGTGTTCCACATCAAACGTGAAAGGAGCCTTGATTTCCTTGATGGCACTCCAGAGAAAACCCAAGATCACTGTCTCAAGTATAGAGGGATCCTGAGGTCAATGGAGCAACACGAAAGGGCTCCGTGGACCCCAAATCAACTCGAGATGAGAGCTTAGTCCCTGGCTTCAACTCAAGGGGAATACCAACTTTCAACAAGCACGTCAAGAGGAGGCTTCTCTCAGCTACAGGTATGTGAGAGGGACCATGAGTTTCTGGCCTCAAGTGGAATGGAAACCGAGATGCTCTGACTCGAAGTAAGGACAGATATCCCTGCAGTGAATTGGATGCAGGCTCGTCTTCCATCTCCCAAGACGAAGGGATGTCTGAATCCCCTGTGGAGACCACAGAGAAAGATCTAGTTCTCGCCACATTGCGCCCGGAGTACTCACATCATTTGAAAACTCGAGAGGTCTGCAGAGATCAATGCTTCCAAAGGAGACGATGCCTGACTCCTGTTGAAAATGGATAGGAGTCCCAGGATCCCTGTGGCACGTGGAAAGGGATCCTGGGTCTCCCGCGTCACGTGGAGACGCGTCCCAATTGCCATGCCAAGATTCGAGGAGAATCCTGAGGTGTCCCTCACACCTAGGCAGGAGTTCTGACGTCGCTGAACAAACACGTGTCTGGAAGGGCCCTCCCCGTCGTAACTCGAGAATATACCCCAGGTTCTGGCTGCAACTCGAGAAAAACCATGAGACTTCCCCCTCGCCGCGAGATGAGGCCCGATTCCCCTGCTCTGCGTGCAGAGCAACTCCGTGTTCCACATCAAACGTGAAAGGATACTTGATTTCCTTGATGGCACTCCAGAGAAAACCCAAGATCACTGTCTCAAGTCTAGAGGGATCATGAGGTCACTGTAGCAACACGAAAGGGCTCCGTGGACCCCAAATCAACTCGAGATGAGACCTTAGTCTCTGGATTCGACTCAAGAGGAATACCAACTTTCCACAATCACCTCAAGAGGAGGCTTCTCTCAGCTACAGGTATGTGAGAGGGACCCTGAGTTTGTGGCCTCAAGTGGAATGGACACCGAGATGCTCTGACTCGAAGTAAGGCCGGATATCCCTGCAGTGAATTGAATGCAGGCTCGTCTTGCATCTCCCAAGACGAAGTGATGTTTGATTCCCCTGTGGAGACCACAGAGAAAGAACTAGTCCTCCGCCTCATCGCGACCGGAGGCCTCACATCCTTTGAAAACTCGAGAGGTCCGCGGAGATCAATGCTTCCAAAGGAGACGATGACTGACTCCTCTTGTAAATGGATAGGAGTCCCAGGATCCCTGTGGCTCGTGGAAAGGGACACTGGTCTCCCGCCTCACATGGAGAGGCGTCCCAATTGCCATGCCAAGACACGAGGAGAACCCCGAGGTGTCCATCGCACCTAGGCAGGAGTCCTCACTTCGCTGAAGAAACACGTGTCTGTAAGGGCCCTCCCCGTCGTAACTCGAGAATATACCCCAGGTTCCGGCCGCAACTCGAGAAAAACCATTAGAGTTCCCCCTCGCCGCGAGATGAGGCCCGATTCCCCTGCACTGCGTGCAGAGCAATTCCGTGTTCCACATCAAACGTGAAAGGAGCCTTGATTTCCTTGATGGCACTCCAGAGAAAACCCAAGATCACTGTCTCAAGTCTAGAGGGATCCTGAGGTCACTGGAGCAACACGAAAGGGCTCCGTGGACCCCAAATCAAGTCGAGATGAGAGCTTATTCCCTGGCTTAGACTCAAGAGGAATCCCAACTTTCCACAAGCACCTCAAGAGGAGATTTCTCTCAGTTACAGGTATGTGAGAGGGACCCTGAGTTTGTGACCTCAAGTGGAATGGACACCGAGATGCTCTGACTCGAAGTAAGGCCGGATATCCCTGCAGTGAATTGAATGCAGGCTCGTCTTGCAACTCCCAAGACGAAGGGATGTCTGAATCCACTGTGGAGAACACCGAGAAAGACCCAGTCCTCCGCCTCATCGCGACCGTAGGCCTCACATCCTTTGAAAACTTGAGAGGTCCGTGGAGATCAATGCTTCCAAAGGAGTCGATGCCTGACTCCTCTTGAAAATGGATAGGAGTCCCAGAATCCCTGTGGCACGTGGAAAGGGACCCCGGGTCTCCCGCCTCACGTGGAGACGCGTCCCAATTGCCATGCCAAGACTCGAGGAGAATCCCGAGGTGTCCCTCGCACCTAGGCAGGAGTCCTGACGTAGCTGAACAAACAGGTGTCTGGAAGGGCCCTCCCCGTCGTAACTCGAGAATATACCCCAGGTTCCGGCCGCAACTCGAGAAAAACCATGAGACTTCCCCCTCGCCGCGAGATGAGGCCTGATTCCCCTGCACTGCGTGCAGAGCAATTCCGTGTTCCACATCAAACGTGAAAGGAGCCTTGATTTCCTTGATGGCACTCCAGAGAAAACCCAAGATCACTGTCTCAAGTCTAGAGGGATCCTGAGGTCACTGGAGCAACACGAAAGGGCTCCGTGGACCCCAAATCAAGTCGAGATGAGAGCTTATTCCCTGGCTTAGACTCAAGAGGAATCCCAACTTTCCACAAGCACCTCAGGAGGAGATTTCTCTCAGTTACAGGTATGTGAGATGGACCCTGAGTTTGTGGCCTCAAGTGGAATGGACACCGAGATGCTCTGACTCTAATTAAGGCTGGATATCCCTGCAGTGAATTGAATGCAGGCTCGTCTTGCATCTCCCAAGACGAAGGGATGTCTGAATCCCCTGTGGAGACCACAAATAAAGACCTAATTCTCCGCCTCATCGCGACCGGAGGCCTCACATCCTTTGAAAACTCGAGAGGTTCGCGGAGATAAATGCTTCCAAAGGAGACGATGCCTGACTCCTCTTGAAAATGGATAGGAGTCCCAGGATCCGTGTGGCACGTGGAAAGGGACACTGGGTCTCCCGCCTCACGTGGAGACGCGTCCCCATTGCCATGCCAAGACTCGAGGAGAATCCCGAGGTGTCCTCCCACCTAGGCAGGAGTCCTGACGTCGCTGAACAAACACGTGTCTGGAAGGGCCCTCCCCGTCGTAACTCGAGAATATACCCCAGGTTCCGGCCGCAACTCGAGAAAAACCATGAGACTTCCCCCTCGCCGCGAGAAGAGGCCCGATTCCCCTGCACTGCGTGCAGAGCAATTCCGTGTTCCACATCAAACGTGAAAGGAGCCTTGATTTCCTTGATGGCACTCCAGAGAAAACCCAAGATCACTGTCTCAATTCTAGAGGGATCCTGAGGTCACTGGAGCAACACGAAATTTCTCCGTGGACCCCAAATCAACTTGAGATGAGAGCTTAGTCCCTGGCTTCGACTGAAGAGGAATACCAACTTTCCACAAGCACCTCAAGAGGAGGCTTCTCTCAGGTACAGGTATGTGAGAGGGACCCTGAGTTTGTGGCCTCAAGTGGAATGGACACCGAGATACTCTGACTCGAAATAAGGCCGGATATCCCTGCAGTGAATTGAATGCAGGCTCGACTTGCATCTCCAAAGACGAAGGGATGTCTGAATCCCCTGTGGAGACGACAGAGAAAGACCTAGTCCTCCGCCTCATCGCGACCGGAGGCCTCACATCCTTTGAAAATTCGACAGGTCTGCGGAGATCAATGCTTCCAAAGGAGACGATGCCTGACTCCTCTTGAAAATGGATAGGAGTCCCAGGATCCCTGTGGCACGTGGAAAGGGACCCTGGGTCTCCCGCCTCACGTGGAGACTCGTCCCAATTGCCATGCCAAGACTCGAGGAGAATCCCGAGGTGTCCCTCGCACCTAGGCAGGAGTCCTGACGTAGCTGAACAAACAGGTGTCTGGAAGGGCCCTCCCCGTCGTAACTCGAGAATATACCCCAGGTTCCGGCCGCAACTCGAGAAAAACCATGAGACTTCCCCCTCGCCGCGAGATGAGGCCTGATTCCCCTGCACTGCGTGCAGAGCAATTCCGTGTTCCACATCAAACGTGAAAGGAGCCTTGATTTCCTTGATGGCACTCCAGAGAAAACCCAAGATCACTGTCTCAAGTCTAGAGGGATCCTGAGGTCACTGGAGCAAAAGGAAAGGGCTCTGTGGACCCCAAATCAACTCGAGATGAGAGATTAGTCCCTGGCTTCGACTCAAGAGGAATACCAACTTTCCACCAGCACCTCAAGAGGAGGCTTCTCTCAGCTACAGGTTTGTGAGAGGGACCCTGAGTTTGTGGCCTCAAGTGGAATGGACACCGAGATGCTCTGACTCGAAGTAAGGCCGGATATCCCTGCAGTGAATTGAATGCAGGCTCGTCTTGCATCTCCCAAGAAGAAGGGATGTCTGAATCCCCTGTGGAGACCACAGAGAAAGACCTAGTTCTCCGCCTCATCGCGACCGGAGGCCTCACATCCTTTGAAAACTCGAGAGGTCCGCGGAGATCAAGGCTTCCAAAGGAGACAATGCCTGACTCCTCGTGAAAATGGATAGGAGTCCCAGGATCCCTGTGGCACGTGGAAAGGGACCCTGGGTCTTCCGCCTCACGTGGAGACGCGTCCCAATTGCCATGCCAAGATTCGAGAAGAATCCCGAGGTGTCCCTCGCACCTAGGCAGGAGTCCTGACGTCGCTGAACAAACACGTGTTTGGAAGGGCCCTCCCCGTCGTAACTCGAGAATATACTACAGGTTCCGGCCGCAACTCGAGAAAAACCATGAGACTTACCCCTCGCCGCGAGAAGAGGCCCGATTCCCCTGCACTGCGTGGAGAGCAATTCCGTGTTCCACATCAAACGTGAAAGGAGCCTTGATTTCCTTGATGGCACTCCAGAGAAAACCCAAGATCACTGTCTCAAGTCTAAAGGGATCCTGAGGTCACTGGAACAACACGAAAGGGCTCCGTGGACCCCAAATCAACTCAAGATGAGAGCTTAGTCCCTGGCTTCGACTCAAGAGGAATACCAACTTTCCACAAACACCTCAAGAGGAGGCTTCTCTCAGCTACAGGTATGTGAGATGGACCCTGAGTTTGTGG
Organism: Dama dama; assembly: GCF_033118175.1. Taxonomy (NCBI): domain Eukaryota; kingdom Metazoa; phylum Chordata; class Mammalia; order Artiodactyla; family Cervidae; genus Dama; species Dama dama. The sequence goes on along the minus strand of NW_026870954.1, from coordinate 536,119 downwards.
CTTCAAGTGGAATGGACACCGAGATGCTCTGACTCTAATTAAGGCTTGATATGCCTGCAGTGAATTGAATGCAGGCTCGTCTTGCATCTCCCAAGACGAAGGGATGTCTGAATCCCCTGTGGAGACCACAAAGAAAGACCTAATTCTCCGCCTCATCGCGACCGGAGGCCTCACATCCTTTGAAAACTCGAGAGGTCTGCGGAGGTCAATGCTTCCAAAGGAGACGATGCCTGACTCCTCTTGAAATTGGATAGGAGTCCCAGGATCCCTGTGGCACGTGGAAAGGGACCCTGGGTCTCCCGCCTCACGTGGAGACGCGACCCAATTGCCATGCCAAGACTCGAGGAGAATCCCGAGGTGTCCCTCGCACCTAGGCAGGAGCCCTGACGTCGCTGAACAAACACATGTCTGGAAGGGCCCTCCCTGTCGTAACTCGAGAATATACCCCAGGTTCCGACCGCATCTCGAGAAAAACCATGAGACTTCCCCCTCACCGCGACATGAGGCCCGATTCCCCTGCACTGCGTGCAGAGCAATTCCGTGTTCCACATCAAACGTTAATGGAGCCTTGATTTCCTTGATGGCACTCCAGAGAAAACCCAAGATCACTGTCACAAGTCTAGAGGGATCCTGAGGTCACTGGAGCAACACGAAAGGGCTCCGTGGACCCCAAATCAACTCGAGATGAGATCTTAGTCCCTGGCTTCGACTCAAGAGGAATACCAACTTTCCACAAGCACCTCAAGAGGAGGCTTCTCTCAGCTACAGGTATGTGAGAGGGAAACTGAGTTTCTGGCCTCAAGTGGAATGGACACCGAGATGCTCTGACTCGAAGTAAGGCCGGATATCCCTGCAGTGAATTGAATGCAGGCTCGTCTTGCATCTCCAAAGACGAAGGGATGTCTGAATCCCCTGTGGAGACCACAGAGAAAGAACTAGTCCTCCGCCTCATCGCCACCGGAGGCCTCACATACTTTGAAAACTCGAGAGGTCCGCGGAGATCAATGCTTCCAAAGGAGACGATGCCTGACTCCTCTTGTAAATGGATAGGAGTCCCAGGATCCCTGTGGCTCGTGGAAAGGGACCCTTGGTCTCCCGCGTCATATGAAGAGGCGTCCCAATTGCCATGCCAAGACTCGAGGAGAACCCTGAGGTGTCCCTCGCACCTAGGCAGCAGTCCTTACTTCGCTGAAGAAACACGTGTCTGGAAGGGCCCTCCCCGTCGTAACTCGAGAATATACCCCAGGTTCCGGCCGCAAACCGAGAAAAACCATTAGAGTTCCCCCTCGCCGCGAGATGAGGCCCGATTCCCCTGCACTGCATGCAGAGCAATTCCGTGTTCCACATCAAACGTGAAAGGAGCCTTGATTTCCTTGATGCCACTCCAGAGAAAACCCAAGATCACTGTCTCAAGTCTAGAGGGATCCTGAGGTCACTGGAGCAACAAGAAAGGGCTCCGTGGAAAAAAGTCAACTCCAGATGAGAGCTTAGTCCCTGGCTTCGACTCAAGAGGAATACCAACTTTCCACAAGCACCTCAAGAGGAGGCTTCTCTCAGCTACAGGTATGTGAGAGGGACCCTGAGTTTGTGGCCTCAAGTGGAATGGACACCGAGATGCTCTGACTAGAAGTAAGGCCGGATATCTCTGCATTGAATTGAAAGCAGGCTAGTCTTTCATCTCCCAAGACGAAGGGATGTCTGAATCCCCTGTGGAGACCACAGAGAAAGAAATAGTTCTCCACCTCATCGCTACCAAAGGCCTCACATCCTTTGAAAATTCGAGAGGTCCGCGGAGATCAATGCTTCGAAAGGAAACGATGCCTGACTCCTCTTGAAAATAGATAGGAGTCCCAGGATCCCTGTGGCACGTGGAAAGGGAGCCTAGGTCTCCCGCCTCACGTGGAGACGCGTCCCAATTGCCATGCCAAGCCTCGGGGAAATACCGAGGTGTCCATCGAACGTAGGCATTGGTTCTGACGTCGCTGAACAAACACGTGTCTGGAAGGGCACCCCCCGTCGTAACTCGAGAATATACCCCAGGTTCCGGCCGCAACTCGAGAAAAACCATAAGACTTCCCCCTCGCCGTGAGATGAGGACCGATTCCCCTGCACTGCGTGCAGAGCAATTCCGTGTTCCACATCAAACGTGAAAGGAGCCTTGATTTCCTTGATGGCACTCCAGAGAAAACCCAAGATCACTGTCTCAAGTATAGAGGGATCCTGAGGTCAATGGAGCAACACGAAAGGGCTCCGTGGACCCCAAATCAACTCGAGATGAGAGCTTAGTCCCTGGCTTCAACTCAAGGGGAATACCAACTTTCAACAAGCACGTCAAGAGGAGGCTTCTCTCAGCTACAGGTATGTGAGAGGGACCATGAGTTTCTGGCCTCAAGTGGAATGGAAACCGAGATGCTCTGACTCGAAGTAAGGACAGATATCCCTGCAGTGAATTGGATGCAGGCTCGTCTTCCATCTCCCAAGACGAAGGGATGTCTGAATCCCCTGAGGAGACCACAGAGAAAGATCTAGTTCTCGCCACATTGCGCCCGGAGTACTCACATCGTTTGAAAACTCGAGAGGTCCGCAGAGATCAATGCTTCCAAAGGAGACGATGCCTGACTCCTGTTGAAAATGGATAGGAGTCCCAGGATCCCTGTGGCACGTGGAAAGGGATCCTGGGTCTCCCGCGTCACGTGGAGACGCGTCCCAATTGCCATGCCAAGATTCGAGGAGAATCCTGAGGTGTCCCTCACACCTAGGCAGGAGTTCTGACGTCGCTGAACAAACACGTGTCTGGAAGGGCCCTCCCCGTCGTAACTCGAGAATATACCCCAGGTTCTGGCTGCAACTCGAGAAAAACCATGAGACTTCCCCCTCGCCGCGAGATGAGGCCCGATTCCCCTGCACTGCGTGCAGAGCAACTCCGTGTTCCACATCAAACGTGAAAGGATACTTGATTTCCTTGATGGCACTCCAGAGAAAACACAAGATCACTGTCTCAAGTCTAGAGAGATCCTGAGGTCACTGTAGCAACACGAAAGGGCTCCGTGGACCCCAAATCAACTCGAGATGAGACCTTAGTCTCTGGATTCGACTCAAGAGGAATACCAACTTTCCACAATCACCTCAAGAGGAGGCTTCTCTCAGCTACAGGTATGTGAGAGGGACCCTGAGTTTGTGGCCTCAAGTGGAATGGACACCGAGATGCTCTGACTCGAAGTAAGGCCGGATATCCCTGCAGTGAATTGAATGCAGGCTCGTCTTGCATCTCCCAAGACGAAGTGATGTTTGATTCCCCTGTGGAGACCACAGAGAAAGAACTAGTCCTCCGCCTCATCGCGACCGGAGGCCTCACATCCTTTGAAAACTCGAGAGGTCCGCGGAGATCAATGCTTCCAAAGGAGACGATGACTGACTCCTCTTGTAAATGGATAGGAGTCCCAGGATCCCTGTGGCTCGTGGAAAGGGACACTGGGTCTCCCGCCTCACATGGAGAGGCGTCCCAATTGCCATGCCAAGACACGAGGAGAACCCCGAGGTGTCCATCGCACCTAGGCAGGAGTCCTCACTTCGCTGAAGAAACACGTGTCTGTAAGGGCCCTCCCCGTCGTAACTCGAGAATATACCCCAGGTTCCGGCCGCAACTCGAGAAAAACCATTAGAGTTCCCCTTCGCCGCGAGATGAGGCCCGATTCCCCTGCACTGCGTGCAGAGCAATTCCGTGTTCCACATCAAACGTGAAAGGAGCCTTGATTTCCTTGATGGCACTCCAGAGAAAACCCAAGATCACTGTCTCAAGTCTAGAGGGATCCTGAGGTCACTGGAGCAACACGAAAGGGCTCCGTGGACCCCAAATCAAGTCGAGATGAGAGCTTATTCCCTGGCTTAGACTCAAGAGGAATCCCAACTTTCCACAAGCACCTCAAGAGGAGATTTCTCTCAGTTACAGGTATGTGAGAGGGACCCTGAGTTTGTGACCTCAAGTGGAATGGACACCGAGATGCTCTGACTCGAAGTAAGGCCGGATATCCCTGCAGTGAATTGAATGCAGGCTCGTCTTGCAACTCCCAAGACGAAGGGATGTCTGAATCCACTGTGGAGAACACCGAGAAAGACCCAGTCCTCCGCCTCATCGCGACCGTAGGCCTCACATCCTTTGAAAACTTGAGAGGTCCGTGGAGATCAATGCTTCCAAAGGAGTCGATGCCTGACTCCTCTTGAAAATGGATAGGAGTCCCAGAATCCCTGTGGCACGTGGAAAGGGACCCCAGGTCTCCCGCCTCACGTGGAGACGCGTCCCAATTGCCATGCCAAGACTCGAGGAGAATCCCGAGGTGTCCCTCGCACCTAGGCAGGAGACCTGACGTAGCTGAACAAACAGGTGTCTGGAAGGGCCCTCCCCGTCGTAACTCGAGAATATACCCCAGGTTCCGGCCGCAACTCGAGAAAAACCATGAGACTTCCCCCTCGCCGCGAGATGAGGCCTGATTCCCCTGCACTGCGTGCAGAGCAATTCCGTGTTCCACATCAAACGTGAAAGGAGCCTTGATTTCCTTGATGGCACTCCAGAGAAAACCCAAGATCACTGTCTCAAGTCTAGAGGGATCCTGAGGTCACTGGAGCAACACGAAAGGGCTCCGTGGACCCCAAATCAAGTCGAGATGAGAGCTTATTCCCTGGCTTAGACTCAAGAGGAATCCCAACTTTCCACAAGCACCTCAAGAGGAGATTTCTCTCAGTTACAGGTATGTGAGATGGACCCTGAGTTTGTGGCCTCAAGTGGAATGGACACCGAGATGCTCTGACTCTAATTAAGGCTGGATATCCCTGCAGTGAATTGAATGCAGGCTCGTCTTGCATCTCCCAAGACGAAGGGATGTCTGAATCCCCTGTGGAGACCACAAATAAAGACCTAATTCTCCGCCTCATCGCGACCGGAGGCCTCACATCCTTTGAAAACTCGAGAGGTTCGCGGAGATAAATGCTTCCAAAGGAGACGATGCCTGACTCCTCTTGAAAATGGATAGGAGTCCCAGGATCCGTGTGGCACGTGGAAAGGGACACTGGGTCTCCCGCCTCACGTGGAGACGCGTCCCCATTGCCATGCCAAGACTCGAGGAGAATCCCGAGGTGTCCTCCCACCTAGGCAGGAGTCCTGACGTCGCTGAACAAACACGTGTCTGGAAGGGCCCTCCCCGTCGTAACTCGAGAATATACCCCAGGTTCCGGCCGCAACTCGAGAAAAACCATGAGACTTCCCCCTCGCCGCGAGAAGAGGCCCGATTCCCCTGCACTGCGTGCAGAGCAATTCCGTGTTCCACATCAAACGTGAAAGGAGCCTTGATTTCCTTGATGGCACTCCAGAGAAAACCCAAGATCACTGTCTCAATTCTAGAGGGATCCTGAGGTCACTGGAGCAACACGAAATTTCTCCGTGGACCCCAAATCAACTTGAGATGAGAGCTTAGTCCCTGGCTTCGACTGAAGAGGAATACCAACTTTCCACAAGCACCTCAAGAGGAGGCTTCTCTCAGCTACAGGTATGTGAGAGGGAAACTGAGTTTCTGGCCTCAAGTGGAATGGACACCGAGATACTCTGACTCGAAATAAGGCCGGATATCCCTGCAGTGAATTGAATGCAGGCTCGACTTGCATCTCCAAAGACGAAGGGATGTCTGAATCCCCTGTGGAGACGACAGAGAAAGACCTAGTCCTCCGCCTCATCGCGACCGGAGGCCTCACATCCTTTGAAAATTCGACAGGTCTGCGGAGATCAATGCTTCCAAAGGAGACGATGCCTGACTCCTCTTGAAAATGGATAGGAGTCCCAGGATCCCTGTGGCACGTGGAAAGGGACCCTGGGTCTCCCGCCTCACGTGGAGACTCGTCCCAATTGCCATGCCAAGACTCGAGGAGAATCCCGAGGTGTCCCTCGCACCTAGGCAGGAGTCCTGACGTAGCTGAACAAACAGGTGTCTGGAAGGGCCCTCCCCGTCGTAACTCGAGAATATACCCCAGGTTCCGGCCGCAACTCGATAAAAACCATGAGACTTCCCCCTCGCCGCGAGATGAGGCCTGATTCCCCTGCACTGCGTGCAGAGCAATTCCGTGTTACACATCAAACGTGAAAGGAGCCTTGATTTCCTTGATGGCACTCCAGAGAAAACCCAAGATCACTGTCTCAAGTCTAGAGGGATCCTGAGGTCACTGGAGCAAAAGGAAAGGGCTCCGTGGACCCCAAATCAACTCGAGATGAGAGATTAGTCCCTGGCTTCGACTCAAGAGGAATACCAACTTTCCACCAGCACCTCAAGAGGAGGCTTCTCTCAGCTACAGGTTTGTGAGAGGGACCCTGAGTTTGTGGCCTCAAGTGTAATGGAAACCGAGATGCTCTGACTCGAAGTAAGGCCGGATATCCCTGCAGTGAATTGAATGCAGGCTCGTCTTGCATCTCCCAAGAAGAAGGGATGTCTGAATTCCCTGTGGAGACCACAGAGAAAGACCTAGTTCTCCGCCTCATCGCGACCGGAGGCCTCACATCCTTTGAAAACTCGAGAGGTCCGCGGAGATCAAGGCTTCCAAAGGAGACAATGCCTGACTCCTCTTGAAAATGGATAGGAGTCCCAGGATCCCTGTGGCACGTGGAAAGGGACCCTGGGTCTTCCGCCTCACGTGGAGACGCGTCCCAATTGCCATGCCAAGATTCGAGAAGAATCCCGAGGTGTCCCTCGCACCTAGGCAGGAGTCCTGACGTCGCTGAACAAACACGTGTGTGGAAGGGCCCTCCCCGTCGTAACTCGAGAATATACTACAGGTTCCGGCCGCAACTCGAGAAAAACCATGAGACTTACCCCTCGCCGTGAGATGAGGCCCGATTCCCCTGCACTGCGTGGAGAGCAATTCCGTGTTCCACATCAAACGTGAAAGGAGCCTTGATTTCCTTGATGGCACTCCAGAGAAAACCCAAGATCACTGTCTCAAGTCTAAAGGGATCCTGAGGTCACTGGAACAACACGAAAGGGCTCCGTGGACCCCAAATCAACTCAAGATGAGAGCTTAGTCCCTGGCTTCGACTCAAGAGGAATACCAACTTTCCACAAACACCTCAAGAGGAGGCTTCTCTCAGCTACAGGTATGTGAGATGGACCCTGAGTTTGTGGCTTCAAGTGGAATGGACACCGAGATGCTCTGACTCTAATTAAGGCTTGATATGCCTGCAGTGAATTGAATGCAGGCTCGTCTTGCATCTCCCAAGACGAAGGGATGTCTGAATCCCCTGTGGAGACCACAAAGAAAGACCTAATTCTCCGCCTCATCGCGACCGGAGGCCTCACATCCTTTGAAAACTCGAGAGGTCTGCGGAGGTCAATGCTTCCAAAGGAGACGATGCCTGACTCCTCTTGAAATTGGATAGGAGTCCCAGGATCCCTGTGGCACGTGGAAAGGGACCCTGGGTCTCCCGCCTCACGTGGAGACGCGACCCAATTGCCATGCCAAGACTCGAGGAGAATCCCGAGGTGTCCCTCGCACCTAGGCAGGAGCCCTGACATCGCTGAACAAACACATGTCTGGAAGGGCCCTCCCTGTCGTAACTCGAGAATATACCCCAGGTTCCGACCGCATCTCGAGAAAAACCATGAGACTTCCCCCTCACCGCGACATGAGGCCCGATTCCCCTGCACTGCGTGCAGAGCAATTCCGTGTTCCACATCAAACGTTAATGGAGCCTTGATTTCCTTGATGGCACTCCAGAGAAAAGCCAAGATCACTGTCACAAGTCTAGAGGGATCCTGAGGTCACTGGAGCAACACGAAAGGGCTCCGTGGACCCCAAATCAACTCGAGATGAGATCTTAGTCCCTGGCGTCGACTCAAGAGGAATACCAACTTTCCACAAGCACCTCAAGAGGAGGCTTCTCTCAGTTACAGGTATGTGAGAGGGAAACTGAGTTTCTGGCCTCAAGTGGAATGGACACCGAGATGCTCTGACTCGAAGTAAGGCCGGATATCCCTGCAGTGAATTGAATGCAGGCTCGTCTTGCATCTCCAAAGACGAAGGGATGTCTGAATCCCCTGTGGAGACCACAGAGAAAGAACTAGTCCTCCGCCTCATCGCCACCGGAGGCCTCACATACTTTGAAAACTCGAGAGGTCCGCGGAGATCAATGCTTCCAAAGGAGACGATGCCTGACTCCTCTTGTAAATGGATAGGAGTCCCAGGATCCCTGTGGCTCGTGGAAAGGGACCCTTGGTCTCCCGCGTCATATGAAGAGGCGTCCCAATTGCCATGCCAAGACTCGAGGAGAACCCTGAGGTGTCCCTCGCACCTAGGCAGCAGTCCTTACTTCGCTGAAGAAACACGTGTCTGGAAGGGCCCTCCCCGTCGTAACTCGAGAATATACCCCAGGTTCCGGCCGCAAACCGAGAAAAACCATTAGAGTTCCCCCTCGCTGCGAGATGAGGCCCGATTCCCCTGCACTGCATGCAGAGCAATTCCGTGTTCCACATCAAACGTGAAAGGAGCCTTGATTTCCTTGATGGCACTCCAGAGAAAACCCAAGATCACTGTCTCAAGTCTAGAGGGATCCTGAGGTCACTGGAGCAACAAGAAAGGGCTCCGTGGAAAACAAGTCAACTCGAGATGAGAGCTTAGTCCCTGGCTTCGACTCAAGAGGAATACCAACTTTCCACAAGCACCTCAAGAGGAGGCTTCTCTCAGCTACAGGTATGTGAGAGGGACCCTGAGTTTGTGGCCTCAAGTGGAATGGACACCGAGATGCTCTGACTAGAAGTAAGGCCGGATATCTCTGCATTGAATTGAAAGCAGGCTAGTCTTTCATCTCCCAAGACGAAGGGATGTCTGAATCCCCTGTGGAGACCACAGAGAAAGAAATAGTTCTCCACCTCATCGCTACCAAAGGCCTCACATCCTTTGAAAATTCGAGAGGTCCGCGGAGATCAATGCTTCGAAAGGAAACGATGCCTGACTCCTCTTGAAAATAGATAGGAGTCCCAGGATCCCTGTGGCACGTGGAAAGGGAGCCTAGGTCTCCCGCCTCACGTGGAGACGCGTCCCAATTGCCATGCCAAGCCTCGGGGAAATACCGAGGTGTCCATCGAACGTAGGCATTGGTTCTGACGTCGCTGAACAAACACGTGTCTGGAAGGGCACCCCCCGTCGTAACTCGAGAATATACCCCAGGTTCCGGCCGCAACTCGAGAAAAACCATAAGACTTCCCCCTCGCCGTGAGATGAGGACCGATTCCCCTGCACTGCGTGCAGAGCAATTCCGTGTTCCACATCAAACGTGAAAGGAGCCTTGATTTCCTTGATGGCACTCCAGAGAAAACCCAAGATCACTGTCTCAAGTATAGAGGGATCCTGAGGTCAATGGAGCAACACGAAAGGGCTCCGTGGACCCCAAATCAACTCGAGATGAGAGCTTAGTCCCTGGCTTCAACTCAAGGGGAATACCAACTTTCAACAAGCACGTCAAGAGGAGGCTTCTCTCAGCTACAGGTATGTGAGAGGGACCATGAGTTTCTGGCCTCAAGTGGAATGGAAACCGAGATGCTCTGACTCGAAGTAAGGACAGATATCCCTGCAGTGAATTGGATGCAGGCTCGTCTTCCATCTCCCAAGACGAAGGGATGTCTGAATCCCCTGAGGAGACCACAGAGAAAGATCTAGTTCTCGCCACATTGCGCCCGGAGTACTCACATCGTTTGAAAACTCGACAGGTCCGCAGAGATCAATGCTTCCAAAGGAGACGATGCCTGACTCCTGTTGAAAATGGATAGGAGTCCCAGGATCCCTGTGGCACGTGGAAAGGGATCCTGGGTCTCCCGCGTCACGTGGAGACGCGTCCCAATTGCCATGCCAAGATTCGAGGAGAATCCTGAGGTGTCCCTCACACCTAGGCAGGAGTTCTGACGTCGCTGAACAAACACGTGTCTGGAAGGGCCCTCCCCGTCGTAACTCGAGAATATACCCCAGGTTCTGGCTGCAACTCGAGAAAAACCATGAGACTTCCCCCTCGCCGCGAGATGAGGCCCGATTCCCCTGCACTGCGTGCAGAGCAACTCCGTGTTCCACATCAAACGTGAAAGGATACTTGATTTCCTTGATGGCACTCCAGAGAAAACCCAAGATCACTGTCTCAAGTCTAGAGAGATCCTGAGGTCACTGTAGCAACACGAAAGGGCTCCGTGGACCCCAAATCAACTCGAGATGAGACCTTAGTCTCTGGATTCGACTCAAGAGGAATACCAACTTTCCACAATCACCTCAAGAGGAGGCTTCTCTCAGCTACAGGTATGTGAGAGGGACCCTGAGTTTGTGGCCTCAAGTGGAATGGACACCGAGATGCTCTGACTCGAAGTAAGGCCGGATATCCCTGCAGTGAATTGAATGCAGGCTCGTCTTGCATCTCCCAAGACGAAGTGATGTTTGATTCCCCTGTGGAGACCACAGAGAAAGAACTAGTCCTCCGCCTCATCGCGACCGGAGGCCTCACATCCTTTGAAAACTCGAGAGGTCCGCGGAGATCAATGCTTCCAAAGGAGACGATGACTGACTCCTCTTGTAAATGGATAGGAGTCCCAGGATCCCTGTGGCTCGTGGAAAGGGACACTGGGTCTCCCGCCTCACATGGAGAGGCGTCCCAATTGCCATGCCAAGACACGAGGAGAACCCCGAGGTGTCCATCGCACCTAGGCAGGAGTCCTCACTTCGCTGAAGAAACACGTGTCTGTAAGGGCCCTCCCCGTCGTAACTCGAGAATATACCCCAGGTTCCGGCCGCAACTCGAGAAAAACCATTAGAGTTCCCCCTCGCCGCGAGATGAGGCCCGATTCCCCTGCACTGCGTGCAGAGCAATTCCGTGTTCCACATCAAACGTGAAAGGAGCCTTGATTTCCTTGATGGCACTCCAGAGAAAACCCAAGATCACTGTCTCAAGTCTAGAGGGATCCTGAGGTCACTGGAGCAACACGAAAGGGCTCCATGGACCCCAAATCAAGTCGAGATGAGAGCTTATTCCCTGGCTTAGACTCAAGAGGAATCCCAACTTTCCACAAGCACCTCAAGAGGAGATTTCTCTCAGTTACAGGTATGTGAGAGGGACCCTGAGTTTGTGACCTCAAGTGGAATGGACACCGAGATGCTCTGACTCGAAGTAAGGCCGGATATCCCTGCAGTGAATTGAATGCAGGCTCGTCTTGCAACTCCCAAGACGAAGGGATGTCTGAATCCACTGTGGAGAACACCGAGAAAGACCCAGTCCTCCGCCTCATCGCGACCGTAGGCCTCACATCCTTTGAAAACTTGAGAGGTCCGTGGAGATCAATGCTTCCAAAGGAGTCGATGCCTGACTCCTCTTGAAAATGGATAGGAGTCCCAGAATCCCTGTGGCACGTGGAAAGGGACCCCGGGTCTCCCGCCTCACGTGGAGACGCGTCCCAATTGCCATGCCAAGACTCGAGGAGAATCCCGAGGTGTCCCTCGCACCTAGGCAGGAGTCCTGACGTAGCTGAACAAACAGGTGTCTGGAAGGGCCCTCCCCGTCGTAACTCGAGAATATACCCCAGGTTCCGGCCGCAACTCGAGAAAAACCATGAGACTTCCCCCTCGCCGCGAGATGAGGCCTGATTCCCCTGCACTGCGTTCAGAGCAATTCCGTGTTCCACATCAAACGTGAAAGGAGCCTTGATTTCCTTGATGGCACTCCAGAGAAAACCCAAGATCACTGTCTCAAGTCTAGAGGGATCCTGAGGTCACTGGAGCAACACGAAAGGGCTCCGTGGACCCCAAATCAAGTCGAGATGAGAGCTTATTCCCTGGCTTAGACTCAAGAGGAATCCCAACTTTCCACAAGCACCTCAAGAGGAGATTTCTCTCAGTTACAGGTATGTGAGATGGACCCTGAGTTTGTGGCCTCAAGTGGAATGGACACCGAGATGCTCTGACTCTAATTAAGGCTGGATATCCCTGCAGTGAATTGAATGCAGGCTCGTCTTGCATCTCCCAAGACGAAGGGATGTCTGAATCCCCTGTGGAGACCACAAATAAAGACCTAATTCTCCGCCTCATCGCGACCGGAGGCCTCACATCCTTTGAAAACTCGAGAGGTTCGCGGAGATAAATGCTTCCAAAGGAGACGATGCCTGACTCCTCTTGAAAATGGATAGGAGTCCCAGGATCCGTGTGGCACGTGGAAAGGGACACTGGGTCTCCCGCCTCACGTGGAGACGCGTCCCCATTGCCATGCCAAGACTCGAGGAGAATCCCGAGGTGTCCTCCCACCTAGGCAGGAGTCCTGACGTCGCTGAACAAACACGTGTCTGGAAGGGCCCTCCCCGTCGTAACTCGAGAATATACCCCAGGTTCCGGCCGCAACTCGAGAAAAACCATGAGACTTCCCCCTCGCCGCGAGAAGAGGCCCGATTCCCCTGCACTGCGTGCAGAGCAATTCCGTGTTCCACATCAAACGTGAAAGGAGCCTTGATTTCCTTGATGGCACTCCAGAGAAAACCCAAGATCACTGTCTCAATTCTAGAGGGATCCTGAGGTCACTGGAGCAACACGAAATTTCTCCGTGGACCCCAAATCAACTTGAGATGAGAGCTTAGTCCCTGGCTTCGACTGAAGAGGAATACCAACTTTCCACAAGCACCTCAAGAGGAGGCTTCTCTCAGGTACAGGTATGTGAGAGGGACCCTGAGTTTGTGGCCTCAAGTGGAATGGACACCGAGATACTCTGACTCGAAATAAGGCCGGATATCCCTGCAGTGAATTGAATGCAGGCTCGACTTGCATCTCCAAAGACGAAGGGATGTCTGAATCCCCTGTGGAGACGACAGAGAAAGACCTAGTCCTCCGCCTCATCGCGACCGGAGGCCTCACATCCTTTGAAAATTCGACAGGTCTGCGGAGATCAATGCTTCCAAAGGAGACGATGCCTGACTCCTCTTGAAAATGGATAGGAGTCCCAGGATCCCTGTGGCACGTGGAAAGGGACCCTGGGTCTCCCACCTCACGTGGAGACTCGTCCCAATTGCCATGCCAAGACTCGAGGAGAATCCCGAGGTGTCCCTCGCACCTAGGCAGGAGTCCTGACGTAGCTGAACAAACAGGTGTCTGGAAGGGCCCTTCCCTTTCGTAACTCGAGAATATACCCCAGGTTCCGGCCGCAACTCGAGAAAAACCATGAGACTTCCCCCTCGCCGCGAGATGAGGCCTGATTCCCCTGCACTGCGTGCAGAGCAATTCCGTGTTCCACATCAAACGTGAAAGGAGCCTTGATTTCCTTGATGGCACTCCAGAGAAAACCCAAGATCACTGTCTCAAGTCTAGAGGGATCCTGAGGTCACTGGAGCAAAAGGAAAGGGCTCCGTGGACCCCAAATCAACTCGAGATGAGAGATTAGTCCCTGGCTTCGACTCAAGAGGAATACCAACTTTCCACCAGCACCTCAAGAGGAGGCTTCTCTCAGCTACAGGTTTGTGAGAGGGACCCAGAGTTTGTGGCCTCAAGTGGAATGGACACCGAGATGCTCTGACTCGAAGTAAGGCCGGATATCCCTGCAGTGAATTGAATGCAGGCTCGTCTTGCATCTCCCAAGAAGAAGGGATGTCTGAATCCCCTGTGGAGACCACAGAGAAAGACCTAGTTCTCCGCCTCATCGCGACCGGAGGCCTCACATCCTTTGAAAACTCGAGAGGTCCGCGGAGATCAAGGCTTCCAAAGGAGACAATGCCTGACTCCTCTTGAAAATGGATAGGAGTCCCAGGATCCCTGTGGCACGTGGAAAGGGACCCTGGGTCTTCCGCCTCACGTGGAGACGCGTCACAATTGCCATGCCAAGATTCAAGAAGAATCCCGAGGTGTCCCTCGCACCTAGGCAGGAGTCCTGACGTCGCTGAACAAACACGTGTGTGGAAGGGCCCTCCCCGTCGTAACTCGAGAATATACTACAGGTTCCGGCCGCAACTCGAGAAAAACCATGAGACTTACCCCTCGCCGCGAGATGAGGCCCGATTCCCCTGCACTGCGTGGAGAGCAATTCCGTGTTCCACATCAAACGTGAAAGGAGCCTTGATTTCCTTGATGGCACTCCAGAGAAAACCCAAGATCACTGTCTCAAGTCTAAAGGGATCCTGAGGTCACTGGAACAACACGAAAGGGCTCCGTGGACCCCAAATCAACTCAAGATGAGAGCTTAGTCCCTGGCTTCGACTCAAGAGGAATACCAACTTTCCACAAACACCTCAAGAGGAGGCTTCTCTCAGCTACAGGTATGTGAGATGGACCCTGAGTTTGTGGCTTCAAGTGGAATGGACACCGAGATGCTCTGACTCTAATTAAGGCTTGATATGCCTGCAGTGAATTGAATGCAGGCTCGTCTTGCATCTCCCAAGACGAAGGGATGTCTGAATCCCCTGTGGAGACCACAAAGAAAGACCTAATTCTCCGCCTCATCGCGACCGAAGGCCTCACATCCTTTGAAAACTCGAGAGGTCTGCGGAGGTCAATGCTTCCAAAGGAGACGATGCCTGACTCCTCTTGAAATTGGAGAGGAGTCCCAGGATCCCTGTGGCACGTGGAAAGGGACCCTGGGTCTCCCGCCTCACGTGGAGACGCGACCCAATTGCCATGCCAAGACTCGAGGAGAATCCCGAGGTGTCCCTCGCACCTAGGCAGGAGCCCTGACGTCGCTGAACAAACACATGTCTGGAAGGGCCCTCCCTGTCGTAACTCGAGAATATACCCCAGGTTCCGACCGCATCTCGAGAAAAACCATGAGACTTCCCCCTCACCGCGACATGAGGCCCGATTCCCCTGCACTGCGTGCAGAGCAATTCCGTGTTCCACATCAAACGTTAATGGAGCCTTGATTTCCTTGATGGCACTCCAGAGAAAAGCCAAGATCACTGTCACAAGTCTAGAGGGATCCTGAGGTCACTGGAGCAACACAAAAGGGCTCCGTGGACCCCAAATCAACTCGAGATGAGATCTTAGTCCCTGGCTTCGACTCAAGAGGAATACCAACTTTCCACAAGCACCTCAAGAGGAGGCTTCTCTCAGCTACAGGTATGTGAGAGGGAAACTGAGTTTCTGGCCTCAAGTGGAATGGACACCGAGATGCTCTGACTCGAAGTAAGGCCGGATATCCCTGCAGTGAATTGAATGCAGGCTCGTCTTGCATCTCCAAAGACGAAGGGATGTCTGAATCCCCTGTGGAGACCACAGAGAAAGAACTAGTCCTCCGCCTCATCGCCACCGGAGGCCTCACATACTTTGAAAACTCGAGAGGTCCGCGGAGATCAATGCTTCCAAAGGAGACGATGACTGACTCCTCTTGTAAATGGATAGGAGTCCCAGGATCCCTGTGGCTCGTGGAAAGGGACACTGGGTCTCCCGCCTCACATGGAGAGGCGTCCCAATTGCCATGCCAAGACACGAGGAGAACCCCGAGGTGTCCATCGCACCTAGGCAGGAGTCCTCACTTCGCTGAAGAAACACGTGTCTGTAAGGGCCCTCCCCGTCGTAACTCGAGAATATACCCCAGGTTCCGGCCGCAACTCGAGAAAAACCATTAGAGTTCCCCCTCGCCGCGAGATGAGGCCCGATTCCCCTGCACTGCGTGCAGAGCAATTCCGTGTTCCACATCAAACGTGAAAGGAGCCTTGATTTCCTTGATGGCACTCCAGAGAAAACCCAAGATCACTGTCTCAAGTCTAGAGGGATCCTGAGGTCACTGGAGCAACACGAAAGGGCTCCGTGGACCCCAAATCAAGTCGAGATGAGAGCTTATTCCCTGGCTTAGACTCAAGAGGAATCCCAACTTTCCACAAGCACCTCAAGAGGAGATTTCTCTCAGTTACAGGTATGTGAGAGGGACCCTGAGTTTGTGACCTCAAGTGGAATGGACACCGAGATGCTCTGACTCGAAGTAAGGCCGGATATCCCTGCAGTGAATTGAATGCAGGCTCGTCTTGCAACTCCCAAGACGAAGGGATGTCTGAATCCACTGTGGAGAACACCGAGAAAGACCCAGTCCTCCGCCTCATCGCGACCGTATGCCTCACATCCTTTGAAAACTTGAGAGGTCCGTGGAGATCAATGCTTCCAAAGGAGTCGATGCCTGACTCCTCTTGAAAATGGATAGGAGTCCCAGAATCCCTGTGGCACGTGGAAAGGGACCCCGGGTCTCCCGCCTCACGTGGAGACGCGTCCCAATTGCCATGCCAAGACTCGAGGAGAATTCCGAGGTGTCCCTCGCACCTAGGCAGGAGTCCTGACGTAGCTGAACAAACAGGTGTCTGGAAGGGCCCTCCCCGTCGTAACTCAAGAATATACCCCAGGTTCCGGCCGCAACTCGAGAAAAACCATGAGACTTCCCCCTCGCCGCGAGATGAGGCCTGATTCCCCTGCACTGCGTGCAGAGCAATTCCGTGTTCCACATCAAACGTGAAAGGAGCCTTGATTTCCTTGATGGCACTCCAGAGAAAACCCAAGATCACTGTCTCAAGTCTAGAGGGATCCTGAGGTCACTGGAGCAACACGAAAGGGCTCCGTGGACCCCAAATCAAGTCGAGATGAGAGCTTATTCCCTGGCTTAGACTCAAGAGGAATCCCAACTTTCCACAAGCACCTCAAGAGGAGATTTCTCTCAGTTACAGGTATGTGAGATGGACCCTGAGTTTGTGGCCTCAAGTGGAATGGACACCGAGATGCTCTGACTCTAATTAAGGCTGGATATCCCTGCAGTGAATTGAATGCAGGCTCGTCTTGCATCTCCCAAGACGAAGGGATGTCTGAATCCCCTGTGGAGACCACAAATAAAGACCTAATTCTCCGCCTCATCGCGACCGGAGGCCTCACATCCTTTGAAAACTCGAGAGGTTCGCGGAGATAAATGCTTCCAAAGGAGACGATGCCTGACTCCTCTTGAAAATGGATAGGAGTCCCAGGATCCGTGTGGCACGTGGAAAGGGACACTGGGTCTCCCGCCTCACGTGGAGACGCGTCCCCATTGCCATGCCAAGACTCGAGGAGAATCCCGAGGTGTCCTCCCACCTAGGCAGGAGTCCTGACGTCGCTGAACAAACACGTGTCTGGAAGGGCCCTCCCCGTCGTAACTCGAGAATATACCCCAGGTTCCGGCCGCAACTCGAGAAAAACCATGAGACTTCCCCCTCGCCGCGAGAAGAGGCCCGATTCCCCTGCACTGCGTGCAGAGCAATTCCGTGTTCCACATCAAACGTGAAAGGAGCCTTGATTTCCTTGATGGCACTCCAGAGAAAACCCAAGATCACTGTCTCAATTCTAGAGGGATCCTGAAGTCACTGGAGCAACACGAAATTTCTCCGTGGACCCCAAATCAACTTGAGATGAGAGCTTAGTCCCTGGCTTCGACTGAAGAGGAATACCAACTTTCCACAAGCACCTCAAGAGGAGGCTTCTCTCAGGTACAGGTATGTGAGAGGGACCCTGAGTTTGTGGCCTCAAGTGGAATGGACACCGAGATACTCTGACTCGAAATAAGGCCGAATATCCCTGCAGTGAATTGAATGCAGGCTCGACTTGCATCTCCAAAGACGAAGGGATGTCTGAATCCCCTGTGGAGACGACAGAGAAAGACCTAGTCCTCCGCCTCATCGCGACCGGAGGCCTCACATCCTTTGAAAACTCGACAGGTCTGCGGAGATCAATGCTTCCAAAGGAGACGATGCCTGACTCCTCTTGAAAATGGATAGGAGTCCCAGGATCCCTGTGGCACGTGGAAAGGGACCCTGGGTCTCCCACCTCACGTGGAGACTCGTCCCAATTGCCATGCCAAGACTCGAGGAGAATCCCGAGGTGTCCCTCGCACCTAGGCAGGAGTCCTGACGTAGCTGAACAAACAGGTGTCTGGAAGGGCCCTCCCCGTCGTAACTCGAGAATATACCCCAGGTTCCGGCCGCAACTCGAGAAAAACCATGAGACTTCCCCCTCGCCGCGAGATGAGGCCTGATTCCCCTGCACTGCGTGCAGAGCAATTCCGTGTTCCACATCAAACGTGAAAGGAGCCTTGATTTCCTTGATGGCACTCCAGAGAAAACCCAAGATCACTGTCTCAAGTCTAGAGGGATCCTGAGGTCACTGGAGCAAAAGGAAAGGGCTCCGTGGACCCCAAATCAACTCGAGATGAGAGATTAGTCCCTGGCTTCGACTCAAGAGGAATACCAACTTTCCACCAGCACCTCAAGAGGAGGCTTCTCTCAGCTACAGGTTTGTGAGAGGGACCCTGAGTTTGTGGCCTCAAGTGGAATGGACACCGAGATGCTCTGACTCGAAGTAAGGCCGGATATCCCTGCAGTGAATTGAATGCAGGCTCGTCTTGCATCTCCCAAGAAGAAGGGATGTCTGAATCCCCTGTGGAGACCACAGAGAAAGACCTAGTTCTCCGCCTCATCGCGACCGGAGGCCTCATATCCTTTGAAAACTCGAGAGGTCCGCGGAGATCAAGGCTTCCAAAGGAGACAATGCCTGACTCCTCTTGAAAATGGATAGGAGTCCCAGGATCCCTGTGGCACGTGGAAAGGGACCCTGGGTCTTCCGCCTCACGTGGAGACGCGTCCCAATTGCCATGCCAAGACTCGAGGAGAATCCCGAGGTGTCCCTCGCACCTAGGCAGGAGTCCTGACGTCGCTGAACAAACACGTGTGTGGAAGGGCCCTCCGCGTCGTAACTCGAGAATATACTACAGGTTCCGGCCGCAACTCGTGAAAAACCATGAGACTTACCCCTCGCCGCGAGATGAGGCCCGATTCCCCTGCACTGCGTGCAGAGCAATTCCGTGTTCCACATCAAACGTGAAAGGAGCCTTGATTTCCTTGATGGCACTCCAGAGAAAACCCAAGATCACTGTCTCAAGTCTAGAGGGATCCTGAGGTCACTGGAGCAACACGAAAGGTTTCCGTGGACCCCAAATCGACTCGAGATGAGAGCTTAGTCCCTGGCTTCGACTCAAGAGGAATACCAACTTTTCACAAGCACCACAAGAGGAGGCTTCTCTCAGCTACAGGTATGTGAGAGGGACCCTGAGTTTGTCGCCTCAAGTGGAATGGACCCCGAGATACTTTGACTCGAAATAAGGCCGGATATCCCTGCAGTGAATTAAATGCAGCCTCGTCTTGCATCTCCCAAGACGAAGGGATGTCTGAATCCCCTGTGGAGACCACAGAGAAAGACCTAGTCCTCCGCCTCAACGCGACCGGAGGCCTCACATCCTTTGAAAACTCGAGAGGTCCGCGGAGATCAATGCTTCCAAAGGAGACGATGCCTGACTCCTCTTGAAAATGGATAGTATTCCCAGGATCCCTGTGGCACGTGGAAAGGGACCCTGGGTCTCCCGCCTCACGTGGACGCGTCCGATTGCCATGCCAAGACTCGAGGAGAATCCCGAGGTGTCCCTCGCACCTAGGCAGGAGTCCTGACGTCGCTGAACAAACACGTGTCTGGAAGGGCCCTCCCCGTCGTAACTCGAGAATATACCCCAGGTTCCGGCCGCAACTCGAGAAAAACCATGCGACTTCCCCATCGCCGCGAGATGAGGCCCGATTTCCCTGCGCTGCATGCAGAGCAATTCCGTGTTCCACATCAAACGTGAAAGGAGCCTTGATTTTCTTGATGGCACTTCAGAGAAAACCCAAGATCACTGTCTCAAGTCTAGAGGGATCCTGAGGTCACTGTAGCAACAAGAAAGGGATCCGTGGACCACAAATTAACTCGAGATGAGAGCTTAGTCCCTGGCTTCGACTAAAGAGGAATACCAACTTTCCACAAGCACCTCAAGAGGAGGCTTCTCTCAGCTACAGGTATCTGAGAGGGACCCTGAATTTGTGGCCTCAAGTGGAATGGACACTGACATGCTCTGACTCAAAGTAAGGCCGGATATCCCAACAGTGAATTGAATGCAGGCTCGTCTTGGATCTCCCAAGACGAAGGGATGTCCGAATCCCCTGTGGAGACCACAGAGAAAGACCTAGTTCTCTGCTTCATCACGAGCAGAGGCCTCACATCCTTTGAAAACTCGAGAGGTCCGCGGAGATCAATGCTTCCAAAGGAGCCGATGCCTGACTCCTCTTGAAAAGGGATAGGAGTCCCAGGATCCCTGTGGCACGTGGAAAGGGACACAGGGACTCCCGCCACACGTGGAGACGAGTCCCAATTGTCATGCCAAGACTCGAGGAGAATCCCGAGTTGTCCCTCGCACCTAGGCCCGAGTCCTGACGTCGCTGAACAAACACGTGTCTGGAAGGGCCCTCCTCATCGTAACTCGAGAATATACTCCTGGTTCCGGCCGCAACTAGAGAAAAACCATGAGACTTCCACCTCGACACGAGATGAGGCACGATTCCCCTGTACTGCGTGCAGAGCAATTCCGTGTTCCACATCAAACGTGAAAGGAGCCTTGATTTCCTTGATGGCACTCCAGAGAAAACCCAAGATCCCTGTCTCACGTCTAGAGGGATCCTGAGGTCACTGGAGCAACACGAAAGGTTTCCGTGGAAACCAAATCAACTCGAGATGAGAGCTTAGTCCCTGGCTTCGACTCAAGAGGAATACCAACTTTCCACAAGCACCTCAAGAGGAGGCTTCTCTCAGCTACAGGTATGTGAGAGGGACCCTGAGTTTGTGGCCTCAAGTGGAATGGACACCGAGATGCTCTGACTCGGAGTAAGGCCGGATATCCCTGCAGTGAATTGAATGCAGGCTCGTCTTGCATCTCCCAAGACGAAGGGATGTCTGAATCCCCTGTGGAGACCACAGAGAAAGACCTAGTTCTCCGCCTCATCGCGACCTGAGGCCTCTCATCCTTTGAAAACTCGAGAGGTCCGTGGAGATCAATGCTTCCAAAGGAGACGATGCCTGACTCCTCTTGAAAATGGATAGGAGTCCCAGGATCCCTGTGGCACGTGGAAAGGGACCCTGGGTCTCGCGCCTCACGTGGAGACGCGTCCCAATTGCCATGCCAAGACTCGAGGAGAATCCCGAGGTGTCCCTCGCACCTAGGCCCGAGTCCTGACGTCGCTGAACAAACACGTGTCTGGAAGGGCCCTCCCCGTTGTAACTCGAGAATATATCCCAGGTTCCGGCCGCAACTCGAGAATAACCATGAGACTTCCCCCTCACCGCGAGATGAGGCCCGATTCCCCTGCACTGCGTGCAGAGCAATTCCGTGTTCCACATCAAATGTGAAAGGAGCCTTGATTTCCTTGATGGCACTCCAGAGAAAACCCAAGATCACTGTCTCAAGTCTAGAGGGATCCTGAGGTCATTGAGCAACACGAAAGGGCTCCGTGGACCCCAAATCAACTCGAGATGAGAGCTTAGTCCCTGGCTTCGACTCAAGAGGAATACCAACTTTCCACAAGCACCTCAAGAGGAGGCTTCTCTCAGCTACAGGTAGGTGAGAGGGACCCTGAGTTTGTGGCCTCAATTGGAATGGACACCGAGATGCTCTGACTGAAAGTAAGGCCGGATATCCCTGCAGTGAATTGAATGCAGGCTCGTCTTACATCTCCCAAGACGAAGGGTTGTCTGAATCCCCTGTGGAGACCACAGAGAAAGACCTAGTCCTCCGCCTAAACGCGACCGGAGGCCTGACATCCTTTGAAAACTCGAGAGGTCCGCGGAGATCAATGCTTCCAAAGGAGACAATGCCTGGCGCCTCTTCAAAATAGATAGGAGTCCCAGGATCCCTGTGGCCCGTGGAAAGGGAACCGGGGTCTCCTGCCTCACGTGGACACGCGACCCAATTGCCATGTCAAGACTTGAGAAGAATCCCGAGGTGTCCCTAGCACCTAGGCAGGAGTCCTGACGTCGCTGAACAAACACGTGTCTGGAAGGGCCCTCCCCGTCGTAACTCAAGAATATACAACAGGTTCCGGCCGCAACTCGAGAAAAACCATCAGACTTCCCACTCGCCGTGAGATGAGGCCCGATTCCCCTGCACTGCGTGCAGAGCAATTGCGTGTTCCACATCAAAAGTGAAAGGAACCTTGATTTCCTTGATGGCACTCCAGAGAAAACCCAAGATCACTGTCTAAATTCTAGAGGGATCCTGAGGTCACTGGAGCAACACGAAAGGGCTCAGTGGACCCCAAATCAACTCGAGATGAGAGCTTAGTCCCTGGCTTCGACTCAAGAGGAATACCAACTTTCCACAACCACCTCAAGAGGAGGCTTTTCTCAGCTACAGGTATGTGAGAGGGACCCTGAGTTTGTGGCCTCAAGTGAAATGGACACCGAGATGCTCTGACTCGAAGTACGGCCGGATATCCCTGCAGTGAATTGAATGCAGGCTCGTCTTGCATCTCCCAAGACGAAGCGATGTCTGAATCCCCTGTGGAGACCACAGAGAAAGACCTAGTCCTCCGCCCCATCGCGACCGGAGGCCTCACATCCTTTGAAAACTCGAGAGGTCCGCGGAGATCAATGCTTCCAAAGGAGATGATGCCTGACTCCTCTTGAAAATGGATAGGAGTCCCAGGATCCCTGTGCCACGTGGAAAGGGACCCTGGGTCTCCCGCCTCACGGGGAGACGCGTCCCAATTGCCATGCCAAGACTCGAGGAGAATCCCGAGGTGTCCCTCGCACCTAGGCAGGAGTCCTGACGTCGCTGAACAAACACGTGTCAGGAAGGGCCCTCCCCGTCGTAACTCGAGAATATACCCCAGTTTGTGGCCGCAACTCGAGAAAAAGCATGAGACTTCCCCCTCGCCGCGAGATGAGGCCTGATTCCCCTGCACTGCGTGCAGAGCAATTCCGTGTTCCACATCAAACGTGAAAGGAGCCTTGATTTCCTTGATGGCACTCCAGAGAAAATCCAAGATAACTGTCTGAAGTCTAGAGGGATCCTGAGGTCACTGGAGCAACACGAAAGGGCTCCGTGGACCCCAAATCAACTCGAGATGAGAGCTTAGTCCCTGGCTTCGACTCAAGAGGAATACCAACTTTCCACAAGCACCTCAAGAGGAGGCTTCTCTCAGCTACAGGTATGTGAGAGGGACCCTGAATTTGTGGCCTCACGTGGAATGGACACCGATATGCTCTGACTCGAAGTTCGGCCGGATATCACTACAGTGAATTGAATGCAGGCACGTCTTGCATCTCCCAAGACAAAGGGATGTCTGAATCCCCTGTGGAGACCACAGAGAAAGACCTAGATCTCCGCCTCATCGCGACCGGAGGCCTCACATCCTTTGAAAACTCGAGAGGTCCGCGGAGATCAATGCTTCCAAAGGAGACGATGCCTGACTCCTCTTGAAAATGGATAGGAGTCCCAGGATCCCTGTGGCACGTGGAAAGGGACCCTGGGTCTCCCGCCTCACGTGGAGACGCGTCCCAATTGCCATGCCAAGACTCGAGGAGAATCCCGAGGTGTCCCTCGCACCTAGGCAGGAGTCCTGACGTCGCTGAACAAACACGTGTCTGGAAGGGCCCTCCCCGTCTTAACTCGAGAATATACCACAGGTTCCGGCCGCAACTCGAGAAAAACCATGAGACTTCCCCCTCGCCGCGAGATGAGGCCCGATTCCCCTGCACTGCGTGCAGAGCAATTCCGTGTTCCACATCAAACGTGAAAGGAGCCTTGATTTCCTTGATGGCACTCCAGAGAAAACCCAAGATCACTGGCTCTAGTCTAGAGGGATCCTGAGTTCACTGGAGCAACACAAAAGGGCTCTGTGGACCCCAAATCAACTCGAGATGAGAGCTTAGTCCCTGGCTTCGACTCAACAGGAATACCAACTTTCCACAAGCACCTCAAGAGGAGGCTTCCCTCAGCTAAAAGTATATGAGAGGGACCCTGAGTTTGTGGCCTGAAGTGGAATGGACACCGAGATGCTCTGACTCGAAGTAAGGCCGGATATCCCTGCAGTGAATTGAATGCAGGCTCGTCTTGCATCTCCCAAGAAGAAGGGATGTCTGAATCCCCTGTGGAGACCACAGAGAAAGACCTAGTCCTCCGCCTCATCGAGACCGGAGGCCTCACATCCTTTGAAAACTCGAGAGGTCCGCGGAGATCAATGCTTCCAAAGGAGACGATGCCTGACTCTTCTTGAAAATGGATAGGAGTCCCAGGATCCCTGTGGCACGTGGGAAGGGACCCTGGGTCTCCCGCCTCACGTGGATACGCGTCCCAGTTGCCATGCCAAGACTCGAGGAGAATCCTGAGGTGTCCCTCGCACCTAGGCAGGAGTCCTGACGTCGCTGAACAAACACGTGTCTGGAAGGGCCCTCCCCGTCCTAACTCGAGAATATACCACAGGTTCCGTCCGCAACTCGAGAAAAACCATGAGACTTCCCCATCGCCGCGAGATGAGGCCCGATTCCCCTGCACTGCATGCAGAGCAATTCCGTGTTCCACATCAAACTTGAAAGGAGCCTTGATTTCCTCGATGGCACTCCAGAGAAAACCCAAGATCACTGTCTCAAGTCTAGAGGGATCCTGAGGTCACTGGAGCAACACGAAATGGCTCCCTGGACCCCAAATTAACTCGAGATGAGAGCTTAGTCCCTGGCTTCGACTCAAGAGGAATACCAACTTTCCACAAGCACCTCAAGAGGAGGCTTCTCTCAGCTACAGGTATGTGAGTGGGACCCTGAGTTTGTGGCCTGAAGTGGAATGGACACCGAGATGCTCTGACTCGAAGTTCGGCCGGATATCCCTGCAGTGAATTGAATGCAGGCTCGTCTTGCATCTCCCAAGACGACGGGATGTCTGAATCCCCTGTGGAGACCACAGAGAAAGACCTAGATCTCCGCCTCATCGCGACCGGAGGCCTCACATCCTTTGAAAACTCGAGAGGTCCGCGGAGATCAATGCTTCCAAAGGAGACGATGCCTGACTCCACTTGAAAATGGATTGGAGTCCCAGGATCCATGTGGCTCGTGGAAAGGGACCCTGGGTCACCCGCCTCACGTGGAGACGCGTCCCAATTGCCATGCCAAGAATCGAGGAGAATCTTGAGGTGTCCCTCGCACCAAGGCAGGAGTCCTAACGTCGCTGAACTAACACGTGTCCGGAAGGGCCCTCCCCGTCGTAACTCGAGAATATACCACAGGTTCCGGCCGCAACTCGAGAAAAACCATGAGACTTCCCCCTCGCCACGAGATGAGGCCCGATTCACCTGCACTGCGTGCAGAGCAATTCCGTGTTCCACATCAAACGTGAAAGGAGCCTTGATTTCCTTAATGGCACTCCAGAGAGAACTGATCACTGTCTCAAGTCTAGAGGGATCCTGAGCTCACTGTAGCAACAAGAAAGGGCTCCGTGGACGCCAAATCAACTCGAGATGAGAGCTTAGTCCCTGGCTTCGACTCAAGAGGAATACCAACTTTCCACAAGCACCTCAAGAGGAGGCTTCTCTCAGCTACAGGTATGTCAGAGGGCCCCTGAGTTTGTGGCCTCAAGTGGAATGGACACCGAGATGCTCTGACTCGAATAAGGCCGGATATCCCTGCAGTGAATTGAATGCAGGCTCGTCCGGCATCTCCCAAGATGAAGGGTTGTAGGAATCCCCTGTGGAGACCACAGAGAAAGACCTAGTCCTCCGCCTCCTCGCGACCGGAGGCCTCGTATCCTTTGAAAACTCGAGAGGTCCGTTGAGATCAATGCTTCCGAAGGAGACGATGCCTGACTCCTCTTGAAAATGGATAGGAGTCCCAGGATATCTGTGCCACGTGGAAAGGGACACTGGGTCTCCCGCCTCACGTGGAGACGCGTCCCAATTGCAATGCCAAGACTCGAGGAGAATCCCGAGGTGTCCCTCGCACCTATGCAGGAGTCCTGAAGTCGCTGAACAAACACGTGTCTGGAAGGGTCCTCCCCGTCGTAACTCGAGAATATACCCCAGGTTCCGGCCGCAACTCGAGAAAAACCATGAGACTTCCCCCTCGCCGCGAGATGAGGCCCGATTCCACTGCACTGCGTGCAGAGCAATACCGTGTTCCACATCAAACGTGAAAGGAGCCTTGATTTCCTTGATGGCACTCCAGAGAAAACCCAAGATCACTGTCTCAAGTCTAGAGGGATCCTGAGGTCACTGGAGCAACACGAAAGGGCTTCGTGGACCCCAAATCAACTCGAGATGAGAGCTTAGTCCCTGGCTTCGACTCAAGAGGAATACCAACTTTTCACAAGCACCTCAAGAGGAGGCTTCTCTCAGCTACAGGTAAGTGAGAGGGACCCTGAGTTTGTGGCCTCAAGTGGAATGGACACCGAGATGCTGTGACTCGAAGTAAGGCCGGATATCCCTGCCGTGAATTGAATGCAGGCTCGTCTTGCATCTCCCAAGACAAGGGATGTCTGAATGCCCTGTGGAGACCACAGAGAAAGACCTAATTTTCCGCCTCATTGCGACCGGAGGCCTCACATCCTTTGAAAACTCGAGAGGATCGCGGAGATCAGTGCTTCCAAAGGAGTCGATGCCTGACTCCTCTTGAAAATGGATAGGAGTCCCAGGATCCCTGTGGCACGTGGAAAGGGACACTGGGTCTCCCGCCTCACGTGGAGACGCGTCCCAATTGCCATGCCAAGACTCGAGGAGAATCCCGAGGTGTCCCTCGCACCTAGGCAGGAGTCCTGACGTTGCTGAACAAATAAATATCTGGAATTGCCCTCCCCGTCGTAACTCGAGAATATACACCAGGTTCCGGCCGCAACTCGAGAAAAACCATGAGACTTCCCCCTCGCCACGAGATGAGGCCCGATTCCCCTGCACTGTGTGCAGAGCAATTCCGTGTTCCACATCAAACGTGAAAGGAGCCTTGATTTCCTTGATGGCACTCCAGAGAGAACTGATCACTGTCTCAAGTCTCGAGGGATCCTGAGGTCACTGTAGCAACAAGAAAGGGCTCCGTGGACGCCAAATCAACTCGAGATGAGAGCTTAGTCCCTGGCTTCGACTCAAGAGGAATACCAACTTTCCACAAGCACCTCAAGAGGAGGCTTCTCTCAGCTACAGGTATGTCAGAGGGCCCCTGAGTTTGTGGCCTCAAGTGGAATGGACACCGAGATGCTCTGACTCGAAGTAAGGCCGGATATTCCTGCAGTGAATTGAATGCAGGCTCGTCCCGCATCTCCCAAGACGAAGGGTTGTAGGAATCCCCTGTGGAGACCACAGAGAAAGACCTAGTCCTCCGCCTCCTCGCGACCGGAGGCCTCTTATCCTTTGAAAACTCGAGAGGTCCGTTGAGATCAATACTTCCGAAGGAGACGATGCCTGACCCCTCTTGAAAATGGATAGGAGTCCCAGGATATCTGTGCCACGTGGAAAGGGACACTGGGTCTCCCGCCTCACGTGGAGACGCGTCCCAATTGCAATGCCAAGACTCGAGGAGAATCCCGAGTTGTCCCTCGCACCTAGGCAGGAGTCCTGACGTCGCTGAACAAACACGTGTTTGGAAGGGTCCTCCCCGTCGTAACTCGAGAATATACCCCAGGTTCCGGCCGCAACTCGAGAAAAACCATGAGACTTCCCCCTCGCCGCGAGATGAGGCCCGATTCCACTGCACTGCGTGCAGAGCAATACCGTGTTCCACATCAAACGTGAAAGGAGCCTTGATTTCCTTGATGGCACTCCAGAGAAAACCCAAGATCACTGTCTCAAGTCTAGAGGGATCCTGAGGTCAATGGAGAAACACGAAAGGGCTCCGTGGACCCCAAATCAACTCAAGATGAGAGCTTAGTCCCTGGCTTCGACTCAAGAGGAATACCAACTTTTCACAAGCACCTCAAGAGGAGGCTTCTCTCAGCTACAGGTAAGTGAGAGGGACCCTGAGTTTGTGGCCTCAAGTGGAATGGACACTGAGATGCTCTGACTCGAAGTAAGGCCGGATATCCCTGCAGTGAATTGAATGCATCCTCGTCTTGCATCTCCCAAGACGAAGGGATGTCGGAATCCGCTGTGGAGACCACAGAATAACACCTAGTCCTCCGCCTCATCGCGACCGGAGGCCTCACATCCTTTGAAAACTCGAGAGGTCCGCGGAGATCAATGCTTCCAAAGGAGACGATGCCTGACTCTTCTTGAAAATGGGTTGGAGTCCCTGGATCCCTGTGGCACGTGGAAAGGGACCCTGGGTCTCCCGCCTCACGTGGAGACGCGTCCCAATTGCCATGCCAAGACTCGAGGAGAATCCCGAGGTGTCCCTCGCACCTAGGCAGGAGTTCTGACGTCGCTGAGCAAACACGTGTCTGGAAGGGCCCTCCCCGTCTTAACTCGAGAATATACCCCAGGTTCCGGCCGCAACTCGAGAAAAACCATGAGACTTCCCCCTCGCCGCGAGATGAGGCCCGATTCCCCTGCACTGTGTGCAGAGCAATTCCGTGTTCCACATCAAACGTGAAAGGAGCCTTGATTTCCTTGATGGCACTCAAGAGAAAACCCAAGATCACTGTCTCAAGTCTAGAGGGATCCTGAGGTCACTGGAGCAACACGAAAGGGCTCCGTGGACCCCAAATCAACTCGAGATGAGAGCTCAGTCCCTGGCTTCGACTCAAGAGGAATACCAACTTTCCACAAGCACCTCAAGAGGAGGCTTCTCTCAGCTACAGGTATGTGAGAGGGACCCTGAGTTTGTGGCCTCAAGTGGAATGGACACCGAGATGCTCTGACTAGAAGTAAGGCCGGATATCTCTGCATTGAATTGAAAGCAGGCTAGTCTTTCATCTCCCAAGACGAAGGGATGTCTGAATCCCCTGTGGAGACCACAGAGAAAGAAATAGTTCTCCACCTCATCGCTACCAAAGGCCTCACATCCTTTGAAAATTCGAGAGGTCCGCGGAGATCAATGCTTCGAAAGGAAACGATGCCTGACTCCTCTTGAAAATAGATAGGAGTCCCAGGATCCCTGTGGCACGTGGAAAGGGAGCCTAGGTCTCCCGCCTCACGTGGAGACGCGTCCCAATTGCCATGCCAAGCCTCGGGGAAATACCGAGGTGTCCATCGAACGTAGGCATTGGTTCTGACGTCGCTGAACAAACACGTGTCTGGAAGGGCACCCCCCGTCGTAACTCGAGAATATACCCCAGGTTCCGGCCGCAACTCGAGAAAAACCATAAGACTTCCCCCTCGCCGTGAAATGAGGACCGATTCCCCTGCACTGCGTGCAGAGCAATTCCGTGTTCCACATCAAACGTGAAAGGAGCCTTGATTTCCTTGATGGCACTCCAGAGAAAACCCAAGATCACTGTCTCAAGTATAGAGGGATCCTGAGGTCAATGGAGCAACACGAAAGGGCTCCGTGGACCCCAAATCAACTCGAGATGAGAGCTTAGTCCCTGGCTTCAACTCAAGGGGAATACCAACTTTCAACAAGCACGTCAAGAGGAGGCTTCTCTCAGCTACAGGTATGTGAGAGGGACCATGAGTTTCTGGCCTCAAGTGGAATGGAAACCGAGATGCTCTGACTCGAAGTAAGGACAGATATCCCTGCAGTGAATTGGATGCAGGCTCGTCTTCCATCTCCCAAGACGAAGGGATGTCTGAATCCCCTGAGGAGACCACAGAGAAAGATCTAGTTCTCGCCACATTGCGCCCGGAGTACTCACATCGTTTGAAAACTCGAGAGGTCCGAAGAGATCAATGCTTCCAAAGGAGACGATGCCTGACTCCTGTTGAAAATGGATAGGAGTCCCAGGATCCCTGTGGCACGTGGAAAGGGATCCTGGGTCTCCCGCGTCACGTGGAGACGCGTCCCAATTGCCATGCCAAGATTCGAGGAGAATCCTGAGGTGTCCCTCACACCTAGGCAGGAGTTCTCACGTCGCTGAACAAACACGTGTCTGGAAGGGCCCTCCCCGTCGTAACTCGAGAATATACCCCAGGTTCTGGCTGCAACTCGAGAAAAACCATGAGACTTCCCCCTCGCCGCGAGATGAGGCCCGATTCCCCTGCACTGCGTGCAGAGCAACTCCGTGTTCCACATCAAACGTGAAAGGATACTTGATTTCCTTGATGGCACTCCAGAGAAAACCCAAGATCACTGTCTCAAGTCTAGAGAGATCCTGAGGTCACTGTAGCAACACGAAAGGGCTCCGTGGACCCCAAATCAACTCGAGATGAGACCTTAGTCTCTGGATTCGACTCAAGAGGAATACCAACTTTCCACAATCACCTCAAGAGGAGGCTTCTCTCAGCTACAGGTATGTGAGAGGGACCCTGAGTTTGTGGCCTCAAGTGGAATGGACACCGAGATGCTCTGACTCGAAGTAAGGCCGGATATCCCTGCAGTGAATTGAATGCAGGCTCGTCTTGCATCTCCCAAGACGAAGTGATGTTTGATTCCCCTGTGGAGACCACAGAGAAAGAACTAGTCCTCCGCCTCATCGCGACCGGAGGCCTCACATCCTTTGAAAACTCGAGAGGTCCGCGGAGATCAATGCTTCCAAAGGAGACGATGACTGACTCCTCTTGTAAATGGATAGGAGTCCCAGGATCCCTGTGGCTCGTGGAAAGGGACACTGGGTCTCCCGCCTCACATGGAGAGGCGTCCCAATTGCCATGCCAAGACACGAGGAGAACCCCGAGGTGTCCATCGCACCTAGGCAGGAGTCCTCACTTCGCTGAAGAAACACGTGTCTGTAAGGGCCCTCCCCGTCGTAACTCGAGAATATACCCCAGGTTCCGGCCGCAACTCGAGAAAAACCATTAGAGTTCCCCCTCGCCGCGAGATGAGGCCCGATTCCCCTGCACTGCGTGCAGAGCAATTCCGTGTTCCACATCAAACGTGAAAGGAGCCTTGATTTCCTTGATGGCACTCCAGAGAAAACCCAAGATCACTGTCTCAAGTCTAGAGGGATCCTGAGGTCACTGGAGCAACACGAAAGGGCTCCGTGGACCCCAAATCAAGTCGAGATGAGAGCTTATTCCCTGGCTTAGACTCAAGAGGAATCCCAACTTTCCACAAGCACCTCAAGAGGAGATTTCTCTCAGTTACAGGTATGTGAGAGGGACCCTGAGTTTGTGACCTCAAGTGGAATGGACACCGAGATGCTCTGACTCGAAGTAAGGCCGGATATCCCTGCAGTGAATTGAATGCAGGCTCGTCTTGCAACTCCCAAGACGAAGGGATGTCTGAATCCACTGTGGAGAACACCGAGAAAGACCCAGTCCTCCGCCTCATCGCGACCGTAGGCCTCACATCCTTTGAAAACTTGAGAGGTCCGTGGAGATCAATGCTTCCAAAGGAGTCGATGCCTGACTCCTCTTGAAAATGGATAGGAGTCCCAGAATCCCTGTGGCACGTGGAAAGGGACCCCGGGTCTCCCGCCTCACGTGGAGACGCGTCCCAATTGCCATGCCAAGACTCGAGGAGAATCCCGAGGTGTCCCTCGCACCTAGGCAGGAGTCCTGACGTAGCTGAACAAACAGGTGTCTGGAAGGGCCCTCCCCGTCGTAACTCGAGAATATACCCCAGGTTCCGGCCGCAACTCGAGAAAAACCATGAGACTTCCCCCTCGCCGCGAGATGAGGCCTGATTCCCCTGCACTGCGTGCAGAGCAATTCCGTGTTCCACATCAAACGTGAAAGGAGCCTTGATTTCCTTGATGGCACTCCAGAGAAAACCCAAGATCACTGTCTCAAGTCTAGAGGGATCCTGAGGTCACTGGAGCAACACGAAAGGGCTCCGTGGACCCCAAATCAAGTCGAGATGAGAGCTTATTCCCTGGCTTAGACTCAAGAGGAATCCCAACTTTCCACAAGCACCTCAAGAGGAGATTTCTCTCAGTTACAGGAATGTGAGATGGACCCTGAGTTTGTGGCCTCAAGTGGAATGGACACCGAGATGCTCTGACTCTAATTAAGGCTGGATATCCCTGCAGTGAATTGAATGCAGGCTCGTCTTGCATCTCCCAAGACGAAGGGATGTCTGAATCCCCTGTGGAGACCACAAATAAAGACCTAATTCTCCGCCTCATCGCGACCGGAGGCCTCACATCCTTTGAAAACTCGAGAGGTTCGCGGAGATAAATGCTTCCAAAGGAGACGATGCCTGACTCCTCTTGAAAATGGATAGGAGTCCCAGGATCCGTGTGGCACGTGGAAAGGGACACTGGGTCTCCCGCCTCACGTGGAGACGCGTCCCCATTGCCATGCCAAGACTCGAGGAGAATCCCGAGGTGTCCTCCCACCTAGGCAGGAGTCCTGACGTCGCTGAACAAACACGTGTCTGGAAGGGCCCTCCCCGTCGTAACTCGAGAATATACCCCAGGTTCCGGCCGCAACTCGAGAAAAACCATGAGACTTCCCCCTCGCCGCGAGAAGAGGCCCGATTCCCCTGCACTGCGTGCAGAGCAATTCCGTGTTCCACATCAAACGTGAAAGGAGCCTTGATTTCCTTGATGGCACTCCAGAGAAAACCCAAGATCACTGTCTCAATTCTAGAGGGATCCTGAGGTCACTGGAGCAACACGAAATTTCTCCGTGGACCCCAAATCAACTTGAGATGAGAGCTTAGTTCCTGGCTTCGACTGGAGAGGAATACCAACTTTCCACAAGCACCTCAAGAGGAGGCTTCTCTCAGGTACAGGTATGTGAGAGGGACCCTGAGTTTGTGGCCTCAAGTGGAATGGACACCGAGATACTCTGACTCGAAATAAGGCCGGATATCCCTGCAGTGAATTGAATGCAGGCTCGACTTGCATCTCCAAAGACGAAGGGATGTCTGAATCCCCTGTGGAGACGACAGAGAAAGACCTAGTCCTCCGCCTCATCGCGACCGGAGGCCTCACATGCTTTGAAAACTCGACAGGTCTGCGGAGATCAATGCTTCCAAAGGAGACGATGCCTGACTCCTCTTGAAAATGGATAGGAGTCCCAGGATCCCTGTGGCACGTGGAAAGGGACCCCGGGTCTCCCGCCTCACGTGGAGACTCGTCCCAATTGCCATGCCAAGACTCGAGGAGAATCCCGAGGTGTCCCTCGCACCTAGGCAGGAGTCCTGACGTAGCTGAACAAACAGGTGTCTGGAAGGGCCCTCCCCGTCGTAACTCGAGAATATACCCCAGGTTCCGGCCGCAACTCGAGAAAAACCATGAGACTTCCCCCTCGCCGCGAGATGAGGCCTGATTCCCCTGCACTGCGTGCAGAGCAATTCCGTGTTCCACATCAAACGTGAAAGGAGCCTTGATTTCCTTGATGGCACTCCAGAGAAAACCCAAGATCACTGTCTCAAGTCTAGAGGGATCCTGAGGTCACTGGAGCAACACGAAAGGTTTCCGTGGACCCCAAATCGACTCGAGATGAGAGCTTAGTCCCTGGCTTCGACTCAAGAGGAATACCAACTTTTCACAAGCACCTCAAGAGGAGGCTTCTCTCAGCTACAGGTATGTGAGAGGGACCCTGAGTTTGTCGCCTCAAGTGGAATGGACCCCGAGATACTTTGACTCGAAATAAGGCCGGATATCCCTGCAGTGAATTAAATGCAGCCTCGTCTTGCATCTCCCAAGAAGAAGGGATGTCTGAATCCCCTGTGGAGACCACAGAGAAAGACCTAGTCCTCCGCCTCAACGCGACCGGAGGCCTCACATCCTTTGAAAACTCGAGAGGTCCGCGGAGATCAATGCTTCCAAAGGAGACGATGCCTGACTCCTCTTGAAAATGGATAGTATTCCCAGGATCCCTGTGGCACGTGGAAAGGGACCCTGGGTCTCCCGCCTCACGTGGACGCGTCCAATTGCCATGCCAAGACTCGAGGAGAATCCCGAGGTGTCCCTCGCACCTAGGCAGGAGTCCTGACGTCGCTGAACAAACACGTGTCTGGAAGGGCCCTCCCCGTCGTAACTCGAGAATATACCCCAGGTTCCGGCCGCAACTCGAGAAAAACCATGCGACTTCCCCATCGCCGCGAGATGAGGCCCGATTTCCCTGCGCTGCATGCAGAGCAATTCCGTGTTCCACATCAAACGTGAAAGGAGCCTTGATTTTCTTGATGGCACTTCAGAGAAAACCCAAGATCACTGTCTCAAGTCTAGAGGGATCCTGAGGTCACTGTAGCAACAAGAAAGGGATCCGTGGACCACAAATTAACTCGAGATGAGAGCTTAGTCCCTGGCTTCGACTAAAGAGGAATACCAACTTTCCACAAGCACCTCAAGAGGAGGCTTCTCTCAGCTACAGGTATCTGAGAGGGACCCTGAATTTGTGGCCTCAAGTGGAATGGACACTGACATGCTCTGACTCAAAGTAAGGCCGCATATCCCAACAGTGAATTGAATGCAGGCTCGTCTTGGATCTCCCAAGACGAAGGGATGTCCGAATCCCCTGTGGAGACCACAGAGAAAGACCTAGTTCTCTGCTTCATCACGAGCAGAGGCCTCACATCCTTTGAAAACTCGAGAGGTCCGCGGAGATCAATGCTTCCAAAGGAGCCGATGCCTGACTCCTCTTGAAAAGGGATAGGAGTCCCAGGATCCCTGTGGCACGTGGAAAGGGACACAGGGACTCCCGCCACACGTGGAGACGAGTCCCAATTGTCATGCCAAGACTCGAGGAGAATCCCGAGTTGTCCCTCGCACCTAGGCCCGAGTCCTGACGTCGCTGAACAAACACGTGTCTGGAAGGGCCCTCCTCATCGTAACTCGAGAATATACCCCTGGTTCCGGCCGCAACTAGAGAAAAACCATGAGACTTCCACCTCGACACGAGATGAGGCACGATTCCCCTGTACTGCGTGCAGAGCAATTCCGTGTTCCACATCAAACGTGAAAGGAGCCTTGATTTCCTTGATGGCACTCCAGAGAAAACCCAAGATCCCTGTCTCACGTCTAGAGGGATCCTGAGGTCACTGGAGCAACACGAAAGGGTTCCGTGGAAACCAAATCAACTCGAGATGAGAGCTTAGTCCCTGGCTTCGACTCAAGAGGAATACCAACTTTCCACAAGCACCTCAAGAGGAGGCTTCTCTCAGCTACAGGTATGTGAGAGGGACCCTGAGTTTGTGGCCTCAAGTGGAATGGACACCGAGATGCTCTGACTCGGAGTAAGGCCGGATATCCCTGCAGTGAATTGAATGCAGGCTCGTCTTGCATCTCCCAAGACGAAGGGATGTCTGAATCCCCTGTGGAGACCACAGAGAAAGACCTAGTTCTCCGCCTCATCGCGACCTGAGGCCTCTCATCCTTTGAAAACTCGAGAGGTCCGTGGAGATCAATGCTTCCAAAGGAGACGATGCCTGACTCCTCTTGAAAATGGATAGGAGTCCCAGGATCCCTGTGGCACGTGGAAAGGGACCCTGGGTCTCGCGCCTCACGTGGAGACGCGTCCCAATTTCCATGCCAAGACTCGAGGAGAATCCCGAGGTGTCCCTCGCACCTAGGCCCGAGTCCTGACGTCGCTGAACAAACACGTGTCTGGAAGGGCCCTCCCCGTTGTAACTCGAGAATATAACCCAGGTTCCGGCCGCAACTCGAGAATAACCATGAGACTTCCCCCTCACCGCGAGATGAGGCCCGATTCCCCTGCACTGCGTGCAGAGCAATTCCGTGTTCCACATCAAATGTGAAAGGAGCCTTGATTTCCTTGATGGCACTCCAGAGAAAACCCAAGATCACTGTCTCAAGTCTAGAGGGATCCTGAGGTCACTGGAGCAACAGGAAAGGGCTCCGTGGACCCCAAATCAACTCGAGATGAGAGCTTAGTCCCTGGCTTCGACTCAAGAGGAATACCAACTTTCCACAAGCACCTCAAGAGGAGGCTTCTCTCAGCTACAGGTAGGTGAGAGGGACCCTGAGTTTGTGGCCTCAATTGGAATGGACACCGAGATGCTCTGACTGAAAGTAAGGCCGGATATCCCTGCAGTGAATTGAATGCAGGCTCGTCTTCCATCTCCCAAGACGAAGGGTTGTCTGAATCCCCTGTGGAGACCACAGAGAAAGACCTAGTCCTCCGCCTCAACGCGACCGGAGGCCTGACATCCTTTGAAAACTCGAGAGGTCCGCGGAGATCAATGCTTCCAAAGGAGACAATGCCTGGCGCCTCTTGAAAATAGATAGGAGTCCCAGGATCCCTGTGGCCCGTGGAAAGGGAACCTGGGTCTCCCGCCTCACGTGGAGACGCGTCCCAATTGCCATGCCAAGACTCGAGGAAAATCCCGAGTTTTCCCTCGCACCTAGGCAGGAGTCCTGACGTCGCTGAACAAACACGTGTCTGGAAGGGCTCTCCCCGTCGTAACTCGAGAATATACCCCAGGTTCCGGCCGCAACTCGAGAAAAACCATGAGACTTCCCCCTCGCCGCGAGATGAGGCCCGATTCCCCTGCACTGCGTGCAGAGCAATTCCGTGTTCCACATCAAACGTGAAAGGAGCCTTGATTTCCTTGGTGGCACTCCAGAGAAAACCCAAGATCACTGTCTCAAGTCTAGAGGGATCCTGAGATCACTGGAGCAACACCAAAGGTCTGGGTGGACCCCAAATCAACTCGAGATGAGAGCTTACTCCCTGGATTCGACTCAAGTGGAATACCAACTTTCCACAAGCACCTCAAGAGGAGGCTTCTCTCAGCTACAGGTATGTGAGAGGGACCCTGAATGTGTGGCCTCAAGTGGAATGGACACCGAGATGCTCTGACTCGAAGTAAGGCCGGATATCCCTGCAGTGAATTGAATGCAGGCTCATCTTGTATCTCCCAAGACGAAGGGTTGTCTGAATCCCATGTGGAGACCACAGAGAAAGACCTAGTCCTCCGCCTCAACGCGACCGGAGGCCTCACATCCTTTGAAAACTCGAGAGGTCCGCGGAGATCAACGCTTCCAAAGGAGACAATGCCTGACTCTTCTTGAAAATGGATAGGAGTCCCAGGATCCCTGTGGCACGTGGAAAGGGACCCTGGGTCTCCCGCCTCACGTGGAGACGCGTCCCAATTGCCATGCCAAGACTCGAGGAGAATCCCGAGGTGTCCCTCGCACCTAGGCAGGAGTCTTGACGTCGCTGAACAAACACATGTCTGGAAGGGCACTCCCCGTCGTAACTCGACAATATACCCCAGGTTCCGGCCGCAACTTGAGAAAAACCATGAGACATCCCCCTTGCCAGTAGATGAGGCCCGATTCCCCTGCACTGCGTGCAGAGCAATTCCGTGTTCCACATCAAACGTGAAAGGAGCCTTGATTTCCTTGATGGCACTCCAGAGAAAACCCAAGATCACTGTCTCAAGTCTAGAGGGATCCTGAGGTCACTGTACCAACACGAAAGGGCTCTGTGGACCCCAAATCAACTCGAGATGAGAGCTTATTCCCTGGCTTCGAGTCAAGAGGAATACCAACTTTCCACAAGCACCTCAAGAGGAGGCTTCTCTCAGCTACAGGTATGTGAGAGGGACCCTGAGTTTGTGGTCTCAAGTGGAATGGACACCGAGAGGCTCTGACTCGAAGTAAGGCCGGATATCCCTGCAGTGAATTGAATGCAGGCTCGTCTTGCATCTCCCAAGATAAAGGGATGTCTGAATCCCCTGTGGAGACCACAGAGAAAGACCTAGTTCTCCGCCTCATCGCGACCGGAGGCCTCATATCCTTTGAAAACTCGAGAGGTCCGCGGAGATCAATGCTTGCAAAGGAGACGATGCCTGACTCCTCTTGAAAATGGATAGGAGTCCCAGGATCCCTGTGGCACTTGGCAAGGGACCCTGGGTCTCCCGCCTCACGTGGAGACGCGTCCCAATTGCCATGCCAAGACTCGAGGAGAATCCCGACGTGTCCCTCGCACCTAGGCAGGAGTCCTGACGTCGCTGAACAAACACGAGTCTGGAAGGGGACTCCCCGTCGTAACTCGAGAATATACCCCAGGTTCCGGCCGCAACTCGAGAAAAACCGTGACACTTCCCACTCGCCGAGAGAAGAGGCGCGATTCCCCTGCACTGCGTGCAGAGCAATTCCGTGTTCATCATCAAACGTGAAAGGAGCCTTGATTTCCTTGATGGCACACCAGAGAAAACCCAAGATCACTGTCTCAAGTCTAGAGGGATCCTGAGGTCACTGGAGCAACACGAAAGGGCTCCGTGGACCCCAAATCAACTGGAGATGAGAGCTTAGGCCCTGGCTTCGATTCAAGAGGAATAGCAACTTTCCTCAAGCACCTCAAGAGGAGGCTTCTCTCAGCTACAGGTATGTGAGAGGGACCCTGAGTTTGTGGCCTCAGGTGGAATGGACACCGAGATGCTCTGACTCGAAGTAAGGCCGGATATCCCTGCAGTGAATTGAATGCAGGCTCGACGTGCATCTCCCAAGACGAAGGGATGTCTAAATCCCCTGTGGAGACCAAAGAGAAAGACCTAGTTCTCCGCCACATCGCGACCGGAGGCCTCACATCCGTTGAAAACTCGAGAGGTCTGCGGAGATCAATGCATCCAACGGAGACGATGCCTGACTCCTCTTGAAAATGGATAGGAGTCCCAGGATCACTGTGGCACGTGGAAAGGGACCCTGGGTCTACCGCCTCACATGGAGACGCGTCCCAATAGCCATGCCAAGATTCGAGGAGGATCCCGAGGTGTCCCTCGCACCTAGGCAGGAGTCCTGACGTCGCTGAACAAACACGTGTCTGGAAGGGCCCTCCCCGTCGTAACTCGAGAATATACCCCAGGTTCCAGCCACAACTCGAGAAAAACCATGAGACTTCCCCCTCGCCGCGAGATGAGGCCCGATTCCCCTGCACTGTGTGCAGAGCAATTCCGTGTTCCACATCAAACGAGAAAAAAGCCTTGATTTCCTTGATGGCACTCCAGAGAAAACCCAAGATCACTGTCTCAAGTCTAGAGGGATCCTGAGGTCACTGTAGCAACACGAAAGTGCTCCGTGGACCCCAAATCAACTCGAGATGAGAGCTTAGTCCCTGGCTTCGACTCAAGAGGAATACCAACTTTCCACAAGCACCTCAAGAGGAGGCTTCTCTCAGCTACAGGTATGTGAGAGGGACCCTGAGTTTGTGGCCTCCAGTGGAATGAACACGGAGAAGCTCTGACTCGAAGTTAGGCCGGATATCCCTGCAGTGAATTGAATGTAGGCTCGTCTTGCATCTCCCAAGACGAAGGGATGTCTGAATCCCCTGTGGAGACCACAGACAAAGACCGAGTTCTCCGCCTCATTGCGACCAGAAGCCTCACATCCTTTGAAAAGTCGAGAGGTCCGCAGAGATCAATGCTTCCAAAGGAGACGATGCCTGACTCCTCTTGCAAATGGATAGGAGTCCCAGGATCCCTGTGGCACGTGGAAAGGGACCCTGGGTCTCCCGCTTCACGTGGAGACGCGTCCCAATTGCCATGCCAAGACTCGAGGAGAATCCCGAAGTGTCCCTCGCACGTAGGCATAAGTCCTGACGTCGCTGAACAAACACGTGTCTGGAAGTCCCTCCCCTTCGTAAGTCGAGAATATACCCCAGGTTCCGGCCGCAACTCGAGAAAAACCATGAGACTTCCCCCTCGCCGCGAGATGAGGCCCGATTCCCCTGCACTGCGTGCAGAGCAATTCCGTGTTCCACATCAAACGAGAAAAAAGCCTTGATTTCCTTGATGGCACTCGAGAGAAAAGCCAAGATCACAGTCTCAAGTCTAGAGGGATCCTGAGGTCACTGTAGCAACACGAAAGAGCTCCGTGTACCCCAAATCAACTCGAGATGAGAGCTTAGTCCCTGGCTTCGACTGAAGAGGAATACCAACTTTCCACAAGCACCTCAAGAGGAGGCTTCTCTCATCTACAGGTATGTGAGAGGGACCCTTAGTTTGTGGCCTCAAGTTGAATGGACACCGAGATGCTCTGACTCGAAGTAAGGCCGGATATCCCTGCAGTGAAATGAATGCAGGCTCGTGTTGCATCTCCCAAGACGAAGGGATGTCTGAATCCCCTGTGGAGACGACAGAGAAAGACCTAGTCCTCCGCCTCATCGCGACCGGAGGCCTCACATCCTTTGAGAACTTGAGAGGTCTGCGGAGATCAATGATTCTAAAGGAGACGATGCCTGACTCCTCTTGCAAATAGATAGGAGTCCCAGGATCCCTGTGGCACGTGGAAAGGGACCCTGGGTCTCCCGCCTCACGTGGAGACGCGTCCCAATCGCCATGCCAAGACTCGAGGAGAATACCGAGGTGTCCCTCACACCTAGGCAGGAGTCCTGATGTCGCTGAACAAACACGTGTCTGGAAGGGCCCTCCCCGTCGTAACTCGAGAATATACCCCAGGTTCCGGCCACAACTCGAGAAAAACCATGAGACTTCCCCCTAGCCGCGAGATGAGGCCCGATTCCCCTGCACTGCGTGCAGAGCAATTCCGTGTTCCACATCAAACGTAAACGGAGCCTTGATTTCCTTGATGGCACTCCAGAGAAAACCCAAGATCACTGTCTCAAGTCTAGAGGGATCCTGAGGTCACTGGAGCAACATGAAAGGGCTCCGTGGACCCCAAATCAACTCGTGATGAGAGCCTAATCCCTGGCTTCGACTCAAGAGGAATACCAACTTTCCACAAGCACCTCAAGAGGAGGCTTCCTTCAGCTACAAGTATGTGAGAGGGACCCTGAGTTTGTGGCCTCAAGTGGAATGGACACCGAGATCTCTGACTCGAAGTTAGGCCAGATATCCCTGCATTGAATTGAATGTAGGCTCGTCTTGCATCTCCCAAGACGAAGGGATGTCTGAATCCCCTGTGGAGACCACAGTTAAAGACCTAGTTCTCCGCCTCATCGCGACCGGAGGCCTCACATCCTTTGAAAACTCGAGAGGTCCGCGGAGATAAATGCTTCCAAAGGAGACGATGCCTGAGTCCTCTTGAAAATGGATAGGAGTCCCAGGATCCCTGTGGCACGTGGAAAGGGACACTGGGTCTCCTGCCTCACGTGGAGACGCGTCCCAATTGCCATGCCAAGACTCGAGGAGAATCCGGAGGTGTCCCTCGCACCTAGGCAGGAGTCCTGACATCACTGAACAA
This sequence comes from Dama dama, assembly GCF_033118175.1. Taxonomy (NCBI): domain Eukaryota; kingdom Metazoa; phylum Chordata; class Mammalia; order Artiodactyla; family Cervidae; genus Dama; species Dama dama. Next base: position 495,150 of record NW_026870954.1, on the reverse strand, counting down.
ACACGTGTCTGGAAGGGCCCTCCCCGTCGTAACTCGAGAATATACCCCAGATTCCGGCCGCAACTTGAGGAAAACCATGAGACTTCCCCCTCGCCACGAGATGAAGCCCGATTCCCCTGCAATGCCTGCAGAGCAATTCCGTGTTCCACATCAAACATGAAAGGAGCCTTGATTTCCTTGATGGCACTCCAGAGAAAACCCAAGATGACTGTCTCATGTCTAGAGGGATCCTGAGGTCACTGGAGCAACATGAAAGGGCTCCGTGGACCCCAAATCAACTCGAGATGAGAGCTTAGTGTCTGGCTTCGACTCAAGAGGAATACCAACTTTCCACAAGCACCTCAAGAGGAGGCTTCTCTCAGCTACAGGTATATGAGAGGGACCCTGAGTTTGTGTCCTCAAGTGGAATGGACACTGAGATGCTCTGACTCGAAGTAAGGCCGGATATCCCTGCAGTGAATTGAATGCAGGCTCGTCTTGCATCTACCAAGACGAAGGGATGTCTGAATCCCCTGTGGAGGCCGTAGAGAAAGTCCTAGTCCTCCGCCTCAACGCGACCGGAGGCCTCACATCCTTTGAAAACTCGAGAGGTCCGCGGAGATCAATGCTTCCAAAGGAGACGATGCCTGACTCCTCTTGAAAATGGATAGGAGTCCCAGGATCCCTGTGGCACGTGGAAAGGGACCCTGGGTCTCCCGCCTCACGTGGAGACGCGTCCCAATTGCCATGCCAAGAATCGAAGAGAATCCCGAGGTGTCCCTCGCACTTAGGCAGGAGTCCTGACGTCGCTGAACAAACACGAGTCTGGAAGGGCCCTCCACGTCGTAAATCGAGAATATACCCCAGGTTCCGGCCGCAACTCGAGAAAAAACATGAGACTTCACCCTCGCCGCGAGATGAGGCCCGATTCCCCTGCCCTGCATGCAGAGCAATTCCGTGTTCCACATCAAACGTGAAAGGAGCCTTGATTTCCTTGATGGCACTCCAGAGAAAACCCAAGATCACTGTCTCAAGTCTAGAGGGATCCTGAGGTCACTGGAGCAACAGGAAAGGGCTCCGTGGACCCCAAATCAACCTGAGATGAGAGCTTAGTCCCTGGCTTCTACTCAAGAGGAATACCAACTTTCCACAAGCACCTCAAGAGGAGGTTCTCTCAGCTACAGGTATGTGAGAGGGACCCTGAGTTTGTGGCCTCAAGTAGAATGGACACCGAGATGCTCTGACTCGAAATAAGCCCGGATATCCCTGCAGTGAATTGAATGCAGGCTCGTATTGCAACTCCGAAGACGAAGGGATGACTGAATCCCCTGTGGAGACCACAGAGAAAGACCTAGTCCTCCGCCTCATCGCGACCGGAGACCTCACATCCTTTGAAAACTCGAGAGGTCCGCGGAGATCAATGCTTCCAAAGGAGACGATGCCTGACTCCTCTTGAAAATGGATAGGAGTCCCAGGATCCCTGTGCCACGTGGAAAGGGACCCTGGGTCTCCCGCCTCACGTGGACACGCGACCCAATTGCCATGTCAAGACTTGAGAAGAATCCCGAGGTGTCCCTAGCACCTAGGCAGGAGTCCTGACGTCGCTGAACAAACACGTGTCTGGAAGGGCCCTCCCCGTCGTAACTCAAGAATATACAACAGGTTCCGGCCGCAACTCGAGAAAAACCATCAGACTTCCCACTCGCCGTGAGAAGAGGCCCGATTCCCCTGCACTGCGTGCAGAGCAATTGCGTGTTCCACATCAAAAGTGAAAGGAACCTTGATTTCCTTGATGGCACTCCAGAGAAAACCCAAGATCACTGTCTAAATTCTAGAGGGATCCTGAGGTCACTGGAGCAACACGAAAGGGCTCCGTGGACCCCAAATCAACTCGAGATGAGAGCTTAGTCCCTGGCTTCGACTCAAGAGGAATACCAACTTTCCACAACCACCTCAAGAGGAGGCTTTTCTCAGCTACAGGTATGTGAGAGGGACCCTGAGTTTGTGGCCTCAAGTGAAATGGACACCGAGATGCTCTGACTCGAAGTACGGCCGGATATCCCTGCAGTGAATTGAATGCAGGCTCGTCTTGCATCTCCCAAGACGAAGCGATGTCTGAATCCCCTGTGGAGACCACAGAGAAAGACCTAGTCCTCCGCCCCATCGCGACCGGAGGCCTCACATCCTTTGAAAACTCGAGAGGTCCGCGGAGATCAATGCTTCCAAAGGAGATGATGCCTGACTCCTCTTGAAAATGGATAGGAGTCCCAGGATCCCTGTGCCACGTGGAAAGGGACCCTGGGTCTCCCGCCTCACGGGGAGACGCGTCCCAATTGCCATGCTAAGACTCGAGGAGAATCCCGAGGTGTCCCTCGCACCTAGGCAGGAGTCCTGACGTCGCTGAACAAACACGTGTCAGGAAGGGCCCTCCCCGTCGTAACTCGAGAATATACCCCAGTTTCTGGCCGCAACTCGAGAAAAAGCATGAGACTTCCCCCTCGCCGCGAGATGAGGCCTGATTCCCCTGCACTGCGTGCAGAGCAATTCCGTGTTCCACATCAAACGTGAAAGGAGCCTTGATTTCCTTGATGGCACTCCAGAGAAAATCCAAGATAACTGTCTGAAGTCTAGAGGGATCCTGAGGTCACTGGAGCAAAACGAAAGGGCTCCGTGGACCCCAAATCAACTCGAGATGAGAGCTTAGTCCCTGGCTTCGACTCAAGAGGAATACCAACTTTCCACAAGCACCTCAAGAGGAGGCTTCTCTCAGCTACAGGTATGTGAGAGGGACCCTGAGTTTGTGGCCTCAAGTGGAATGAACACCGAGATGCTCTGACTCAAAGTAAGGACGGATATCCCTGCAGTGAATTGAATGCAGGCTCGTCTTGCATCTCCAAGACGAAGGGATGTCTGCATCCCCTGTGGAGACCAGAGAGAAAGACCTAGTTCCCCGCCTCATCGCTGACGGAGGCCTCACATCCTTTGAAAACTCGAGAGGTCCGCGAGATCAATGCTTCCAAAGGAGAAGATGCCTGACTCCTCTTGAAAATGGATAGGAGTCCCAGGATCCCTGTGGCACGTGGAAAGGGACCCTGGGTCTCCCGCCTCACGTGGAGACGCGTCCCAATTGCCATGCCAAGACTCGAGGAGAATCCCGAGGTGTCCCTCGCACCTAGGAAGGAGTCCTGACGTCGCTGAACAAACACGTGTCTGGAAGGGCCCTCCCCGTCGTAACACGAGAATATACCCCAGGTTCCGGCCGCAACTCGAGAAAAACCATGCGACTTCCCCCTCGCCGCGAGATGAGGCCCGATTTCCCTGCGCTGCATGCAGAGCAATTCCGTGTTCCACATCAAACGTGAAAGGAGCCTTGATTTCCTTGATGGCACTCCAGAGAAAACCCAAGATCACTGTCTCAAGTCTAGAGGGATCCTGAGGTCACTGGAGCAACACGAAAGGGCTCCGTGGACCCCAAATCAACTCGAGATGAGAGCTTAGTCCCTGGCTTCGACTCAAGAGGAATACCATCTTTCCACAAGCACCTCAAGAGGAGGCTTCTCTCAGCTACAGGTATGTGAGAGGGACCCTGAGTTTGTGGCCTCAAGTGGAATGGACACCGAGATGCTCTGAATAGAACTAAGGCCGGATATCCCTGCAGTGAATTGAATGCAGGCTCGTCTTGCATCTCCCAAGACGAAGGGATGTCTGCATCCCCTGTGGAGGCCACAGAGAAAGACCTAGTTCTCCGCCTCATCGCGACCGGAGGCCTCACATCATTTGAAAACTCGAGAGGTCCGCGGAGATCAATGCTTCCAAAGGAGACGAAGCCTGACTCCTCTTGAAAATGGATAGGAGTCCCAGGATCCATGTGGCACGTGGAAAGGGACCCTGGGTCTCCCGCCCCACGTGGAGACGCGTCCCAATTGCCATGCCAAGACTCGGGGAGAATCCCGAGGTGTCCCTCGCACCTAGGCAGGAGTCCAGATGTCGCTGAACAAACACGTGTCTGGAAGGGCCCTCCCCGTCGTAACTCGAGAATATACCCCAGGTTCCGGCCTAAACTCGAGAAAAACCATGAGACTTCAACCTCGCCCCAAGATGAGGCACGATTTCCCTGCACTGCATGCAGAGCAATTCCGTGTTCCACATCAAACGTGAAAGGAGCCTTGATTTCCTTGATGGCACTCCAGAGAAAACCCAAGATCACTGTCTCAAGTCTAGAGGGATCCTGAGGTCACTGGAGCAATACGAAAATGCTCCGTGAACCCTAAATAAACTCGAGATGAGAGCTTAGTCCCCACCTTCGACTCAAGAGGAATACCAGCTTTCCACAAGCACCTCAAGAGAAGGCTTCTCTCAGCTACAGGTATGTGAGAGGGACCCTGAGTTTGTGGCCTCCAGTGGAATGGACACCGAGATGCTCTGACTCGAAGTAAGGCCGGATATCCTTGCAGTGAATTGAATGCAGGCTCGTCTTGCATCTCCAAAGACGAAGGGATGTCTGATTCCCCTGTGGAGACCACAGAGAAAGACCTAATTCTCTGCCTCATCGCGACCGGAGGCCTCACATCCTTTGAAAACTCGAGAGGTCCGCGGAGATCAATGCTTTCAAAGGAGACGATGCCTGACTCCTCTTGAAAATGGATGGGAGTCCCAGGATCCCTGTGGCACGTGGAAAGGGACCCTGGGTCTCCCGCATCACGTGGAGACGCGTCCCAATTGCAATGCCAAGACTCGAGGAGAATCCCGAGGTGTCCCTCGCACCTAGGCAGGAGTCCTGACGTTGCTGAGCAAACACGTGTCTGGAAGGGCCCTCCCAGTCGTTACTCGAGAATATACCCCAGGTTCCGGCCGCAACTCGAGAAAAACCATGAGACTTCTCCCTCGCCGCGAGATGAGGCCCGATTCCCCTGCACTGTGTGCAGAGCAATTCCGTGTTCCACATCAAACGTGAAAGGAGCCTTGATTTCCTTGATGGCACTCCAGAGAAACCCCAAGATCACTGTCTCAAGTCTAGAGGGATCCTGAGGTCACTGTAGCAAGACGAAAGGGCTCCGTGGACCCCAAATCAACTCGAGATGAGAGCTCAGTCCCTGGCTGCGACTCAAGTGGAATACCAACTTTCCACAAGCACCTCAAGAGGAGGCTTGTCTCAGCTACAGGAATGTGAGAGGGACCCTGAGTTTTTGGCCTCAAGTGGAATGGACACCGAGAAGCTCTGACTCGAAGTAAGGCCGGATATCCCTGCAGTGAATTGAATGCAGGCTCGTCTTGCATCTCCCAAGACGAAGGGATGTCTGCATCCCCTGTGGAGACCACAGAGAAAGACCTAGTTCTCCGCCTCATCGCGACCGGAGGCCTCACATCATTTGAAAACTCGAGAGGTCCGCGGAGATCAATGCTTCCAAAGGAGACGAAGCCTGACTCCTCTTGAAAATGGATAGGAGTCCCAGGATCTATGTGGCACGTGGAAAGGGACCCTGGGTCTCCCGCCCCACGTGGAGACGCGTCCCAATTGCCATGCCAAGACTCGAGGAGAATCCCGAGGTGTCACTCGCACCTAGGCAGGAGTCCACATGTCGCTGAACAAACACGTGTCTGGAAGGGCCCTCCCCGTCGTAACTCGAGAATATACCCCAGGTTCCGGCCTAAACTCGAGAAAAACCATGAGACTTCAACCTCGCCCCTAGATGAGGCACGATTTCCCTGCACTGCATGCAGAGCAATTCCGTGTTCCACATCAAACGTGAAAGGAGCCTTGATTTCCTTGATGGCACTCCAGAGAAAACCCAAGATCACTGTCTCAAGTCTAGAGGGATCCTGAGGTCACTGGAGCAATACGAAAATGCTCCGTGGACCCTAAATCAACTCGAGATGAGAGCTTAGTCCCCACCTTCGACTCAAGAGGAATACCAGCTTTCCACAAGCACCTCAAGAGAAGGCTTCTCTCAGCTACAGGTATGTGAGATTGACCCTGAGTTTGTGGCCTCAAGTGGAATGGACACCGAGATGCTCTGACTCGAAGTAAGGCCGGATATCCTTGCAGTGAATTGAATGCAGGCTCGTCTTGCATCTCCCAAGACGAAGGGATGTCTGATTCCCCTGTGGAGACCACAGAGAAAGACCTAATTCTCTGCCTCATCGCGACCGGAGGCCTCACATCCTTTGAAAACTCGAGAGGTCCGCGGAGATCAATGCTTTCAAAGGAGACGATGCCTGACTCCTCTTGAAAATGGATGGGAGTCCCAGGATCCCTGTGGCACGTGGAAAGGGACCCTGGGTCTCCCGCCTCACGTGGAGACGCGTCCCAATTGCCATGCCAAGACTCGAGGAGAATCCCGAGGTGTCCCTCGCACCTAGGCAGGAGTCCTGACGTCGCTGAGCAAACACGTGTCTGGAAGGGCCCTCCCCGTCGTTACTCGAGAATATACCCCAGGTTCCGGCCGCAACTCGAGAAAAACCATGAGACTTCTCCCTCGCCGCGAGATGAGGGCCGATTCCCCTGCACTGGGTGCAGAGCAATTCCGTGTTCCACATCAAACGTGAAAGGCGCCTTGATTTCCTTGATGGCACTCCAGAGAAAACCCAAGATCACTGTCTCAAGTCTAGAGGGATCCTGAGGTCACTGGAGCAACACGAAAGGGCTCCGTGGACCCCAAATCAACTCGAGATGAGAGCTTAGTCCCTGGCTTCGACTCAAGAGGAATACCAACTTTCCACAAGCACCTCAAGAGGAGGCTTCTCTCAGCTACAGGTATGTGAGAGGGACCCTGAATTTGTGGCCTTAAGTGGAATGGACACCGAGATGCTCTGACTCGAAGTAAGGCCGGATATCCCTGCAGTGAATTGAATGCAGGCTCGCCTTGCCTCTCCCAAGACGAAGGGTTGTCTGAATCCCCTGTGGAGACCACAGAGAAAGACCTAGTCCTCCGCCTCATCGCGACCGGAGGCCTCACATCCTTTGAAAACTCGAGAGGTCCGCGGAGATCAATGCTTCCAAAGGAGACGATGCCTGACTCCTCTTGAAAATGGATAGGAGTCCCAGGATCCCTGCGGCACGTGGAAAGGGACCCTGGGTCCCCCGCCTCACGTGGAGACGCGTCCCAATTGCCATGCGAAGACTCGAGGAGAATCCCGAGGTGTCCCTCGCACCTAGGCAGGAGTGCTGTCGTCGCTGAACAAACACGTGTCTGGAAGGGCCCGCCCCGTAGTAACTCGAGAATGTACCCCAGGTTCCGGCCGCAACTCGAGAAAAACCATGAGACTTCCCCCTCGCCGCGAGATGAGGCCCGATTCCCCTGCACTGCATGCAGAGCAATTCCGTGTTCCACATCAAACGTGAAAGGAGCCTTGATTTCCTTGATGGCACTCCAGAGAAACCCCAAGATCACTGTCTCAAGTCTAGAGGGATCCTGAGGTCACTGTAGCAAGACGAAAGGGCTCCGTGGACCCCAAATCAACTCGAGATGAGAGCTCAGTCCCTGGCTGCGACTCAAGTGGAATACCAACTTTCCACAAGCACCTCAAGAGGAGGCTTGTCTCAGCTACAGGAATGTGAGAGGGACCCTGAGTTTTTGGCCTCAAGTGGAATGGACACCGAGAAGCTCTGACTCGAAGTAAGGCCGGATATCCCTGCAGTGAATTGAATGCAGGCTCGTCTTGCATCTCCAAAGACGAAGGGATGTCTGAATCCCCAGTGGAGACCACAGAGAAAGACCTAGTTCTCTGCCTCATCGCGACCGGAGGCCTCACATCCTTTGAAAACTCTAGAGGTCCGCGGAGATCAATGCTTCCAAAGGAGACGATTCTTGAGTCCTCTTGGAAATGGATAGGATTCCCCGGATCCCTGTGGCAAGTGCAAAGGGACCCTGGGTCCCCCGCCTCACGTGGAGACGCGACCCAAATGCCATTCCAAGACTCTAGGAGAATCCCGAGTTGTCCCTCGCACCTAGGCAGGAGTCCTGACGTCGCTGAACAAACACGTCTCGGAACAAACACGTCTCTGGAAGGGCCCTCCCCGTCGTAACTCGAGAATATACCACAGGTTCCGGCCGCAACTCGAGAAAAACCATGAGACTTCCCCCTCGCCGCGAGATGAGGCCCGATTCCCCTGCACTGCGTACAGAGCAATTCCGTGTTCCACATCAAACGTGAAAGGAGCCTTGATTTCCTTGATGGCACTCCAGGGAAAACCCAAGATCACTGTCTCAAGTCTAGAGGGATCCTGAGGTCACTGGAGCAACATGAAAGGGCTCCGTGGACCCCAAGTCAACTCGAGATGAGAGCTTAGTCCTTGGCTTCTACTCAAGAGGAACACCAGCTTTCCACAAGCACCTCAAGAGGAGGCTTCTCTCAGCTACAGGTATGTGACAGGGACCCTGATTTTGTGGCCTCAAGTGGAATGGACACCGAGATGCTCTGACTTGAAGTAAGGCCGGATATCCCTGCAGTGAATTGAATGCAGGCTCGTCTTGCATCTCCCAAGACGAAGGGATGTCTGAATCCCCTGTGGAGACCACAGAGAAAGACCTAGTCCTCCGCCTCAACGCGACCGGAGGACTCACATCCTTTGAAAACTCGAGAGGTCTGCGGAGATCAATGCTTCCAAAGGAGACAATGCCTGACTCCTCTTCAAAATGGATAGGAGTCCTAGGATCCCTGTGGGACGTGGAAAGGGACCCTGGGTCCCCCGCCTCACGTGGAGACGCGTCCCAAATGCCATGCCAAGACTCGAGGAGAATCCCGAGGTGTCCCTCGCACCTAGGCAGGAGTCCTGACGTCGCTGAGCAAACACGTTTCTGGAAGGGCCCTCCCCGTCGTAACTCGAGAATATACCCCAGGTTCCGGCCGCAACTCGAGAAAAACAATGAGACTTCAAATTCGCCGCGAGATAAGGCCCAATTCCCCTGCACTGCGTGCAGAGCAATTCCGTGTTCCACATCAAACATGATGGGAGCCTTGATATCCTTGATGGCACTCCAGAGAAAACCCAAGATCACTGTCTCAAGTCTAGAGGGATCCTGAGGTCACTGGAGCAACACGAAAGGGCTCCGTGGAAACCAAGTCAACTCGAGATGATAGCTTAGTCCCCGGCTTCGACTCAAGAGGAATACCAACTTTCCACAAGCACCTCAAGAGGAGGCTTCTCTCAGCTACAGTTATGTGAGAGGGACCCTGATTTTGTGGCCTCAAGTGGAATGGACACTGAGATGCTCTGACTCGAGGTAAGGCCGAATATCCCTGCAGTGAATTGAATGCAGGCTCGGCTTCCATCTCCCAAGACGAAGGGATGTCTGAATCCCCTGTGGAGACCACAGAGAAAGACCTAGTTCTCCACCTCATCGCGACCGGAGGCCTCACATCCTTTGAAAACTCGAGAGGTTCGCGGAGATCAATGCTTCCAAAGGAGACGATGCCTGACTCCTCTTGAAAATGGGTAGGAGTCCCAGGATCTGTGTGGCACGTGGAAAGGGACCCTGGGTCTCCCGCCTCACGTGGAGACGCGTCCCAATGGCAATGCCAAGACTCGAGGAGAATCCCGAGGTGTCCCTGGCACCTAGGCAGGAGTCCTGACATCGCTGAACAAACACGTGTCTAAAAGGGCCCTCCCCGTCGTAACTCGATAATATACCCCAGGTTCCGGCCACAACTCGAGAAAAACCATGAGACTTCCCACTCGCTGTGAGGTGAGGCCCGATTCCCCTGCACTGCGTGCACAGCAATTCCGTGTTCCACATCAAACGAGAAAAAAGCCTTGATTTCCTTGATGGCACTCCAGAGAAAACCCAAGATCACTGTCTCAAGTCTAGAGGGATCCTGAAGTCACTGTAGCAACACGAAAGGGCTCTGTGTACCCCAAATCAACTCCAGATGAGAGCTTAGTCCCTGGCTTCGACTCAAGAGGAATACCAACTTTCCACAAGCACCTCAAGAGGAGGCTTCTCTCAGCTACAGGTATGTGAGAGGGACCTTGAGTTTGTGGCCTCAAGTGGAATGGACACCGAGAAGCTCTGACTCGAAGTTAGGCCGGATATCCCTGCAGTGAATTGAATGCAGGCTCGTCTTGCATCTCCCAAGTCGAAGGGATGTCTGAATCCCCTGTGGAGACCTCAGAGAAAGACCGAGTTCTCCGCCTCATCGCGACCGGAGGCCTCACATCCTTTGAAAACTCGAGAGGTCCTTGGAGATCAATGCTTCCAAAGGAGACGATGCCTGACTCCGCTTGAAAATGGATAGGAGTCCCAGGATCCCTGTGGCACGTCGAAAGGGACCCTGGGTCTCCCGCCTCACGTGGAGACGCGTCCCAATTGCCATGCCAAGACTCGAGGAGAATCCCGAGGTGTCCCTCGCACCTAGGCAGGAGTCCTGACGTCGCTGAACAAACACGTGTCTAGAAGGGCCCTCCCCGTCGTAACTCGAGAATATACCCCAGGTTCCGGCCGCAACTCGAGAAAAACCATGAGATTTCCCCCTCGCCGCCAGATGAGGCCCGATTCCCCTGCACTGCGTGCAGCACAATTCCGTGTTCCACATCAAACGTGAAAGGAGCCTTGATTTCCTTGATGGCACTCCAGAGAAAACCCAAGATCACTGTCTCAAGTCTAGAGGGATCCTGAGGTCACTGGAGCAACACGAAATTTCCCCTTAGACCCCAAATCAACTCGAGATGAGAGCTTAGTCCCTGGCTTCGACTCAAGTGGAATACCAACTTTCCACAAGCACCTCAAGAGGAGGCTTCTCTCAGCTACAGGTATGTGAGAGGGACCCTGAGTTTGTGGCCTCAAGTGGAATGGACACCGAGATGCTCTGACTCGAAGTAAGGCCGGATATCCCTGTAGTGAATAGAATGCAGGCTCGTCTTGCATCTCCGAAGCCGAAGGGATGTCTGAATCCCCTGTGGAGACGACAGAGAAAGACCTAGTCCTCCGCCTCATCGCGACCGGAGACATCACATCCTATGAAAAATCGAGAGGTCTGCGGAGATCAATGCTTCCAAAAGAGACAATGCCTGACTCCTCTTGAAAATGGATAGGAGTCCCAGGATCCATCTGGCACGTGGAGAGGGACCCTGGGTCTCCCGCCTCACGTGGAGACGCGTCCCAATTGCCATGCCAAGACTCGAGGAGAATCCCGAGGTGTCCCTCGCACCTAGGCAGGAGTCCTAACGTCGCTGAGCCAACACGTTTCTGGAAGGGCCCTCCCCGTCGTAACTCGAGAATATACCCCAGGTTCCGGCCGCAACTCGAGAAAAACAATGAGACTTCAAATTCGCCGCGAGATAAGGCCCAATTCCCCTGCACTGCGTGCAGAGCAATTCCTTGTTCCACATCAAACATGATGGGAGCCTTGATTTCCTTGATGGCACTCCAGAGAAATCCCAAGATCACTGTCTCAAGTCTAGAGGGATCCTGAGGTCACTGGAGCAACACGAAAGGGCTCCGTGGAAACCAAGTCAACTCGAGATGAGAGCTTAGTCCCCGGCTTCGACTCAAGAGGAATACCAACTTTCCACAAGCACCTCAAGAGGAGGCTTCTCTCAGCTACAGGTATGTGAGAGGGACCTTGAGTTTGTGGCCTCAAGTGGAATGAACACCGAGAAGCTCTGACTCGAAGTTAGGCCGGATATCCCTGCAGTGAATTGAATGCAGGCTCTTCTTGCATCTCCCAAGACGAAGGGATGTCTGAATCCCATGTGGAGACCACAGAGAAAGACCTAGTTCTCCGCCTCATCGCGACCGGAAGTCTCACATCCTTTGAAAACTCGAGAGGTCCGGGGAGATCAATGCTTCCAAAGGAGACGATGCCTGACTCCTCTTGAAAATGGATAGAAGTCCCAGGATCCGTGTGGGACGTGGAAAGGGACCCTGGTCCTCCCGCCTCACGTGGAGACGCGTCCCAATTGCCTTGCCAAGACTCGAGGAGAATCCCGAGGTGTCCCTCGCACCTAGGCAGGAGTCCTGACTTCGCTGAGCAAACACGTGTCTGGAAGGGCCCTCCCTGTCGTAACTCGAGAATATACCCCAGGTTCCGGCCTCAACTCCAGAAAAACCATGAGACTTCCAACTCGCCGGGAGATGAGGCTCAATTCCCCTGCACTGCGTGCAGAGCAATTCCGTGTTCCACATCAAACATGATGGGAGCCTTGATTTCCTTGATGGCACTCCAAAGAAAACCCAAGATCACTGTCTCAAGTCTAGAGGGATCCTGAGGTCACTGTAGCAATATGAAAGGGCTCCGTGGACGCCAAATCAACTCGAGATGAGAGCTTCGTCCCTGGCTTCGAATCAAGAGGAATACCAACTTTCCACAAGCACCTCAAGAGGAGGCTTCTCTCAGCTACAGGTATGTGAGAGGGACCCTGAGTTTGTGGCCTCAAGTGGAATGGACACCGAGATGCTCTGACTCGAGGTAAGGCCGAATATCCCTGCAGTGAATTGAATGCAGGCTCGTCTTGCATCTCCCAAGACGAAGGGATGTCTGAATCCCCTGTGGAGACCACAGAGAAAGACCTAGTCCTCCGCCTCAACGCGACCGGAGGACTCACATCCTTTGAAAACTCGAGAGGTCTGCGGAGATCAATGCTTCCAAAGGAGACAATGCCTGACTCCTCTTCAAAATGGATAGGAGTCCTAGGATCCCTGTGGGACGTGGAAAGGGACCCTGGGTCCCCCGCCTCACGTGGAGACGCGTCCCAAATGCCATGCCAAGACTCGAGGAGAATCCCGAGGTGTCCCTCGCACCTAGGCAGGAGTCCTGACGTCGCTGAGCAAACACGTTTCTGGAAGGGCCCTCCCCGTCGTAACTCGAGAATATACCCCAGGTTCCGGCCGCAACTCGAGAAAAACAATGAGACTTCAAATTCGCCGCGAGATAAGGCCCAATTCCCCTGCACTGCGTGCAGAGCAATTCCGTGTTCCACATCAAACATGATGGGAGCCTTGATATCCTTGATGGCACTCCAGAGAAAACCCAAGATCACTGTCTCAAGTCTAGAGGGATCCTGAGGTCACTGGAGCAACACGAAAGGGCTCCGTGGAAACCAAGTCAACTCGAGATGATAGCTTAGTCCCCGGCTTCGACTCAAGAGGAATACCAACTTTCCACAAGCACCTCAAGAGGAGGCTTCTCTCAGCTACAGTTATGTGAGAGGGACCCTGATTTTGTGGCCTCAAGTGGAATGGACACTGAGATGCTCTGACTCGAGGTAAGGCCGAATATCCCTGCAGTGAATTGAATGCAGGCTCGGCTTCCATCTCCCAAGACGAAGGGATGTCTGAATCCCCTGTGGAGACCACAGAGAAAGACCTAGTTCTCCACCTCATCGCGACCGGAGGCCTCACATCCTTTGAAAACTCGAGAGGTTCGCGGAGATCAATGCTTCCAAAGGAGACGATGCCTGACTCCTCTTGAAAATGGGTAGGAGTCCCAGGATCTGTGTGGCACGTGGAAAGGGACCCTGGGTCTCCCGCCTCACGTGGAGACGCGTCCCAATGGCAATGCCAAGACTCGAGGAGAATCCCGAGGTGTCCCTGGCACCTAGGCAGGAGTCCTGACATCGCTGAAAAAACACGTGTCTAAAAGGGCCCTCCCCGTCGTAACTCGATAATATACCCCAGGTTCCGGCCACAACTCGAGAAAAACCATGAGACTTCCCACTCGCTGTGAGGTGAGGCCCGATTCCCCTGCACTGCGTGCACAGCAATTCCGTGTTCCACATCAAACGAGAAAAAAGCCTTGATTTCCTTGATGGCACTCCAGAGAAAACCCAAGATCACTGTCTCAAGTCTAGAGGGATCCTGAAGTCACTGTAGCAACACGAAAGGGCTCTGTGTACCCCAAATCAACTCCAGATGAGAGCTTAGTCCCTGGCTTCGACTCAAGAGGAATACCAACTTTCCACAAGCACCTCAAGAGGAGGCTTCTCTCAGCTACAGGTATGTGAGAGGGACCTTGAGTTTGTGGCCTCAAGTGGAATGGACACCGAGAAGCTCTGACTCGAAGTTAGGCCGGATATCCCTGCAGTGAATTGAATGCAGGCTCGTCTTGCATCTCCCAAGTCGAAGGGATGTCTGAATCCCCTGTGGAGACCTCAGAGAAAGACCGAGTTCTCCGCCTCATCGCGACCGGAGGCCTCACATCCTTTGAAAACTCGAGAGGTCCTTGGAGATCAATGCTTCCAAAGGAGACGATGCCTGACTCCGCTTGAAAATGGATAGGAGTCCCAGGATCCCTGTGGCACGTCGAAAGGGACCCTGGGTCTCCCGCCTCACGTGGAGACGCGTCCCAATTGCCATGCCAAGACTCGAGGAGAATCCCGAGGTGTCCCTCGCACCTAGGCAGGAGTCCTGACGTCGCTGAACAAACACGTGTCTAGAAGGGCCCTCCCCGTCGTAACTCGAGAATATACCCCAGGTTCCGGCCGCAACTCGAGAAAAACCATGAGATTTCCCCCTCGCCGCCAGATGAGGCCCGATTCCCCTGCACTGCGTGCAGCACAATTCCGTGTTCCACATCAAACGTGAAAGGAGCCTTGATTTCCTTGATGGCACTCCAGAGAAAACCCAAGATCACTGTCTCAAGTCTAGAGGGATCCTGAGGTCACTGGAGCAACACGAAATTTCCCCTTAGACCCCAAATCAACTCGAGATGAGAGCTTAGTCCCTGGCTTCGACTCAAGTGGAATACCAACTTTCCACAAGCACCTCAAGAGGAGGCTTCTCTCAGCTACAGGTATGTGAGAGGGACCCTGAGTTTGTGGCCTCAAGTGGAATGGACACCGAGATGCTCTGACTCGAAGTAAGGCCGGATATCCCTGTAGTGAATAGAATGCAGGCTCGTCTTGCATCTCCGAAGCCGAAGGGATGTCTGAATCCCCTGTGGAGACGACAGAGAAAGACCTAGTCCTCCGCCTCATCGCGACCGGAGACATCACATCCTATGAAAAATCGAGAGGTCTGCGGAGATCAATGCTTCCAAAAGAGACAATGCCTGACTCCTCTTGAAAATGGATAGGAGTCCCAGGATCCATCTGGCACGTGGAGAGGGACCCTGGGTCTCCCGCCTCACGTGGAGACGCGTCCCAATTGCCATGCCAAGACTCGAGGAGAATCCCGAGGTGTCCCTCGCACCTAGGCAGGAGTCCTAACGTCGCTGAGCCAACACGTTTCTGGAAGGGCCCTCCCCGTCGTAACTCGAGAATATACCCCAGGTTCCGGCCGCAACTCGAGAAAAACAATGAGACTTCAAATTCGCCGCGAGATAAGGCCCAATTCCCCTGCACTGCGTGCAGAGCAATTCCTTGTTCCACATCAAACATGATGGGAGCCTTGATTTCCTTGATGGCACTCCAGAGAAATCCCAAGATCACTGTCTCAAGTCTAGAGGGATCCTGAGGTCACTGGAGCAACACGAAAGGGCTCCGTGGAAACCAAGTCAACTCGAGATGAGAGCTTAGTCCCCGGCTTCGACTCAAGAGGAATACCAACTTTCCACAAGCACCTCAAGAGGAGGCTTCTCTCAGCTACAGGTATGTGAGAGGGACCTTGAGTTTGTGGCCTCAAGTGGAATGAACACCGAGAAGCTCTGACTCGAAGTTAGGCCGGATATCCCTGCAGTGAATTGAATGCAGGCTCTTCTTGCATCTCCCAAGACGAAGGGATGTCTGAATCCCATGTGGAGACCACAGAGAAAGACCTAGTTCTCCGCCTCATCGCGACCGGAAGTCTCACATCCTTTGAAAACTCGAGAGGTCCGGGGAGATCAATGCTTCCAAAGGAGACGATGCCTGACTCCTCTTGAAAATGGATAGAAGTCCCAGGATCCGTGTGGGACGTGGAAAGGGACCCTGGTCCTCCCGCCTCACGTGGAGACGCGTCCCAATTGCCTTGCCAAGACTCGAGGAGAATCCCGAGGTGTCCCTCGCACCTAGGCAGGAGTCCTGACTTCGCTGAGCAAACACGTGTCTGGAAGGGCCCTCCCTGTCGTAACTCGAGAATATACCCCAGGTTCCGGCCTCAACTCCAGAAAAACCATGAGACTTCCAACTCGCCGGGAGATGAGGCTCAATTCCCCTGCACTGCGTGCAGAGCAATTCCGTGTTCCACATCAAACATGATGGGAGCCTTGATTTCCTTGATGGCACTCCAAAGAAAACCCAAGATCACTGTCTCAAGTCTAGAGGGATCCTGAGGTCACTGTAGCAATATGAAAGGGCTCCGTGGACGCCAAATCAACTCGAGATGAGAGCTTCGTCCCTGGCTTCGAATCAAGAGGAATACCAACTTTCCACAAGCACCTCAAGAGGAGGCTTCTCTCAGCTACAGGTATGTGAGAGGGACCCTGAGTTTGTGGCCTCAAGTGGAATGGACACCGAGATGCTCTGACTCGAGGTAAGGCCGAATATCCCTGCAGTGAATTGAATGCAGGCTCGTCTTGCATCTCCCAAGACGAAGGGATGTCTGAATCCCCTGTGGAGACCACAGAGAAAGACCTAGTTCTCCACCTCATTGAGCCCGGAGTCCTCACATCCTTTGAAAACTCGAGAGGTCCGGGGAGATCAATGCTTCCAAAGGAGAAGATGCCTGACTCCTCTTGAAAATGGATAGGAGTCCCAGGATCCGTGTGGCACGTGGAAAGGGACCCTGGGTCTCCCGCCTCACGTGGAGACGCGTCCCAATGGCAATGCCAAGACTCGAGGAGAATCCCGAGGTGTCCCTGGCACCTAGGCAGGCGTCCTGACGTCGCTGTGCAAACACGTGTCTGGAAGGGCCCTCCCCGTAGTAACTTGAGAATGTACCCCAGGTTCCGGCCGCAACTCGAGAAAAATCATGAGACTTCCCCCTCGCCGCGAGATGAGGCCCGATTCCCCTGCACTGCGTGCAGAGCAATTCCGTGTTCCACATCAAACGTGAAAGGAGCCTTGATTTCTTTGATGGCACTCCAGAGAAAACCCAAGATCACTGTCTCAAGTCTAGAGAGATCCTGAGGTCACTGGAGCAACAGGAAAGGGCTCCATGGACCCTAAATCAACTCGAGATGAGAGCTTAGTCCCTGGCTTCGACTCATGGGGAATACCAACTTTCCACAAGCACCTCAAGAGGAGGCTTCTCTCAGCTACAGGTATGTGAGAGGGACCCTGAGTTTGTGGCCTCAAGTAGAATGGACACCGAGATGCTCTGACTCGAAGTAAGGCCGGATATCCCTGCAGTGAATTGAATGCAGGCTCGTCTTGCATCTCCCAAGACGAAGGGGTGTCTGAATCCCTTGTGGAGACCACAGAGAAAGACCTAGTTCTCCGCTACATCGCGACCGGAGGCCTCACATCCTTTGAAAACTCGAGAGGTCCGGGGAGATCAATGCTTCAAAAGGAGACGATGCCTGACTCTTCTTGAAAATGGATAGGAGTCTCAGGATCCCTTTGGCACGTGGAAAGAGACACTGGGTCTTCCGCCTCACGTGGAGACCCGTCCCAATTGCCATGCCAAGACTCGACGAGTATCCCGAGGTGTCCCTCGCACCTAGGCAGGAGTCCTGACTTCGCTGAACAAACACGTGTCTGGAAGGGCCCTCCCCGTAGTAACTTTAGAATGTACACCAGGTTCCGGCCGCAACTCGAGAAAAACCATGAGACATCCCCCTCGCCGCGAGATGTGGTCCGGTTCCCCTGCACAGCGTGCAGAGCAATTCCGTGTTCCACATCAAACATGATGGGAGCCTTGATTTCCTTGATGGCACTCCAGAGAAAACCCAAGATCACTGTCTCAAGTCTAGAGGGATCCTGAGGTCACTGGAGCAACAGGAAAGGGCTCCGTGGACCCTAAATCAACTCGAGATGAGAGCTTAGTCCCTGGCTTCGACTCAAGGGTCATACCAACTTTCCACAAGCACCTCAAGAGGAGGCTTCTCTCAGCTACAAGTATGTGAGAGGGACCCTGAGTTTGTGGCCTCAAGTGGAATTGACACGGAGATGCTCTGACTCGAAGTAAGGCCGGATATCCCTGCAGTGAATTGAATGCAGGCTCACCTTGCATCTCCCAAGACGAAGGGTTGTCTGAATCCCCTGTGGAGACTACAGAGAAAGACCTAGTTCTCCGCCTCATCGCGACCGGAGGCCTCACATCCTTTGAAAACCCGAGAGGTACGCGGAGATCAATGCTTCCAAAGGAGACGATGCCTGACTCCTCTTGAAAATGGATAGGAGTCCCAGGATCCCTGTGGCACGTGGAAAGGGACCCTGAGTCTCCTGCCTCACGTGGAGACGCCTCCCAATTGCCATGCCAAGACTCGAGGAGAATCCCGAGGTGTCCATCCCACCTAGGCAGGAGTGCTGACGTCGCTGAACAAACACGTGTCTGGAAGGGCCCTCCCCGTAGTAACTCGAGAATATACCCCAGGTTCCGGCCGCAACTCGAGAAAAACCATGAGAATTCCCCCTCGCCGCGAGATGAGGCCCGATTCCCCTGCACAGCGTGCAGAGCAATTCCGTGTTCCACATCAAACGTGAAAGGAGCCTTGATTTCCTTGATGGCACTCCAGAGAAAACCCAAGATCACTGTCTCAAGTCTAGAGGGATCCTGAGGTCACTGGAGCAACAGGAAAGGGCTCCGTGGACCCCAAATCAACTCGAGATGAGAGCTTAGTCCCTGGCTTCGACTCAAGAGGAATACCAACTTTCCACAAGCACCTCAAGAGGAGGCTTCTCTCAGCTACAGGTATGTGAGAGGGACCCTGAGTTTGTGGCCTCAAGTGGAATGGACATCGAGATGCTCTGACTCGAAGTAAGGCCGGATATCCCTGCAGTGAATTGAATGCAGGCTCGACTTGCGTCTCCCAAGATGAAGGGATGTCTGAATCCCCTGTGGAGACAACAGAGAAGGAACTAGTCCTCCGCCTAATCGCGAGCGGAGGCCTCACATCCTTTGAAAACTCAAGAGGTCCGCGGAGATCAATACTTCCAAAGGAGACGATGCCTGACTCCTCTTGAAAATGAATAGGAATCCCAGGATCCTGTGGCACGTGGAAAGGGACACTGGGTCTCCCGCCTCATGTGGAGACGCGTCCCAATTGCCATGCCAAGCCTCGGGGAGATACCGAGGTGTCCATCGAACGTAGGCATTGGTTCTGACGTCGCTGAACAAACACGTGTCTGGAAGGGCACCCCAGTCGTAACTCGAACATATACCCCAGGTTCCGGCCGCAACTCGAGAAAAACAATGAGACTTCAAATTCGCCGCGAGATAAGGCCCAATTCCCCTGCACTGCGTGCAGAGCAATTCCGTGTTCCACATCAAACATGATGGGAGCCTTGATTTCCTTTATGGCACTCCAGAGAAAACCCAAGATCACTGTCTCAAGTCTAGAGGGATCCTGAGGTCACTGGAGCAACACGAAAGGGCTCCGTGGAAACCAAGTCAACTCGAGATGAGAGCTTAGTCCCCGGCTTCGACTCAAGAGGAATACCAACTTTCCACAAGCACCTCAAGAGGAGGCTTCTCTCAGCTACAGGTATGTGAGAGGGACCTTGAGTTTGTGGCCTCAAGTGGAATGGACACCGAGAAGCTCTGACTCGAAGTTAGGCCGGATATCCCTGCAGTGAATTGAATGCAGGCTCGTCTTGCATCTCCCAAGACGAAGGGATGTCTGAATCCCATGTGGAGACCACAGAGAAAGACCTAGTTCTCCGCCTCATCGCGACCGGAAGTCTCACATCCTTTGAAAACTCGAGAGGTCCGGGGAGATCAATGCTTCCAAAGGAGACGATGCCTGACTCCTCTTGAAAATGGATAGAAGTCCCAGGATCCGTGTGGGACGTGGAAAGGGACCCTGGGTCTCCCGCCTCACGTGGAGACGCGTCCCAATTGCCATGCCAAGACTCGAGGAGAATCCCGAGGTGTCCCTCGCACCTAGGCAGGAGTCCTGACTTCGCTGAGCAAACACGTGTCTGGAAGGGCCCTCCCCGTCGTAACTCGAGAATATACCCCAGGTTCCGGCCGCAACTCCAGAAAAACCATGAGACTTCCAACTCGCCGGGAGATGAGGCTCAATTCCCCTGCACTGCGTGCAGAGCAATTCCGTGTTCCACATCAAACATGATGGGAGCCTTGATTTCCTTGATGGCAATCCAGAGAAAACCCAAGATCACTGTCTCAAGTCTAGAGAGATCCTGAGGTCACTGGAGCAACAGGAAAGGGCTCCATGGACCCTAAATCAACTCGAGATGAGAGCTTAGTCCCTGGCTTCGACTCAAGGGTCATACCAACTTTCCACAAGCACCTCAAGAGGAGGCTTCTCTCAGCTACAAGTATGTGAGAGGGACCCTGAGTTTGTGGCCTCACGTGGAATTGACACGGAGATGCTCTGACTCGAAGTAAGGCCGGATATCCCTGCAGTGAATTGAATGCAGGCTCACCTTGCATCTCCCAAGACGAAGGGATGTCTGAATCCCCTGTGGAGACTACAGAGAAAGACCTAGTTCTCCGCCTCATCGCGACCGGAGGCCTCACATCCTTTGAAAACCCGAGAGGTCCGCGGAGATCAATGCTTCCAAAGGAGACGATGCCTGACTCCTCTTGAAAATGGATAGGAGTCCCAGGATCCCTGTGGCACGTGGAAAGGGACCCTGAGTCTCCTGCCTCACGTGGAGACGCCTCCCAATTGCCATGCCAAGACTCGAGGAGAATCCCGAGGTGTCCATCCCACCTAGGCAGGAGTGCTGACGTCGCTGAACAAACACGTGTCTGGAAGGGCCCTCCCCGTAGTAACTCGAGAATATACCCCAGGTTCCGGCCGCAACTCGAGAAAAACCATGAGAATTCCCCCTCGCCGCGAGATGTGGTCCGGTTCCCCTGCACAGCGTGCAGTGCAATTCCGTGTTCCACATCAAACGTGAAAGGAGCCTTGATTTCCTTGATGGCACTCCAGAGAAAACCCAAGATCACTGTCTCAAGTCTAGAGGGATCCTGAGGTCACTGGAGCAACAGGAAAGGGTTCTGTGGACCCCAAATCAACTCGAGATGAGAGCTTAGTCCCTGGCTTCGACTCAAGAGGAATACCAACTTTCCACAAGCACCTCAAGAGGAGGCTTCTCTCAGCTACAGGTATGTGAGAGGGACCCTGAGTTTGTGGCCAAAAGTGGATTGGACATCGAGATGCTCTGACTAGAAGTAAGGCCGGATATCCCTGCAGTGAATTGAATGCAGGCTCGACTTGCATCTCCCAAGACGAAGGGATGTCTGAATCCCCTGTGGAGACAACAGAGAAGGAACTAGTCCTCCGCCTAATCGCGAGCGGAGGCCTCACATCCTTTGAAAACTCGAGAGGTCCGCGGAGATCAATACTTCCAAAGGAGACGATGCCTGACTCCTCTTGAAAATGAATAGGAATCCTAGGATCCTGTGGCACGTGGAAAGGGACACTGGGTCTCTCGCCTCATGTGGAGACGCGTCCCAATTGCCATGCCAAGCCTCGGGGAGATACCGAGGTGTCCATCGAACGTAGGCATTGGTTCTGACGTCGCTGAACAAACACGTGTCTGGAAGGGCCCTCCCCGTCGTAACTCGAGCATATACCCCAGGTTCGGGCCGCAACTCGAGAAAAACCATGAGACTGCCCCCTCGCTGCGAGATGAGGCCCGATTCCCCTACACTGCGTGCAGAGGAATTCCTTGTTCCACTTCAAATGTGAACGGAGCCTTGATTTCCTTGATGGCACTCCAGAGAAAACCCAAGATCACTGTCTCAAGTCTAGAGGGATCCTGAGGTCACTGGAGCAACACGAAAGGGCTCCGTGGACCCCAAATCAACTCGAGATGAGGGCTTAGTCCCTGGCTTCAACTCAAGGGGAATACCAACTTTCCACAAGCACGTCAAGAGGAGGCTTCTCTCAGCTACAGGTATGTGAGAGGGACCATGAGTCTCTGGCCTCAAGTGGAATGGACACCGAGATGCTCTGACTCGAAGTAAGGACAGATATCCCTGCAGTGAATTGGATGCAGGCTCGTCTTCCATCTCCCAAGACGAAGGGATGTCTGAATCCCCTGTGGAGACCACAGAGAAAGACCTAATTCTCGCCACATTGCGACCGGAGTACTCACATCCTTTGAAAACTCGAGAGGTCCGGGGAGATCAATGCTTCCAAAGGAGACGATGCCTGACTCCTCTTGAAAATGGATAGAAGTCCCAGGATCCGTGTGGGACGTGGAAAGGGACCCTGGTTCTCCCGCCTCACGTGGAGACGCGTCCCAATTGCCATGCCAAGACTCGAGGAGAATCCCGAGGTGTCCCTCGCACCTAGGCAGGAGTCCTGACTTCGCTGAGCAAACACGTGTCTGGAAGGGCCCTCCCCGTCGTAACTCGAGAATATACCCCAGGTTCCGGCCGCAACTCCAGAAAAACCATGAGACTTCCAACTCGCCGGGAGATGAGGCTCAATTCCCCTGCACTGCGTGCAGAGCAATTCCGTGTTCCACATCAAACATGATGGGAGCCTTGATTTCCTTGATGGCAATCCAGAGAAAACCCAAGATCACTGTCTCAAGTCTAGAGAGATCCTGAGGTCACTGGAGCAACAGGAAAGGGCTCCATGGACCCTAAATCAACTCGAGATGAGAGCTTAGTCCCTGGCTTCGACTCAAGGGTCATACCAACTTTCCACAAGCACCTCAAGAGGAGGCTTCTCTCAGCTACAAGTATGTGAGAGGGACCCTGAGTTTGTGGCCTCACGTGGAATTGACACGGAGATGCTCTGACTCGAAGTAAGGCCGGATATCCCTGCAGTGAATTGAATGCAGGCTCACCTTGCATCTCCCAAGACGAAGGGATGTCTGAATCCCCTGTGGAGACTACAGAGAAAGACCTAGTTCTCCGCCTCATCGCGACCGGAGGCCTCACATCCTTTGAAAACCCGAGAGGTCCGCGGAGATCAATGCTTCCAAAGGAGACGATGCCTGACTCCTCTTGAAAATGGATAGGAGTCCCAGGATCCCTGTGGCACGTGGAAAGGGACCCTGAGTCTCCTGCCTCACGTGGAGACGCCTCCCAATTGCCATGCCAAGACTCGAGGAGAATCCCGAGGTGTCCATCCCACCTAGGCAGGAGTGCTGACGTCGCTGAACAAACACGTGTCTGGAAGGGCCCTCCCCGTAGTAACTCGAGAATATACCCCAGGTTCCGGCCGCAACTCGAGAAAAACCATGAGAATTCCCCCTCGCCGCGAGATGTGGTCCGGTTCCCCTGCACAGCGTGCAGAGCAATTCCGTGTTCCACATCAAACGTGAAAGGAGCCTTGATTTCCTTGATGGCACTCCAGAGAAAACCCAAGATCACTGTCTCAAGTCTAGAGGGATCCTGAGGTCACTGGAGCAACAGGAAAGGGTTCTGTGGACCCCAAATCAACTCGAGATGAGAGCTTAGTCCCTGGCTTCGACTCAAGAGGAATACCAACTTTCCACAAGCACCTCAAGAGGAGGCTTCTCTCAGCTACAGGTATGTGAGAGGGACCCTGAGTTTGTGGCCAAAAGTGGATTGGACATCGAGATGCTCTGACTAGAAGTAAGGCCGGATATCCCTGCAGTGAATTGAATGCAGGCTCGACTTGCATCTCCCAAGACGAAGGGATGTCTGAATCCCCTGTGGAGACAACAGAGAAGGAACTAGTCCTCCGCCTAATCGCGAGCGGAGGCCTCACATCCTTTGAAAACTCGAGAGGTCCGCGGAGATCAATACTTCCAAAGGAGACGATGCCTGACTCCTCTTGAAAATGAATAGGAATCCTAGGATCCTGTGGCACGTGGAAAGGGACACTGGGTCTCTCGCCTCATGTGGAGACGCGTCCCAATTGCCATGCCAAGCCTCGGGGAGATACCGAGGTGTCCATCGAACGTAGGCATTGGTTCTGACGTCGCTGAACAAACACGTGTCTGGAAGGGCCCTCCCCGTCGTAACTCGAGCATATACCCCAGGTTCGGGCCGCAACTCGAGAAAAACCATGAGACTGCCCCCTCGCTGCGAGATGAGGCCCGATTCCCCTACACTGCGTGCAGAGGAATTCCTTGTTCCACTTCAAATGTGAACGGAGCCTTGATTTCCTTGATGGCACTCCAGAGAAAACCCAAGATCACTGTCTCAAGTCTAGAGGGATCCTGAGGTCACTGGAGCAACACGAAAGGGCTCCGTGGACCCCAAATCAACTCGAGATGAGGGCTTAGTCCCTGGCTTCAACTCAAGGGGAATACCAACTTTCCACAAGCACGTCAAGAGGAGGCTTCTCTCAGCTACAGGTATGTGAGAGGGACCATGAGTCTCTGGCCTCAAGTGGAATGGACACCGAGATGCTCTGACTCGAAGTAAGGACAGATATCCCTGCAGTGAATTGGATGCAGGCTCGTCTTCCATCTCCCAAGACGAAGGGATGTCTGAATCCCCTGTGGAGACCACAGAGAAAGACCTAATTCTCGCCACATTGCGACCGGAGTACTCACAACCTTTGAAAACTCGAGAGGTCCACGGAGATCAATGCTTCCAAAGGAGACGATGCCTGACTCCTCTTGAAAATGGATAGGAGTCCCAGGATCCCTGTGGCACGTGGAAAGGGACCCTGGGTCTCCCGCCTCACGTGGAGACGCGTACCCATTGCCCTGACAAGACTCGAGGAGAATCGCGAGGTGTCCTCGCACCTAGGCAGGAGTCCTGACGTCGCTGAACAAACACGTGCCTGGAAGGGCCCTCCCCGTCGTAACAGGAGAATATACCCCAGGTTCCGGCCGCAACTCGAGAAAAACAATGAGCCTACCCCCTCGCCGCGAGATGAGCCCCGATTCCACTGCACTGCATGCAGAGCAATTCCGTGTTCCAAATCAAACGTGAAAGGAGACTTGATTTCCTTGATGGCACTCCAGAGAAAACCCAAGATCACTGTCTCAAGTCTAGAGGGATCCTGAGGTCACTGGAGAAACACGAAAGGGCTCCGTGGACCCCAAATCAACTCGAGATGAGAGCTTAGTCCCTGGCTTAGACTCAAGAGGAATACCAACTTTCCACAAGCACCTCAAGAGGAGGCTTCTCTCAGTTACAGGTATGTGAGAGGGACCCTGAGTTTGTGACCTCAAGTGGAATGGACACCGAGATGCTCTGACTCGAAGTAAGGCCGGATATCCCTGCAGTGAAATGAATGCAGGCTCGTCTTGCATCTCCCAAGATGAAGGGATGTCTGAATCCGCTGTGGACACCACCGAGAAAGACCCAGTCCTCCGCCTCATCTCGACCGGAGGCCTCACATCCTTTGAAAACTCGAGAGGTCCGCGGAGATCAATGCTTCCAAAGGAGTCGATGCCTGACTCCTCTTGAAAATGGATAGGAGTCCCAGGATCCCTGTGGCACGTGGGAAGGGACCCTGGGTCTCCCGCCTCACGTGGAGACGCGTCCCAATTGCCATGCCAAGACTCGAGGAGAATCCCTAGGTGTCCCTCGCACCTAGGCAGGAGTCCTGACGTCGCTGAACAAACACGTGTCTGGAAGGAACCTCCCCGTCGTAACTCGAGAATATACCCCAGGTTCCGGCCGCAACTCGAAAAAAACCATGAGACTTCCCCCTCGCCGCAAGATGAGGCCCGATTCCCCTGCAGTGCGTGCAGAGCAATTCCGTGTTCCACATCAAACGTGAAAGGAGCCTTGATTTCCTTGATGGCACTCCAGAGAAAACCCAAGATCACTGTCTCAAGTCTACAGGGATCCTGAGGTCACTGGAGCAACACGAAAGGGCTCCGTGGACCCCAAATAAACTCGAGATGAGAGCTTAGTCCCTGGCTTCGACTCAAGAGGAATACCAACTTTCCACAAGCACTTCAAGAGGAGGTTTCATTCAGCTACAGGTATGTGAGAGGGAAACTGAGTTTCTGGCCTCAAGTGGAATGGACACCGAGATGCTCTGACTCAATGTAAGGCCGGATATCCCTGCAGTGAATTGAATGCAGGCTCGACTTGCATCTCCCAAGACGAAGGGATGTCTGAATCCCCTGTGGAGACGACAGCGAAAGACCTAGTCCTCCGCCTCAACGCGACCGGAGGCCTCACATCCTTTGAAAACTCGAGAGATCTGCGGATATCAATGCTTCCCAAGGAGACGATGCCTGACTCCTCTTGAAGATGGATAGGAGTCCCAGGATCACTGTGGCAAGTGGAAAGGGACCCTGGGTCTCCCGCCTCACGTGGAGATGCGTCCCAATTGCCATGCCAAGCCTCGAGGAGAATTCCCAGGTGTCCCTAGCACCGAGGCAGGAGTCCTGACGTCGCTGAACAAACACGTATCTGGAAGGGCCCTCCCCGTCTTAACTCGAGAATATACCCCAGGTTCCAGCCGCAACTCGAGAAAAACCATGAGACTTCCCCCTCGCAGCGAGATGAGGCCCGATTCCCCTGCACTGCGTGCAGAGCAATTCCATGTTCCACATCAAACGTGAAAGGAGACTTGATTTCCTTGATGGCACTCCAGAGAAAACCCAAGATCACTGTCTCAAGTCTAGAGGGATCCTGAGGTCACTGGAGCAATACGAAAGGGCTCCGTGGACCCCAAATCAACTCGAGATTAGAGCTTAGTTCCTGGCTTCGACTCAAGAGGAATACCAACTTTCCACAAGCACCTCAAGAGGAGGCTTCTCTCAGCTACAGGTATGTGAGAGGGACACTGAGTTTGTCGGCTCAAGTGGAATGGACTCCGAGATGCTCTGACTCGAAGTAAGGCCGGATATCCCTGCAGTGAATTGAATGCAGGCTCGTCTTGCATCTCCCAAGAGGAAGGGATATCTGAATCCCCTGTGGAGACCACAGAGAAAGACCTAGATCTCCGCCTCATCGCGACCGGAGGCCTCACATCCTTTGAAAACTCGAGAGGTCCGCGGAGATCAATGCTTCCAAAGGAGACGATGCCTGAGTACTCTTGAAAATGGATAGGAGTCCCAGGATCCCTGTGGCACGTCGAAAGGGACCCTGTGTCTCCCGCCTCACATGAAGACGCGTCCCAATTGCCATGCCAAGTCTCGAGGAGAATCCCGAGGTGTCCCTCGCACCTAGGCAGGAGTCCTGACGTCGCTGAACAAACACGTGTCTGGAAGGGCCCTCCCCGTCTTAACTCGAGAATATTCCCCAGGTTCCAGCCGCTTCTCGAGAAAAACCATGAGACTTCCCCCTCGCCGCAAGATGAGGCCCGATTCCCCTGCACTGCGTGCAGAGGAATTCCGTGTTCCACATCAGACGTTAAACTAGACTTGATTTCCTTGATGGCACTCCAAAGAAAACCCAAGATCACTGTCTCAAGTCTAGAGGGATCCTGAGGTCACTGTAGCAACACGAAAGGGCTCCGTGGACCCCAAATCAACTCGAGATGAGAGCTTCGTCCCTGGCTTCTACTCTAGAGGAATACCAACTTTCCACAAGCACCTCAAGAGGAGGCTTCTCTGAGATACAGGTATGTGAGGGAAACCCTGAGTTTGTGGCCTCAAGTGCAATGGACACTGTGATGCTCTGACTCGAAGTAAGGCCGGATATCCCTGCTGTGAATTGAATGCAGGCTCGTCTTGCATCTCCCAAGACGAAGGGATGTCTGAATCCACTGTGGAGACCACAGAGAAAACCTAGTTCTCCACCTCATCGCGACCGGAGGCCTCTAATCCTTTGAAAACTCGAGAGGTCCGCGGAGATCAAGGCTTCCAAAGGAGACGATGCCTGACTCCTCTTGAAAATGGATAGGAGTCCCAGGATCCCTGTGGCACGTGGAAAGGGACCCTGGGTCTCCCGCCTCACGTGGAGACGCGTCCCAATTGCCATGCCAAGACTCGAGGAGAATCCCGAGTTGTCCCTCGCACCTAGGCAGGATTCCTCACGTCGCTGAACAAACACGTGTCTGGAAGGGTCCTCCCCGTCGCAACTCGAGAATATACCCCAGGTTCCGGCGCAACTCGAGAAAAACCATGAGCCTTCCCCCTCGCCGCGAGATGAGGCCCGATTCCCCTGCACTGCGTGCAGAGCAATTCCGTGTTCCACATCAAACGTGAAAGGAGCCTTGATTTCCTTGATGGCACTCCAGAGAAAACCCAAGATCACTGTATCAAGTCTAGAGGGATCCTGAGGTCACTGTAGCAACAGGAAAGGGCTCCGTGGACCCCAAATCAACTAGAGATGAGAGCTTCATCCCTGGCTTCGATTCAAGAGGAATAGCACCTTTCCACAAGCACCTCAAGAGGAGGCTTCTCTCAGCTACAGGTATGTGAGAGGGACCCTGAGTTTGTGGCCTCAAGTGGAATGGACACGGAGATTCTCTGACTCGAAGTAAGGCCGGATATCCCTGCAGTGAATTGAATGCAGGCTCGCCTTGCATCTCCCAAGACGAAGGGATGTCTGAATCCCCTGTGGAGACAACAGAGAAAGACCTAGTTCTCCGCCTCATCGCGACCGGAGGCCTCACAGACTTTGAAAAGTCGAGAGGTCCGCGGAGATCAATGCTTCCACAGGAGACGATGCCTGTCTCTTCTTGAAAATGGATATGAGTCTCAGGATCCCTTTGGCACGTGGAAAGAGACACTGGGTCTTCCGCCTCACGTGGAGACCCGTCCCAATTGCCATGCCAAGACTCGACGAGTATCCCGAGGTGTCCCTCGCACCTAGGCAGGAGTCCTGACTTCGCTGAACAAACACGTGTCTGGAAGGCCCCTCCCCGTAGTAACTTTAGAATGTACCCCAGGTTCCGGCCGCAACTCGAGAAAAACCATGAGACTTCCCACTCGCCGCGAGATGAGGCCCGATTCCCCTGCACAGCGTGCAGAGCAATTCCGTGTTCCACATCAAACGTGAAAGGAGCCTTGATTTCCTTGATGGCACTCCAGAGAAACCCAAGATCACTGTCTCAATTCTAGAGGGATCATGAGGTCACTGGAGCAACAGGAAAGGGCTCCATGGACCCTAAATCAACTCGAGATGAGAGCTTAGTCCCTGGCGTCGACTCAAGGGGAATACCAACTTTCCACAAGCACCTCAAGAGGAGGCTTCTCTCAGCTACAGGTATGTGACAGGGACCCTGAGTTTGTGGCCTCAAGTGGAATGGACACCGAGATGCTCTGACTCGAAGTAAGACCAGATATCCCTGCAGTGAATTGAATGCAAGCTCGTCTTGCATCTACCAAGAGGAAGGGATATCTGAATCCCCGGTGGAGACCACAGAGAAAGACCTAATTCTCCGCCTCATCGCGACCGGAGGCCTCACACCCTTCGAAAACTCGAGAGGTCCACGGAGATCAAGGCTTCCAAAGGAGACGATGCCTGACTCCTCTTGAAAATGGATAGGAGTCCCAGGATCCCTGTGGCACGTGGAAAGGGACACAAGTTCCCCCGCCTCACGTGGAGACGCGTCCCAATTGCCATGCCAAAACTCGAGGAGAATCCCGAGGTGTCCCTCGCACCTTGGCAGGAGTCCTGACGTCGCTGGACAAACACGTGTCTGGAAGGGCCCTCCCCGTCGTAACTCGAGAATATAACCCAGGTTCCGGCCGCAACATGAGAAATACCATGAGACTTCCCCCTCGCCGCGAGATGAGTCCCGATTCCCCTGCACTGCATGCAGAGCAATTCCGTGTTCCACATCAAACGTGAAAGGAGCCTTGATTTCCTTGATGGCACTCCAGAGAAAACCCAAGATCACTATCTCAAGACTAGAGGGATCCTGAGGTCACTGGAGCAACATGAAAGGGCTCCGTGGACCCCAAATCAACTCGAGATGAGAGCTTAGTCCCTGGCTTCGAATCAAGAGGAATACCAACTTTCCACAAGCACCTCAAGAGGAAGCTTCTCTCAGCTACAGGTATGTGAGAGGGACCCTGAGTTTGTGGCCTCAAGTGGAATGGACACCGAGATGCTCTGACTCGAAGCAAGGCCGGATATCCCTGCAGTGAATTGAATGCAGGCTCGTCTTGCATCTCCCAAGACGAAGGGGTGTCTGAATCACCTGTGGTGACCACAGAGAAAGACCTAGTTGTTCGCCTCTTCGCGACCGGAGGCCTCACATCCTTTGAAAACTCGAGAGGTCCGCGGAGATCAATGCTTCCAAAGGAGACGATGCCTGACTCCTCTTGAAAATGGATAGGAGTCCCAGGATCCCTGTGGCACGTGGAAAGGGAACCTGGGTCTCCCGCCTCACGTGGAGACGCGTCCCAATTGCCATGCCAACACTCGAGGAGAATCCCGAGTTGTCCCTCGCACCAAGGCAGGTGTCTTGACGTCGCTGAACAAACACGTGTATGGAAGGGCCTTTCCCATTGTAACTCTAGACTATACCCAAGCTTCCGGCCGCAACTCGAGAAGAACCATGAGACTTCCCCCTCGCCGTGAGATGAGACCCGATTCCCCTGCACTACATGCAGAGCAATTCCGTGTTCCACATCAAACATGAAAGGAGACTTGATTTCCTTGCTGGCACTCCAGAGAAAACCCAAAATCACTGTCTCAAGTCTAGAGGGATCCTGAGGTCACTGGAGCAACACGAAAGGGCTACGTGGACCCCAAATCAACTCGAGATGCGAGGTTAGTCCCTGGCTTCGACTCAAGAGGAATACCAGCTTTCCACAAGCACCTGAAGAGTAGGCTTCTCTCAGCTACAGGTATGTGAGAGGGACCCTGAGTTTGTGGCCTCAAGTGGAATGGGCACCGAGATGCTCTGACTCGAAGTAAGGCCGGATATCCCTGCAGTGAATTAAATGCACGCTCGTCTTGCATCTCCCAAGACGAAGGGATGTCTGAATCCCCTGTGGAGACCACAGAGAAAGACCGAAATCTCCGCCTCATTGCGACCTGAGGCCTCACTTCCTTTGAAAACTCGAGAGGTCCGCGGAGATCAATGCTTCCAAAGGAGACGATGCCTGACTCCTCTTGAAAATGGATAGGAGTCCCAGCATCCCTGTGGCACGTGGAAAGGGACCCTGGGTCTCCTGCCTCACGTGAAGACGCGTCCCAATTGCCATGCCAAGACTTGTGGAGAATCGCGAAGTGTCCCTCGCACCTAGGCAGGAGTCCTGACGTCGCTGAACAAACACGTGTCGGGAAGGGCCCTCCCCGTCGTAACTCGAGAATATACCCCAGGTTCCGGCCGCAACTCGAGAAAAACCATGAGACTTCCCCTTCGGTGCGATATGAGGCCCGATTCCCCTGCACTGCGTGCAGAGCAATTCTGTGTTCCACATCAAACGTGAAAGGAGCCTTGATTTCCTTGATGGCACTCCAGAGAAAACCCAAGATCACTCTCTCAAGTCTAGAGGGATCCTGAGGTCACTGTAGCAACACGAAAGGGCTCCGTGGACCCCAAATCAACTCGAGATGAGAGCTTAGTCCTTGGCTTCGACTCAAGAGGAACACCAACTTTCCACAAGCACCTCAAGAGGAGGCTTCTCTCAGCTACAGGTATGTGACAGGGACCCTGAGTTTGTGGCCTCAAGTGGAATGGACACCGAGATGCTCTGACTTGAAGTAAGGCCGGATATCCCTGCAGTGAATTGAATGCAGGCTCGTCTTGCATCTCCCAAGACGAAGGGATGTCTGAATCCCCTGTGGAGACCACAGAGAAAGACCTAGTCCTCCGCCTCAACGCGACCGGAGGCCTCACATCCTTTGAAAACTCGAAAGGTCTGCTGAGATCAATGCTTCCAAAGGAGACGATGCCTGACTCCTCTTGAAAATGGATAGGAGTCCCAGGATCCCTGTGGCACGTGGAAAGGGACACAAGTTCCCCCGCCTCACGTGGAGACGCGTCCCAATTGCCATGCCAAGACTCGAGGAGAATCCCGAGGTGTCTCTCGCACCTAGGCAGG
Source organism: Dama dama (assembly GCF_033118175.1). Classification (NCBI taxonomy): domain Eukaryota; kingdom Metazoa; phylum Chordata; class Mammalia; order Artiodactyla; family Cervidae; genus Dama; species Dama dama. The sequence continues at coordinate 463,331 of NW_026870954.1, read as the reverse complement.
AGTCCTGACGTCGCTCAACAAACACGTGTCTGGAAGGGCCCTCCCCGTCGTAACTCGAGAATATTCCCCAGGTTCCGGCCGAAACTTGAGAAAAACCATGAGACTTCCCCTCACCGCGAGATGAGGCCCGATTCCCCTGCACTGCGTGCAGAGCAATTCCGTGTTCCACATCAAACGTGAAAGGAGCCTTGATTTCCTTGATGGCACTCCAGAGAAAACCCAAGATCACTGTCTCAAGTCTAGAGGGATCCTGAGGTCATTGGAGCAACACCAAAGGGCTCCGTGGACCCCAAATCAACTCGAGATGAGAGCTTCGTCCCTGGCTTCGACTCAAGAGGAATACCAACTTTCCACAAGCACCTTAAGAGGAGGCTTCTCTCAGCTACAGGTATGTGAGAGGGACCATTAGTTTGTGGCCTCAAGTGGAATGGACACCGAGATGCTCTGACTTGAAGTAAGGCCAGATATCCCTGCAGTGAATTGAATGCAGGCTCGTCTTGCATCTCCCAAGATGAAGGGATATCTGAATCCCCTGTGGAGACAAAAGAGGAAGACCTAGTCTTCCGCCTCATCGCGACCAGAGGCCTCACATCCTTTGAAAATTCGAGAGGTCTGCGGAGATCAATGCTTCCAAAGGAGACGATGCCTGACTCCTCTTGAAAATGGATAGGAGTCCCAGGATCGCTGTCGCACGTGGAAAGGGACCCTGGGTCCCCGCCTCACGTGGAGACGCGTCCCAAATGCCATGCCAAGACTCGAGGAGAATCCAGAGGTTCCCTCCCACCTAGACACGAGTCCTGACGTCGCTGAATAAACACGTGTCTGGAAGGGCCCTCCCCGTCGTAACTCGAGAATATACCCCAGGTTCCGGCCGCAACTTGAGAAAAACCATGAGACATCCCTCTTGCCGCGAGATCAAGCCCGATTCCCCTGCACTGCGTGCAGAGCAATTCCGTATCCCATATCAAACTTGAAATGAGGCTTGATTTCCTTGATGGCACTCCAGAGAAAACCCAAGATCACTGTCTGAAGTCTAGAGGGAACCTGAGGTCACTGTAGCAACACGAAAGGGCTCCGTGGACCCCAAATCAACTCGGATGAGAGCTTAGTCCCTGGCTTCGACTCAAGAGGAATACCAACTTTCCACAAGCACCTCAATAGGAGGCTTCTCTCAGCTACAGTTATGTGAGAGGGACCCTGATTTTGTGGCCTCAAGTGGAATGGACACCGAGATGCTCTGACTCGAGGTAAGGCCGAATATCCCTGCAGTGAATTGAATGCAGGGTCGTCTTGCATCTCCCAAGACGAAGGGATGTCTGAATCCCCTGTGGAGACCACAGAGAAAGACCGAGTTCTCCACCTCATCGCGACCGGAGGCCTCACATCCTTTGAAAACTCGAGAGGTCCGCGGAGATCAATGCTTCCAAAGGAGAAGATGCCTGACTCCTCTTGAAAATGGATAGGAGTCCCAGGATCCGTGTGGCACGTGGAAAGGGACCCTGGGTCTCCCGCCTCACGTGGAGACGCGTCCCAATGGCAATGCCAAGACTCGAGGAGAATCCCGAGGTGTCCCTGGCACCTAGGCAGGCGTCCTGACGTCGCTGAACAAACACGTGTCTGGAAGGGCCCTCCCCGTAGTAACTTGAGAATGTACCCCAGGTTCCGGCCGCAACTCGAGAAAAATCATGAGACTTCCCCCTCGCCGCGAGATGAGGCCCGATTCCCCTGCACTGCGTGCAGAGCAATTCCGTGTTCCACATCAAACGTGAAAGGAGCCTTGATTTCCTTGATGGCACTCCAGAGAAAACCCAAAATCACTGTCTCAAGTCTAGAGAGATCCTGAGGTCACTGTAGCAACACGAAAGGGCTCCATGGACCCTAAATCAACTCGAGATGAGAGCTTAGTCCCTGGCTTCGACTCAAGGGGAATACCAACTTTCCACAAGCACCTCAAGAGGAGGCTTCTCTCAGCTACAGGTATGTGAGAGGGACCCTGAGTTTGTGGCCTCAAGTAGAATGGACACCGAGATGCTCTGACTCGAAGTAAGGCCGGATATCCCTGCAGTGAATTGAATGCAGGCTCGTCTTGCATCTCCCAAGACGAAGGGGTGTCTGAATCCCTTGTGGAGACCACAGAGAAAGACCTAGTTCTCTGCCTCATCGCGACCGGAGGCCTCACATCCTTTGAAAACTCGAGAGGTCCGGGGAGATCAATGCTTCAAAAGGAGACGATGCCTGACTCTTCTTGAAAATGGATAGGAGTCTCAGGATCCCTTTGGCACGTGGAAAGAGACACTGGGTCTTCCGCCTCACGTGGAGACCCGTCCCAATTGCCATGCCAAGACTCGACGAGTATCCCGAGGTGTCCCTCGCACCTAGGCAGGAGTCCTGACTTCGATGAACAAACACGTGTCTGAAAGGGCCCTCCCCGTAGTAACTTTAGAATGTACACCAGGTTCCGGCCGCAACTCGAGAAAAACTATGAGACTTCCCCCTCGCCGCGAGATGTGGTCCGGTTCCCCTGCACAGCGTGCAGAGCAATTCCGTGTTCCACATCAAACGTGAAAGGAGCCTTGATTTCCTTGATGGCACTCCAGAGAAAACCCAAGATCACTGTCTTAAGTCTAGAGGGATCCTGAGGTCACTGGAGCAACAGGAAAGGGCTCCGTGGATCCTAAATCAACTCGAGATGAGAGCTTAGTCCCTGGCTTCGACTCAAGGGTCATACCAACTTTCCACAAGCACCTCAAGAGGAGGCTTCTCTCAGCTACAAGTATGTGAAAGGGACCCTGAGTTTGTGGCCTCAAGTGGAATTGACACGGAGATGCTCTGACTCGAAGTAAGGCCGGATATCCCTGCAGTGAATTGAATGCAGGCTCGCCTTGCATCTCCCAAGACGAAGGGATGACTGAATCCCCTGTGGAGACTACAGAGAAAGACCTAGTTCTCCACCTCATCGCGACCGGAGGCCTCACATCCTTTGAAAACCCGAGAGGTCCGCGGAGATCAATGCTTCCAAAGGAGACGATGCCTGACTCCTCTTGAAAATGGATAGGAGTCCCAGGATCCCTGTGGCACGTGGAAAGGGACCCTGAGTCTCCTGCCTCACGTGGAGACGCCTCCCAATTGCCATGCCAAGACTCGAGGAGAATCCCGAGGTGTCCATCCCACCTAGGCAGGAGTGCTGACGTCACTGAACAAACACGTGTCTGGAAGGGCCCTCCCCGTAGTAACTCGAGAATATACCCCAGGTTCCGGCCGCAACTCGAGAAAAACCATGAGAATTCCCCCTCGCCGCGAGATGAGGCCCGATTCCCCTGCACAGCGTGCAGAGCAATTCCGTGTTCCACATCAAACGTGAAAGGAGCCTTGATTTCCTTGATGGCACTCCAGAGAAAACCCAAGATCACTGTCTCAAGTCTACAGGGATCCTGAGGTCACTGGAGCAACACGAAAGGGCTCCGTGGACCCCAAATCAACTCGAGATGAGAGCTTAGTCCCTGGCTTCGACTCAAGAGGAATACCAACTTTCCACAAGCACCTCAAGAGGAGGCTTCTCTCAGCTACAGGTATGTGAGAGGGACCCTGAGTTTGTGGCCTCAAGTGGAATGGACACCGAGATGCTCTGACTCGAAGTAAGGCCGGATATCCCTGCAGTGAATTGAATGCAGGCTCGTCTTGCATCTTCCAAGACGAAGGGATGTCTGAATCCCCTGTGGAGACAACAGAGAAGGAACTAGTTCTCTGCCTCATCGCGACCGGAGGCCTCACATCCTTTGAAAACTCGAGAGGTCCGCGGAGATCAATACTTCCAAAGGAGACGATGCCTGACTCCTCTTGAAAATGAATAGGAATCCCAGGATCCTGTGGCACGTGGAAAGGGACATGGGTCTACCGCCTCATGTGGAGACGCGTCCCAATTGCCATGCCAAGCCTCGGGGAGAATACCGAGTTGTCCATCGAACCTAGGCCTGGGTTTTGACGTCGATGAGCAAAGGCGTGTCTGGAAGGGCACCCCAGTCGTAACTCGAGCATATACCCCAGATTCCGGCCGCAACTCGAGAAAAACCATGAGACTTCCCCCTCGCCGTGAGATGAGGCCCTATTCCCCTGCACTGCGTGCAGAGCAATTCCGTGTTCCACATCAAACGTGAAAGGAGCATTGATTTCCTTGATGGCACTCCAGAGAAAACCCAAGATCACTGTCTCAAGTCTAGAGGGATCCTGAGGTCACTGGAGCAACACGAAGGGGCTCCGTGGACCCCAAATCAACTCGAGATGAGAGATTAGTCCCTGGCTTCGACTCAAGAGGAATACCAACTTTCCACAAGCACCTCAAGAGGAGGCTTCTCTCAGCTACAGGTATGTGAGAGGGACCGTGAGTTTGTGGCCTCAAGTGGAATGGACACCGAGATGCTCTGACTCAAAGTAAGGCCGGATATCCCTGCAGTGAATTGAATGCAGGCTCATCTTGCATCTCCCAAGACAAAGGGATGTCTGAAACCCCTGTGGAGAACACAGAGAAAGACCTAGTCCTCCGCTTCATCGCGACCGGAGGCCTCAGATCCTTTGAATAATCGAGAGGTCCGCGGAGATCAATGCTTCCAAAGAAGACGATGCCTGACTCCTCTTGAAAATGGATAGGCGTCCCAGGATCACTGTGGCATGTGGAAAGGGACCCTGGGTCTCCCGCCTCACGTGGAGACGCGTCCCAATTGCCATGCCAAGACTCGAGGAGAATCCCGAGGTGTCCCTCTCACCTAGGCAGGAGTCCTGACATCGCTGAACAAACACGTGTCAGGAAGGGCCCTCCGCGTCGTAACTCGAGAATATACCCCAGGTTCCGGCCGCAACTCGAGAATAACCATGAGACTTCCCCCTCGCCGCGAGATGAGGCCCGATTCCCCTGCACTGCGTGCAGAGCAATCCGAGTTCCACATCAAACGTGAAAGGAGCCTTGATTTACTTGATGGCATTCCAGAGAAAACCCAAGATCACTGTCTCAAGTCTAGAGGGATCCTGACGTCACTGGAGCAGCATGAAAGGGCTCCGTGGACCCCAAATCAACTCGAGATGAGATCTTAGTCCCTGGCTTCGACTCAAGAAGAATACCAACTTTCCACAAGCACCTCAAGAGGAGGCTTCTCTCAGCTACAGGTATGTTAGAGGGCCCCTGAGTTTGTGGCCTCAAGTGGAATGGACACCGAGACGCTCTGACTCAAAGTAAGGCCGGATATCCCTGCAGTGAATTGAATACAGGCTCATCTTGCATCTCCCAAGATGAAGGGATGTCTGAATCCCCTGTGGAGACCACAGAGAAAGACCTAGTCCTCCGCCTCATCGCGACTGGAGGCCTCACACCCTTTGAAAGCTCGAGAGGTCCGCGGAGATCAGTGCTTCCAAAGGAGACGATGCCTGACTCCTCTTGCAAATGGATAGGAGTCCGAGGGTCCCTGTGGCACGTGGCAAGGGACCCTTGGTCTCCCGACTCACGTGGAGACGCGTCCCAATTGCCATGCCAAGACTCGAGGAGATTCCCGAGGTGTCCCTCGCACCTAGGCAGGATTCCTGACGTCGCTGTACAAACACGTGTCTGGAAGGGCCCTCCCCGTGGTAACTCGTGAATATACCCCAGGTTCCGGCCGCAACTCGAGAAAAACCATGAGACTTCCCCCTCGCCGCTGGATGAGGCCCGATTCCCCTGCACTGCATGCAGAGCAATTCCGTGTTCCACATCAAACGTGAAAGGAGCCTTGATTTCCTTGATGGCACTCCAGAGAAAACCCAAGATCACTGTCTCAAATCTAGAGGGATCCTGAGGTCACTGGAGAAACACGAAAGGTATTCGTGTACCCCAAATCAACTCGAGATGAGAGCTTAGTCCCTGGGTTCGACTCAAGAGGAATACCAAGTTTCCACAAGCACCTCAAGAGGAGGCTTTTCTCAGCTACAGGTATGTGAGAGGGACCCTGAGTTTGCGGCCTCAAGTCAAATGGACACCGAGATGCTCTGACTCGAAGTAAGGCCGGATATCCCTGCAGTGAATTGAATGCAGGCTCGTCTTGCATCTCCCAAGACGAAGGGTTGTCTGAATCCCCTGTGGAGACCACAGAGAAAGACCTAGTCCTCCGCCTCAACGCGAACGGAGGCCTCACATCCTTTGAAAACTCGAGAGGTCCGCGGAGATCAATGCTTCCAAAGGAGACGATGCCTGACTCCTCTTGAAAGTGGATAGGTGTCCCAGGATCCCTGTGGCACGTGGAAAGGGACCCTGGGTCTCCCGCCTGACGTGGAGACGCGTCCCAATTGCCATGCCAAGACTTGAGGATAATCCCGAGTTTTACCTCGCACCTAGGCAGGAGTCCTGACGTCGCTGAACAAACACGTGTCTGGAAGGGCCCTCCCCGTCGTAACTCGAGAATATACCCCAGGTTCCGGCCGCAACTCGAGAAAAACCATGAGACTTCCCCTTCGCCGCGAGATGAGGCCCGATTCCCCTGCACTGCATGCAGAGCAATTCCGTGTTCCACATCAAACGTGAAAGGAGCCTTGATTTCCGTGATGGCACTCCAGAGAAAACCCAAGATCACTGTCTCAAGTCTAGAGGGATCCTGAGGTCACTGGAGCAACAGGAAAGGGATCCGTGGACCCCAAATCAACTCGAGATGAGAGCTTAGTCCCTGGCTTCGCCTCAAGAGGAATACCAACTTTCCACAAGCACCTCAAGAGGAGGCTTCTCTCAGCTACAGGTATGTGAGAGGGACCCTGAGTTTGTGGCCTCAAGTGGAATGGACACCGAGATGCTCTGACTCGAAGTAAGGCCGGATATCCCTGCAGTGAATTGAATGCAGGCTCGTCTTGCATCTCCCAAGACGAAGGGATGTCTGAATCCCCTGTGGAGACCACAGAGAAAGACCTAGTCCTCCGCCTCAACGCGAACGGAGGCCTCACATTCTTTGAAAACTCGAGAGGTCCGCGGAGATCAATGCTTCCAAAGGAGACGATGCCTGACGCCTCTTGTAAATGGATAGGAGTCCCAGGATCCCTGTGGCACGTGGAAAGGGGCCCTTGGTCTCCCGACTCACGTGGAGACGCGTCCCAATTGCCATGCCAAGACTCGAGGAGAATCCCGAGGTGTCCCTCGCACCTAGGCAGGAGTCCTGATGTCGCTGAACAAACACGTGTCTGGAAGGGCCCTCCCCGTCGTAACTCGAGAATATACCCCAGGATCCGGCCGCAACTCGAGAAAACCATGAGAGTTCCCCCGCGCCGAGAGATGAGGCCCGAATCCCCTGCACTGCGTGCAGAGCAATTCCGTGTTCCCCATCAAACGTGAAAGGAGCCTTGATTTCCTTGATGGCACTCCAGAGAAAAACCAAGATCACTGGCTCAAGTCTAGACGGATGCTGAGGTCACTGGAGCAACATGAAAGGGATCCGTGGACCCCAAATCAACTCGAGATGAGAGCTTAGTCCCTGGCTTCGACTCAAGAGGAATACCAACTTTCCCCAAGCACCTCAAGAGGAGGCTTCTCTCAGCTACAGGTATGTGAGAGGGACCCTGAGTTTGTGGCCTCAAGTGGAATGGACACCGAGATGCTCTGACTCGAAGTAAGGCCGGATATCCCTAAAGTGAATTGAATGCAGGCTCGTCTTTCGTCTCCCAAGACGAAGGGATGTCTGAATCCCCTGTGGAGACCACAGAGAAAGACCTAGTCCTCCGCCTCATCACGACCGGAGACCTCACATCCTTTGAAAACTCGAGAGGTTGGGGAGTTCAATGCTTCCAAAGGAGACGATGCCTGACTCCTCTTGAAAATGGATAGGAGTCCCAGGATCTCTGTGGCACGTGGGAAGGGACCCTGGGTCTCCAGACTCACGTGGAGACGCGTCCCAATTGCCATGCCAAGACTCGAGGAGAATCCCGAGGTGTCCCTCGCACCTAGGCAGGAGTCCTGACGTCATTGAACAAACACGTGTCTGGAAGGGCCCTCCCCGTCGTAACTCGAGAATATACCTCAGGGTCCGCCCGCAACTCGAGAAAAACCATGAGACTTCCCATTCGCCGCGAGATAATGCCCGATTCCCCTGCACTGCGTGCAGAGCAATTCCGTGTTCCACATCAAACGTGAAAGGAGCCTTGATTTCCTTGATGGCACTCCAGAGAAAACCCAAGATCACTGTCTCAAGTCTAGAGGGATCCTGAGGTCACTGGAGCAACACGAAAGGGCTCCGTGGACCCCAAATCAACCTGAGATGAGAGCTTAGTCCCTGGCTTCGACTCAAGAGGAATACCAACTTTCCACAACCACCTCAAGAGGAGGCTTCTCTCAGCTACAGGTATGTGAGAGGGATCCTGAGTTTGTGGCCTCAAGTGAAATGGACACCGAGATGCTCTGACTCGAAGTACGGCCGGATATCCCTGCAGTGAATTGAATGCAGGCTCGTCTTGCATCTCCCAAGACGAAGGGATGTCTGAATCCCCTGTGGAGACCACAGAGAAAGACATAGTCCTCCGCCTCATCGCGACCGGAGGCCTCACATCCTTTGAAAACTCGAGAGGTCCGCGGAGATCAATGCTTCCAAAGGAGACGATGCCTGACTCCTCTTGCAAATGGATAGGAGTCCCAGGATCCCTGGGGCACGTGGAAAGGGACCCTGGATCTCCCGCCTCACGTGGAGACGCGTCCCAATTGCCATGCCAAGACTCGAGGAGAATCCCGAGTTGTCCCTCGCACCTAGGCAGGAGTAATGACATCGTTGAACAAACACGTGTCTGGACGGGCCCTCCCCGTCGTAACTCGAGAATATACCCCAGGTTCTGGCCGCAACTCGAGAAAAAACATGAGACTTCCCCCTCGCCACGAGATGAGGCCCGATTTCCCTGCACTGCGTGCAGAGCAATTCCGTGTTCCACATCAAACGTGAAAGGAGCCTTGATTTCCTTGATGGCACTCCAGAGAAAACCCAAGATCACTGTCTGAATTCTAGAGGGATCCTGAGGTCACTGGAGCAACACAAAAGGGCTCCGTGGACCCCAAATCAACTCGAGATGAGAGCTTAGTCCCTGGCTTCGACTCAAGAGGAATACCAACTTTCCACAAGCAACTCAAGAGGAGGCTTCTCTCAGCAACAGGTATGTGAGAGGGACCCTGAGTTTGTGGCCTCAAGTGGAATGGACACCGAGATGCTCTGACTCGAAGTAAGGCCGGATATCCCTGCAGTGAATTTAATGCAGTCTCGTCCTGCATCTCCCAAGACGAAGGGATGTCTGAATCCATTGTGGAGACCACAGAGAAAGACCTAGTCCTCTGCCTCATCGCGACCGGAGGCCTCACATCCTTTGAAAACTCGAGAGGTCCCCGGAGATCAATGCTTCCAAAGGAGACGATGCCTGACTCCTCTTGAAAATGGATAGGAGTCCCAGGATCCCTGTGGCACGTGGAAAGGGACCCTGGGTCTCCCGCCTCAAGTGGAGACGCGTCCCAATTGCCATGCCAAGACTCGAGGAGAATCCCGAGGTGTCCCTCGCACCTAGGCAGGAGTCCTGACGTCGCTGAACAAACACGTGTCTGGAAGGGCCCTCCCCGTCGTAACTCGAGAATATACCCCAGGTTCCGGCCGCAACTCGAGAAAAACCATGAGACTTCCCCCTCGCCGCGAGATGAGGCCCGATTCCCCTGCACTGCGTGCAGAGCAATTCCGTGTTCCACATCAAACGAGAAAGGAGCCTTGATTTCCTTGATGGCACTCCAGAGAAAACCCAAGATCACTGTCTCAATTCTAGAGGGATCCTGAGGTCACTCGAGCAACAAGAAAAGCCTCCGTGGACCCCAAATCAACTCGAGATGAGAGCTTAGTCCCTGGCTTCGACTCAAGCGGAATACCAACTTTCCACAAGCACCTCAAGAGGACGCTTCTCTCAGCTACAGGTATGTGAGTGGGACCCTGAATTTGTGGCCTCAAGTGTAATGGACACCGAGATGCTCTGACTCGAAGTAAGGCCGGATATCCCTCCAGTGAATTGAATGCAGGCTCGTCTTGCATCTCCCAAGACGAAGGGATGTCTGAATCCCCTGTGGAGACGACAGAGAAAGACCTATTCCTCCGCCTCATCGCGACCGGAGGCCTCACATCCTTTGAAAACTCGAGAGGTCTGCGGAGATCAATGCTTCCAAAGAGACGTTGCCTGACTCCTCTTGAAAATGGATAGGAGTCCCAGGATCCCTGTGGCACGTCGAAAGGGACCCTGGGTCTCCCGCCTCACGTGGAGATGCGTCCCAATTGCCATGCCAAGGCTCGAGGAGAATCCCGAGGTGTCCCTCGCACCTAGGCAGGAGTCCTGACGTCACTGAACAAACACGTGTCTGGAAGGGCCCTCCCCGTCGTAACTCGAGAATATACCCCAGGTTCCAGCCGCAACTCGAGAAAAACCATGAGACTTCCCCCTCGCCGCGAGATGAGGCCCGATTCCCCTGCACTGCGTGCAGAGCAATTCCGTGTTCCACATCAAACGTGAAAGGAGCCTTGATTTCCTTGATGGCACTCCAGAGAAAACCCAAGATCTCTGTCTCAAGTCTAGAGGGATCCTGAGGTCACTGTAGCAACACGAAAGTGCTCCGTGGACACCAAATCAACTCGAGATGAGAGCTTAGTCCCTGGCTTCGACTCAAGAGGAATACCAACTATCCACAAGCCCCTGAAGAGTTGGCTTCTCTCAGCCACAGGTATGTGAGAAGGACCCTGAGTTTGTGGCCTCAAGTGGAATGGACACCGAGATGCTCTGACTCGATGTAAGGCCGGATATCCCTGCAGTGAATTGAATGCAGGCTCGTCTTGCATCTCCCAAGATGAAGGGATGTCTGAATCCCCTGTGGAGACCACAGAGAAAGACCTAGTTCTCCGCCTCATCGCGACCGGAGGCCTCACATCCTTTGAAAACTCGAGAGGTCCGCGGAGATCAATGCTTCCAAAGGAGACGATGCCTGACTCTTCTTGAAAATGGATAGGAGTCCCAGGATCCCTGTGGCACGTGGAAAGGGACCCTGGGACTCCCGCCTCACGTGGAGACGCATCCCAATTGCCATGCCAACACTCGAGGAGAATCCCGAGGTGTCCCTCGCACCTAGGCAGGAGTCCTGACGTCGCCGAACAAACACGTGTCTGGAAGAGCCCTCCCCGTCGTAACTCGAGAATATACCCCAGGGTCCGGCCGGAACTCGAGAAAAACCATGAGGTTTACCCCTCGCCGCGACATGAGGCACGATTCCCCTTCACTGCGTGCAGAGCAATTCCGTGTTCCACATCAAACGTGAAAGGAGCCTTGATTTCCTTGATGGCACTCCAGAGGAAACCCAAGATCACTGTCTCAAGTCTAGAGGGATCCTGAGGTCACTGAAGCAACACGAAAGGGCTCCGTGGACCCCAAATCAACTCGACATGAGAGCATAGTCCCTGGCTTCGACTCAAGAGGAATACCAACTTTCCACAAGCACCTCAAAAGGAGGCTTCTCTCATCTACAAGTATGTGAGAGGGACCCTGAGTTTGTGGCCTCAAGTGGAATGGACACCGAGATGCTCTGACTCGAAGTAAGGCCGGATATCCCTGCAGTGAATGGAAAGCAGGCTCGTCTTGCATCTCCCAAGACGAAGGGATGTCTGAATCCCCTGTGGAGACCACAGAGAAAGAACTAGTTCTCCGCCTCATCGCAACCGGAGGCCTCACATACTTTGAAAATTCTAGAGGTCCGCGGAGATCAATGCTTCCAAAGGAGACGATGCCTGACTCTCTTGAAAACGGATAGGAGTCCCAGGATCCCTGTGGCACGTGGAAAGGGACACTGGGTCTCCTGCCTCACGTGGAGACGCGTCCCAATTGCCATGCCAAGACTCGAGGAGAATCCGGAGGTGTCCCTCGCACCTAGGCAGGAGTCCTGACATCACTGAACAAACACGTTTCTGGAAGGGCCCTCCCCGTCGTAACTCGAGAATATACCCCAGGTTCCGGCCGCAACTTGAGGAAAACCATGAGACTTCCCCCTCGCCGCGAGATGAATCCCGATTCCCCTGCAATGCCTGCAGAGCAATTCCGTGTTCCACATCAAACATGAAAGGAGCCTTGATTTCCTTGATGGCACTCCAGAGAAAACCCAACATCACTGTCTCAAGTCTAGAGGGATCCTGATGTCACTGGAGCAACATGAAAGGGCTCCGTGGACCCCAAATCAACTCGAGATGAGAGCTTAGTGTCTGGCTTCGACTCAAGAGGAATACCAACTTTCCACAAGCACCTCAAGAGGAGGCTTCTCTCAGCTACAGGTATGTGAGAGGGACCCTGAGTTTGTGGCCTCAAGTGGAATGGACACTGAGATGCTCTGACACGAAGTAAGGCCGGATATCCCTGCAGTGAATTGAATGCAGGCTCGTCTTGCATCGCCCAAGACGAAGGGATGTCTGAATCCCCTGTGGAGGCCACAGATAAAGTCCTACTCCTCCGCCTCAACGCGACCGGAGGCCTCACATCCTTTGAAAACTCGAGAGGTCCGCGGAGATCAATGCTTCCAAAGGAGACGATGCCTGACTCCTCTTGAAAATGGATAGGAGTCCCAGGATCCCTGGGGCACGTGGAAAGGGACCCTGGGTCTCCCGCCTCACGTGGAGACGCGTCCCAATTGCCATGCCAAGAATCGAAGAGAATCCCGAGGTGTCCCTCGCACCTAGGCAAGAGTCCTGACTTCCCTGAACAAACACGAGTCTGGAAGGGCCCTCCCCGTGGTAAATCGAGAATATACCCCAGGTTCCGGCCGCAACTCGAGAAAAACCATGAGACTTCCCCTTCGGTGCGATATGAGGCCCGATTCCCCTGCACTGCGTGCAGAGCAATTCCGTGTTCCACATCAAACGTGAAAGGAGCCTTGATTTCCTTGATGGCACTCCAGAGAAAACCCAAGATCACTGTCTCAAGTCTAGAGGGATCCTGAGGTCACTGGAGCAACACCAAAGGGCTCCGTGGACCCCAAATCAACTCGAGATGAGAGCTTAGTCCCTGGCTTCGACTCAAGAGGAATACCAAGTTTCCACAAGCACCTCAAGAGGAGGCTTCTCTCAGCTACATGTATGTGAGAGGGACCCTGAATGTGTGGCCTCAAGTGGAATGGACACCGAGATGCTCTGACTCGAAGTAAGGCCGGATATCCCTTCAGTGAATTGAATGCCGGCTCGTCTTGAATCTCCCAAGAAGAAGGGATGTCTGAATCCCCTGTGGAGACCACAGAGAAAGACCGAGTTCTCCGCCTCATCGCGACCTGAGGCCTCATTTCCTTTGAAAACTCGAGAGGTCCGCGGAGATCAATGCTTCCAAAGGAGAGGATGCCTGACTCCTCTTGAAAATGGATAGGAGTTCCAGCATCCCTGTGGCACGGGGAAAGGGCCCTGGGTCTCCTGCCTCACGTGGAGACGCGTCCCAATTGCTATGCCAAGAATCGAAGAGAATCCCGAGGTGTCCCTCGCACCTAGGCAGGAGTCCTGACGTCGCTGAACAAACACGAGTCTGGAAGGGCCCTCCCCGTCGTAAATCGAGAATATACCCCAGGTTCCGGCCGCAACTCGAGAAAAACCATGAGACTTCCCCCTCGTAGCGAGATGAGGCCCGATTCCCCTGCCCGGCATGCAGAGCAATTCCGTGTTCCACATCAAACGTGAAAGGAGCCTTGATTTCCTTGATGGCACTCCAGAGAAAACCCAAGATCACTGTCTGAAGTCTAGAGGGATCCTGAGGTCACTGGAGCAACAGGAAAGGGCTCCGTGGACCCCAAATCAACCTGAGATGAGAGCTTAGTCCCTGGCTTCTACTCAAGAGGAATACCAACTTTCCACAAGCACCTCAAGAGGAGGTTCTCTCAGCTACAGGTATGTGAGAGGGACCCTGAGTTTGTGGCCTCAAGTAGAATGGACACCGAGATGCTCTGACTCGAAATAAGCCCGGATATCCCTGCAGTGAATTGAATGCAGGCTCGTCTTGCAACTCCAAAGACGAAGGGATGACTGAATCCCCTGTGGAGACCACAGAGAAAGACCTAGTCCTCCGCCACATCGCGACCGGAGACCTCACATCCTTTGAAAACTCGAGAGGTCGGCGGAGATCAATGCTTCCAAAGGAGACGATGCCTGACTCCTCTTGAAAATGGATAGGAGTCCCAGGATCCCTGTGCCACGTGGAAAGGGACCCTGGGTCTCCCGCCTCACGTGGAGACGCGACCCAATTGCCATGTCAAGACTCGAGAAGAATCCCGAGGTGTCCCTAGCACCTAGGCAGGAGTCCTGACGTCGCTGAACAAACACGTGTCCGGAAGGGCCCTCCCCGTCCTAACTCAAGAATATACCCCTGGTTCCGGCCGCAACTCGAGAAAAACCATCAGACTTCCCACTCGCCGTGAGATGAGGCCCGATTCCCCTGCACTGCGTGCAGAGCAATTGCGTGTTCCACATCAAAAGTGAAAGGAACCTTGATTTCCTTGATGGCACTCCAGAGAAAACCCAAGATCACTGTCTCAAGTCTAGAGGGATCCTGAGGTCACTGGAGCAACACGAAAGGGCTCCGTGGACCCCAAATCAACTCGAGATGAGAGCTTAGTCCCTGGCTTCGACTCAAGAGGAATACCAACTTTCCACAACGACCTCAAGAGGAGGCTTCTCTCAGCTACAGGTATGTGAGAGGGACCCTGAGTTTGTGACCTCAAGTGAAATGGACACCGAGATGCTCTGACTCGAAGTACGGCCGGATATCCCTGCAGTGAATTGAATGCAGGCTCGTCTTGCATCTCCCAAGACGAAGGGATGTCTGAATCCCCTGTGGAGACCACAGAGAAAGACCTAGTCCTCTGCCTCATCGCGACCGGAGGCCTCACATCCTTTGAAAACTCGAGAGGTCCGCGGAGATCAATGCTTCCAAAGGCAACGATGCCTGACTCCTCTTGCAAATGGATAGGAGTCCCCGGATCCCTGGGGCACGTGGAAAGGGACCCTGGGTCTCCCGCCTCACGTGGAGACGCGTCCCAATTGCCATGCCAAGACTCGAGGAGAATCCCGAGGTGTCCCTCGCACCTAGGCAGGAGTAATGACATCGTTGAACAAACACGTGTCTGGAAGGGCCCTCCCCGTCGTAACTCGAGAATATACCCCAGGTTCCGGCCGCAACTCGAGAAAAACCATGAGACTTCCCCCTCGCCGCGAGATGAGGCCCGATTCCACTGCACTGCGTGCAGAGCAATTCTGTGTTCCACATCAAACGTGAAAGGAGCCTTGATTTCCTTGATGGCACTCCAGAGAAAACCCAAGATCACTGTCTCAAGTCTCGAGGGATCCTGAGGTCACTGTAGCAACACGAAAGGGCTCCGTGGAACACAAATCAACTCGAGATGAGAGCTTCGTCCCTGGCTTCGACTCAAGAGGAATACCAACTTTCCACAAGCACCTCAAGAGGAGGCTTCTCTCATCTACAGGTATGTGAGAGGGACCCTGAGTTTGTGGCCTCAAGTGGAATGGACACCGAGATGCTCTGACTCGAAGTAAGGCCGGATATCCCTGCAGTGAATTGAATGCCGGCTCGTCTTGCATCTCCCAAGAAGAAGGGATGTCTGATTCCCCTGTGTAGACCACAGAGAAAGACCTAGTTCTCCTCCTCATTGCGACCGGAGGCCTCACATCCTTTGAAAACTCGAGAGGTCCGCGGAGATCAATGCTTCCCAAGGAGACGATGCCTGAGTCCTTTTGAAAATTGATAGGAGTCCCAGGATCCCTGTGGCACGTGGAAAGGGACCCTGGGTCTCCCGCCTCACGTGGAGACGTGTCCCAATTGCCATGCCAAGACTCGAGGAGAATCCCGAGGTGTCCCTATCACCTAGGCAGGAGGCCTGACGTGGCTGAACAACACGTGTCTGGAAGGGCCCTCCCCGTCGTAACTCGAGAATATACCCCAGGTTCCGGCCGCAACTCGAGAAAAACCATGAGACTTCCCCCTCGCCGCGAGATGAGTCCCGATTCCCCTGCCCTGCGTGCAGAGCAATTCTGTATCCCACATCAAACGTGAAAAGAGCCTTGATTTCCTTGATGGCACTCGAGAGAAAACCCAAGATCACTGTCTCAAGTCTCGAGGGATCCTGAGGTCACTGTAGCATCACAAAAGGGCTCCGTGGACCCCAAATCACCTCGACATGAGAGCTTAGCCCCTGGCTTCGGCTCAAGAGGAATACCAACTTTCCACAAGCACCTCAAGAGGAGGCTTCTCTCAGCTACAGGTATGTGAGAGGGACCCTGAATTTGTGGCCTCAAGTGGAAAGGACACCGAGATGCTCTGACTCGAAGTAAGGCCGGATATCCGAACAGTGAATTGAATGCAGGCTCGTCTTGCCTCTCCCAAGACGAAGGGATATCTGAATCCCCTGTGGAGACCACAGAGAAAGACCTAGTTCTCCGCCTCATCGCGACCGGAGGCCTCATATCATTTGAAAACTGGGGAGGTCCGCGGAGATCAATGCTTCCAAAGGAGACGACGCCTGACTCCTCTTGAAAATGGATAGGAGTCCCAGGATCACTGTGGCACGTGGAAAGGGACACTGGGTCTCCCGCCTCACGTGGAGACGCGTCCCAATTGCCATGCCAAGACACGAGGAGAATCCCGAGTTGTCCCTTGCACCTAGGCAGGAGTCCTGACGTAGATGAACAAACACGTGTCTGGAAGGGCCCTCACAGTCGAAACTCGAGAATATACCCCAGGTTCTGGCCGCAACTCAAGAAAAACCATGAGACTTCCCCCTCGCCGCGAGAGGAGGCCCGATTGCCCTGCACTGCGTGCAGAGCAATTCCGTGTTCCACATCAAACGTGAAAGGAGACTGGATTTCCGTGATGGCACTCCAGGGAAAACCCAAGATCACTGTCTCAAGTCTAGAGGGATCCTGAGGTCACTGGAGCAACACGAAAGGGATCCGTGGACCCAAAATCAACTCGAGATGAGAGCTTAATCCCTCGCTTTGACTCAAGAGGAATATCAACTTTCCACAAGCATCTCAAGAGGAGGCTTCTCTCAGCTACAGGTATGTAAGAGGGACCCTGAATTTGTGGCCTCAAGTGGTATGGACACCGAGATGCTCTGACTCGAAGTAAGGTTGGATATCCCAAAAGTGAAATGATTGAAGGCTCGTCTTGCATCTCCCAAGACGAAGGGATGTCTGAATCCCCTGTGGAGACAACAGAGAAAGATCCAGTTCTCTGCATCATCGCGACCGGAGGCCTCACATCCTTTGAAAACTCGAGAGTTCCCCAGAGATCAATGCTTCCAAAGGAAACGATGCCTGACTCCTCTTGAAAATGGATAGGAGTCCCAGGATCCCTGTGGCACGTGGAAAGCGACCCTGGGTCTCCCGCCTCACGTGGAGACGCGTCCCAATTGCCATGCCAAGACTGGACGAGAATCCTGAGTTGTCCCTAGCACCTAGGCAGGAGTCCTCATGTCGCTGAACAAACACGTGTCTGGAAGGGCCCTGCCCGTCGTAACTCGAGAATATACCCCAGGTTCGGTCCGCAACTCAAGAAAAACCATGAGACTTCCCCCTCGCCGCGAGATGAGGCCCGATTCCCCTGCACTGCGTGTAGAGCAATTCCGTGTTCCACATCAAACGTGAAAGGAGCCTTGATTTCCTTGATGGCACTCCAGAGAAAACCCAAGATCACTGTCTCAAGTCTAGAGGGATCCTGAGGTCACTGGAGCATCACAAAAGGGCTCCGTGGACCCCAAATCAACTCGAGATGCGAGGTTAGTCCCTGGCTTCGACTCAAGAGGAATACCAGCTTTCCACAAGCACCTGAAGAGTAGGCTTCTCTCAGCTACAGGTATGTGAGAGGGACCCTGAGTTTGTGGCCTCAAGTGGAATGGGCACCAAGATGCTCTGACTCGAAGTAAGGCCGGATATCCCTGCAGTGAATTGAATGCACGCTCGTCTTGCATCTCTCAAGACGAAGGGATGTCTGAATCCCCTGTGGAGACCACAGAGAAAGACCGAGTTCTCCGCCTCATCGCGACCTGAGGCCTCACTTCCTTTGAAAACTCGAGAGGTCCGCGGAGATCAATGCTTCCAAAGGAGACGATGCCTGACTCCTCTTGAAAATGGATAGGAGTCCCAGCATCCCCGTGGCACGGGGAAAGGGACCCTGGGTCTCCTGCCTCAGGTGGAGACGCGTCCCAATTGCCATGCCAAGACTCGAGAAGAATCCCGAGGTGTCCCTCGCACCTAGCCAGGAGTCCTGACGTCGCTGAACAAACACTTGTCTGGAAGGGCCCTCCCCGTTGTAACTCGAGAATATACCCCAGGTTCCGGCCGCAACTCGAGAAAAACCATGAGACTTCCCCCTCGCAGCGAGATGAGTCCTGATTCCCCTGCACTGCGTGCAGAGCAATTCCGTGTTCCACATCAAACGTGAAAGGAGCCTTGATTTCCTTGATGGCACTCCAGAGAAAACCCAAGATCACTGTCTCAAGTCTAGAGGGATCCTGAGGTCACTGTAGCAACACGAAAGGGCTCCGTGGACCCCAAATCAACTCGAGATGAGAGCTTACTCCCTGGCTTCGACTCAAGAGGAATACCAACTTTCCACAAGCACCTCAAGAGGAGGCTTCTCTCAGCTACAGGTATGTGAGAGGGACCCTGAGTTTGTGGCCTCAAGTGGAATGGACACCGAGATGCTCTGACACGAAGTAAGGCCAGATATCCCTGCAGTGAATTGAATGCAGGCTCGTCTTGCATCTCCCAAGAAGAAGGGATGTCTGAGTCCCCTGTGGAGTCCACAGAGAAAGACCTAGTTCTCCTCCTCATCGCGACCGGAGCCCTCACATCCTTTGAAAACTCGAGAGGTCCGCGGAGATCAATGCTTCCCAAGGAGACGATACCTGACTCCTCTTGAAAATGGATAGGAGTCCCAGGATCCCTGTGGCACGTGGAAAGGGACCCTGGGTCTCCCGCCTCACGTGGAGACGTGTCCCAATTGCCATGCCAAGACTCGAGGAGAATCCCGAGGTGTCCCTAGCACCTAGGCAGGAGGCCTGACGTCGCTGAACAACACGTGTCTGGAAGGGCCCTCCCCGTCGTAACTCGAGAATATACCCCAGGTTCCGGCCCCAACTCGAGAAATACCATGAGACTTCCCCCTCGCCGCGAGATGAGTCCTGATTCCCCTGCACTGCGTGCAGAGCAATTCCGTATCCCACATCAAACGTGAAAAGAGCCTTGATTTCCTTGATGGCACTCCAGAGAAAACCCAAGATAACTTTTTCAAGTCTAGAGGGATCCTGAGGTCACTGTAGCAACACGAAAGGGCTCCGTGGACTCCAAATCAACACGAGATGAGAGCTTAGTCCCAGGCTTCGACTCAAGAGGAATACCAACTTTCCACATGCACCTCAAGAGGAGGCTTCTCTCAGCTCCAGGTATGTGAGAGGGACCCTGAGTTTGTGGCCTCAATTGGAATGGACACCGAGATGCTCTGACTCGAAGGAAGGCCGGATATCCCTGCCGTGAATTGAATGCAGGCTCGTCTTGCATCTCCCAAGAAGAAGGGATGTCTGAATCCCCTGTGGAGTCCACACAGAAAGACCTAGTTCTCCGCCTCATCGCGACCGGAAGCCTCACATCCTTTGAAAACTCGAGAGGTCCGCGGAGATCAATGCTTCCAAAGGAGTCGATGCCTGACTCCTCTTGAAAATGGATAGGAGGCCCAGGATCCCTGTGGCTCGTGGAAAGGGAACCTGGGTCTCCCGCCTCACGAGGAGACGCGTCCCAATTGGCATGCCAAGACTGGAGGAGAATCCCGAGTTGTCCCTCGCACCTAGGCAGGAGTCCAGAAGTCGCTGAACAAACACGTGTCTGGAGGGGCCCTCCCCGTCGTAACTCGAGAATATACCCCAGGTTCCGGCCGCAACTCGAGAAAAACCATGAGACTTCCCCGTCGCCGTGAGAAGAGGCCCGTTTGCCCTACACTGCGGGCAGAGAAATTCCGTGTTCCACATCGAACGAGAAAGGAGCCTTGATTTCCTTGATGGCACTCCAGAGAAAACCCAAGATCACTGTCTCAAGTCTAGAGGGATCCTGAGGTCACTGGAGCAACACGAAAGGGCTCCGTGAACCCCAAATCAACTCGAGATGAGAGCTTAGTCCCTGGCTTGGACTCAAGAGGAATACCAACTTTCCACAAGCACCTCAAGAGCAGGCTTCTCTCAGCTACAAGTATGTGAGAGGGACCCTGAGTTTGTGGCCTCAAGTGGAATGGACACCGAGATGCTCTGACTCGATGTAAGGCCGGATATCCCTGCAGTGAATTGAATGCAGGCTCGTCTTGCATCTCCCAAGATGAAGGGATGTCTGAATCAACATTGAAGACCACAGAGAAAGACCTAGTTCTCACCCTCATCGCGACCTGAGGCCTCACATCCTTTGAAAATTCAAGAGGTCCACAGAGATCAATGCTTCCAAAGGAGACGATGCCTGACTCATCTTGAAAATGGATAGGAGTCCCAGGATCCCTGTGCCACGTGGAGAGGGACCCTGGGTCTCCCGCCTCACGTGGAAACGCGTCCCAATTGCCATGCCAAGACTCGAGGAGAAAACCGAGGTGTCCCTCGCACCTAGGCAGGAGTCCTGACGTCGCTGACAAACACGTGTCTGGAAGGGCCCTCCCCGTCGTAAATCGAGAATATACACCAGGTTCAGGCCGCAACTCGAGAACAACCATGAGACTTCCCCCTCGCCGCGAGATGAGGCCCGATTCCCCTGCACTGCCTGCAAAGCAATTCCGTGTTCCACATCAAACTAGAAAGGCCCCTTGATTTCCTTGATGGCACTCCAGAGAAAACCCAAGATCACTGTCTCAAGTCTAGAGGGATCCTGAGGTCACTGGAGCAACAGGAAAGGGCTCCGTGGAGCCCAAATCAACTCGAGATGAGAGCTTAGTCCCTGGCTTCGACTCAAGAGGAATACCAACTTTCCACAAGCACCACAAGAGGAGGCTTCTCTCAACTACAGGTATGTGAGAGGGACCCTGAGTTTGTGGCCTCAAGTGGAATGGACACCGAGATGCTCTGACTCAAAGTAAGGCCGGATATCCCTACAGTGAATTGAATGCAGGCTCGTCTTGCATCTCCCAAGACGAACGGATGTCTGAATCCCCTGTGGAGACCACAGAGAAGACCTAGTTCTCCGCCTCATCGCGACCGGAGGCCTCACATCCTTTGAAAACTCGAGAGGTCCGCGGAGATCAATGCTTCCAAAGGAGACGATGCCTGACTCCTCTTGGAAATGGATAGGAGTCCCAGGATCCATGTGGCACATGGAAAGGGAACCTGGGTCTCCCGCCTCACGTGGAGACGCGTCCCAATTGCCATGCCAAGACTCGAGGAGAATCCCGAGGTGTCCCTCGCACCTAGGCAGGTGTCCTGACGTTGCTGAACAAATAAATATCTGGAATTGCCCTCCCCGTCGTAACTCGAGAATATACACCAGGTTCCGGCCGCAACTCGAGAAAAACCATGAGACTTCCAGCTCGCCGCGAGATGAGGCCCGATTCCCCTGCACTGCGTGCAGAGCAATTCCTTGTTCCACATCAAACGTGAAAGGAGCCTTGATTTCCTTGATGGCACTCCAGAGAAAACAAAAGATCACTGTCTCAAGTCTAGAGGGATCCTGAGGTCACTGGAGCAACACGACAGGGCTCCGTGGACCCCAAATCTACTCGAGATGAGAGCTTAGTCCCTGGCTTCGAATCAAGAGGAATTCCAACTTTCCACAAGCACCTCAAGAGGAGTCTTCTCTCAGCCAGAGGTATGTGACAGGGACCCTGAGTTTGTGGCCTCATGTGGAATGGACAACGAGATGCACTGATTCGAAGTAAGGCCGGAGATCCCAGCAGTGAATTGAATGCAGGCTCGTCTTGCATCTCCCACGATGAAGGGATGTCTGAATCCCCTGGGGAGACCACAGAGAAAGACCTAGTTCTCCGCCTCATCGGGACCGGAGGCCTCACATCCTTTGAAAACTCGAGAGGTCCGCGGAGATCAATGCTTCCAAAGGAGACGATGCCTGACTCCTCTTGAAAATGGATAGGAGTCCCAGGATCCCTGTGGCACGTGGAAAGGGACCCTGGGTCTCCCGCCTCACGTGGAGACGCGTCCCAATTGCCATGCCAAGACTCGAGGAGAATACCGAGGTGTCCCTCGCACCTAGGCAGGAGTCCTGACGTCGCTGAACAAACACGTGTCTGGAAGGGCCCTCCCCGTCGTAACTCGAGAATATACCCCAGGTTCCGGCCGCAACTCGAGAAAAACCATGAGACGTCCCCCTCGGCGCGAAATGAGGCCCGATTCCCCTGCACTGCATGCAGAGCAATTCCTTGTTCCACATCAAACGTGAAAGGAGCCTTGATTTCCTTGATGGCACTCCAGAGAAAACCCAAGATCCCTGTCTCAAGTCTAGAGGGATCCTGAGGTCACTGGAGCAACAGGAAAGGGTTCCGTGGACCCCAAATCAACTCGAGATAAGAGCTTAGTCCCTGGCTTCGACTCAAGTGGAATACCAACTTTCCACAAGCACCTCAAGAGGAGGCTTCTCTCAGCTACAGGTATGTGAGAGGGACCCTGAGTTTGTGGCCTCAAGTCGAATGGACACCGAGATGCTCTGACTCGAAGTAAGGCCAGATATCCCTGCAGTGAATTAAGCGCAGGCTCGTCTTCCATCTCCCAAGACGAAGTGATGTCTGAATCCCTTGTGGAGACCACAGAGAAAGACCTAGTTCTCCGCCTCATCGAGACCGGGGGCCTCACATACTTTGAAAACTCGAGAGGTCTGTGGAGATCATTGCTTCCAAAGAGACGATGCCTGACTCCCCTCGAAAATGGATAGGAGTCCCAGGATCACTGTGGCACGTGAAAAGGGAACCTGGGTCTCCCGCCTCATGAAAGACGCGTCCCAAATGCCATGCCAAGACTTTAGGAGAATCCGAAGGTGTCCCTCGCACCTATCACGTGTCTGGAAGGGTCCTCCATGTCGAACCTCGAGAATATACTCCAGGTTCCCGCCGCAACTCGAGAAAAACCATGAGACTTCCCCCTCTTCGCGAGATGAGGCCCGATTCCCCTGCACGGCGTGCAGAGCAATTCCGTGTTACACATCAAACGTGAGAGGAGCCTTGATTTCCTTGATGGCACTCCAGAGAAAACCCAAGATCACTGTCTCAAGTCTAGAGGGATCCTGAGGTCACTGGAGCAAGACGAAAGGGCTCCATGGAAACTAAATCAACTCGAGATGAGAGCTTAGTCCCTGGTTTCGACTCAAGAGGAATACCAACTTTCCACAAGCACCTCAAGAGGAGGCTTCTCTCAGCTACAGGTATGTGAGCGGGACCCTGAGTTAGTGGCCTCAAGTGGAATGGACACCGAGATGCTCTGACTCGAAGTAAGGCCGGATATCCCTGCAGTGAATTGAATGCAGGCTCGTCTTGCATCTCCCAAGACGAAGGGATGTCTGAATCCCCTGTGGAGACCACAGAGAAAGACCTAGTTCTCCGCATCATCGCGACAGGAGGCCTCACATCCTTTGAAAACTCGAGAGTTCCGCGGAGATCAATGCTTCCAAAGGAGAGGATGCCTGACTCCTCTTGAAAATGGATAGGAGTCCCAGGATCCCTGTGGCACGTCGAAAGGGACGCTGGGATTCCCGCCTCACGTGGAGACACGTCCCAATTGCCATGCCAAGACTCGAGGAGAATCCCGAGGTGTCCCTCGCACCTAGGCAGGAGTCCTGACGTCGCTGAACAAACACGTGTCTGGAAGGGCCCTCCCGTCGTAACTCGAGAATATACCCCAGGTTCCGGCCGAAACTAGAGAAAAACCATGAGACTTCCCACTCGCCGCGAGATGAGGCCCGATTCCCCTGCACTGCGTGCAGAGCAATTCCGTGTTCCACATCAAACGTGAAAGGAGCCTTGATTTCCTTGATGGCACTCCAGAGAAAACCCAAGATCACTGTCTCAAGTCTAGAGGGATCCTGAGATCACTGGATCAACACCAAAGGTCTGGGTGGACCCAAAATCAACTCGAGATGAGAGCTTACTCCCTGGCTTCGACTCAAGAGGAATACCAACTTTCCACAAGCACCTCAAGAGGAGGCTTCTCTCAGCTACAGGTATGTGAGAGGGACCCTGAATGTGTGGCCTCAAGTGGAATGTACACCGAGATGCTCTGACTCGAAGTAAGGCCGGATATCCCTTCAGTGAATTTAATGCCGGCTGGTCTTGAATCTCCCAAGTCGAAGGGATGTCTGAATCCCCTGTGGAGACCACAGAGAAAGACCTAGTTCTCCGCCTCATCGCGAACGGAGGCCTCACATCCTTTGAAAACTCAAGAGGTCCGCGGAGATCAATGCTTCCAAAGGAGATGATGCCTGACTCCTTTTGAAAATAGTTAGGAGTCCCAGGATCTGTGTGGCACGTGGAAAGGGACACTGGGTCTCCCGACTCACGTTGAGAGGAGTCCCAATTGCCATGCCAAGACTCGAGGAGAATCCCGAAGTGTCCCTCCCACCTAGGCAGGAGTCCTGACATCGCTGAACAAACACGTGTCTGGAAGGGCCCTCACTATCGTAACTCGAGAATATACCTCAGGTTCCGGCCGCAACTCGAGAAAAACCATGAGACTTCCCACTCGCCGAGAGATGAGGCCCGATTCCCCTGCACTGCGTGCAGAGCAATTCCGTGTTCCACATCAGACGTGAAAGGAGCCTTGATTTCCTTGATGGCACTCCAGAGAAAACCCAAGATCACTGTCTCAAGTCTAGAGGGATCCTGAGGTCACTGGAGCAACACGAAAGGGCTATGTGGACCCCAAATCAACTCGAGATGAGAGTTTAGTCCCTGTCTTCGACTCAAGAGGAATACCAACTTTCCACAAGCACCTCAAGAGGAGGCTTCTCTCAGCTACAAGTATGTGAGCGGGACCCTGAGTTAGTGGCCTCAAGTGGAATGGACACCGAGATGCTCTGACTCGAAGTAAGGCCGGATATCCCTGCAGTGAATTGAATGCAGGCTCATCTTGCATCTCCCAAGACGAAGGGATGTCTGATTCCCCTGTGGAGACCACAGAGAAAGACCTAGTTCTCCGCCTCATCGCGATCGGAGGCCTCACATCCTTTGAAAACTCGAGAGGTCCGCAGAGATCAATGCTTCCAAAGGAGACGATGCCTGACTCCTCTTGAAAATGGATAGGAGTCCCAGGATCCCTGTGGCACGTGGAAAGGGACCCTGGGTCTCCCGCCTCACGTGGAGACGCGTCCCAATTGCCATGCCAAGACTCGAGGAGAATCCCGAGGTGTCCCTCGCACCTAGGACCGAGTCCTGACGTCGCTGAACTAACACGTGTCTGGAAGGGCCCTCCCCGTCGTAACTCGAGAATATACACCAGGTTCTGGCCGCAACTCGAGAAAAACCATGAGACTTCCCCCTCGCCACGAGATGAGGCCCGATTCCCCTGCACTGTGTGCAGAGCAATTCCGTGTTCCACATCAAACGTGAAAGGAGCCTTGATATCCTTAATGGCACTCCAGAGAGAACTGATCACTGTCTCAAGTCTAGAGGGATCCTGAGCTCACTGTAGCAACAAGAAAGGGCTCCGTGGACGCCAAATCAACTCGAGATGAGAGCTTAGTCCCTGGTTTCGACTCAAGAGGAATACCAACTTTCCACAAGCACCTCAAGAGGAGGCTTCTCTCAGCTACAGGTATGTCAGAGGGCCCCTGAGTTTTTGGCCTCAAGTGGAATGGACACCGAGATGCTCTGACTCGAATAAGGCCGGATATCCCTGCAGTGAATTGAATGCAGGCTCGTCCCGCATCTCCCAAGACGAAGGGTTGTAGGAATCCCCTGTGGAGACCACAGAGAAAGACCTAGTCCTCCGCCTCCTCGCGACCGGAGGCCTCGTATCCTTTGAAAACTCGAGAGGTCCGTTGAGATCAATGCTTCCGAAGGAGACGATGCCTGACTCCTCTTGAAAATGGATAGGAGTCCCAGGATATCTGTGCCACGTGGAAAGGGACCCTGGGTCTCCCGCCTCACGTGGAGACGCGTCCCAATTGCAATGCCAAGACTCGAGGAGAATCCAGAGGTGTCCCTCGCACCTAGGCAGGAGTCCTGAAGTCGCTGAACAAACACGTGTCTGGAAGGGTCCTCCCCGTCGTAAGTCGAGAATATACCCCAGGTTCCGGACGCAACTCGAGAAAAACCATGAGAATTCCCCCTCGCCGCGAGATGAGGCCCGATTCCACTGCAGTGCGTGCAGAGCAATACCGTGTACCACATTAAACGTGAAAGGAGCCTTGATTTCCTTGATGGCACTCCAGAGAAAACCCAAGATCACTGTCTCAAGTCTAGAGGGATCCTGAGGTCACTGGAGCAACACGAAAGGGCTCCGTGGACCCCAAATCAACTCGAGATGAGAGCTTAGTCCCTGGCTTCGACTCAAGAGGAATACCAACTTTTCACAAGCACCTCAAGAGGAGGCTTCTCTCAGCTACAGGTAAGTGAGAGGGACCCTGAGTTTGTGGCCTCAAGCGGAATAGACACCGAGATGCTGTGACTCGAAGTAAGGCCGGATATCCCTGCAGTGAATTGAATTCAGGCTCGTCTTGCATCTCCCAAGACAAGGGATGTCTGAATGCCCTGTGGAGACCACAGAGAAAGACCTAATTTTCCGCCTCATTGCGACCGGAGGCCTCACATCCTTTGAAAACTCGAGAGGATCGCGGAGATCAGTGCTTCCAAAGGAGTCGATGCCTGACTCCTCTTGAAAATGGATAGGAGTCCCAGGATCCCTGTGGCACGTGGAAAGGGACACTGGGTCTCCCGCCTCACGTGGAGACGCGTCCCAATTGCCATGCCAAGACTCGAGGAGAATCCCGAGGTGTCCCTCGCACCTAGGCAGGAGTCCTGACGTCGCTGAACAAACACGTGTCTGGAAGGGCCCTCCCCGTCGTAACTCGAGAATATACCCCAGGTTCCGGCCGCAACTCGAGAAAAACCATGAGACTGCCCCCTCGCCGCGAGATGAGGCCCGATTCCCCTGCACTGCGTGCAGAGCAATTCCGTGTACCACATCAAACGTGAAAGGAGCCTTGATTTCCTTGGTGGCACTCCAGAGAAAACCCAAGATCACTGTCTCAAGTCTAGAGGGATCCTGAGATCACTGGAGCAACACCAAAGGTCTGGGTGGACCCCAAATCAACTCGAGATGAGAGCTTACTCCCTGGCTTCGACTCAAGAGGAATACCAACTTTCCACAAGCACCTCAAGAGGAGGCTTCTCTCAGCTACAGGTATGTGAGAGGGACCCTGAATGTGTGGCCTCAAGTGGAATGGACACCGAGATGCTCTGACTCGAACTAAGGCCGGATATCCCTTCAGTGAATTGAATGCCGGCTGGTCTTAAATCTCCCAAGTCGAAGGGATGTCTGAATCCCCTGTGGAGACCACAGAGAAAGACCTAGTTCTCCGCCTCATCGCGAACTGAGTCCTCACATCCTTTGAAAACTCAAGAGGTCCGCGGAGATCAATGCTTCCAAAGGAGACGATGCCTGACTCCTCTTGAAAATGGATAGGAGTCCCAGGATCTGTGTGGCACGTGGAAAGGGACACTGGGTCTCCCGACTCACGTGGAGAGGCGTCCCAATTGCCATGCCAAGACTCGAGAAGAATCCCGAGGTGTCCCTCGCACCTAGGCAGGAGTCCTGACATCGCTGAACAAACACGTGTCTGGAAGGGCCCTCCCTATTGTAACTCGAGAATATACCTCAGGTTCCGGCCGCAACTCGAGAAAAACAATGAGACTTCCCACTCGCCGCGAGATGAGGCCCGATTCCCCTGCACTGCGTGCAGAGCAATTCCGTGTTCCACATCAAACGTGAAAGGAGCCTTGATTTCCTTGATGGCACTCCAGAGAAAACCCAAGATTACTGTCTCAAGTCTAGAGGGATCCTGAGGTCACTGGAGCAATACGTAAGGGCTATGTGGACCCCAAATCAACTCGAGATGAGAGCTTAGTCCCTGGCTTCGACTCAAGAGGAATACCAACTTTCCACAAGCACCTCAAGAGGAGGCTTCTCTCAGCTACCGGTATGTGAGAGGGACCCTGAGTGTGTGGCCTCAAGTGGAATGGACACCGAGATGCTCTGACTCGAACTAAGGCTGGATATCCTTGCAGTGAATTGAATGCAGGCTCGTCTTGCATCTCCCAAGACGAAGGGATGTCTGAATCCCCTGTGGAGACCACAGAGAAAGACCTAGTCCTCCGCTTCATCGCGACCGGAGGCCTCACATCCTTTGAAAACTCGAGAGGTCCGCGGAGATCAATGCTTCCAAAGGAGACAATGCCTGACTCCTCTTGAAAATGGATAGGAGTCCCAGGATCCCTGTGCCACGTGGAAAGGGACCCTGGGTCTCCCGCCTCACGGGGAGACGCGTCCCAATTGCCATGCCAAGACTTGAGGAGAATCCCGAGGTGTCCCTCGCACCTAGGCAGGAGTCCTGACGTCGCTGAACAAACACGTGTCAGGAAGGGCCCTCCCCGTCGTAACTCGAGAATATACCCCAGTTTCTGGCCGCAACTCGAGAAAAAGCATGAGACTTCCCCCTCGCCGCGAGATGAGGCCTGATTCCCCTGCACTGCGTGCAGAGCAATTCCGTGTTCCACATCAAACGTGAAAGGAGCCTTGATTTCCTTGATGGCACTCCAGAGAAAATCCAAGATAACTGTCTGAAGTCTAGAGGGATCCTGAGGTCACTGGAGCAACACGAAAGGGCTCCGTGGACCCCAAATCAACTCGAGATGAGAGCTTAGTCCCTGGCTTCGACTCAAGAGGAATACCAACTTTCCACAAGCACCTCAAGAGGAGGCTTCTCTCAGCTACAGGTATGTGAGAGGGACCCTGAGTTTGTGGCCTCAAGTGGAATGGACACCGATATGCTCTGACTCGAAGTTCGGCCGGATATCACTACAGTGAATTGAATGCAGGCACGTCTTGCATCTCCCAAGACAAAGGGATGTCTGAATTACCTGTGGAGACCACAGAGAAAGACCTAGATCTCCGCCTCATCGCGACCGGAGGCCTCACATCCTTTGAAAACTCGAGAGGTCCGCGGAGATCAATGCTTCCAAAGGAGACGATGCCTGACTCCTCTTGAAAATGGATAGGAGTCCCAGGATCCCTGTGGCACGTGGGAAGGGACCCTGGGTCTCCCGCCTCACGTGGATACGCGTCCCAATTGCCATGCCAAGACTCGAGGAGAATCCTGAGGTGTCCCTCGCACCTAGGCAGGAGTCCTGACGTCGCTGAACAAACACGTGTCTGGAAGGGCCCTCCCCGTCCTAACTCGAGAATATACCACAGGTTCCGTCCGCAACTCGAGAAAAACCATGAGACTTCCCCATCGCCGCGAGATGAGGCCCGATTCCCCTGC
Source organism: Dama dama (assembly GCF_033118175.1). Classification (NCBI taxonomy): domain Eukaryota; kingdom Metazoa; phylum Chordata; class Mammalia; order Artiodactyla; family Cervidae; genus Dama; species Dama dama. The sequence continues at coordinate 433,791 of NW_026870954.1, read as the reverse complement.
ACTGCATTCAGAGCAATTCCGTGTTCCACATCAAACGTGAAAGGAGGCTTGATTTCCTTGATGGCACTCCAGAGAAAACCCAAGATCACTGTCTCAAGTCTAGAGGGATCCTGAGGTCACTGAGGCAACACGAAAGGGCTCTGTGGACCCCAAATCAACTCGAGATGAGAGCTTAGTCCCTGGCTTCGACTCAAGAGGAATACCAACTTTCCACAAGCACCTCAAGAGGAGGCTTCTCTCAGGTACAAGTATGTGAGAGGGACCCTGAGTTTGTGGCCTCAAGTGGAATGGACACCGAGATGCTCTGACTCGAAGTAAGGCCGGATATCCCTGCAGTGAATTGAATGCAGGCTCGTCTTGCATCTCCCAAGACGAAGGGATGTCTGAATCCCCTGTGGAGACCACAGAGAAAGACCTAGTCCTCCGCCTCATCGAGACCGGAGGCCTCACATCCTTTGAAAACTCGAGAGGTCCGCGGAGATCAATGCTTCCAAAGGAGACGATGCCTGACTCCTCTTGAAAATGGATAGGCGTCCCAGGATCCCTGTGGCATGTGGTAAGGGACCCTGGGTCTCCCGCCTCACGTGGATACGCGTCCCAATTGCCATGCCAAGACTCGAGGAGAATCCCGAGGTGTCCCTCGCACCTAGGCAGGAGTCCTGACGTCGCTGAACAAACACGTGTCTGGAAGGGCCCTCCCCGTCCTAACTCGAGAATATTCCACAGGTTCCGTCCGCAACTCGAGAAAAACCATGAGACTTCCCCCTCGCCGCGAGATGAGGCCCGATTCCCCTGAACTGCATGCAGAGCAATTCCGTGTTCCACATCAAACGTGAAAGGAGCCTTGATTTTATTGATGGCACTCCAGAGAAAATCCAAGATCACTGTCTCAAGTCTAGAGGGATCCTGAGGTCATTGGAGCAACAAGAAAGGGCTCCCTCGACCCCAAATCAACTCGAGATGAGAGCTTAGTCCCTGGCTTCGACTCAAGAGGAATACCAACATTCCACAAGCACCTCAAGAGGAGGCTTCTCTCAGCTCCAGGTATGTGAGAGGGACCCTGAGTTTGTGGCCTCAAGTGGAATGGACACCGAGATGCTCTGACTCGAAGTAAGGCCGGATATCCCTGCAGTGAATTGAATGCAGGCTCGTCTTGCATCTCCCAAGACGAAGGGATGTCTGATTCCCCTGTGGAGACCACAGAGAAAGACCTAGTTCTCCGCCTCATCGCGATCGGAGGCCTCACATCCTTTGAAAACTCGAGAGGTCCGCGGAGATCAATGCTTCCAAAGGAGACGATGCCTGACTCCTCTTGAAAATGGATAGGAGTCCCAGGATCCCTGTGGCACGTGAAAAGGGACCCTGGGTCTCCCGCCTCACGTGGAGACGCGTCCCAATTGCCATGCCAAGACTCGAGGAGAATCCCGAGGTGTCCCTCGCACCTAGGACCGAGTCCTGACGTCGCTGAACTAACACGTGTCTGGAAGGGCCCTCCCCGTCGTAACTCGAGAATATATCCCAGGTTCCGGCCGCAACTCGAGAAAAACCATGAGACTTCCCCCTCGCCGCGAGATGAGGCCCGATTCCCCTGCACTGCATGCAGAGCAATTCCGGGTTCCACATCAAACGTGAAAGGAGCCTTGATTTCCTTGATGGCACTCCAGAGAAACCCCAAGATTACTGTCTCAAGTCTAGAGGGATCCTGAGGTCACTGTAGCAAGACGAAAGGGCTCCGTGGACCCCAAATCAACTCGAGATGAGAGCTCAGTCCCTGGCTGCGACTCAAGTGGAATACCAACTTTCCACAAGCACCTCAAGAGGAGGCTTGTCTCAGCTACAGGAATGTGAGAGGGATCCTGAGTTTTTGGCCTCAAGTGGAATGGACACCGAGAAGCTCTGACTCGAAGTAAGGCCGGATATCCCTGCAGTGAATTGAATGCAGGCTCGTCTTGCATCTCCAAAGACGAAGGGAAGTCTGAATCCCCAGTGGAGACCACAGAGAAAGACCTAGTTCTCTGCCTCATCGCGACCGGAGGCCTCACATCCTTTGAAAACTCGAGAGGTCCATGGAGATCAATGCTTCCAAAGGAGACGATTCTTGAGTCCTCTTGGAAATGGATAGGATTCCCCGGATCCCTGTGGCAAGTGCAAAGGGACCCTGGGTCCCCCGCCTCATGTGGAGACGCGACCCAAATGCCATTCCAAGACTCGAGGAGAATCCCGAGTTGTCCCTCGCACCTAGGCAGGAGTCCTGACGTCGCTGAACAAACACGTGTCTGGAAGGGCCCTCCCCGTCGTAACTCGCGAATATACCCCAGGTTCCGGCCGCAACTCGAGAAAAACCATGAGACTTCACCCTCGCCACGAGATGAGGCCCAATTCCCCTGCACTGCATGCAGAGCAATTCCGTGTTCCACATCAAACGAGAAAGGAGCCTTGATTTCCTTGATGCCACTCCAGAGAAAACCCAAGATCACTGTCTCAAGTCTAGAGGGATCCTGAGGTCACTGGAGCAACAAAGAAGGGCTCCGTGGACCCCAAATCAACTCGAGATGAGAGCTTAGTCCCTGGCTTCGACTCAAGAGGAATACCAACTTTCCACAAGCACCTCAAGAGGAGGCTTCTCTCAGCTACAGGTATGTGAGAGGGACCCTGAGTTTGTGGCCTCAAGTGGAATGGCCACCGAGATGCTCTGACTCGAAGTAAGCCCGGATATCCCTGCAGTGAATTGAATGCAGGCTCGTCTTGCATCTCCCAAGACGAAGGGATGTCTGAATCCACTGTGGAGACCACAGAGAAAACCTAGTTCTCCGCCTCATCGCGACCGGAGGCCTCTAATCCTTTGAAAACTCGAGAGGTCCGCGGAGATCAAGGCTTCCAAAGGAGACGATGCCTGACTCCTCTTGAAAATGGATAGGAGTCCCAGGATCCCTGTGGCACGTGGAAAGGGACCCTGGGTCTCCCGCCTCACGTGGAGACGCGTGCCAATTGCCATGCCAAGACTCGAGGAGTATCCCAAGGTGTCCCTCGCACCTAGGCAGGAGTCCTGACGTCGCTGAACAAACACGTGTCTGGAAGGGCCCTCCCCGACGTAACTCGAGAATATACCTCACGTTCCGGCCGCAACTCGAGAAAAACCGTGAGACTTCCCCCTCGCCAGGAGATGAGTCCCGATTCCGCTACACTGCATGCAGAGCAATTCCGTATCCCAGATCAAACGTGAAAAGAGCCTTGATTTCCTTGATGGCACTCCAGAGAAAACCCAAGATCACAGACTCAAGTCTAGAGGGATCCTGAGGTCACTGTAGCAACACGAAAGGGCTCTGCAGACCGAAATCAACTCGAGATGTGAGGTTAGTCCCTGGATTCGACTCAAGAGGAATACCAACTTTCCACAAGCACCTCAGGGGAGGCTTCTCTCAGCTACAGGTATGTGAGAGGGACCCTGAGTTTGTGGCCTCAAGTGGAATGAACACCGAGATGCTCTGACTCAAAGTAAGGACGGATATCCCTGCAGTGAATTGAATGCAGGATCGTCTTGCATCTCCCAAGACGAAGGGATGTCTGCATCCCCTGTGGAGACCAGAGAGAAAGACCTAGTTCTCCGCCTCATCGCTGACGGAGGCCTCACATCCTTTGAAAACTCGAGAGGTCCGCGGAGATCAATGCTTCCAAAGGAGACGATGCCTGACTCCTCTTGAAAATGGATAGGAGTCCCAGGATCCCTGTGGCACGTGGAAAGGGACCCTGGGTCTCCCGCCTCACGTGGAGACGCGTCCCAATTGCCATGCCAAGACTCCAGGAGAATCCCGAGGTGTCCCTCGCACCTAGGAAGGAGTCCTGACGTCGCTGAACAAACACGTGTCTGGAAGGGCCCTCCCCGTCGTATCTCGAGAATATACCCCAGGTTCCGGCCTAAACTCGAGAAAAACCATGCGACTTCCCCCTCGCCGCGAGATGAGGCCCGATTTCCCTGCGCTGCATGCAGAGCAATTCCGTGTTCCACATCAAACGTGAAAGGAGCCTTGATTTCCTTGATGGCACTCCAGAGAAACCCCAAGATCACTGTCTCAAGTCTAGAGGGATACTGAGGTCACTGGAGCAACACGAAAGGGCTCCGTGGACCCCAAATCAACTCGAGATGAGAGCTTAGTCCCTGGCTTCGACTCAAGAGGAATACCAACTTTCCACAAGCACCTCAAGAGGAGGCTTCTCTAAGCTATAGGTATGTGAGAGGGACCCTGAGTTTGTGGCCTCAAGTGGAATGGACACCGAGTTGCTCTGAATTGAAGTAAGGCCGGATATCCCTGCAGTGAATTGAATGCAGGCTCGTCTTGCATCTCCCAAGACGAAGGGATGTCTGCATCCCCTGTGGAGACCACAGAGAAAGACCTAGTTCTCCGCCTCATCGCGACCGGAGGCCTCACATCATTTGAAAACTCGAGAGGTCCGCGGAGATCAATGGTTCCAAAGGAGACGATGCCTGACTCCTCTTGAAAATGGATAGGAGTCCCAGGATCCATGTGGCACGTGGAAAGGGACCCTGGGTCTCCCGCCCCACGTGGAGACGCATCCCAATTGCCATGCCAAGACTCGAGGAGAATCCCGAGGTGTACCTCGCAACTAGGCTGGAGTCCAGATGTCGCTGAACAAACACTTGTCTGGAAGGGCCCTCCCCATCGTAACTCGAGAATATACCCCAGGTTCTGGCCGCAACTCGAGAAAAACCATGAGACTTCCCCCTCGCCGCGAGAGGAGGCCCGATTCCCCTGCACTGCGTGCAGAGCAATTCCGTGTTCCACATCAAACGTGAAAGGAGACTTGATTTCCGTGATGGCACTCCAGGGAAAACCCAAGATCACTGTCTCAAGTCTAGAGGGATCCTGAGGTCACTGGAGCAACACGAAAGGGATCCGTGGACCCCCAAATCAACTCGAGATGAGAGCTTAGTCCCTCGATTTGACTCAAGAGGAATATCAACTTTCCACAAGCACCTCAAGAGGAGGCTTCTCTCAGCTTCAGGTATGTAAGAGGGACCCTGAATTTGTGGCCTCAAGTGGTATGGACACCGAGATGCTCTGACTCGAAGTAAGGCTGGATATCCCAACAGTGAAATGAATGCAGGCTCGTCTTGCATCTCCCAAGACGAAGGGATGTCTGAATCCCCTGTGGAGACAACAGAGAAAGACCCAGTTCTCTGCATCATCGCGACCGGAGGCCTCACATCCTTTGAAAACTCGAGAGGTCCGCAGAGATCAATGCTTCCAAAGGAGACGATGCCTGACTCCTCTTGAAAATGGATAGGAGTCCCAGGATCCCTGTGGCACGTGGAAATGGACCCTGGGTCTCCCGCCTCACGTGGAGATGCGTCCCAATTGCCATGCAAAGACTGGAGGAGAATCCCGAGGTGTCCCTCGCACCTAGGCAGGAGTCCTGACGTCGCTGAACAAACACGTCTCTGAACAAACACGTCTCTGGAAGGGCCCTCCCCGTCGTAACTCGAGAATATACCACAGGTTCCGGCCGCAACTCGAGAAAAACCATGAGACTTCCCCCTCGCCGCGAGATGAGGCCCGATTCCCCTGCACTGCGTGCAGAGCAATTCCGTGTTCCACATCAAACGTGAAAGGAGCCTTGATTTCCTTGATGGCACTCCAGGGAAAACCCAAGATCACTGTCTCAAGTCTAGAGGGATCCTGAGGTCACTGGAGCAACACGAAAGGGCTCCGTGGACCCCAAGTCAACTCGAGATGAGAGCTTAGTCCTTGGCTTCGACTCAAGAGGAACACCAACTTTCCACAAGCACCTCAAGAGGAGGCTTCTCTCAGCTACAGGTATGTGACAGGGCCCCTGAGTTTGTGGCCTCAAGTGGAATGGACACCGAGATGCTCTGACTTGAAGTAAGGCCGGATATCCCTGCAGTGAATTGAATGCAGGCTCGTCTTGCATCTCCCAAGACGAAGGGATGTCTGAATCCCCTGTGGAGACCACAGAGAAAGACCTAGTCCTCCGCCTCAACGCGACCGGAGGCCTCACATCCTTTGAAAACTCGAGAGGTCTGCGGAGATCAATGCATCCAAAGGAGACAATGCGAGACTCCTTTTGAAAATGGATAGGAGTCCTAGGATCCCTGTGGGACGAGGAAAGGGACCCTGGGTCCCCCGCCTCACGTGGAGACGCGTCCCAAATGCCATGCCAAGACTCCAGGAGAATCCCGAGGTGTCCCTCGCACCTAGGCAGGAGTCCTGACGTCGCTGAACAAAACGTGTCTGGAAGGGCCCTCCCCGTCGTAAGTCGAGAATATATCCCAGGTTCTGGCCGCAACTCGAGAAAAACCATGGGACTTCCCCCTCGCCGCGAGATGAGGCCCGATTCCCCTGAACTGCGTGCAGAACAATTCCGTGTTCCACATCAAACGTGAAAGGAGCCTTGATTTCCTTGATGGCACTCCAGGGAAAACCCAAGATCACTGTCTCAAGTCTAGAGGGATCCTGAGGTCACTGGAGCAACACGAAAGGGCTCCGTGGACCCCAAGTCAACTCGAGATGAGAGCTTAGTCCTTGGCTTCGACTCAAGAGGAACACCAACTTTTCACAAGCACCTCAAGAGGAGGCTTCTCTCAGCTACAGGTATGTGAGAGAGACCCTGAGTTTGTGGCATCAAGTGGAATGGACACCAAGATGCTCTGATTCGAAGTAAGGCCGGATATCCCTGCAGTGAATTGAATGCAGGCTCGTCTTGCATCTCCCAAGACGAAGGGATGTCTGAATCCCCTGTGGAGACCACAGAGAAAGACCTAGTCCTCCGCCTCATCGCGACCAGAGGCCTCACATCCTTTGAAAACTCGAAAGGTTTGCTGAGATCAATGCTTCCAAAGGAGACGATGCCTGACTCCTCTTGAAAATGGATAGGAGTCCCAGGATCCCTGTGGCACGTGGAAAGGGACACAAGTTCCCCCGCCTCACGTGGAGACGCGTCCCAATTGCCATGCCAAGACTCGAGGAGAATCCCGAGGTGTCCCTCGCACCTAGGCAGGAGTCCTGACGTCGCTGAACAAACACGTGACTGGAAGGGCCCTCCCCGTCGTAACTCGAGAATATTCCCCAGTTCCGGCCGCAACTTGAGAAAAACCATGAGACTTCCCCTCACTGCGAGATGAGGCTCGATTCCCCTGCACTGCGTGCAGAGCAATTCCGTGTTCCACATCAAACGTGAAAGGAGCCTTGATTTCCTTGATGGCACTCCAGAGAAAACCCAAGATCACTGTCTCAAGTCTAGAGGGATCCTGAGGTCATTGGCGCAACACGCAAGGGCTCCGTGGACCCCAAATCAACTCGAGATGAGAGCTTAGTCCCTGGCTTCGACTCAAGAGGAATACCAACTTTCCACAAGCACCTTAAGTGGAGGCTTCTCTCAGCTACAGGTATGTGAGAGGGACCATGGGTTTGTGGCCTCAAGTGGAATGGACACCGAGATGCTCTGACTTGAAGTAAGGCCAGATATCCCTGCAGTGAATTGAATGCAGGCTCGTCTTGCATCTCCCAAGATGAAGGGATGTCTGAATCCCCTGTGGAGACAAAAGAGGAAGACCTAGTCCTCCGCCTCATCGCGACCAGAGGCCTCACATCCTTTGAAAATTCGAGAGGTCTGCGGAGATCAATGCTTCCAAAGGAGACGATGCCTGACTCCTCTTGAAAATGGATAGGTGTCCCAGGATCCCTGTCGCACGTGGAAAGGGACCCTGGGTCCCCGCCTCACGTGGAGACGCGTCCCAATTGCCATGCCAAGACTCGAGGAGAATCCAGAGGTTCCCTCGCACCTAGACACGAGTCCTGACGTCGCTGAATAAACACGTGTATGGAAGGGCCCTCCCCGTCGTAACTCGAGAATATACCCCAGGTTCCGGCCGCAACTCGAGAAAAACCATGAGACTTCCCCCTCGCCGCGAGATGAGGCCCTTTTTCACTGCACTGTGTGCAGAGCAATTCCGTATCCCATATCAAACATGAAATGAGGCTTGATTTCCTTGATGGCACTTCAGAGAAAAAGCAAGATCACTGTCTCAACTCTAGAGGGATCCTGAGGTCACTGTAGCAACACGAAAGGGCTCCGTGGACCCCAAATCAACTCGAGATGAGAGCTTAGTCCCTGGCTTCGACTCAAGAGGAATACGAACTTCCCACAAGCACCTCAAGAGGAGGCTTCTCTCAGCTACAGGTACGTGAGAGGGACCCTGAGTTTGTGGCCTCAAGTGGAATGGACACCGAGATGCTCTGACTCGAAGTAAGGCCGTATATCCCTGCAGTGAATTGAATGCAGGCTCGTCTTGAATCTCCCAAGACGAAGGGATGTCTCAATCACCTGTGGAGACCACAGAGAAAGACCTAGTTCTCCGCCTCTTCGCGACCGGTGGCCTCACATCCTTTGAAAACTCGAGAGGTCCGCGGAGATCAATGCTTTCAAAGGAGACGATGCCTGACTCCTCTTGCAAATGGATAGGAGTCCCAGGATCCCTGTGGCACGTGGAAAGGGACACTGGGTCTCCCGCCTCACGTGGAGACGCGTCCCAATTGCCATGCCAAGACTCGTGGAGAATCCCGAGGTGTCCCTCGCACCTAGACAGGAGTCCTGACGTCGTTGAACAAACACGTGTCTGGAAGGGCCCTCCCCGTCGTAACTCGAGAATATACCCCAGGTTCCGGCCGCAACTCGAGAAAAACAATGAGACTTCAAATTCGCCGCGAGATAAGGCCCAATTCCCCTGCACTGCGTGCAGAGCAATTCTGTGTTCCACATCAAACATGATGGGAGCCTTGATATCCTTGATGGCACTCCAGAGAAAACCCAAGATCACTGTCTCAAGTCTACAGGGATCCTGAGGTCACTGGAGCAACACGAAAGGGCTCCGTGGAAACCAAGTCAACTCGAGATGAGAGCTTAGTCCCCGGCTTCGACTCAAGAGGAATACCAACTTTCCACAAGCACCTCAAGAGGAGGCTTCTCTCAGCTACAGGTATGTGAGAGGGACCCTGATTTTGTGGCCTCAAGTGGAATGGACACCGAGATGCTCTGACTCGAGGTAAGGCCGAATATCCCTGCAGTGAATTGAATGCAGGCTCGGCTTGCACCTCCCAAGACGAAGGGATGTCTGAATCCCCTGTGGAGACCACAGAGAAAGACCTAGTTCTCCACCTCATCGCGACCGGAGGCCTCACATTTTTGAAAACTCGAGAGGTCCGCGGAGATCAATGCTTCCAAAGGAGACGATGCCTGACTCCTCTTGAACATGGATAGGAGTCCCAGGATCCCTGTGGCACGTCGAAAGGGACCCTGGGTCTCCCGCCTCACGTGGAGACGCGTCCCAATGGCAATGCCAAGACTCGAGGAGAATCCCGAGGTGTCCCTGGCACCTAGGCAGGAGTCCTGACATCACTGAACAAACACGTGTCTAAAAGGGCCCTCCCCGTCGTAACTCGAGAATATACCCCAGGTTCCGGCCGCAACTCGAGAAAAACCATGAGACTTCCCCCTCGCCGCGAGATGAGGCCCGATTTCCCTGCACTGTGTGCAGAGCAATTCTGTGTTCCACATCAAACATGATGGGAGCCTTGATATCCTTGATGGCACTCCAGAGAAAACCCAAGATCACTGTCTCAAGTCTAGAGGGATCCTGAGGTCACTGGAGCAACACGAAAGGGCTCCGTGGAAACCAAGTCAACTCGAGATGAGAGCTTAGTCCCCGGCTTCGACTCAAGAGGAATACCAACTTTCCACAAGCACCTCAAGAGGAGGCTTCTCTCAGCTACAGGTAAGTGAGAGGGACCCTGAGTTTGTGGCCTCAAGTGGAATGGACACTGAGATGCTCTGACTCGAAGTAAGGCCGGATATCCCTGCAGTGAATTGAATGCATCCTCGTCTTGCATCTCCCAAGACGAAGGGATGTCGGAATCCGCTGTGGAGACCACAGAATAAGACCTAGTCCTCCGCCTCATCGCGACCGGAGGCCTCACATCCTTTGAAAACTCGAGAGGTCTGCGGAGATCAATGCTTCCAAAGGAGACGATGCCTGACTCCTCTTGAAAATGGATAGAAGTCCCAGGATCACTGTGGCACGTGGAAAGGGACCCTGGTTCTCCCGCCTCACGTGGAGAAGCGTCCCAATTGCCATGCCAAGACTCGGGGAGAATCCCGAGGTGTCCCTCGCACCTAGGCAGGAGTCCTGACCTCGATGAACAAACACGTGTCTGGAAGGGCCCTCCCCATCGTAACTCGAGAATATACCCCAGGTTCCGGCCACAACTCGAGAGAAACAATGAGACTTCCCCCTCGCCGCGAGATGAGGACAGATTCCCCTGCCTAGCGTGCAGAGCAATTCCGTATTCCACATCAAAAGTGAAAGGAGTCTTGATTTCCTTGATCCACTCCAGAGAAAACCCAAGATCAGTGTCTCAAGTCTAGAGGGATCCTGAGGTCACTGGAGCAACACGAAAGGGCTCCGTGGACCCCAAATCAACTCGAGATGAGAGCTTAGTCCCTGGCTTCGACTCAAGAGGAATACCAACTTTTCACAAGCACCTCAAGAGGAGGCTCCTCTCAGCTACAGGTAAGTGAGAGGGACCCTGAGTTGTGGCCTCAAGTGGAATGGACACCGAGATGCTCTGACTCGAAGTTAGGCCAGATATCCCTGCAGTGAATTGATTGCAGGCTCGTCTTGCATCTCCCAAGATGAAGGGATGTCTGAATCCCCTGTGGAGACCACAGAGAAAGACCTAGTTCTCCGCCTCATTGCGACCGGAGGCCTCACATCCGTTCAAAACTGGAGAGGTCCGCGGAGATCAATGCTTCCAAAGGAGACGATGCCTGACTCCTCTTGAAAATGGATAGAAGTCCCAGGATCCCTGTGGCACATGGAAAGGGACCCTGGGTCTCACGCCTCACGTGGAGAAACGTCCCAATTGCCATGCCAAGACTCGAGGAGAATCCAGAGTTGTCCCTCGCACCTAGGCAAGAGTCCTGACGTCGCTGAACAAACACGTGTCTGGAAGGGCCCAACATGTAGTAACTCGAGAATATACCCCAGGTTCCGGCCGCAACTCGAGAAAAACAATGAGACTACCCCCTCGCCGCGAGATGAGGCCCGATGCCCCTGCACTGCGTGCAGAGCAATTCCGTGTTCCACATCAAACGTGAAAGGAGCCTTGATTTCCTTGATGGCACTCCAGAGAAAACCCAAGATCACTGTCTCAAGTCTAGAGGGATCCTGAGGTCACTGGAGCAACACGAAAGGGCTCCGTGGACCCCAAATCAACTCGAGATGAGAGCTTAGTCCCTGGCTTCGACTCAAGAGGAATACCAACTTTCCACAAGCACCTCAAGAGGAGGCTTCTCTCAGCTACAGGTATGTGAGATGGACCCTGAGTTTGTGGCCTCAAGTGGAATGGACACCGAGATGCTCTGACTCGAAATAAGGCCGGATATCCCTGCAGTGAATTGAATGCAGGCTCGTCTTGTATCTCCCAAGACGAAGGGATGTCTGAATCCACTGTGGAGACCACAGAGAAAGACGTAGTTCTCAGCCTCAACGCGACCGGAGGCCTCACATCCTTTGAAAACTCGAGAGGTCCGCGGAGATCAATGCTTCCAAAGGAGACGATGCCTGACTCCTCTTGAAAATGGATAGGAGTCCCAGGATCCCTGTGGCACGTGGAAAGGGACCCTGGGTCTCCCGCCTCACGTGGAGACGCGTCCCAATTGCCATGCCAAGACTCGAGGAGAATCCCGAGGTGTCCCTCGCACCTAGGCAGGAGTGCTGACGTCGCTGAACAAACACGTGTCTGGAAGGGCCCAACATGTAGTAACTCGAGAATATACCCCAGGTTCCGGCCGCAACTCGAGAAAAACCATGAGACTTCCCCCTCGCCTCGAGAGGAGGCCCGATGCCCCTGCACTGGGGGCAGAGCAATTCCGTGTTCCACATCAAACGTGAAAGGAGCCTTGATTTCCTTGATGGCACTCCAGAGAAAACCCAAGATCACTGTCTCAAGTCTAGAGGGATCCTGAGGTCACTGTACTGACACGAAAAAGCTCCGTGGACCCCAAATCAACTCGAGATGAGAGCTTAGTCCCTGGCTTCGACTCAAGAGGAATACCAACTTTCCACAAGCACCTCAAGAGGAGGCTTCTCTCAGCTACAGGTATGTGAGATGGACCCTGAGTTTGTGGCCTCAAGTGGAATGGACATCGAGATGCTCTGACTCGAAGTAAGGCCGGATATCCCTGCAGTGAATTGAATGCAGGCTCGTCTTGTATCTCCCAAGATGAAGGGATGTCTGAATCCCCTGTGGAGACCACAGAGAAAGACGTAGTTCTCAGCCTCAACGCGACCGGAGGCCTCACATCCTTTGAAAACTCGAGAGGTCCGCGGAGATCAATGCTTCCAAAGGAGACGATGCCTGACTCCTCTTGAAAATGGATAGGAGTCCCAGGATCCCTGTGGCACATGGAAAGGGACCCTGGGTCTCCCGCCTCACGTGGAGACGCGTCCCAATTGCCATGCCAAGACTCGAGGAGAATCCCGAGGTGTCCCTCGCCCCTAGGCAGGAGTCCTGACGGCGCTGAACAAACACGTGTCTGGAAGGGCCCTCCCCGTCGTAACTCGAGAATATACCCCAGGTTCCGGCCGCAACTCGAGAAAAACCATGAGACTTCCCCTCGCCGTGAGATGAGGCCCGATTCCCCTGCACTGCGTGCAGAGCAATTCCATGTTCCACATCAAACGTGAAAGGATCCTTGATTTCCTAGATGGCACTCCAGAGAAAACCCAAGATCACTGTCTCAAGTCTAGAGGGATCCTGAGGTCACTGGAGCAACAAGAAAGGGCTCCGTGGACCCAAAATCAACTCGAGATGAGAGCTTAGTCCCTGGCTTCGACTCAAGAGGAATACCAACATTCCACAAGCACCTCAAGAGGAGGCTTCTCCCAGCTACAGGTATGTGAGAGGGACCCTGAGTTTGTGGCCTCAAGTGGAATGGACACCGAGATGCTCTGATTCGAAGTAAGGCCGGATATCCCTGCAGTGAATTGAATGCAGGCTCGTCTTGCATCTCCCAAGACGAAGGGATGTCTGAATCCCCAGTGGAGACCACAGAAAAAGACCTAGTCCACCGCCTCAATGCAACCGGAGGCCTCATATCCTTTGAAAACTCGAGAGGTCCACGGAGATCAATACTTCCGATGGAGACGATGCCTGAGTCCTCTTCAAAATGGATAGGTGTCCCAGGATCCCTGTGGCACGTGGAAAGGGACCGTGGGTCTCCCGCCTCAAGTGCAGACACGTCCCTATTGCCAGGCAAAGACTCGAGGAGAATCCCGAGGTGTCCCTCGCACCTAGGCAGGAGTCCTGCCGTCGCTGAACAAACACGTGTCTGGAAGGGCCCTCCCCGTCGTAACTCGAGAATATACCCCAGGTTCCGGCCGCAACTTGAGAAAAACCATGAGACATCCCCCTTGCCGGAAGATGAGGCCCATTCCCCTGCACTGCGTGCAGAGCAATTCCGTGTTCCACATCAAACTTGAAAGGAGCCTTGATTTCCTTTACGGCACTCCAGAGAAAACCCAAGATCACTGTCTCAAGTCTAGAGGGATCCTGAGGTCACTGGTGCAACAAGAAAGGGCTCCGTGGACCCCAAATCAACTCGAGATGAGAGCTTAGTCCCTGGCTTCGACTCAAGAGGAATACCAACTTTCCAAAAGCACCTCAAGAGGTGGCTTCTCTCAGCCACAGGTATTGAAAAGGACCCTGAGTTTGTGGCCTCAAGTGGAATGGACACCGAGATGCTCTGACTCGAAGTAAGGCCGGATATCCCTGCAGTGAATTGAATGCAGGCTCGTGTTGCATCTCCCAAGACGAAGGGATGTCTGAATCCCCTGTGGAGACCACAGAGAAAGACCTAGTTCTCCGCCTCCTCGTGACCAGAGGCCTCACATCCTTTGAAAACTCGAGACGTCCGCGGAGATCAATGCTTCCAAAGCAGACGATGCCTGACTCCTCATGAAAATGGATAGGAGTCCCAGGATCCCTGTGGCACGTGGAAAGGGACCCTGGGTCTCCCGCCTCACGTGGAGACGCGTCCCAATTGCCATGCCAAGACTCGAGGAGAATCCCGAGGTGTCCCTCGCACCTAGGCAGGAGTCCTGAAGTCGCTGAACAAACACGTGTCTGGAAGGGCCCTTCCCAACGTAACTCGAGAATATACCCCAGGTTCCGGCCGCGACTCGAGAAAAACCATGAGACTTCCCCCGCGCCTCGAGATGAGGCCAGATTCCCCTGCACTGCGTACAGAGCAATTTCGTGTTCCACATCAAACGTGAAAGGAGCCTTGATTTCCTTGATGGCACTCCAGAGAAACCCAAGATCACTGTCTCAAGTCTAGAGGGATCCTGAGGTCACTGTTCTGACACGAAAAATTTCCGTGGACCCCAAATCAACTCGAGATGAGAGCTTAGTCCCTGGCTTCGACTCAAGAGGAATACCACCTTTCCACAAGCACCTCAAGAGGAGGCTTCTCTCAGCTACAGGTATGTGAGAGGGACCCTGAGTTTGTGGCCTCAAGTGGAATGGACATCGAGATGCTCTGACTCGAAGTAAGGCCGGATATCCCTGCAGTGAATTGAATGCAGGCTTGTCTTGTATCTCCCAAGATGAAGGGATGTCTGAATCCCCTGTGCAGAACACAGAGAAAGAACTAGTTCTCAGCCTCAACGCGACCGGAGGCCTCACATCCTTTGAAAACTCGAGAGGTCCGCGGAGATCAATGCTTCCAAAGGAGACGATGCCTGACTCCTCTTGAAAACGGATAGGAGTCCCAGGATCCCTGTTCCGCGTGGAAAGGGAACCTGGGTTTCCCGCCTCACGTGGAGACGAGTCCCAATTTCCATGCCAAGACTCGATGAGAATCCCGAGGTGTCCCTCGCACCTAGGCAGGAGTCCTGACGGCGCTGAACAAACACGTGTCTGGAAGGGCCCTCCCCGTCGTAACTCGAGAATATACCCCAGGTTCCGGCCGCAACTCGAGAAAACCCATGAGACTTCCCCCTCGCCGTGAGATGAGGCCCGATTCCCCTGCACTGCGTGCAGAGCAATTCCGTGTTCCACATCAAACGTGAAAGGATCCTTGATTTCCTTGATGGCACTCCAGAGAAAACCCAAGATCACTGTCTCAAGCCTAGAGGGATCCTGAGGTCACTGGAGCAACACGAAAGGGCTCCGTGGACCCCAAATCAACTCGATATGAGAGCTTAGTCCCTGGCTTCGACTCAAGAGGAATACCAACTTTCAACAAACACGTCAAGAGGAGGCTTCTCTCAGCTACAGGTATGTGAGATGGACCCTGAGTTTGTGGCCTCAAGTGGAATGGACACCGAGATGCTCTGACTCGAAGTAAGGCCGGATATCCCTGCAGTGAATTGAATGCAGGCTCGTCTTGCATCTCCCAAGACGAAGGGATGTCTGAATCCCCTGTGGAGACCACAGAGAAAGACCTAGTTCTCCGCCTCCTCGCGACCAGAGGCCTCACATCCTTTGAAAACTCGAGAGGTCCGCGGAGATCAATGCTTCCAAAGGAGACGATGCCTGACTTCTCTTGAAAATGGATAGGAGTCCCAGGATCCCTGTGGCACGTGGAAAGGGACCCTGGGTCTCCCGCCTCACGTGGAGACGCGTCCCAATTTCCATGCCAAGACACGAGGAGAATCCCGAGGTGTCCCTCGCACCTAGGCAGGAGTCCTGACGTCGCTGAACAAACACGTGTCTGGAAGGGCCCTCCATGTCGTAACTCGAGAATACACCCCAGGTTCCGGCCGGAACTCGAGATAAACCATGAGACTTCCCCCTCGCCGCGAGATGAGGCCCGATTCCCCTGCACTGCGTGCAGAGCAATTCCGTGTTCCACATCAAACGTGAAAGGAGCCTTGATTTCCTTGATGGCACTCCAGAGAAAACCCAAGATTACTGTCTCAAGTCTAGAGGGATCCTGAGGTCACTGGAACAACACGAAAGGGCTCCGTGGACCCCAAATCAACTCGAGATGAGAGCTTAGTCCCTGCCTTCGACTCAAGAGGAATACCAACTTTCCACAAGCACCTCTACAGGAGGCTTCTCTCAGCTACAGGTATGTGAGAGGGACCCTGAGTTTGTGGCCTCAAGTGGAATGGACACCGAGATGCTCTGACTCGAAGTAAGGCCGGATATACCTGCAGTGAATTGGATGCAGGCTCGTCTTGCATCTCCCAAGACGAAGGGTTGTCTGAATCCCCTGTGGAGGCCACAGAGAAAGACCTAGTCCTCTGCCTCATCGCGACCGGAGGCCTCACATTCTTTGAAAACTCGAGAGGTCTGCGGAGATCAATGCTTCCAAAGGAGACGAGTCCTGACTCCTCTTGAAATGGATAGAAGTCCCAGGATCACTGTGGCACGTGGAAAGGGACCCTGAGTCTCCCGCCTCAGGTGGAGACGCGTCCCAATTGCCATGCCAAGACTCGAGGAGAATCCCGATGTGTCCCTCGCACCTAGGCAGGAGTCCTGACGTCGATGAACAAACACGTGTCTGGAAGGGCCCTCCCCATCGTAACTCGAGAATATACCCCAGGTTCCGGCCGCAACTCTAGAGAAACCATGAGACTTCCACCTCGCCGCGAGATGAGGACAGATTCCCCTGCCCTGCGTGCAGAGCAATTCCGTATTCCACATCAAAAGTGATAGGAGTCTTGATTTCCTTGATGGCACTCCAGAGAAAACCCAAGATCACTGTCTCAAGTCTAGAGGGATCCTGAGGTCACTGGAGCAACACGAAAGGGCTCCGTGGAGCCCAAATCAACTCGATATGAGAGCTTAGTCCCTGGCTTCGACTCAAGAGGAATACCAACTTTCCACAAGCACCTCAAGAAGAGGCTTCACTCAGCTACAGGTATGAGAGAGGGACCCTGAGTTTGTGGCCTCAAGTGGAATGGACACCGAGATGCTCTGACTCGAAGTAAGGCCGGATATCCCTGCAGTGAATTGAATGCAGGCTCGTCTTGCATCTCCCAAGACGAAGGGATGTCTGAATCCCCTGTGGAGACCACAGAGAAATACCTAGTTCTCCGCCTCATTGGGACCAGAGGCCTCACATCCTTTGAAAACTCGAGAGGTCCGCGGAGATCAATGCTTCCAAAGGAGACGATGCCTGACTCCTCTTGAAAATGGATAGGAGTCCCAGGATCCCTGTGGCACGTGGAAAGGGAACCTGGGTCTCCCGCCTCACGTGGAGACGCATCCCAATTGCCATGCCAAGACTCGAGGAGAATCCCGAGGTGTTCCTTGCACCTAGGCAAGAGTCCTGACGTCGCTGAACAAACACGTGTCTGGAAGGGCCCTCCCCGTCTTAACTCGAAAATATACCCCAGTTTCCGGCCGCAACTCGAGAAAAACAATGAGACTTCCCCCTCGCCGCGAGATGAGGCCCGTGTCCCCTGCAATGCGTGCAGAGCAATTCTGTGTTCCACATCAAACGTGATGGGAGCCTTGATTTCCTTGATGGCACTCCAGAGAAAACCCAAGATCACTGTCTCAAGTCTAGAGGGATCCTGAGGACACTGTAGCAACACGAAAGGGCTCCGTGGACCCCAAATCAACTCGAGATGAGAGCTTAGTCCCTGGCTTCGACTCAAGAGAAATACCAAGTTTCCACAAGCACCTCAGGAGGAGGCTTCTCTCAGCTACAGGTATGTGAGAGGGACCCTGAGTTTGTGGCCTCAAGTAGAATGGACACCGAGATGCTCTGACTCGAAGTAAGGCCGGATATCCCTGCAGTGAATTGAATGCAGGCTCGTCTTGCATCTCCCAAGACGAAGGGATGTCTGAATCACCGGTGGAGACCACAGAGAAAGACGTAGTTCTCCGCCTCAACGCGAACGGAGGCCTCACATCCTTTGAAAACTCGAGAGGTCTGCGCAGATCAATGCTTCCAAAGGAGACGATGCCTGACTCCGCTTGCAAATGGATAGAAGTCCCACGATCCCTGTGGCACGTGGAAAGGACCCTGGGTCTCCCGCCTCACGTGGAGACACGTCCCAATTGCCATGCCAAGACTCGAGGAGAATCCCGAGGTGTCCCTCGCACCTAGGCAGGGGTCCTGACGTCGCTGAACAAACACGTGTCTGGAAGGCCCCTCCCCGTCGTAACTCGAGAATATACCGCAGGTTCCGGCCGCAACTCGATTAAAACCAAGAGACTTCCCCCTCGCCGCGAGATGAGGCCCGATTCCCCTGCACTGCCTGCAGAGCAATTCCGTGTTCCACATCAAACGTGAAAGGAGCCTTGATTTCCTTGATGGCACTCCAGAGGAAACCCAAGATCACTATCTCAAGTCTAGAGGGATCCTGAGGTCACTGTAGCAACACGAAAGGGCTCCGTGGACCCCAAATCAACTCGAGATGAGAGCTTAGTCCCTGGCTTCGACTCAAGAGGAATACGAACTTTCCACAAGCCCCTCAAGAGGAGGCTTCTCTCAGCTACAGGTATGTGAGAGGGACCCTGAGTTTGTGGCCTCAAGTAGAATGGACACCGAGATGCTCTGACTCGAAGTAAGGCCGGATATCCCTGCAGTGAATTGAATGCAGGCTCGTCTTGCATCTCCCAAGATGAAGGGATGTCTGAATCCTATGTGGAGACCACAGAGAAAGACCTAGTCCTCCGCCTCATCGCGACCGGAGGCCTCACATCCTTTGAAAACTCGAGAGGTCTGCGGAGATCAATGCTTCCAAAGGAGACGATGCCTGACTCCTCTTGAAAATGAATAGGAGTCCCAGGATCCCTGTGGCACGTGGAAAGGGACCCTGGGTCTCCCGCCTCACGTGGAGACGCTTCCCAATTGCCATGCCAAGACTCGAGGAGAATCCCGTGGTGTCCCTTGCACCTAGGCAGGAGTCCTGACGTCGCTGAACAAACACGTGTCTGGAAGGGCCCTCCCCGTCGTAACTCGAGAATATACCCCAGGTTCCGGCCGCAACTCGAGAAAAACCATGAGACTTCCCCCTCGCCCCGACATGAGGCCCGATTCCCCTGCACTGCGTGCAGAGCAATTCCGTGTTCCACATCAAACGTGAAAGGAGCCTTGATTTCCTTGATGGCACTCCAGAGAAAACCCAAGATCACTGTCTCAAGTCTAGAGGGATCCTGAGGTCACTGGAGCAACACGAAAGGGCTCCGTGGACCCCAAATCAACTCGAGATGAGAGCTTAGTCCCTAGCTTCGACTCAAGAGGAATACCAAGTTTCCACAAGCACCTCAAGAGGAGGCTTCTCCCAGCTACATGGATGTCAGAGGTACCCTGAGTTTGTGGCCTCAAGTGGAATGGACACCGAGATGCTCTGACTCGAAGTAAGGCCGGATATCCCTGCAGTGAATTGAATGCATGCTCGTCTTGCATCTCCCAAGACGAAGGGATGTCTGAATCACCGGTGGAGACCACAGAGAAAGACCTAGTTCTCCGCCTCAACGCGAACGGAGGCCTCACATCCTTTGAAAACTCGAGAGGTCTGCGAAGATCAATGCTTCCAAAGGAGACGATGCCTGACTCCTCTTGCAAATGGATAGAAGTCCCACGATCCCTGTGGCAAGTGGAAAGGACCCTGGGTCTCCCGCCTCACGTGGAGACACGTCCCAATTGCCATGCCAAGACTCGAGGAGAATCCCGAGGTGTCCCTCGCACCTAGGCAGGGGTCCTGACGTCGCTGAACAAACACGTGTCTGGAAGGACCCTCCCCGTCGTAACTCGAGGATATACCGCAGGTTCCGGCCGCAACTCGATAAAAACCAAGAGACTTCCCCCTCGCCGCGAGATGAGGCCCGATTCCCCTGCACTGCCTGCAGAGCAATTCCGTGTTCCACATCAAATGTGAAAGGAGCCTTGATTTCCTTGATTGCACTTCAGAGAAAACCCAAGATCACTGTCTCAAGTCTAGAGGGATCCTGAGGTCACTGGAGCAACACGAAAGGGCTCCGTGGACCCCAAATCAACTCGAGATGATAGCTTAGTCCCTGGCTTCGACTCAAGAGGAATACCAACTTTCCACAAGCACCTCAAGAGGAGGCTTCTCTCAGCTACAGGTATGTGAGAGGGACCCTGAGTTTGTGGCCTCAAGTGGAATGGTCACCGAGATGCTCTGACTCGAAATAACGCCGGATATCCCTGCAGTGAATTGAATGCAGGCTCCTCTTCCATCTCCCAAGACGAAGGGATGTCTGAATCCCCTGTTGAGACCACAGAGAAAGACCTAGTTCTCCGCCTCATCGAGACAGGAGGCCTCACATCCTTTGAAAACTCGAGAGGTCCGCGGAGATCAATGCTTCCAAAGGAGACGATGCCTGACTCCTCTGGAAAATGGATAGGAATCCCAGGATTCCTGTGGCACGTTGAAAGGGACCCTTTGGTCTGCCGCCACACGTGGAGACGCCTCCCAATTGCCATGCCAAGACTTGAGGAAAATCCCGAGGTGTCCCTCGCACCTAGACAGGAGTCCTGACATCCCTGAACAAACAGGTGTCTAGAAGGGCCCTCCCCGTCGTAACTCGAAAATATACCCCAGGTTCCGGCCGCAACTCGAGAAAAACCATGAGACTTACCCCTCGCCGCGAGATGAGGCCCGATTTCCCTGCACTGCGTGCAGAGCAATTCCGTGTTCCACATCAAACGTGAAAGGAGCCATGATTTCCTTGATGGCACTCCAGAGAAAACCCAAGATCACTGTCTCAAGTCTAGAGGGATCCTGAGGTCACTGTAGCAACACGAAAGGGCTCCGTGGACCCCAAATCAACTCGAGATGAGAGCTTAGTCCCTGGCTTCAACTCAAGAGGAATACGAACTTTCCACAAGCACCTCAAGAGGAGGCTTCTCTCAGCTACATGTATGTGAGAGGGACCCTGAGTTTGTGGCCTCAAGTGGAATGGACACCGAGATGCTCTGACTCGAAGTAAGGCCGGATATCCCTGCAGTGAATTGAATGCAGGCTCGTCTTGCATCTCCCAAGACGAAGGGATGTCTGAATCCCCAGTGGAGACCACAGAGAAAGACCTAGTTCTCCGCATCATCGCGACCGGAGGCCTCACATCCTTTGAAAACTCCAGAGGTACGCGGACGTCAGTGCTTCAAAAGGAGACGATGCCTGACACCTCTTTAATATGGATAGTAGTCCCAGGATTCCTGTGGCAAGTGGAACGGGACCCCTGGTCCCTCCTCAGCTGGAGAGACATCCCAATTGCCCTGCCAAGCCTCGAGGAGAGTCCCGAGGTGTCGCTCGCATCTAGGCACAAGTCCTGACGTCGCTCTTCACGCTCTTCATATTTTTCAGACCTTTTCATGCTCTTCATATGTTTCACACCTTATCATGCTCTTCATATTTTTCACACCTTTTCATGCTGTTAATATTTTTCACACCTTTTTATGCTCCTCATATTTAACACAACTTTCCATGCTCTTCTTATTTTTCAGACCTTTTCATGCTCCTTATATTTTTCAGACCTTTTCATGCTCTTCTTATTGTTCACAACTTTTCCTGCTCCTCGTATTGTTCACACCATTTCATGCTCCTCGTATTGTTCACACCGTTTCATGCTCCTCATAATTTTCACACCTTTTCATGCTCTTCATATTTTTCACAGCATTTCATGCTCTTCATATTTTTCACACTTTTTCAATCACTTCATATTTTTCAGATCTTTTCATGCTCTTAAAATTTTTCGGACCTTTTCATGCTCTTCATAGTTTTCAGACTGTTTCATGCTCCTCGTATTTTTCTGACCTTTTCATGCTCTTCATATTTTTCAGAACTTTTCAAGCTCTTCCTATTTTTCACAGCGTTTCATGCACTTTGTATTTTTCACACCGTTTAATGCTCTTCATATTTTTCACACCTTTTCATGCTCTTCGTATTTTTCACAGCTTTTCATGCTCTTTGTATTTTTCACATCTTTTCATGGTCTTCGTAATTTTTCACAACTTTTCATGCACTTCATAATTTTTCACACCTTTTCATGCTCTTTGTATATTTCACACCTTTTCATGCTTTTTGTATTATTCACACCTTTTCATGCTCCTTGTATGTTTTAGACCCTTTCATGCTCCTCGTATTATTCACACCTTTTCATGCTCCTCGTATATTTTAGACCTTTTCATGCTACTCGTATTTTTCAGACCTTTGCAAGCTCCTCGTATTTTTTAGACCTTTGCATGCTCCTCGTATTTTTCAGAACTTTTCACGCTCCTTGTGATTTTCACAACTTCCCATGCTCCTCATATTGTTCACACCTTTTCATACTCCTCATATTATTCACAACTTTTTATGCTCCTGGTATTTTTCAGACCTTTTCATGCTCCTCGCATTTTTCACACCTTTTCATGCTCCTCCTATTTTTCAGAACTTTTCATTCTCCTCGTAAATCACAGCTTTTCATGCTCCTGGTATTTTTCACACCTTTTCATGCTTTTCATACTTTACACACCGTTTCATGCTCTTCATATTTTTCACACCATTTCATGAACCTCATATTGTTCACAACTTTTCATGCTCTTCATAGTTTTCAGACCTTTACATGCTCTTCGTATTTTTCACACCTTTTCATGCTCCTGGTATTTTTCACACCTTTTCATGTTCTTCATATACTTCAGAACTTTTCAAGCTCTTGATATTTTTCAGACTTTTTCAAGCTCTTCGTAGTTTTCATAACCTTTCATGCTCTGCACATTTTTCACACCGTTTCAGGCTCTTCGTATGTTTCACACCTTTTCATGCACTTCGTGTTTTTCACAACTTTTCATGCTCTTCGTATTTTTCACACCTCTTCAGGCTCTTCGAAATTTTTCACACTTTTTCATGCTCTTCATATTTTTCACACATTTTCATCCTCTTCTCATTTTTCACACCGTTTCATGCTCAATGTATTTTTCAGACCTTTTCATGCTCTTTGTATTTTTCAGACCTTTTCATGCTCCTCGTATTTTTCAGACCTTTGCATGTTCCTCATATTTTTCTGAACTTTTCACGCTCCTCGTATTTTTCACAACTTCTCATTCTCCTCATATTGTTCACACCTTTCATACTCCTCATATTATTCACAACTTTTCATGCTCATTATATTTTTCACACCTTTTCAGCTCTTCATATTTTTCAGAAATTTTCATGCTCTTCATGCTCTTCGTATTTTTCAGACCTTTTCATGCTCTTCGTATTTTTCAGAACTTTTCATGCTCTTCGTATTTTTCACACCTTTTCATGCTCTTGATATTTTTCAGAAGTTTTCATGTTCTTGATATTTTTCAGACCTTTTCATGCTCTTCAATTTTTCACAACTTTTCATGCCTTTCATATTTTTCAGACCTTTTCAATCTCTTGATATTTTTCAGACCTTTTCATGCTCTTCATATTTTTCAGACCTTTTCATGCTCTTCATATTTTTTACAGCTTTTCATGCTCTTCTTATTTTTCACACCATTTCATGCTCCTCATATATTTCACATCTTTTCATGAGCTTCATGTTGTCACACCGTTTCATGCTCCTCAGATTTTTCACACCTTTTCATGCTCTTCATATTTTTCAGACCTTTTCATACTCCACATATTATTCACACGTTTACATGCTCTTCATATTTTACACAACTTCTCATGCTCTTCTTATTTTTTAAACCTTTTCTTGCTCTTCTTATTTTTCACACCGTTTCATGCTCTTCATATTTTTCACACCTTGTCATGCTTTTCAAATTTTTCACACCTTTTCATGCTCTTCGTATTTTTTAAACCTTTTCTTGCTCCTCATATTTTACACAACTTTTCATGCTCTTCATATTTTTTAAACCTTTTCTTGCTCTTCATATTTTACACACCGTTTCATGCTCTTCATATTTTTCACACCTTGTCATGCTTTTCAAATTTTTTACACCTTTTCATGCTCTTCGTATTTTTCAGGTTTTATCATTCTCTTCGTATTTTTCAGATCTTTTCATGCTCTTTGCATTTTTCACACCGTTTCATGCTCTTCGTATTTATCAGATGTTTTCATGATCTTCTTATTTTTCACACCGTTTCATGCTTTTCGTATTTATCAGAACTTTTCGTGATCTCCATATTTTTCAGAACTTTTCATGCTCTTCGCATTTTTCACACCGTTTCATGCACTTCATATTTTTCACACCTTTTCATGCTATTCATATTTTTCACACTGTTTCATAATCTTCATATTTTTCACTTCTTTTCATGCTCTTCATATATTTTACACTGTTTCATGCTCTTCATATGTTCACACCATTACATGCTCCTCATATTTATCATAGTTTCATGCTCTTCAAATTTTTCACACCTTTACATGCTCCTCATATTTTTGACACCATTTCTTGCTCCTCGTATTTTTCAGAACTTTTCATGCTCTTCATATTTTTCACACCTTTACATGCTCCTCATATTTTTGACACCTTTTCTTGCTCCTCATATTTTTCACACCGTTTCATGCTCTTCATATTTTTCACACCTTTTCCTGCTCTTCATATTTTTCATACCGTTTCATGCTCTTCATATTCTCACACTGTTTCATGCTCCTCATATTTTTCAGACCTTTTCATGGTCC
This sequence comes from Dama dama, assembly GCF_033118175.1. Lineage (NCBI taxonomy): Eukaryota > Metazoa > Chordata > Mammalia > Artiodactyla > Cervidae > Dama > Dama dama. The sequence continues at coordinate 409,138 of NW_026870954.1, read as the reverse complement.
TCGTATTTTTCAGACCTTTTCATGCTCCTCATAATTTTCAGACCTTGGCATGCTCCTCGTATTTTCCAGACCTTTTCATCCTCCTCATATTTTTCACACCTTTTCACGCTCTTCGTATTTTTCAGGCCTTTGCATGCTCCCTGTATTTTTCACACATTTTCATGCTCCTCGTATTTTTCAGAACTTTTCATGCTCCTCATATTTTGCACACCTTTTCATGCTCTTCGTATTTTTCAGACGTTTGCATGCTCTTCGTATTTTTCAGACCTTTTCATGCTCTTGATAGTTTTGAAACCTTTTCAGGCTCCTCGTATTTTTCAGACCTTTTCATGCTCCTCGTATTTTTCACACATTTCCATGCTCCTCGTATTTTTCACACCTTTTCACGACCCTTGTATTTTTCAGACCTTTCCATGCTCCTCGTATTTTTCACACCGTTTCATGCTCTTCATATTTTCAGATAGTTTCATGCTCCTCATATTTTTCACACGTTTCATGCTCTTCATATTTTTCAGAAAGCTCTTTGTATTTTTCAGACTTTTTCATGTTCTTGGTAATTTTTCACATCTTTTAATGCTCTCTGAATTTTTCACAACTTTTCATGCTTTTCGTGATTTTTCACAACGTTTCATGCTCTTCATATTTTTCACACCGTTTGATGCATTTGTACTTTTCACACTTTTTCATGCTCTTTGTATTTTTCACACATTTTAATGCTCTTCGTATATTTCACACCTTTTCATGCACTTCGTATGATTCACACCTTTTCATGCTCTTCATATTTTTCACACCGTTTCATGCTCTTCATATTTTTCACACCTTTTCATGCTCTTCATATTTTTCACACCATTTCATGCTCTTCATATTTTTCACACTGTTTCATGCTCTTCGTATTTTTGACACTTTTTCATGCTCTTCGTATATTTCACACCTTTTCATGCTCTTCATATTTTTCACACCGTTTCATGCTGTTCATATTGTTCACAACTTTTCAGGCTCCCCGTATTTTTCAGACCTTTTCATCCTCCTCGTATTTATCAGACCTTTTCATGCTTCTCGTATTTTTCACACCTTTTCATGCTCCTCGTATTTTTCACACTTTTTCATTCTCCTCGTATTTTTCACACCTTTATATGCTCTTTGTATTTTTCACACCTTTTCATGCTCTTCCTGTTTTTCACACCTTTTCATGCTCTTCGTGTTTTTCACTCCTTTTAATGCTCTTCATATTTTTCAGGCCTTTTCATGCTCTTGATATTTTCCACACCTTTTCATGCTCTCCATGTTTTTCACACCGTTTCTTGCTCTTCGTGTTTTTCACACATTTCATGCTCCTATTTTTCACACTTTTCATGCTCTTCATATTTTTCACACCTTTTCATGCTCCTCGTATTTTTCACACTTTTTCATGCTCCTCATATTTTTCAAACCTTTTCATGCTCTTCGAATTTTTCATTCATTTTCATGCTCTTCGTGTTTTTCACACCTTTTCATGCTCCTCGTATTTTTCACACTTTTTCATGCTCCTCATATTTTTCACACCTTTTCATGCTCCTCGTATTTTTCAGACCTTTTCATGCTCCTCGTATTTTTCAGACCTTGCCTGGTCCTCGTATTTTATAGACCTTTCCATGCTCTTACTATTTTTCAGACATCTTCATGCTCCTCTTATTTTTCAGACCTATTCATGCTCTTCGTATTTTTCAGAACTCTTCATGCTACTCGTATTTTTCAGAACTCTTCATGCTCTTCATACTGTTCACACGTTTTCATGCTCTTCGTATATTTCAGACCTTTTCAAATTCTTGATATTTTTCAGACCATTTCATGCTCCTCATATTTTTCACACCTTTTCATGCTCTTTGTAATATTTCACACCTGTTCATGCTCTTCGTATTTTTGACACCTTTTCATACTCCTCGTATTTTTCACACCTTTTCATGCTCCTCGTATTTTTCAGACCTTTTCATGCTCCCCGTATTTTTCAGACCTTTCTATGCTACTTCTCTTTTTCAGACCTTTACATGCTCCTCGTATTTTTCACACCTTTTCATGCTCTTCGTGATTTTCACGCATTTTCATGGTTCTCGTATTTTTTACACCATTTCATGTTCCTCGTTTTTTTTCAGACCTTTTCATGCTCCTCGTATTTTTCACACATTTTCATGCTCCTCGTATTTTTCACACCTTTGCATGCTCTTCGTGATTTTCACGCCTTTTCATGCTCTTTGTATTTTTCAGACCTTTTCATGCTCCGGGTATTTTTCAGAACTTTTCATGCTCTTCATATTTTTCAGAATTTTTCAACCTCCTCGTATTTTTCAGATCTTTTCATGCTCCTCAAATTTTTCAGACCTTTCAAGCTCCTCTTATTTTTCAGACCTTTTCATGCTCCTCATATTTTTCACACCTTTTCATGCTCTTCATATAGTTCACACCTTTTCATGCTCTTCATATTGTTCAGAACTTTTCATGCTCCTCGTATTTTTCACAACTTCTCATGCTCCTCATATTGTTCACACCTTTTCATGCTCGTCATAATATTCACACATTTTCATGCTCTTCATATTTTTCACAACTTTTCATGCTCTTCATATTTTTCAGAACTTTTCATTCTCTTCATGCTCTTCGTATTTTCAGAGCTATTCATGCTCCTCCTATTTTTCAGACCTTTTCATATTCTGCGTATTTTTCACACCTTTTCTTGCTCTTCATATTTTACACACCGTTTCATGCTCTTCATATTTTTCACACCATTTCATTAACCTTATATTATTCACATCTTTTCATGTTCCTCGTAATTTTTCACAACTTTTCTTGCACTTCGTAATTTTTCTCACCTTTTCATGCTCTTCGTATTTTTCACAACTTTTCGTGCTTTTTGTATTATTCACACCTTTTCATGCTCCTTGTATATTTTAGACCTTTTCATGCTCCTCGTATTATTCACACCTTTTCATGCTCCTCGTATATTTTAGACCTTTTCATGCTACTCGTATTTTTCAGACCTTTGCAAGCTCCTCGTATTTTTCAGACCTTTGCATGCTCCTCGTATTTTTCAGACCTTTTCACGCTCCTTGTGTTTTTCACAACTTCCCATGCTCCTCATATTGTACACCTTTTCATACTCCTCATATTATTCACAACTTTTTATGCTCCTGGTATTTTTCAGACCTTTTCATGCTCCTCGCATTTTTCACACCTTTTCATGCTCCTCCTATTTTTCAGAACTTTTCATTCTCCTCGTAAATCACAGCTTTTCATGCTCCTGGTATTTTTCAAACCTTTTCATGCTCTTCATATTTTACACACCGTTTCATGCTCTTCATATTTTTCACACCATTTCATGAACCTCATATTGTTCACAACTTTTCATGCTCTTCATAGTTTTCAGACCTTTACATGCTCTTCGTATTTTTCAGAATTTTTCTTGCTCTTCGTATTTTTCACAGCTTTTCATGCTCCTGGTATTTTTCACACCTTTTCATGCTCTTCATATACTTCAGAACTTTTCAAGCTCTTGATATTTTTCAGACCTTTTCAAGCTCTTCATAGTTTTCACAACCTTTCATGCTCTGCACATTTTTCACACCATTTCAGGCTCTTCGTATGTTTCACACCTTTTCAAGCACTTCGTATTTTTCACAACTTTTCATGCTCTTCGTATTTTTCACACCTCTTCAGGCTCTTCGAAATTTTTCACACCTTTTCATATTTTTCACACCTTTTCATCCTCTTCTCATTTTTCCGTTTCATGCTTTTTGTATTTTTCAGACCTTTTCATGCTTTTTGTATTTTTCAGACCTTTTCATGCTCCTCGTATTTTTCAGACCTTTGCATGCTCCTCGTATTTTTCTGAACTTTTCACGCTCCTCGTATTTTTCACAACTTCTCATCCTCCTCATATTGTTCACAACTTTCATACTCCTCATATTATTCACAACTTTTCATGCTCATTATATTTTTCACACCTTTTCAGCTCTTCATATTTTTCAGAAATTTTCATGCTCTTCATGCTCTTCGTATTTTCAGAACTTTTCATGCTCTTCATATTTTTCATACCTTTTCATGCTCTTGATATTTTTCAGAAGTTTTCATGTTCTTGATATTTTTCAGACATTTTCATGCTCTTCAATTTTTCACAACTTTTCATGCCTTTCATATTTTTCAGACCTTTTCAATCTCTTGATATTTTTCAGACCTTTTCATGCTCCTCCTATTTTTCAGAACTTTTCATGCTCTTCTTATTTTTCCCACCTTTTCATGCTCTTTGTATTTTTCACACCTTTTCATGCTCTTCATATTTTTCACACCTTTTCATGCTCTTCATATTTTTTAGAGCTTTTCATGCTCTTCTTATTTTTCACACCATTTCATGCTCCTCATATTTTTCACATCTTTTCATGAACTTCATATTGTCACACCGTTTCATGCTCCTCAGATTTTTCACAGCTTTTCATGCTCTTCATATTTTTCAGACCTTTTCATGCTCCACATATTTTTCACACGTTTACATGCTCTTCATATTTTACACAACTTCTCATGCTCTTCTTATTTTTTAAACCTTTTCTTGCTCTTCTTATTTTTCACACCGTTTCATGCTCTTCATATTTTTCACACCTTGTCATGCATTTCAAATTTTTCACACCTTTTCACGCTCTTCGTATTTTTTAAACCTTTTCTTGCTCCTCATATTTTACACAACTTTTCATGCTCCTCCTATTTTTCAGACCTTTTCATGCTCTTCGTATTTTTCACTCCTCTTCATGCTCCTCGTATTTTTCAGACCTTTTCATGCTCCACATATTTTTCACACGTTTACATGCTCTTCATATTTTACACAACTTCTCATGCTCTTCTTATTTTTTAAACCTTTTCTTGCTCTTCTTATTTTTCACACCGTTAGATGCTCTTCATATTTTTCACACCTTGTCATGCTTTTCAATTTTTCACACCTTTTCATGCTCTTCGTATTTTTTAAACCTTTTCTTGCTCTTCATATTTTACACAACTTTTCATGCTCTTCATATTTTTCAGAACTTTTCATTCTCTTCATGCTCTTCGTATTTTCAGACCTATTCATGCTCCTCCTATTTTTCAGACCTTTTCATGCTCTTTGTATTTTTCACTCCTCTTCATGCTCCTCGTATTTTTCAGACCTTTTCATGCTCCACATATTTTTCACACGTTTACATGCTCTTCATATTTTACACAACTTCTCATGCTCTTCTTATTTTTTAAACCTTTTCTTGCTCTTCTTATTTTTCACACCGTTTCATTAACCTCATATTATTCACAACTTTTCATGCTCTTCATATTTTACACACCGTTCAGGCTATTCGTATGTTTCACACCTTTAATGCACTTCGTATTTTTCACAAATTTTCATGCTCTTCGTATTTTTCACACCTTTTCAGGTTCTTCGAAATTTTTCACACCTTTTTATGCTCTTCATATTTTTCACACCTTTTCATCCTCTTCTCTTTTTTCACAACGTTTCATGCTCTACTTATTTTTCACACCTTGTCATGCACTTCATATTTTTTACATCTTTTCATGCTCTTCGTATTTGTCCCATGTTTTCAAGCTCTTCGTATTTTTCAGACCTTTTCATGCTCTTCGTATTTTTCACACCTTTTCATGCTCTTCGTATTTTTCACACCTTTTCATGCTCATGTTTTTCACTCCTTTTAATGCTCTTCATATTTTTCAGGCCTTTTCACGCTCTTGATATTTTTCACACCTTTTCATGCTCTCTGTGTTTTTCACACGTTTTCATGCTCCTCATATTTTTCACACCATTTCATGCTCTTCATATTTTCACACCGTTTCATGCTAGTCATATTTTTGACACCTTTTCATGCTCCTAATATTTTTCAGACCTTTTAATGCTCCTCGTGTTTTTCAGACGTATTCACGCTCCTCGTATTTTTCAGACATTCTGGCCCCTCGTATTTTTCAGACCTTTTCATGCTCCTCATATTTTCAGACCGTTTCATGCTCCTCATATTTTTCAAACCGTTTCATGCTCCTCATATTTATCACACCGTTTCGTGCTCCTTGTGTTTTACAGACATTTTCATGCTTCTCATATTTTTCAGAACTTTTCATGCTCCTCGTGTTTTTCAGACCTTTTCATGCTCCTCGTATTTTTCACACATTTTCATACTCCTCGTATTTTTCACACCTTATCACGCTCATCGTATTTTTCAGACATTAAGGCCCCTCGTATTTTTCAGACCTTTCCATGCTCATCGTATTTTTCATAACTTTTCATGATCCTCATATTTTTCACACCTTTTAATGCTCTTAATATTTTTCAGGCCGTTTCATGCTCCTCATATTTTTCACACCTTTTCATGCTCTTCATATTTTTCACAACATTTCATGATCTTCATGTTTCCACACTGTTTCATGCTCCTCATATTTTTCAGATATTTTCAAGCTCCTCGTATTTTCCAGACCTTTTCATGCTCCTTGTAATTTTCACAACTTTTCATGCTCCTTGTAGTTTTCAGACCTTTTCATGCTCCTCATATTTCTCACACCTTTCATGTTCTTCATATTTTTCACACCGTTTCATGCTCTTTATATTTTCACACTGTTTCATGCTCCTCATATTTTTGACACCTTTTCATGCTCCTCTTATTTTTCAGACCTTTTCATGCTAGTCGTATTTTTCAGACCTTTTCATGCTCCCCGTATTTTTCATACCTTTCTTGGTCCTCGTATTTTTCAGAATGATTCATGCTTCTCGTATTTTTCACACCTTTTCTTGTTCCTCGTATTTTTCAGACCTTTTCATGCTCCTCGTATTTTTCAGACCTTTTTTTGCTCCTCGTATTTTTACAACTTTTCATGCTCCTTGTATTTTTCAGCCCGTTTCATGCTCCTCGTATTTTTCAGAACTTTTCATGCTCCTCGTATTTTACAGAGCTTTTCATGCTCCTCTTATTTTTCAGAATTTTTCGTGCTCCTCATATTTTCAGACCTTTTCGTGCTCCTCGAATTTTTCACACCTTTTCTTGCTCCTCGTATTTTTCACACCTTTTCATGCTCCTCATGTTTTCCACACCTTTCATGCTCTTCATATTTTTCACAGCGTTTCATGCTCTTCATATTTTCACACCGTTTGATCCTCCTCATATTTTTGAGACGTTTTCATGCTCCTCATGTTTTTCACACATTTTCATGCTCCTCGTATTTTCCAGACCTTTTCATGCTCCTCGTATTTTTCACACCTTTTCTTGCTCCTCATATTTTTCAGACCTTTTCATGCTCCTCGTATTTTTCAGACCTTTTCATGCTCCTCGTATTTTTCAGACCATTTCATGCTCCTCATATTTTTCAGACCTTTTCATTCTCCTAGTATTTTTCCGATCTTTTCATGCTCCTTGTACTTTTCAAACCTTTTCATGCTCCTCATATTTCTCACACCTTTCATGCTCTTCATATTTTTCACACGGTTTCATGCTCATGATATTTTCACACCGTTTCATGCTCCTCATATTTTTGATAACTTTTCATGCTCCTCTTATTTTTCACAACTTTTCATGCTCCTCGTATTTTTCAGACCTTTTCATGCTCCCTTTATTTTTCATAACATTCATGGTCCTCGTATTTTTCAGACCGTTTCATGCTTCTCGTATTTTTCACACCTTTTCATGCTCTTCCTGTTTTTCACACCTTTTCATGCTCTTCGTGTTTTTCACTCCTTTTAATGCTCTTCATATTTTTCAGGCCTTTTCACGCTCTTGATATTTTACACACCTTTTCATGCTCTCCATGTTTTTCACACCTTTTCTTGCTCTTCGTGTTTTCCACACCTTTTCATGCTCCTGATATTTCTTCACAGCACTTCATGCTCTTCATATTTTCACAGCATTTCATGCTAGTCATATTTTTGACACCTTTTTATGCTCCTCATATTTTTCAGACCTTTTCATGCTCCTCGTATTTTTCAGACCTTTTCACGCTCCTCGTATTTTTCAGACATTCAGGCCCCTCATATTTTTCAGACATTTTCATGCTCCTCGTGTTTTTCAGACCTTTTCATGCTCCTCGTATTTTTAACACATTTTCATATTCCTCCGATTTTTCACACCTTTTCACGCTCCTCGTATTTTTCAGACATTAAGGCCCCTCGTATTTTTCAGACCTTTTCATGCTCCTCGTATTTTTCACACCTTTTCATGCTCCTCATATTGTTCACAACTTTTCATGCTCTTCATATTTTTCACATCTTTTCATGCTTTTCATATTTTTCATACCTTTTCATGCTCCTCGTATTTTTCAGACCTTTTCATGCTCCCTGTATTTTCATACCTTTCATGGTCCTCATATTTTTCAGACCTTTTCATGCTCCTCGTATTTTTCAGACCTTTTCATGCTCCTCGTATTTTTCAGACCATTTCATGCTCCTCATATTTTTCAGACCTTTTCATTCTCCTAGTATTTTTCCGATCTTTTCATGCTCCTTGTACTTTTCAAACCTTTTCATGCTCCTCATATTTCTCACACCTTTCATGCTCTTCATATTTTTCACACGGTTTCATGCTCATGATATTTTCACACCGTTTCATGCTCCTCATATTTTTGATAACTTTTCATGCTCCTCTTATTTTTCACAACTTTTCATGCTCCTCGTATTTTTCAGACCTTTTCATGCTCCCTTTATTTTTCATAACATTCATGGTCCTCGTATTTTTCAGACCGTTTCATGCTTCTCGTATTTTTCACACCTTTTCATGCTCTTCCTGTTTTTCACACCTTTTCATGCTCTTCGTGTTTTTCACTCCTTTTAATGCTCTTCATATTTTTCAGGCCTTTTCACGCTCTTGATATTTTACACACCTTTTCATGCTCTCCATGTTTTTCACACCTTTTCTTGCTCTTCGTGTTTTCCACACCTTTTCATGCTCCTGATATTTCTTCACAGCACTTCATGCTCTTCATATTTTCACAGCATTTCATGCTAGTCATATTTTTGACACCTTTTTATGCTCCTCATATTTTTCAGACCTTTTCATGCTCCTCGTATTTTTCAGACCTTTTCACGCTCCTCGTATTTTTCAGACATTCAGGCCCCTCATATTTTTCAGACATTTTCATGCTCCTCGTGTTTTTCAGACCTTTTCATGCTCCTCGTATTTTTCACACATTTTCATATTCCTTCTATTTTTCACACCTTTTCACGCTCCTCGTATTTTTCAGACATTAAGGCCCCTCGTATTTTTCAGACCTTTTCATGCTCCTCGTATTTTTCACACCTTTTCATGCTCTTCCTGTTTTTCACACCTTTTCATGCTCTTCGTGTTTTTCACTCCTTTTCTTGCTCTTCGTGTTTCCACACCTTGTCCTGCTCCTCATATTCTTCACACCATTTCATGCTCTTCATATTTTCACAGCATTTCATGCTAGTCATATTTTTGACACCTTTTCATGCTCCTCATATTTTTCAGACATTTTCATGCTCCTCGGGTTTTTCAGACCTTTTCACGCTCCTCGTATTTTTCAGACATTCAGGCCCCTCGTATTTTTCAGACATTTTCATGCTCCTCGTGTTTTTCAGACCTTTTCATGCTCCTCGTATTTTTCACACATTTTCATATTCCTTCTATTTTTCACACCTTTTCACGCTCCTCGTATTTTTCAGACATTAAGGCCCCTCGTATTTTTCAGACCTTTTCATGCTCCTCGTATTTTTCACACCTTTTCATGCTCCTCATATTGTTCACAACTTTTCATGCTCTTCATATTTTTCACATCTTTTCATGCTTTTCATATTTTTCATACCTTTTCATGCTCCTCGTATTTTTCAGACCTTTTCATGCTCCTCGTATTTTACAGAGCTTTTCATGCTCCTCGTATTTTTCAGAACTTTTCGTGCTCCTCGTATTTTCACACCTTTTCGTGTTCCTCGAATTTTTCACACCTTTTCATGCTCCTCATGTTTTCCACACCTTTCATGCTCTTCATATTTTTCACAGCGTTTCATGCTCTTCATATTTTCACAGCGTTTCATCCTCCTCATATTTTTGAGACGTTTTCATGCTCCTCATGTTTTTCACACATTTTCATGCTCCTCGTATTTTCCATACTTTTTCATGCTCCTCGTATTTTTCAGACCTTTTCATGTTCCTCGTATTTTTGACATCTTTTCATGCTCCTCCTAATTTTCATACCATTTCATGCTCCTCATATTTTTCAAATCTTTTCATGCTCCTCGTATTTTTCACACATTTTCATGCTCTTGTGTTTTTCACACCTTTTCATGCTCCTCGCATTTTTCAGACCTTTTCATGCTCCTTGTAATTTTCAGACCTTTTCATGCTCCTCGTATTTTTCAGACCTTTTTTTGCTCCTCGTATTTTTACACCTTTTCATGCTCCTTGTATTTTTCAGACCGTTTCATGCTCCTCGTATTTTTCAGACATTTTCATGCTCCTCGTATTTTACAGAGCTTTTCATGCTCCTCGTATTTTTCAGAACTTTTCGTGCTCCTCGTATTTTCAGACCTTTTCATGCTCCTCGAATTTTTCACACCTTTTCTTGCTCCTCGTATTTTTCACACCTTTTCATGCTCCTCATGTTTTCCACACCTTTCATGCTCTTCATATTTTTCACAGCGTTTCATGCTCTTCATATTTTCACACCGTTTGATCCTCCTCATATTTTTGAGACGTTTTCATGCTCCTCATGTTTTTCACACATTTTCATGCTCCTCGTATTTTCCAGACCTTTTCATGCTCCTCGTATTTTCCAGACCTATTCATGCTCCCCGTATTTTTCAGACCTTTTCATTTTCCTCGTATTTTTGACATCTTTTCATGCTCCTCGTAATTTTCAGACCATTTCATGCTCCTCATATTTTTCAGACCTTTTCATTCTCCTAGTATTTTTCCGATCTCTTCCTGCTCCTTGTACTTTTCAGACCTTTTCATGCTCCTCATATTTCTCACACCTTTCATGCTCTTCATATTTTTCACACGGTTTCATGCTCATGATATTTTCACACCGTTTCATGCTCCTCATATTTTTGATAACATTTCATGCTCCTCTTATTTTTCACACCTTTTCATGCTTCCCATATTTTCCAGACCTTTTCATGCTCCTCGTATTTTTCAGACATTTACATGCTCCTCGTGTTTTTCAGACCTTTTCATGCTCCTCGTATTGTTCACACATTTTCATATTCCTCCTATTTTTCACACCTTTTCACGCTCCTTGTATTTTTCAGACATTAAGGCCCCTCGTACTTTTCACACCTTTTCATGCTCCTCGTATTTTTCACACCTTTTCATGCTCCTCATATTGTTCACACCTTTTCTTGCTCTTCATATTTTTCACATCTTTTAATGCTCCTCATATTTTTCATACCTTTTCATGCTCCTCGTATTTTTCAGACCTTTTCATGCTCCCTGTATTTTTCATACCTTTCATGGTCCTCGTATTTTTCAGACCGTTTCATGCTTCTCATATTTTTCACACCTTTTCATGCTCTTCCTGTTTTTCACACCTTTTCATGCTCTTCGTGTTTTTCACTCCTTTTAATGCTCTTCATATTTTTCAGGACTTTTCACGCTCTTGATATTTTTCTCACCTTTTCATGCTCTCCGTGTTTTTCACACCTTTTCTTGCTCTTCGTGTTTTCCACACCTTTTCCTGCTCCTCATATTTCTTCACACTATTTCATGCTCTTCATATTTTTCACAGCATTTCATGCTTTCGCATTTTAACACCGCTTCATGCTCCTCGTATTTTTCACACCTTGTCATGCACTTTGTATTTTTCAAACCTTTTCATGCTCTTTGTATTTTTCACAACTTTTCATGCTTTTCATAATTTTTCACACCTTTTCATTGTCTTCGTATATTTCACACCAGTCATGCTCTTTGTATTTTTCACACCTTTTCAAGCTCTTCATACTTTTAAAACCATTTCATGCTCTTCATATTTTTCACAACTTTTCATGCTCTTCATATTTTTTACATATTTCATGCTTCTCATATTTTTCATACCATTTCATGCTCCTCACATTTTTCACATCTTTTCATGCTCCTCATATTTTTGACACCTTTTGAAGTCTTCATATTTTTCACACCGTTTCATGCTCTTTATATTTTCACACCGTTTCATGTTCCTCGTATTTTTCAGACCTTTTCATGCTCCTACTATTTTTCCCACCTGTTCATGCTCCTTGTATTTTTAGCACATTTTCTTTCTCATCGTATTTTTCACACCTTTTCATGCTCCTCGTATTTTTCACACCTTTAATGCTCCTCGTATTTTTCACACCTTTACATGCTGTTCGTATTTTTCAAACCTTTTCATGCTCTTCGAATTTTTCACACATTTTCATGCACTTCGTGTTTCCACATTTTTTCTTGCTGCTCGTGTTTTTCAAACCGTTTCATGCTCTTCATATTTTTAACACCGTTTCATGCTCTTCATATTTTCACACCGTTTCATGCTCCTCATATTTTTCACACCTTTTCATGCTTCTCATATTTTTAAGATCTTTTCATGCTCCTCATATTTTTCAGACATTTATATGCTCCTCGTATTTTTCACACCTTTTCATGCTCTTCGTATTTTTCGCACATTTTCTTTCTCATCGTATTTTTCACACCTTTTCATGCTCCTCGTATTTTTCATACCTTTTCATGCTCCTCGTTTTTTTCAGACATTTTCATGCTCCTAGTATTGTTCACCCCTTTTCATGCTCCTCATATTTTTCACACCTATTAATGCTCCTCGTATTTTTCGCACATTTTCTTTCTCATCGTATTTTTCACACCTTTTCATGCTCCTCGTATTTTTCATACCTTTTCATGCTCCTCGTTTTTTTCAGACATTTTAATGCACCTCGTATTTTTCACACCTTTTCATGCTCTTCGTAGTTTTCACACCTTTTCATGCTCCTCATATTTTTCAGACCTCTTCGTGCTTCTCGTATTTGCAGACCTTTTCGTACTCGTATTTTTCACACCTTTTCATGCTCCTCATATATTTCACAACTTTTCATGGTCTTCATATTATTGACATATTTTAATGCTCCTCATATTTTTCACATCTTTTCATGCTCCTCATATTTTTGACACGTTTAAAAGGTCTTCATATTTTTCACACCGTTTCATGATCTTCATATTTTCACACCGTTTCATGCTCCTCAAATTTTTTAGACCTTTTCATGCTCCTCATATTTTTCAGACCTTTATATGCTCCTCGTATTTTTCACACCTTTTCATGCTCCTCGTGTTTTTCACACCTTTTCATGCTCCTATTATTTTTCACACCTTTTCATGCTCCTCGTATTTTTCGCACATTTTCTTTCTCATCGTATTTTTCACACCTTTTCATGCTCGTCGTATTTTACAGACCTTTTCATGCTCCTGTTTTTTTCACACCTTTTCATGCTCCTCGTATTTTCACAACTTTTCATGCTCCTCGTATTTTTCAGACCTTTTCATGCTCCTACTATTGTTCCCACCTTTTCATGCTCTTCGTATTTTTCGCACATTTTCTTTCTCATCGTATTTTTCACACCTTTTCATGCTCCTTGTATTTTTCACACCTCTTCATGGTCTTCGTATTTTTCACACCTTTTCATGCTCCTCATATTTTTCAGACCTTTTCATGCTTCTCATATTTTTCACACCTTGTCATGCTACTCGTATTTTTCACAACTTTTCATGGTCCTCGTATTTTTCACACCTTTTCATGCTCCTCGTATTTTTCACACCTTTAATGCTCCTCGTATATTTCACACCTTTACATGCTCTTCGTATTTTGCAAACCTTTTCATGCTCTTCAAAATTTTCACACATTTACATGCACTTCGTGTTTTCCACAACTTTTCATGCTGCTCGTGTTTTTCACACCATTTCATGCTCTTCATATTTTTCAGACCGTTTCATGCTCCTCAAATTTTTCACACCTTTCCATGCTCCTCGTATTTTTCAAACTTTTTCATGCTCCTGTATTTTTCACACTGTTTCCTGCTCTTCATGTTTTTCACACCTATTCATGCTCCTCGTGTTTTTCACAGCTTTTCATGCTCCTCTTTTTTTTCACATATTTTCATGCTCCTCGTATTTTTCACACCTTTTCATGCTCCTTATATTTTTCACACCTTTTCATGCTCCTTATATTTTTCACACCTTTTCAGGCTCCTTATATTTTTGAGACCTTTTCATGCTCTTCTTATTTTTCACATCTTTTTATGCTCCTCCTGTTTTCCAGACCTTTTCATGCTCCTCGTATTTTTCAGACCTTTTCCTGCTCCTCGTATTTTTGACACCTTTTCATGCTCCTCGTATTTTTCACAGCATTTCATGCTTTCGCATTTTTCACACCGTTTCATGCTCCTCATATTTTTCACACCTTTTCATGCACTTTGTATTTTTCAAACCTTTTCATGCTCTTTGTATTTTTCACAACTTCATGCTCCTCGTGTTTTCCAGACCTTTTTATGCTCCTTATATTTTTCACACCTTTTCATGCTCCTCCTATTTTTCACACCTCTTCATGCTCCTTATATTTTTCACACCTTTTCATACTGCTCGTATTTTTCACACCTTTTCATGCTTCTTATATTTTTCACACCTTTTCAGGCTCCTCGTATTTTTCACACCTTTTCAGGCTCCTCATATTTTTGAGAACTTTTCATGCTCTTCATATTTTTCACACCTTTTTATACTCCTCCTGTTTTCCAGACCTTTTCATGCTCCTCGTATTTTTCAGACCTTTTCATGCTCCCTGTATTTTTCATACCTTTCATGCTCCTCGTATTTTTCAGACCTTTTCATGCTCCCTGTATTTTTCATACCTTTCATGGTCTTCGTATTTTTCAGACATTTTCATGCTCCTCGTGTTTTTCAGACCTTTTCATGCTCCTCGTATTTTTCACACCTTTTCATGCTCCTTATATTTTTCACACCTTTTCATGCTCCTTATATTTTTCACACCTTTTCAGGCTCCTTATATTTTTGAGACCTTTTCATGCTCTTCTTATTTTTCACATCTTTTTATGCTCCTCCTGTTTTGCAGACCTTTTCATGCTCCTCGTATTTTTCAGACCTTTTCCTGCTCCTCGTATTTTTCACACCGTTTCATGCTCCTCATATTTTTCACACCTTTTCATGCACTTTGTATTTTTCAAACCTTTTCATGCTCTTTGTATTTTTCACAACTTCATGCTCCTCGTGTTTTCCAGACCTTTTTATGCTCCTTATATTTTTCACACCTTTTCATACTGCTCGTATTTTTCACACCTTTTCATGCTTCTTATATTTTTCACACCTTTTCAGGCTCCTCGTATTTTTCACACCTTTTCAGGCTCCTCATATTTTTGAGAACTTTTCATGCTCTTCATATTTTTCACACCTTTTTATACTCCTCCTGTTTTCCAGACCTTTTCATGCTCCTCGTATTTTTCAGACCTTTTCATGCTCCTCGTTTTTTTCAGACCTTGTCATGCTCCTCGTATTTTTCAGACCTTTTCATACTCCTAGTATTTTAGAGATCTTTTCATGCTCTTCGTATTTTTCACACCTATTAATGCTCCTTGTATTTTTCAGACCTTTTCATGCTCTTCGTATTTTTCACAGCATTTCATGCTTTCACATATTTCACACCGTTTCATGCTCCTCGTATTTTTCACATGTTTTCATGCACTTTGTATTTTTCAAACCTTTTCATGCTCTTTGTATTTTTCACAACTTTTCATAATTTTTCACACCTTTTCATTGTCTTCGTATATTTCACACCAGTCATGCTCTTTGTATTTTTCACACCTTTTCAAGCTCTTCATACTTTTAAAACCATTTCATGCTCTTCATATTTTTCACAACTTTTCATGCTCTTCATATTTTTTACATATTTCATTCTCCTCATATTTTTCAGACCTTTTCATGGTCCTCGTATATTTCAGACCTTTTCGTGCTCCTCGGATTTTTCACATCTTTTCATGCTCCTCGTATTTTACAAACCTTTTCATGCTCCTTGTGTTGTTCCCACCTTTTCATGCTCTTCGTGTTTTTCAAACCTTTTCATGCTCTTCGAATTTTTATACATTTTCATGCTCTTCGTGTTTTTCACACATTTTCATGCTCCTCGTATTTTTCTGACCTTTACATGCTCCTCATATTTTATAGACCTTTTCATGCTCCTCGTATTTTTCAGACCTTTTCATGGTCCTCGTACTTTCAGACCTTTTTGTGCTCCTCGTATTTTTCACACCTTTTCATGCTTCTCATATATTTAACAACTTTTCATGCTCTTCATATTTTTGACACATTTTCATGCTCCTCCTATTTTTCATACCGTTTCATGCTCCTTATATTTTTCACATCTTTTCATGGTCCTCATATTTCTGACACGTTTTTAAGGTCTTCATGTTTTTCACACCGTTTCATGCTCTTTATATTTTCACACCGTTTCACGCTCCTCACATTTTTTAGACCGTTTCATGCTCCTCATATTTTTCAGACCTTTATTTGCTCCTCGTATTTTTCACACCTTTTCATGCTCCTCGTATTTTACAGAGCTTTTCATGCTCCTTGTTTTTCTCACACCTTTTAATGCTCTACGTATTTTTCACAACTTTTCATGGTCCTCATATTTTTCAGACCTTTTCATGCTCCTACTATTTTTCACACCTTTTCATGCTCCTCGTATTTTTCACACCTTTAATGCTCCTCGTATATTTCACACCTTTACATGCTCTTCGTATTTTGCAAACCTTTTCATGCTCTTCGAATTTTTCACACATTTACATGCACTTCGTGTTTTCCACAACTTTTCATGCTGCTCATGTTTTTCACACCATTTCATGCTCTTCATATTTTTCAGACCGTTTCATGCTCCTCAAATTTTTCACACCTTTCCATGCTCCTTGTATTTTTCGTACCTTTTCATGCTCCTGTATTTTTCACACTGTTTCATGCTTTTCATGTTTTTCACACCTATTCATGCTCCTCGTGTTTTTCATAGCTTTTCATGCTCCTTTTATTTTTCACATATTTTCATGCTCCTCGTATTTTTCACACCTTTTCATGCTCCTTATATTTTTCACACCTTTTCATGCTCCTCGTATTTTTCACCCCTTTTCATGCACTTTATGTTTTTCCACACCGTTTCCTGCTCCTCCTATTTTTCAGACTGTTTCATGCTCCTCATATTTTTGATACCTTTTGAAGCTCTTCATATTTTTCACACCTTTTCATATTCCTCCTATTTTGCAGACCGTTTCATGCTCCTCCTATTTTTCAGACCTTTTCATGCTCCTCATATTTTTGACACCTTTTGAAGCTCTTAATGTTTTTCAACATCGTTTCATGCTCCTCCTATTTTTCAGACCTTTTCATGCTTCTCATTTTTTGACACCTTTTGAAGCTCTTCATGTTTTTCAACACCGTTACATGCTCCTTCATATTTTTCAGACCGTTTCATGCTCCTCCTATTTTTGACAGCTTTTGAATCTCTTCATGTATTTCACACCTTTTCAGGCTCTTCATGTTTTTAAACACCACTTCATGCTCCTCCTATTTTTCAGACCGTTTCATGCTCCTCATATATTTCACAGGTTTGGAGCTCTTCATATTTTTCACACCTTTTAGGCCCTGCATGTTTTTCAACACAATTTCATGCTCCTTATATTTTCAGACCATTTCATGCTCCTCTTTTTTTTGAGACCGTTTCATGCTCCTCATATTTTTGACAACTTTTGAAGCTTTTCATATTATTCACACCTTTTCAGGCTCTTCATGTTCTCAACATCGTTTCATGCTCCTCTTATTTTTCAGACCGTTTCATGCTCCTCATATTTTTCAGACCGTTACATGCTCCTCATATTTTTGACACATTTTGAAGCTCTAAATGTTTTTCAACACAGTTTCATGCTCCTCCTATTTTACAGACGGTTTCATGCTCCTCCTATTTTTCAGACCGTTTCATGCCCCTTATATTTTTGACACATTTTGAAGCTCTTGATATTTTTCACACCTTTTCAGGCTCTTCATGTTTTTCATCACCATTTCATGCTACTCCTATATTTCAGACCGTTTCATGCTTCTCATATTTTTGACATCTTTTGAAGCTCTACATATATTTCACACCTTTTCATGCTCTTCATGTTTTTCAACACCGTTTCATGCTCCTCCTATCTTTCAGACCGTTTCTTGCTCCTCATATTTTTGACACCTTTTGAAGCTCTTCATGTTTTTCAACACCGTTTCATGCTTCTCATATTTTTCAGAACGTTTCATGCTCCTCATATTTTTTACACCTTTTGAACCTCTTCATATTTTTCACACCTTTTTATGCTCTAAATATTTTTCACATCTCTTCATGTGCTCCATATTTTTCACACCGTTTCATGGGCTTCATTTTTACACCGTTTCATGCTCCTCATATTTTTCACACCGTTTCATGCTCTTCGTATTTTTCACACATTTTCATGCTCTTTGTATTTTTCAGACATTTTCATTCTCTTGGTAATTTTTCACACCTTTTTATGCTCTTCGTATATTTCACACCTTTTCATGCTCTTCGTATTTTTCACACCTTTTCATGTTCCTCATATTTTTGAAACCGTTTCATGCTCCTCATATTTATCACACCGTTTCATATTCCGCATATTTTTCACACCTTTTCATGCTCATCGTATTTTTCAGACATTTTCATGCTCCTAGTATTGTTCACACCTTTTCATGCTCCTCGTATCTTTCACACCTTTTCATGCTCCTCGTATTTTTCACACCTTTTCATGCTCCTCGTATTTTTCAGACCTTTTCCTGCTCCTCGTATTTTTCACAGCATTTCATGCTTTCGCATTTTTCACACCGTTTCATGCTCCTCGTATTTTTCACACCTTTTCATGCACTTTGTATTTTTCAAACCTTTTCATGCTCTTTGTATTTTTCACAACTTTTCATGCTTTTCATAATTTTTCACACCTTTTCATTGTCTTCGTATATTTCACACCCATCATGCTCTTTGTATTTTTCACACCTTTTCAAGCTTTTCATACTTTTCAAACCATTTCATGCTCTTCGTATTTTTCACATCTTTTCATCCTCTTCATATTTTTCACAACTTTTCATGCTCTTCATATTTTTTACATATTTCATGCTCCTCATATTTTTCATACCATTTCATGCTCCTCATATTTTTCACATCTTTTCATGCTCCTCATATTTTTGACACCTTTTAAAGGTCTTCATATTTTTCACACCGTTTCATGCTCTTTATATTTTCACACCGTTTCATTTTACTCGTATTTTTCACACCTTTAAATGCTCCTACTATTTTTCCCACCTTTTCATGCTCCTTGTATTTTTAGCACATTTTCTTTCTCATCGTATTTTTCACACCTTTTCATGCTCCTCGTATTTTTCACACCTTTAATGCTCCTCGTATTTTTCACACCTTTACATGCTCTTCGTGTTTTTCAAACCTTTTAATGCTCTTCGAATTTTTCACACATTTGCATGCACTTCGTGTTTTCCACATTGTTTCATGCTGCTCATGTTTTTCACACCGTTTCATGCTCTTCATATTTTTAACATCGTTTCATGCTCTTCATATTGTTCACAACTTTTCATGCTCCACGTACTTTTCAGACCTTTTCATGCTCCTCGTGTTTTTCAGAACTTTTCATGCTCCTCGTATTTTTCAGACCTTTTCATGCTCCTCGTGTTTTTCAGAACTTTTCATGCTCCTCGTATTTTTCAGACCTTTTCATGCTCCTCGTGTTTTTCAGAACTTTTCATGCTCCTCGTATTTTTCACACCGTTTCATGCTCCTCGTATTTTTCACACCTTTTCATGCACTTTGTATTTTTCAAACCTTTTCATGCTCTTTGTATTTTTCACAACTTTTCATGCTTTTCATAATTTTTCACATCTTTTCATTTTCTTCGTATATTTCACACCACTCATGCTCTTTGTATTTTGCACAACTTTTCATGCTCTTTATACTTTTCAAACCATTTCATGCTCTTCATATTTTTCACAACTTTTCATGCTCTTCATATTTTTTACATATTTCATGCTTCTCATATTTTTCATACCATTTCATGATCCTCATGTTTTTCACATCTTTTCATACTCCTCATATTTTTGACACCTTTTAAAGGTCTTCATATTTTTCACACCGTTTCATGCTCTTTATATTTTCACACCGTTTCATGTTCCTCGTATTTTTCAGACCTTTTCATGCTCCTACTATTTTTCCCACCTTTTCTTGCTCCTAGTATTTTTAGCACATTTTCTTTCTCATCATATTTTTCACACCTTTTCATGCTCCTCGTATTTTTCACACCTTTAATTCTCCGTATTTTTCACACCTTTACATGCTCTTCGTATTTTTCAAACCTTTTCATGCTCTTCGAATTTTTCACACATTATCATGCACTTCGTGTTTTCCACATTTTTTCTTGCTGCTCGTGTTTTTCACACCGTTTCATGCTCTTCATATTTTTAACACCGTTTCATGCTCTTCATAATTTCACACCTTTCATGCTCCTCATATTTTTCACACCTTTTCATGCTTCTCATATTTTTCAGATCTTTTCATGCTTCTCGTATTTTTCAGACATTTTCATGCTCCTAGTATTTTTCACACGTTTTCATGCACCTCGTATTTTCACACCTTTTCATGCTCTTTGTAGTTTTCACACCTTTTCATGTTCCTCATATTTTTCAGACCTTTTCATGCTCCTACTATTTTTCCCACCTTTTCATGCTCCTCGTATTTTTAACACATTTTCTTTCTCATTGCATTTTTCACACCTTTTCATGCTCCTCGTATTTTTCACACCTTTAATTCTCCGTATTTTTCACACCTTTACATGCTCTTCGTATTTTTCAAACCTTTACATGCTCTTCGTATTTTTCAAACCTTTTCCTGCTCTTCGAATTTTTCGCACCTTTTCATGCTCTTTGTAGTTTTCACACCTTTTCATGTTCCTCATATTTTTCAGACCTTTTCATGCTCCTACTATTTTTCCCACCTTTTCATGCTCCTCGTATTTTTAGCACATTTTCTTTCTCATTGCATTTTTCACACCTTTTCATGCTCCTCGTATTTTTCACACCTTTAATTCTCCGTATTTTTCACACCTTTACATGCTCTTCGTATTTTTCACACCTTTACATGCTCTTCGTATTTTTTAAACCTTTTCCTGCTCTTCGAATTTTTCACACATTTTCATGCACTTTGTAGTTTTCACACCTTTTCATGCTCCTCATATTTTTCAGACCTTTTCGTACTCCTCTTATTTGCAGACCTTTTCGTACTCCTCGTGTTTTTCACACCTTTTCATGCTCCTCATATATTTCACAACTTTTCATGCTCTTCATATAATTGACATATTTTAATGCTCCTCATATTTTTCACATCTTTTCATGCTCCTCATATATTTGACACGTTTAAAAGGTCTTCATATTTTTCACACTGTTTCATGATCTTCATATTTTCACACCATTTCATCCTCCTCAAATTTTTTAGACCTTTTCATGCTCCTGTTTTTTTCACACCTTTTCATGCTCCTCGTATTTTTCAGACCTTTTCATGCTCCTACTATTGTTCACACCTTTTCATGCTCCTTGTATTTTTCACACCTTTTCATGCTCTTCGTATTTTTCACACCTTTTCATGCTCCTCATATTTTTCACACCTTTTCATGCTCTTCATATTTTTCCCACTTGTCATGCCAGTCGTATTTTTTAGAACTTTTCCTGGTCCTCGTATATTTCAGAACTTTTCGTGCTCCTCGGATTTTTCACATCTTTTCATGCTCCTCGTATTTTACAAACCTTTTCATGCTCCTTGTATTGTTCCCACCTTTTCATGCTCTTCGTGTTTTTCAAACCTTTTCATGCTCTTCGAATTTTTATACATTTTCATGCTCTTCGTGTTTTTCACACATTTTCATGCTCTTCGTGTTTTTTACAATTTTTCATGCTCCTCATATATTTCACACCTTTTCATGCTCCTCATATTTTTCACACCTTTTCATGCTCCTCATATTTTTCTGACCTTTACATGATCCTCATATTTTATAGACCTTTTCATGCTCCTCGTATTTTTCAGACCTTTTCTTGGTCCTCGTACTTTCAGACCTTTTTGTGCTCCTCGTATTTTTCACACCTTTTCATGCTCCTCATATATTTCACAACTTTTCATGCTCTTCATATTTTTGACACATTTTCATGCTCCTCCTATTTTTCATACCGTTTCATGCTCCTCATATTTTTCACATCTTTTCATGGTCCTCATATTTCTGACACGTTTTATAGGTCTTCATGTTTTTCACACCGTTTCATGCTCTTTCTATTTTCACGCAGTTTCATGCTCCTCACATTTTTTAGACCGTTTCACGCTCCTCATATTTTTAGACTTTATATGCTCCTCGAATTTTTCACACCTTTTCATGCTCCTCGTATTTTACAGAGCTTTTCATGCTCCTTGTTTTTCTCACACCTTTTAATGCTCTACGTATTTTTCACAACTTTTCATGGTCCTCGTATTTTTCAGACCTTTTCATGCTCCTACTATTTTTCACACCTTTTCATGCTCCTTGTAATTTTCACACCTTTAGTGCTCCTCGTATTTTTCACACCTTTACATGCTCTTCGTATTTTGCAAACCTTTTCATGCTCTTCGAATTTTTCACACATTTACATGCACTTCGTGTTTTCCACAACTTTTCATGCTGCTCGTGTTTTTCACACCATTTCATGCTCTTCATATTTTTCAACACCATTTCATGCTCCTCCTATTTTGCAGACTGTTTCATTCTCCTCATATTTTTCAGACCGTTTCATGCTCCTCATATTTTTGAAACCTTTTGAAGCTCTTCACGTTTTTCAACACCGTTTCATGCTCCTCCTATTTTTCAGAGCGTTTCATGCTCCTCCTATTTTCAGAGTGTTTCATGCTCCTCCTATTTTTCAGACCATTTCATGCTCCTCTATTTATCAGACCATTTCATGTTCCTCATTTTTGACATTCTTTGAAGCTCTTCATATTTTTCACACCTTTTCATGCTCTTCATGTTTTTCAACACCCTTTCATGCTCCTCATATTTTTCAGATCGTATCGTTGTCCTCATGTTCTTAACACCTTTTGAAGCTCTTCATATTTGTCACACCTTTTCATGCTCTTCAAGTTTTTCAACACCGTTTCATGCTCATGATATTTTTCAGACAGTTTCATGCTCCTCATATTTTTGACACCTTTTGAAGCTCTTCATATTTTTCACACGTTTTCATGCTCTTCATGTTTTTCAACACCGTTTCATGCTCTTCCTATTTTTGACAACTTTTGAAGCTCTTCATGTTTTTGAACACCGTTTCATGCTACTACTATTTTGCAGACCGTTTCAAGCTCCTCATATTTTTCAGACCGTTTCATCCTCCTCAAATTTTTGACACCTTTTGAAGCTCTTCATGTTTTTCAAAACCGTTTAATGCTCCGCCTATTTACCAGACCGTTTCATGCTCCTCCTATTATCAGACAGTTTCATGCACCTCATATTTTGGACACTTTTTGAAGCTCTTCATATTTTTCACAGCTTTTCAGTCTCTTCATGTTTTTCAACATAGTTTCATGCTCCTCCGATTTTTCAGACCGTTTCATGCTCTACATATTTTTGACAGCTTTTGAAGCTCTTCATATATTTCTCCACTGTTTCATGCTCCTCCTATTTTTCAGACCGTTTCATGCTCCTCCTATTTTTCAGACAGTTTCGTGCTCCTCATATTTTTCAGACCGTTTCATGCTCCTCGTATAATTGAAACCTTTTGAAGCTCTTCATATTTTACACACCTCTTAGGCCCTTCATGTTTTTCAACACAATTTCATGCTCCTTCTATTTTTCAGACTGTTTCATGCTCCTCCTATTTTTCAGACCATTTCATGCTCCTCCTATATTTAAAACCGTTTCATCCTCCTCATATTTTTGACACCTTTTGAAGCTCTTCATATTATTCACACCTTTTCAGGCTCTTTATGTTCTCAACACCTTTTTATGCTCCTCCTATTTTTCAGACCGTTTCATGCTCCTCATATTTTTGACACATTTTGAAGCTATTCATATTTCTCACACCTTTTCATGCTCTTCATGTTTTCAACACCGTTTCATGCTCCTCCTATTTTTCTGACCGTTTCTTTCTCCTCATATTTTTGACATCTTTTGAAGCTCTTCATATTCTTCACACCTTTTCATGCTCTTTATGTTTTTCAACACCGTATCATGCTGCTCCTATTTTTCAAACAGTTTCGTGCTCCCCCTATTTTTCAGACCGTTTTGTGCTCCTCTTATTTTTCAGACAGTATCATGCTCCTCCTATTTTTCAGACTGTTTCATGCTCCTCTTATTTTTCAGACAGTATCGTGCTCTTCCTATTTTTGACAACTTTTGAAGCTCTTCATGTTTTTCACCACGTTTCATGCTCCTCCTATTTTACAAACCGTTTCATGCTCCTTCATATTTTTCAGACCGTTTCATGCTCCTCATAATTTTGACACCTTTTGAAGCTTTTCATGTTTTTCACATCTTTTCAGGCTCTTCTTGTTTTTCAGCAATGCTTCAGGCTCCTCCTATTTTTCAGACCGTTTCATGCTCCTCATATTGTTGACACCTTTTGAAGCTCGTCTTATATTTCACAGCTTTTCAGGCTCTTCATCTTTTTCACATCGCTTCAGGCTCCTCCTATTTTTCAGACCGTTTCATGCTCCTCATATTTTTGACACTTTTTGAAGCTCTTCATATTTTTCACACCTTTTCAGGCTCTTCATGTTTTTCACACCGCTTCTTGTTTCTCCTATTTTTCAGACCGTTTCATGCTCCTCATATTTTTGACACCTTTTGAAGCTCTTCTTATTTTCACACCTTTTCAGGCTCTTCATGTTTTTCATTACAGCTTCATGCTCCTCCTATTTTTCAGACCGTTTTATGCTCCTCATATTTTTGACACCTTTTGAAGCTCTTCATATATTTCTCCACTGTTTCATGCTCCTCCTATTTTTCAGACCGTTTCATGCTCCTCCTATTTTTCAGACAGTTTCCTGCTCCTCTTATTTTTCAGACAGTATCATGCTCCTCCTATTTTTCAGACTGTTTCATGCTCCTCTTATTTTTCAGACAGTATCGTGCTCCTCCTATTTTTGACACCTTTTGAAGCTCTTCATGTTTTTCACCACGTTTCATGCTCCTCCTATTTGTCAAACCGTTTCATGCTCTTTCATATTTTTCAGACCGTTTCATGCTCCTCATAATTTTGACACCTTTTGAAGCTCTTCATGTTTTTCAACACCGTTACATGCTCCTTCATATTTTTCAGACCGTTTCATGCTCCTCCTATTTTTGGCAGCTTTTGACGCTCTTCATATTTTTCACAATTTTCAGGCTCTTCATGTTTTTCAACACCGCTTCATGCTCGTCCTATTTTTCAGACCATTTCGTCTTCCTCATATTTTTGACACCTTTTGAAGCTCTACATATTTTTCTCACCTTTTCATGCTCTTCATGTTTTTCAACACCGTTTCATGGTCCTCCTATTTTTCAGAACGTTTCGTGCTCCTCACATTTTTCAGACCGTTTCATGCTCATCATATTTTAACACTTTTTGAAGCTCTTCATATTTTTCACATCTTTTAATGCTCTTCATCTTTTTCAACAACGTTTCATGCTCCTCCTATTTTTCAGACAGTTTCGTGCTCCTCATATTTTTCTGACCATTTCATGCTCCTCATATTTTTGACACCTTTTGAAGCTCTTCAAGATTTTCAACACCGTACATGCTCCTCCTCTTTTGTAGACCATTTCATGCTCTTCATATTTTTCAGAACGTTTCATACTCCTCATATTTTTAACACCTTTTGAAGCTCTTCATATTTTTCACTTCTTTTCATGCTCTTCATATTTTTCAACACCGTTTCATGCTCCCCTTATTTTTCACACCGTTTCAGGCTCCTCCTATTTTTCAGACCGATTCATGCTCCTCCTATTTTTCAGACTGTTTCATGCTCCTAATTTTTTACTCGTTTTGAAGCTATTCATATTTTTCACACATATTCAGGCTCTTCATGTTTTTCAATACCGTCTCATGCTCCTCCTGTTTTCCAAACTGTTTCATGCTCCTCCTATTTTACAGACTGTTTCATGCTCCTCATATTTTTGAAAACCTTTTGAAGCTCTTCATATTTTTCACACCTTTTCAGGCTCTTCATGTTTTTCAACACCGCTTCATGCTCCTCCAATTTATCAGACCGTTTCATCTTTCTAATTTTTTTGACACGCTTTGTAGCTTTTCATATTTTTCAAACCTTTTCATGCTCTTCATGTTTTTGAACACCGTTCATGCTCCTCCTATTTTTCAGAAGGTTTAATGCTCCTCATATTTTTGACACCGTTTGAAGCTCTTCATATTTTTCACAACTTTTCAGGTTCTTCATGTTTTTGAACACCGCTTCATGCTCCTCCTATTTTTCAGACAGTTTCATGCTCCTCATATTTTTCACACATTTTAAGCTCTTCATATTTTTTACACCTTTTCAAGCTCTTCATGTTTTTAAACACCACTTCATCCTCCTCCTATTTTGCAGAGAGTTTCATGCTCCTCATGTTTTTTACTAGTTTTGAAGCGATTCATATTTTTCACACCTTTTCAGGCTCTTCATGTTTTTCAACAGCGATTCATGCTCCTCCTATTTTCCAGACCGTTTCATGTACCTCATATTTTTGACGCCGTTTGAAGCTCTTCATATTTTTCTCTCCTTTTCAGGCTCTTCATGTTTTTCAACACCGCTTCATGCTTCTCCTATTTTTCAGACCGTTTCATGCTCCTCATATTTTTGACACCTTTGGAAGCTCTTCATATATTTGACACCTTTTCAGGCTCTTCATGTTTTTCAACACCGCTTCATGCTCCTCCTATTTTTCAAAGCGTTTCATGCTCCTTATATATTTCACACCTTTTGAAATTCTGCATATTTTTCACACCTTTTCAGGCTCTTGATGTTTTTGAACACCACTTCATGCTCCCCCTACTTTTCAGACCGTTTCATGCTCCTCATGTTTTTCACAGCTTTTGAATCTATTCATATTTTTCACATCTTTTTAGGCTCTTCCTATTTTTGAACACCATTTCATGCTCCTCCTATTTTTCAGACCGTTTCATTATCCTCATATTTTTGACACCTTATGAAGCTCTTCATATTTTTCACACCTTTTGAGGCTCTTCATGTTTTTCAACACCGCTTCATGCTCCTCCTATTTTTCATACCGTTTCATGCTCCTCATATTTTTGAAACCTTTTTTAGCTCTTCATATATTTCACACCTTTTCTGGCTCTTCATATTTTTCAACACCACTTCATGCTCCTCCTATTTTTCAGACCGTTTCATGCTCCTCTCATTTTTGACACGTTTTGAAGCTCTTCATATTTTTCACACCTTTGGAAGCTCTTCATATATTTCACACCTTTTCTGGCTCTTCATATTTTTCAACACCGCTTCATGCTCCTCCTATTTTTCAGACCATTTCGTGCTCCACATCTTTTTCACACTTTATGAAGCTCTTCATATTTTTCACTCATTTTCAGGCTCTACATGTTTTTGAACCCCGTTTCATGCTCCTCTCATTTTTGACACCTTTTCAAGCTCTTCATATTTTTAATACCTTTTGAAGTTCTTCATATTTTTCACACCTTTTCAGAGTCTATATGTTTTTGAACACCGTTTCATGCTCCTCCTATTTTTGAGACTGTTTCATGCTCCTCATATTTTTGACACCTTTTGAAGCTCTTCTTATTTTTCACACTTTCCAGGATCTTCATGTTTTTGAACACCGCTTCATGTTCCTCCTATTTTTCAGACCGTTTCATGCTCCTCATATTTTTGACACGTTTTGTAGCTTTTCATATTTTTCAAAACTTTTCAGGCTCTTCATGTTTTTGATCACCGTTGTCATGCTCCACCTATTTTTCAGACCGTTTCATGCTCCTCATAAATTTGACACCTTTTGAAGCTCTTCCTATTTTTCACACCTTTTCAGGCTCTTCATGTTTTTGAACACCATTTCATGCCTCTCTTATTTTTGACACCTTTTGAAGCTCTTCATATTTTTCACACCCCTTGAAGCACTTCATATTTTTCACACCGTTTCAGGCTCTTCATATTTTTGAACGCCGTTCATTCTCCTCCTATCTTTCAGACCGTTTCATGCTCCTCATATTTTTTACGTTTTTGAAGCTCTTCATATTTTTCACACCTTTTCAGGTTCTTCATGTTTTTGAACACCGCTTCATGCTCCTCCTATTTTTCAGTCAGTTTCATGCTCCTCATATTTTTCACACCTTTTTAAGCTCCTCATATTTTTCACACCTTTTGAAGCTCTTCATATTTTCAACAACTTTTCAGGCTCTTCGTTTTTTTTGAACACCGTTTCATGCTCCTCCTATTTTTCACACGGTTTCATGCTCCTCATGTTTTTTACTCGTTTTGAAGCTCTTCATATTTTCAGACATTTTCAGGCTCTTCAGGTTTTTCAACAACGCTTCATGCTCCTCCTATTTTCAGACCGTTTCATGCTCCTCATATTTTTGACACATTTTGAAGCTCTTCATATATTTCACACCTTATCAGGATCTTCATGTTTTTGAACACCGCTTCACGCTCCTCCAACTTTTCAGATCGTTTCATGCTCCTCATTTTTTTGACCCCTTTTGAAGCTCTTCATATTTCTCACACCTTTTCAGGCTCTTCATGTTTTTCAACACGACTTTATGCTCCTCCTATTTTTCAGACCGTTTAATGCTCCTCATATTTTTGACACCTTTGGAAGCTCTTCATATATTTCACACCTGTTCAGGCTCTTCATGTTTTTCAACACCACTTCATGCTCCTCTTTTTTTTCAGACAGTTTCATGCTCTTCTCATTTTTGACACGGTTTGAAGCTCTTCATATTTTTCACACCTTTGGAAGCTCTTCATACTTTTCACACCTTTTCAGGTTCTTCATGTTTTTCAACACCTCTTCATGCTCCTCCTAATTTTCAGACCGTTTCATGCTCCTCATATTTTTGAGACCTTTTGAAGCTCTTAATATTGTTCACACATTTTCAGGCTCTTCATGTTTTTAAACAACGTTTCATGCTCCTCCTATTTTTTCAGACTGTTTCATGCTTCTCTTATTTTTGACACCTTTTGAAGCTTTCATAATATTCACACCTCTTCAGGTTCTTAATGTTTTTCAACAACGCTTCATGCTCCTCCTATTTTTTAGACCGTTTCTTGCTCCTCTTCCTTTTCACGCCTTTTGAAGCTCCTCTTATTTTTCACACCTTTTTAGGCTCTTCATGTTTTTTAACACCGTTTCATGCTCCTCCTATTTTTCAGACGGTTTCATGTTCCTCATTTTTTTACTCGTTTTGAAACGCTTCATATTTTTCACACCTTTTCATGCTCTTCATGTTTTTCAACACCGTTTCATGCTCCTCCTATTTTCCAGACCGTTTCATGATCCTCATATTTTTGAAAACCTTTGGAAGCTCTTCATATTTTTCACACCTTTTCAGGCTCTTCATATTTTTCAACACCGCTTCATGCTCCTACTATATTTCAGAACGTTTCATGTTCTTCATGTTGTTAACACCTTTGAAGCTCTTCATATATTTCAAACCTTTTCAGGCTCTTCATCTTGTTCTAAAACGCTTCATGCTCCTCCTATTTTTCAGACGGTTTCATGTTCCTTATATTTTTGACACATTTTGAAGCTCTTCATATTTTTCACAACTTTTCAGGCTCCTCATGTTTTTGAACACCGCTTCATGCTCCTCCTATTTTCCAGACCGTTTCATGCTCCAAACTTTTGACACCTTTTGAAGCTCTTCATATTTTTCACACATTTTCATGCTCTTCATGTTTTTCAACACCGTTTCTTGCTCCTCCTATTTTTCAGACTGTTTCATGCACATCTATTATTGACACCTTTTGAAGCTCTTCATATTTTTCACACATTTTCAGTCTCTTCATGTTTTTCAACAATGCTTCATGCTCCTCATTTTTTTCAGACCGTTTCATGCACCTCATATTTTTCAAACCTTTTGAAGCTCTTCATATTTTTCACACCTTTTCAGGCTCTTCAGGTTTTTGAACACCGTTTCATGCTCCTCCTATTTTTCATACCGTTTCATGCTCCTCATATTTTTGACACCTTTTGAAGCTCTTCATATTTTTCACTTCTTTTTAGGCTATTCATGTTTTTCAACACCGCTTCATGCTTCTCCTATTTTTCAGAGTGTTTCATGCTCCTCCTAGTTTTGACACCTTTGAAGCTCTTCATATATTTCAAATCTTTTCAGGCTCTTCATGTTTTTCAACACCGCTTCATGCTCCTCCTATTTTTCAGTCGTTTCATGCTTCTCATATTTTTAACTCTTTTAGAAGCTCTTCATGTTTTTCACCCCTTTTCAGGCTCTTCATGTTTTTAACCACCGCTTCATGCTCCTCGTATTTTTCAGACCGTTTCATGCTCCTCATATTTTTGACACATTTTGAAGCTCTTCATATTTTTCACACCTTTTCAGGCTCTTCATGTCTTTGAGAACTGCTTCATGCTCCTCCTATTTTTCAGACCATTTCATGTTCCTCATATTTTTGACACGTTTGAAGTTCTTCATATATTTCAAAACTTTTCATGCCCTTCATGTTTTTCAACACGGCTTCATGCTCCTCCTCTGTTTCAGCCTGTTTCATACTCCTCATATTTTTGACACCTTTTGAAGCTCTTCATATTTTTCACACCTTTTCAGGCTCTTCATGTTTTTGACCACCGCTTCATGCTTCTCCTATTTTTCAGACCGTTTCCTGCTCCTCACATTTTTGACACCTTTTGAAGCTCTTCATATTTTTCACACATTTTCCTGCTTTTCATTTTTTTCAAAATCGTTTCATGGTCATCCTATTTTTCAGGCTATTTCATGCTCCTCATATTTTTGACACCTTTTGAAGCTCTTCATATTTTTCACCCCTTTTCATGCTCTGCATGTTTTTCAACAACGCTTCATGCTTCTCCTATTTTTCAGTCGTTTCATGCTTCTCATATTTTTAACACCTTTAGAAGCTCTTCAGGTTTTTCACACCTTTTCAGGCTCTTCATGTTTTTGACCACCGCTTCGTGCTCCTCCTATTTTTCAGACCGTTTCATGCTCCACATATTTTTGAGATCTTTAGAAGCTTTTCATATTTTTCACACCTTTTCAGGCTCTTCATGTTTTTTAACACCGCTTCATGCTCCTACTATTTTTCAGACCGTTTCATGCTCCTCATATTTTTGACATCTTTTGAAGCTCTTCATTTATTTCACACTTTTTCAGGCTCTTCATGTTTTTAAAAACCGGTTCATGCTCCTCCTATTTTTGAGACCGTTTCATGCTTCTCATATTTTTGACACCCTTTGAAATTCTTCATATTTTTCACACCTTTTCATGCTCTTCATGTTTTTAAACACCGCTTCATGCTCCTCCTATTTTTCAGACCGTTTCATGCTCCTCATATTTTGGACACGTTTTTAAAGCTCTTCATATATTTCACACCTTTTGAGGCTCTTCATGTTTTTCAACACCTCTTCATGCTCCTCCTATATTTCAGTCGTTACATGCTTCTCATATTTTTGACACCTTTTGAAGCTCTTCATATTTTTCACACCTTTTCAGGCTCTTCAGGTTTTTGAACACCGTTTCATGCTCCTCCTATTTTTCCGACTGTTTCTTGCTCCTCATATCCTTGAGACCTTTTGAAGCTGTTCATATTTTTCACATCTTTTCATGATCTTCATGTTTTTGACGACTGCTTCATGCTCCTCCTATTTTTCAGACCGTTTCTTGCTCCTCATATTTTTGACAACTTTTGAAGCTCTTCATATATTTCACACCTTTCCATGCTCTTCATGTTTTTCAACACCACTTCAAGCTCCTCCTATTTTTCTGTCGTTTCATGCTTCTCATATTTTTGACTCCTTTTGAAGCTCTTCATATTTTTGACACCTTTTGAAGCTCTTCATATTTTTCACACCTTTTCATGCTCTTCATCGTTTTCAAAACCGATTCACTCTCATCGTATTTTTCGGACTGTTTAATGCTCCTCATATTTTTGACACCTTTTGAAACTCTTCATATATTTCACACCTTTTCAGGTTCTTCATGTTTTTGAACAAAGCTTCATGCTCCTCCTCTTTTTCACACCTATTGAAGCTCTTCATATATTTCACACCTTTTCAGGCTCTTCATGTTTTTCAACACCACTTCATGCTCTTCCTATTTTTCAAACAGTTTCATGCTCCTCCTATTTTTGACACCTTTTGAAACTCTTCATATATTTCACACCTTTTCAGGTTCTTCATGTTTTTCAACACCGCTTCATGCTCCTCCTATTTTTCAGACCGTTTCATGCTCCTTATATTTTTTACTTCTTCTGAAGCTCTTCATATATTTCTCTCCTTTTTAGGCTCTTCGTGTTTTTCAGCACCGTTTCATGCTCCTCCTATTTTTCAGAACGCTTCATGCTCCTCATATTTTTGACACATTTTGTAGCTCTTCATATATTTCACACCTTTTCAGGCTCTTCATATTTTTCAACACCACTTCATGCTCTTCCTATTTTTAAGACAGTTTCATGCGCCTCATAATTTTGAAACCTTTTGAAGCTCTTTATATTTTTCACACATTTTCAGACTGTTCGTGTTTTTCCACACGGTTTCAGGCTGCTCTTATTATTCAGACCGTTTCATGCTCCTTATATATTTGACACCTTTTGAAGCTCTTCATAATTTTCACTCCTTTTTAGGCTCTTCGTGTTTTGCAACACCGTTTCATGCTCCTCCTATTTTTCAGAACGCTTCATGCTCCTCATATTTTTGACACCTTTTGAAGCTCTTCATATTTTTCACACCATTTCAGGCTCTTCATGTTTCTGAACACCGTTTCATGCTCCTCATATTTTTGACACCTTCTGAAGCTCTTCATATTTTTCACACCTTTTCAGTATCTTCAAGTTTTTGAACGCCGCTTCATGTTCCTCATATTATTCACACCTTCTGAAGCTCTTCATATTTTTCACACATTTTCAGGCTCTTCATGTTTTTCAACACCACTTCATGCTCCTCCTATTTTTCAGACCGTTTCATGCTCCTCATATTTTTGACACATTTTGAAGCTCTTCATATTTTACACACCTTTTCGGGCTCTTCATGTCTTTGAACACGACTTCATTCTCGCCTTTTTTTCAGACCGTTTCATGCTCCTCATATTTTTCACACCTTTTCAGGCTCTTAATGATTTTGAATACCGTTTCATTTTCCTCCTCTTTTTCAGACCGTTTCATGCTCCTCATATTTTTGACACCTTTTGAAGCGCTTCATATTTTTCACATGTTTTCAGGATCTTCATGTTTTTGAACACCATTTCATGCTCCTCCTATTTTTCAGACCGTTTCATGCTCTTCATGTTTTTCAAGACCGTTTCATGCTCCTCCTATTTTTCAGACCGTTTCATGCACCTCATATTTTCACACGTGTTGAAGCTCTTCAAATTTTGCACACCTTTTCAGGCTCTTCATGTTTTTGAACACCGTTTCATGCTACTCCTATTTGACACCTTTTGAAGCTCTTCATATTTTTCACACCTTTTCATGCTCTTCATGTTTTTCAACACCGTTTCATGCTCCTCCTATTTTCAGACTGTTTCATGCTCCTCATATTTTTGACACCTTTTCAGGCTCTTAATGATTTTGAACACCGTTTCATACTCCTCTTATTTTTCAGACAGTTTCATGCTCCTCATATATTTGACACCTTTTGAAGCTCTTCATATTTTTCTCAGCTTTTCGGGCTCTTCATGTTTTTGAACACCACTTCATGCTCCTCATATTTTTGACACTTTTTGAAGCTCTTCATATTTTTTACACCTTTTCAGGCTCTTCATGTTTTTCACACCTTTTCAGGCTCTTCATGTTTTGCAACACCCCTTCATGCTCTTCCTATTTTTCGGACCGGTTGAAATTCCTCCTATTTTTGACACGTTTTTAAGTTCTTCATATTTTTCACACCATTTCAGGTTCTTCATGTTTTTGAACGCCGTTTCATGCTCCTCATATTTTTCAGACTGTTTCATGATCCTCATATTTTTGACACAATTTGAAGCTCTTAATATATTTCACACATTTTCAGGCTCTTCATGTTTTTCACACCTTTTCAGGCTCTTCATGTTTTGCAACAACGCTTCATGCTCCTCCTATTTTTCAGGCCGTTTCATGCTCCTCAGTTTTTTGACAATTTTGAAGCTCTTCATGTATTTCACACCTTTTCAGGCTCTTCATGTTTTTCAACACCGCTTCTTACTCCTCCTATTCTTCAGAACTTTTCATGCTCCTCATGTTTTTGACACCTTTTGAAGCTCTTCATATATTTCACACCTTTTCAGGCTCCTCATGTTTTTCAACACCGCGTCATGCTCCTCCTGTTTTTCAGACCGTTTCATGCTCCTCATATTTTTGACATCTTTTGAAGCTCTTCTTATTTTTCACACCTTTTCAGGCTTTTCATGTTTTTCAACACCGCTTCATGCTCCTCCTATTTTTCAGACCTTTTCATTCTCATTATATTATTGACAAGTTTTCAAGCTCTTCATATTTTTAACAACTTTTCAGGCTCTTCATGTTTTTGAAGACCGTTTCATGCTCCCCCTAACATTCAGAGCGTTTTCTGCTCCTCATATTTTTGACACCTTTTGAAGCTCTTCATATATTTCACACCTTTTCAGGCTGTTTATGTTTTTTAACACCGCTTCATGCTGCTCCTATTTTTCAGACCGTTTCATGCTCCTCATATATTTGACACGTTTTGAAGTTCTTCATATATTTCACAACTTTTCAGGCTCTTCTTTTTTTCAACACCGATTCTTGCTCCTCCTATTTTTCAGACCGTTTCATGTTCCTCATATTTTTGACAACTTTTGAAGCACTTCATGTTTTGCACACCTTTTCAGGCTCTTCACTTTTCAACACCACTTCATGCTCCTCCTATTTTTCAGACCGTACCATGCTCCTCATACTTTTGAAAACTTTTGAAGCTCTTCATATATTTCACACCTTTTCAGGCTCTTCATGTTTTGCAACACCGTTTCATACTGCTCTTATTTTTCAGACAGTTTCATGCTCCTCATATATTTGACACCTTTTGAAGCTCTTCATATTTTTCACACCTTTTCGGGCTCTTCATGTTTTTGAACACCACTTCATGCTCCTCCTATTTTTCAGACCGTTTCATGCTCCTCATATTTTGACACCTTTTTAATCTCTTCATATTTTTCACACCTTTTCATGCTCTTCATGTTGTTCAACACCGTTTCATACTCCTCTTATTTTTCAGAATGTGTCGTGCTCCTCATATTTTGACACCTTTTGAAGCTCTTCATATTTTTCACACCTTTTCAGGCTCTTAATGATTTTGAACACCGTTTCATTTTCCTCCTATTTTTCAGACCGTTTCATGCTCCTCATATTTTTGACACCTTTTGAAGCTCTTCATATTTTTCACACCTTTTCAGTATCTTCAAGTTTTTGAACACCGCTTCATGCTCCTCATATTTTTCACACCTTCTGCAGCTCTTCTTATTTTTCACAACTTTTCAGGCTCTTCATGTTTTTGAACACCGTTTCATGCTCCTCCTATTTTTCATACCGTTTCATGCTCCTCATATTTTTGCCACTTTTTGAAGCTCTTCATATTTTTCACACCTGTTCAGTATCTTCAAGTTCTTGATAACCGCTTCATGCTTCTCATATTTTTCACACCTTCTGAAGCTCTTCATATTTTTCACACCTTTTCAGGCTCTTAATGATTTTGAACACCGTTTCATTTTCCTCCTATTTTTCAGACCGTTTCATGCTCCTCATATTTTTGACACCTTTTGAAGCGCTTCATATTTTTCACATGTTTTCAGGATCTTCATGTTTTTGAACGCCATTTCATGCTCCTCCTATTTTTCCGACCGTTTCATGCTCTTCATGTTTTTCAAGACCGTTTCATGCTCCTCCTATTTTTCAGACCGTTTCATGCACCTCATATTTTCACACGTTTTGAAGCTCTTCAAATTTTGCACACCTTTTCAGGCTCTTCTTGTTTTTGAACACCGTTTCATGCTACTCCTATTTGACACCTTTTGAAGCTCTTCATATATTTCACACTTTTTCAGGCTCTTAATGATTTTGAACACCGTTTCATACTCCTCTTATTTTTCAGACAGTTTCATGCTCCTCATATATTTGACACCTTTTGAAGCTCTTCATATTTTTCACACCTTTTCGGGCTCTTCATGTTTTTGAACACCACTTCACACTCCTCTTATTTTTCAGAATGTGTCGTGCTCCTCATATTTTGACACCTTTTTAATCTCTTCATATTTTTCACACCTTTTCATGGTCTTCATGTTGTTCAACACCGTTTCATACTCCTCTTATTTTTCAGAATGTGTCGTGCTCCTCATATTTTTGAAACCTTTTGAAGCTCTTCTTATTTTTCACACCTTTTCAGGCTTTTCATGTTTTTCAACACCGCTTCATGCTCCTCCTATTTTTCAGACCGTTTCATTCTCGTTATATTATTGACAAGATTTGAAGCTCTTCATATTTTTAACACCTTTTCAGACTCTTCATGTTTTTGAAGACCGTTTCATGCTCCCCCTAATATTCAGAGCGTTTTATGCTCCTCATATTTTTGACACCTTTTGAAGCTCTTCATATATTTCACACCTTTTCAGGCTGTTTATGTTTTCTAACACCGCTTCATGCTGCTCCTATTTTTCAGACCGTTTCATGCTCCTCATATATTTGACACGTTTTGAAGTTCTTCATATATTTCACAACTTTTCAGGCTCTTCTTTTTGTCAACACCGATTCTTGCTCCTCCTATTTTTCAGACCGTTTCATGTTCCTCATATTTTTGACAACTTTTGAAGCGCTTCATGTTTTTCACACCTTTTCAGGCTCTTCACTTTTCAACACCGCTTCATGCTCCTCCTATTTTTCAGACCGTATCATGCTCCTCATACTTTTGAAAACTTTTGAAGCTCTTCATAAATTTCACACCTTTTCAGGCTCTTCATGTTTTGCAACACCGTTTCATGCTCCTCCTATTTTTCAGACCGTTTCATGCTCCTCCTATTTTTCAGACAGTTTCATGCTCCTCATATATTTGACTCCTTTTGAAGCTCTTCATATTATTCACACCTTTTCAGGCTCTTCACTTTTCAACACCACTTCATGCTCTTCCTATTTTTCAAACTGTTTCATGCTCCTCCTTTTTTTGACACCTTTTGAACCTCTTCATATATTTCACACCTTTTCAGGCTCTTCATGTTTTTCAACACCGCTTCATGCTCCTCCTATTTTTCAGACCGTTTCATGCTCCTCATGTTTTTCACACCTTTTGAAGCTCTTCATATTTTTCACACCTTTTCAGGCTCTTCATGTTTCTGAACACCGTTTCAGTCTCCTCCTATTTTTCAGAACGTTTCATGCTCCTCATATATTTCACACCTTTTGAAGCTCTTCATATTTTTCACAGCTTTTCAGGCTCTTCATGTTTTTGAACACCGCTTCATGCTCCTCCTATATTTAAGATCGATTCATGATCCTCATATTTTTGACACCTTTTGAAGCTCTTCATATTTTTCACACCTTTTCAGGCTCTTCATGTTTTTCAACACTGCTTCATGCTCCTCGTATTTTTCAGACCGTTTCATGCTCTTCATATTTTTCACACCTTTTGAAGCTCTTCATATTTTTCACACCTTTCAGGCTCTTCATGTTTTAGAACACCGTTTCATGCTCCTCCTATTTTTCAGACCATTTCATGCTCCTCATATTTTTGACACTTTTTAAGCTCTTCATATTTTTCACACATTTTCAGGCTCTTCAAGTTTTTGAACAACGCTACATGCTACTCCTATTTTTGACACCTTTTGAAGCTCTTCATATTTTTCAATCCTTTTCATGCTCTTCATGTTTTTCAACACTGTTTCATGCTCCTCCTATTTTTCAGACTGTTTCATGCTCCTCATATTTTTGACATCTTTTGAAGCTCTTCATATTTTTCAAACCTTAGAGCTGTTCATATTTTTCACACCTTTTCGTGCTTTTCATGTTTTTCAACACCACCTCATGCTCCTCCTATTTTTCAGACCGAATCATGCTCCTCATATTTTTCACACTTTTTGAAGCTCTTCATATTTTTCACACCTTTTCAGGCTCTTCATGTTTCTAAACACGGCTTCATGCCCCTCATATTTTTCAGACCATTTCATGCTTCTCATATTGCAGACACCTTTTAAGCTCTTCATATTTTTCACACCTTTTCAGGCTCTTCATGATTTTGAACAGCGTTTCATGCTCCTCATATTTTTCAGAACGTATCATGCTACTCCTGTTTTTGATACGTTTTGAAGCTCTTCATGTTTTTCAAACCGTTTCATGCTCTTCATATTTTTCAACACCTCCTCATGCTCCTCCTATTTTTCAGACTGTTTCATGTTCCTCATATTTTTGACACCTTTTGAAGCTCTTCATATTTTTAACGCCTTTTAAGGCTCTTCTTGTTTTTCAACACCGCTTCATGCTCCTCCTATTTTTCAGACCATTTCATGCTCCTCATATTTTTGACACCTTTTGAAGCTCTTCATATTTTTCACCCCTTTTCAGGCTTCATGATTTTGAACAGCGCTTCATGCTCCTCCTATTTTTCAGACCGTTTCATGCTCCTCATAATTTTGCTACGTTTTGAAGGCTTCATATTATTCACACCTTTCAGGCTCTTCATGTTTTTGAACACCCTTCCATGCTCAACCTATTTTTCAGACCATTTCATGTTCCTCATATTTTTGAAACCTTTTAAGCTCTTCATATTTTTAACACATTTTCAGGCTCTTCAAGTTTTTGAACACCGCTTCATGCTACTCCTATTTTTCACAACTTTTGAAGCTCTTCATATTTTTCAATCCTTTTCATGCTCTTCAAGTTTTTCAACACCGTTTCATGCTCCTCCTATTTTTCAGACCGGTTCATGCTCCTCATATTTTTGACACATTTTTGAAGCTCTTGATATTTTTCACACCTTTTCAGGCTCTTCATGTTTTTCAACACCGTTTCATGCTTCTCCTATTTTTCAGACTGTTTCATGCTCCTCCTATTTTTGACACATTTTTGTAGCTCTTGATATTTTTCACACCTTTTCAGGCTCTTCACGTCTTTCAACACCATTTCATGCCTCTACTATTTTTCAGACCGTTTCATGCTCCTCATATTTTTGACACCCTTTGAAGCTCTTCATATTTTTCACACTATTTCAGGCTCTTCATATTTTGAATACCGTTTCACGCTCGTCCTATTTTTTAGGCCGTTTCATGCTCCTCATATTTTTGACAACTTTTGAAGCTCTTCATATTTTTCACACCTTTTCAGGCTCTTCACGTCTTACAACACCGTTTCATGCTCCTACTATTTTTCAGACCGTTTCATGCTCCTCCTATTTTTGACACTTTTGAAGCTCTTCATATTTTTCACACGTTTTCAGGTTCTTCTTGTTTTTGAACAAAGCTTCATGCTCCTCCTCTTTTTCACACCTATTGAAGCTCTTCATATATTTCACACCTTTTCAGGCTCTTCATGTTTTTCAACACCACTTCATGCTCCTCCTATTTTTCAAACAGTTTCATGCTCCTCCTATTTTTGACACCTTTAAAACTCTTCATATATTTCACACCTTTTCAGGCTCTTCATGTTTTTCAACACCGCTTCATGCTCCTCCTATTTTTCAGACCGTTTCATGCTCCTTATATTTTTTACTTCTTCTGAAGCTCTTCATATATTTCACTCCTTTTTAGGCTCTTCGTGTTTTTCAGCACCGTTTCATGCTCCTCCTATTTTTCAGAACGCTTCATGCTCCTCATATTTTTGACACATTTTGTAGCTCTTCATATATTTCACACCTTTTCAGGCTCTTCATATTTTTCAACACCACTTCATGCTCTTCCTATTTTTAAGACAGTTTCATGCGCCTCATAATTTTGAAACCTTTTGAAGCTCTTTATATTTTTCACACATTTTCAGACTGTTCGTGTTTTTCCACACGGTTTCAGGCTGCTCTTATTATTCAGACCGTTTCATGCTCCTTGTATATTTGACACCTTTTGAAGCTCTTCATATTTTTCACTCCTTTTTAGGCTCTTCGTGTTTTGCAACACCGTTTCATGCTCCTCCTATTTTTCAGAACGCTTCATGCTCCTCATATTTTTGACACCTTTTGAAGCTCTTCATATTTTTCACACCATTTCAGGCTCTTCATGTTTCTGAACACCGTTTCATGCTCCTCATATTTTTACATGTTTTGAAACTCTTCATATTTTTCACACCTTTTCAGGCGCTTCAGGTTTTCAACACCGTTTCATGCTCCTAATATTTTTCAGACCGTTTCATGCTCCTCATATTTTTGACACCTTCTGAAGCTCTTCATATTTTTCACACCTTTTCAGTATCTTCAAGTTTTTGAACGCCGCTTCATGCTCCTCATATTATTCACACCTTCTGAAGCTCTTCATATTTTTCACACATTTTCAGGCTCTTCATGTTTTTCAACACCACTTCATGCTCCTCCTATTTTTCAGACCGTTTCATTCTCCTCATATTTTTGACACATTTTGAAGCTCTTCATATTTTACACACCTTTTCGGGCTCTTCATGTCTTTGAACACGACTTCATTCTCGCCTTTTTTTCAGACCGTTTCATGCTCCTCATATTTTTCACACCTTTTCAGGCTCTTAATGATTTGGAACACCGTTTCATTTTCCTCCTATTTTTCAGACCGTTTCATGCTCCTCATATTTTTGACACCTTTTGAAGCGCTTCATATTTTTCACATGTTTTCAGGATCTTCATGTTTTTGAACACCATTTCATGCTCCTCCTATTTTTCAGATCGTTTCATGCTCTTCATGTTTTTCAAGACCGTTTCATGCTCCTCCTATTTTTCAGACCGTTTCATGCACCTCATATTTTCACACGTTTTGAAGCTCTTCAAATTTTGCACACCTTTTCAGGCTCTTCATGTTTTTGAACACCGTTTCATGCTACTCCTATTTGACACCTTTTGAAGCTCTTCATATTTTTCACACCTTTTCATGCTCTTCATGTTTTTCAACACCGTTTCATGCTCCTCATATTTTTCAGAACGCTTCATGCTCCTCATATTTTTGACACTTTTTGAAGCTCTTCATATTTTTTACACCTTTTCAGGCTCTTCATGTTTTTCACACCTTTTCAGGCTCTTCATGTTTTGCAACACCCCTTCATGCTCTTCCTATTTTTCGGACCGTTTGAAACTCCTCCTATTTTTGACACGTTTTTAAGTTCTTCATATTTTTCACACCATTTCAGGTTCTTCATGTTTTTGAACGCCGTTTCATGCTCCTCATATTTTTCAGACTGTTTCATGCTCCTCATATTTTTGAAACCTTTTAAGCTTTCATATTTTTAACACATTTTCAGGCTCTTCAAGTTTTTGAACACCGCTTCATGTTACTCCTATTTATGAAAACTTTTGAAGCTCTTCATATTTTTCAATCCTTTTCATGCTCTTCATGATTTTCAACACCGTTTCATGCTCCTCGTATTTTTCAGACCGGTTCATGCTCGTCAAAATTTTGACACGTTTTGAAGCTCTTCATGTTTTCACACATTTTCAGGCTCTTCATGTTTTTCAACACCGCTTCATGATACTGGTATTTTTCAGACCGTTTCATGCTCGTCATAATTTTGACACGTTTTGAAGCCCTTCCTATTTTTCACACCTTTCAGACTCTTCATGTTTTTGAACACCGTTTCATGCTCCTCCTATTTTTCAGACCATTTCATGCTCCTCATAATTTTGACACCTTTTAAGCTCTTCATATTTTTAACACATTTTCATGCTCTTCAAGATTTGGAACACCGCTTCATGCTACTCCTATTTTAGACACCATTTGAAGCTCTTCATATTTTTCACACCATTTCAGGCTCTTCATGTTTCTGAACACCGTTTCATGCTCCTCATATTTTTACAAGTTTTGAAACTCTTCATATTTTTCACACCTTTTCAGGCGCTTCAGGTTTTCAACACCGTTTCATGCTCCTAATATTTTTCAGACCGTTTCATGCTCCTCATATTTTTGACACCTTTTGAAGCTTTTCATATTTTTCACACCTTTTCAGTATCTTCAAGTTTTTGAACGCCGCTTCATGTTCCTCATATTATTCACACCTTCTGAAGCTCTTCATATTTTTCACACATTTTCAGGCTCTTCACGTTTTTCAACACCACTTCATGCTCCTCCTATTTTTCAGACCGTTTCATGCTCCTCATATTTTTGACACATTTTGAAGCTCTTCATATTTTACACACCTTTTCGGGCTCTTCATGTCTTTGAACACGACTTCATTCTCGCCTTTTTTTCAGACCGTTTCATGCTCCTCATATTTTTCACACCTTTTCAGGCTCTTAATGATTTTGAATACCGTTTCATTTTCCTCCTATTTTTCAGACCGTTTCATGCTCCTCATATTTTTGACACCTTTTGAAGCGCTTCATATTTTTCACATGTTTTCAGGATCTTCATGTTTTTGAACACCATTTCATGCTCCTCCTATTTTTCAGACCGTTTCATGCTCTTCATGTTTTTCAAGACCGTTTCATGCTCCTCCTATTTTTCAGACCGTTTCATGCACCTCATATTTTCACACGTGTTGAAGCTCTTCAAATTTTGCACACCTTTTCAGGCTCTTCATGTTTTTGAACACCGTTTCATGCTACTCCTATTTGACACCTTTTGAAGCTCTTCATATTTTTCACACCTTTTCATGCTCTTCATGTTTTTCAACACCGTTTCATGCTCCTCCTATTTTCAGACTGTTTCATGCTCTTCATATTTTTGACACCTTTTCAGGCTCTTAATGATTTTGAACACCGTTTCATACTCCTCTTATTTTTCAGACAGTTTCATGCTCCTCATATATTTGACACCTTTTGAAGCTCTTCATATTTTTCACAGCTTTTCGGGCTCTTCATGTTTTTGAACACCACTTCATGCTCCTCATATTTTTGACACTTTTTGAAGCTCTTCATATTTTTTACACCTTTTCAGGCTCTTCATGTTTTTCACACCTTTTCAGGCTCTTCATGTTTTGCAACACCCCTTCATGCTCTTCCTATTTTTCGGACTGTTTGAAATTCCTCCTATTTTTGACACGTTTTTAAGTTCTTCATATTTTTCACACCATTTCAGGTTCTTCATATTTTTGAACGCCGTTTCATGCTCCTCATATTTTTCAGACTGTTTCATGATCCTCATATTTTTGA
Organism: Dama dama; assembly: GCF_033118175.1. Taxonomy (NCBI): domain Eukaryota; kingdom Metazoa; phylum Chordata; class Mammalia; order Artiodactyla; family Cervidae; genus Dama; species Dama dama. The sequence continues at coordinate 365,685 of NW_026870954.1, read as the reverse complement.
CACAATTTGAAGCTCTTCATATATTTCACACATTTTCAGGCTCTTCATGTTTTTCACACCTTTTCAGGCTCTTCATGTTTTGCAACAACGCTTCATGCTCCTCCTATTTTTCAGACCGTTTCATGCTCCTCAGTTTTTTGACAATTTTGAAGCTCTTCATGTATTTCACACCTTTTCAGGCTCTTCATGTTTTTCAACACCGATTCATGCTCCTCCTATGTTTCAGACCGTTTCATTCTCCTTATATGTTTGACACCTTTTGAAGCTCTTCATATATTTCACAACTTTTCAGGCTCTTCATTTTTTTCAACACCACTTCATGGTCCTCCTATTTTTCAGACCGTTTCATGCTCCACATATTTTTGATACGTTTTGAAACTCTTCATATTTTTCACACCTTTTCAGGCTTTTCATTTTTTTCAACACCAATTCATGCTCCTCCTATTTTTCAGACCGTTTCATGCTCATCTCATTTTGACACCTTTTGAAGCTCTTCATATTTTTCACATCTTTTGAAGCTCTTCATATTTTTCACAACTTTTCAGGCTATTTATGATTTTCAACACCGCTTCATGCTCCTCCTAATTTTCAGACCTTTTCATGCTCATCTCATTTTGACACCTTTTGAAGCTCTTCATATTTTTCACACCTTTTGAAGCTCTTCGTATTTTTCATATTTTTGAAGCTCTTTATTTTTACACGTTTTCAGACTCTTCATGTTTTTCAACACCGCTTCATGCTCCAGCTATTTTTCAAACCATTTCATGCTCCTCATATTTTTGACAGGTTTTGAAGCTTTTCATATTTTTCCCACCTTTTCATGCTCTTCATGTTTTTGATAACTGTTTCATGCTCCTCCTATTTTTCAGACCTTTTCATGCTCCTCATATTTTGGACACCTTTTGAAGCTCTTCATATTATTCACATCTTTTTGGGCTCTTCCGGTTTTTGACGACCACTTCATGCTCCTCATATTTTTCAGATCGTTTCATGCTCCTCATATTTTTCACACCTTTAGATGCTCTTCATATTTTTCACACCTTTTCAGTCTCTTCATGTATTTGAACACCATTTCATGCTCCGCCTATTTTTCAGACCGTTTCATGCTCCTCATATTTTTCACACCTTTTGAAGCTCTTCATATTTTTCACACCTTTTCAGGCTCTTCATGTTTTTCAACAAGACTTCATGTTCCTCCTATTCTTCAGACCGTTTTATGCTTCTCATAACTTTGACAAATTTTGAAGCTCTACATATTTTTCACATCTTTTCATGCTCTTCGTCTTTAAAAACCGTTTCATGCTCATCCTATTTTTCAGACAGTTTCACGCTCCTCATATTTTTGACACCTTTTGAAGCTCTTCATATTTTTCACACCTTTTCAGTCTCTTCATGTTTTTCAACACCGTTTTATGCTCCTCCTATTTTTCAGACCGTTTCATGCTCCTTGTATTTTTGACACCTTTGAAGCTCTTCATATTTTTCACAACTTTTCAGGCTCTTCATGTTTTTCAACACCATTTCATGCTCCTCTTATTTTGCAGACCGTTTCATACTCCTCATATTTTTGACACCTTTTGAAGCTCTTCATATTTTTCACACCTTTTCAGGCTCTTCATGTTTTTCAACACCGCTTCATGCTCCTCCTATTTTTCAGACCGTTACATGCTCCTCATATTTTTGACACCTTTTGAACTCTTCATATTTTTCACACGTTTTCAGGTTCTTCATGTTTTTCAACACCGTTTCATGCTCCTCCTATTTTTCAGACCGTTTCATGCTCCTTGTATTTTTGACACCTTTTGAAGCTCTTCATATTTTTCACAACTTTTCAAGCTCTTCATGTTTTTCAACACCATTTCATGCTCCTCTTATTTTTCAGACCGTTTCATACTCCTCATATTTTTGACACCTTTTGAAGCTCTTCATATTTTTCACACCTTTTCGGGCTCTTCAAGTTTTTCAACAACACTTCATGCTCCTCCTACTTTTCAGACTGTTTCATCCTCATCGTATTTTTGACACCTTTTGAAGCTCTTCATATATTTCTTACCATTTCAATCTCTTCCTGTTTTTCAACACCACTTCATGCTCCATCTATTTTTCAGTCGTTTCATGCTTTTCATATTTTGACACATTTTGAAGCTCTTCATATTTTCACACCTTTTCATGCTCTTCATCTTTTTCAGAACATTTTCATGCTCATCCTATTTTTCAGACCGTTTCATGCTCCTCTTATTTTTCACACCTTTTGAATTTCTTCTTATTTACACACCTTTTCAGGCTCTTCATGTTTTTCAACACGACTTCATGCTCCACCTATTTCTCAGACCGTTTCATGCTCCTCATATTTTTCACACCTTTTGAAGTTCTTCGTATTTTTCAGATTTTTGAAGCTCTTCATATTTTTCTCACGTTTTCAGGCTCTTCATGTTTTTCAACACCGCTTCATGCTCCTGCTATTTTTCAGACCGTTTCATACTCCTCATATTTTTGACATTTTTTGAGGCTCTTCATATTTTTCACACCTTTTCAGGCTCTTCATGTTTTTGAACACGGTTTCTTGATCCTCCTAATTTTCAGAACGTTTCATGCTCCTCATATTTTTGACACTTTTTGAAGCTTTTCATATATTTCACACATTTTCAGGCTCTTCATGTTTTTCAACACCACTTCGTGCTCCTCCTATTTTTCAGACCGATTCATGCTCTTCATATTTTTCACACCTTTTGAAGCTCTTCATATTTTTCACACCTTTTCAGGCTCTTCATGTTTTTGAACAACGTTTCATGCTCCTCCTATTTTTCAGACCGTTTCATGCTCCTCATATTTTTGACACTTTTTGAAGCTCTTCCTATTTTTCACACCATTTAACTCTTCATATTTTTCATCACCGCTTCATGCTCCTCCTATTTTTCAGACCGTTTCATGCTAATCAACTATTTCACACCTTTTCAGGCTCTTCATGTTTTTGAACACCGTTTCATGCTCCTCATATTTTTCACACCGTTTCATGTTTATCTCATTTTTGACACCTTTTGAAGCTCTTCATATTTTTCACACCTTTTCAGGCTCTTCATGTTTTTCAACACCGCTTCATGCTCATCCAATTTTTCAGACCGTTTCATGTTCCTCATGTATTTCACACCTTTTGAAGCTCTTTATATTCTTCACACCTTTTCAGACTCTTCATGATTTTGAACACCGCTTCATGCTCCTCCTATTTGTCAGACCGTTTCATGCTCCTCATATTTTTGATACCTTTTGAAGCTCTTCATATTTTTCACACCTTTTCAGGCTCTTCATATTTTTGAAAACCGCTCCATCCTCCTCCTATTTTTCAGACCAATTCATGCTCCTCATATTTTTGACACCTTTTGAACCTCTGCAAATTTTCCCACCTTTTCAGGCTCTTCATTTTTTGAACACCGTTTAATGATCCTCCTATTTTTCAGACCGTTCATGCTCCTCATATTTTTAACATGTTTTGAAGCTCTTCATATTTTTCACACCTTTTCATGCTCTTCATGTTTTTCAACAATGCTTCATGCTCCCCCTATTTTTCAGACCATTTCATGCGCCTCCTATTTTTGAAACCTTTTGAAGCTCTTCATATTTTTCACACGTTTTTAGGCTCTTCATGTTTTTGGCACCGCTTCATGCTCCTCCTGTTTTTCAGACCGTTTCATGCTTCTCATATTTTTGACATGTTTTGAATCTCTTCATATATTTCACAACTTTTCAGGCTCTTCATGTTTTTGAACACCGTTTCATGCTTCTCCTATTTTTCAGACCGTTTCATTCTCCTCATATTTTTGACACCTTTTGAACCTCTTCATATGTTTCACACCTTTTGAAGCTTTTCATATTTTCACAATTTTCATGCTCTTCATATTTTTCAACACCACTTCATGCTCCTCCTATTTTTCAGACCGTTTCATGCTCCTCATATTTCTGACAACATTTGAAGCTCTTCATATTTTTCACCCCTTTTCAGGCTCTTCATGTTTGTCAACACCGCTTCATGCTCCTCCTATTTTTCAGACCGTTTCATGCTCCTCGTATATTTGAGACCGTTTCATGCTCGTCATATTTTTGACAGCTTTTGAAGCTCTTCATATTTTTCACACGTTTTCAGGCTCTTCATGATTTTCAACACCGCTTCATGCTCCTCCTATGTTTCAGACCGTTTCATGCTCCTCATATTTTGACACCTTTTGAAGCTCTTCATATTTTTCACACGTTTTCCGGCTCTTCAAGTTTTTGGGCACCGCTTCATGCTCCTCCTATATTTCAGACCGTTTCATGCTCCTCATATATTTCACACATTTTGAAGCTCTTCATATTTTTCTCACCTTTTCCGGCTCTTCATGTTTTTGGGCACCGCTTCATGCTCCTCCTATATTTCAGACCGTTTCATGCTCCTCATATTTTTCACACATTTTGAAGCTCTTCATATTTTTCACTCCTTTTCAGGCTCTTCATGTTTTTAAACAGAGCTTCATGCTCCTCCTATTTTTCAGACCGTTCCATGCTCCTCATGTATTTCACACCGTTTGAAGTTCCTCCTATTTTTCACACATTTTCAGGCTCTTCATGTTTTTCAACACCATTCCATGCTCCTCCTATATTTCAGACCGTTTCATGTTATTCATATTTTTCAGACCGTTTCATGCTCCTCATATTTTTGACACTTTTGGAAGCTCTTCATATTTTCCCACCTTTTCAGGCTCTTCATGTTTTTAAACAGAGCTTCATGCTCCTCCTATTTTTCTGACCGTTTCATGCTCCTCATATTTTTCACACCTTTTCACGCTCCTCATGTTTTTCAACACCATTTCATGCTCCTCCGATTTTTCAGACGGTTTCATGTTCATCCTTTTTTTGAGATCATTTCATTCTCCTCATGTTTTTGACACCTTTTGTAGTTCTTCATATTTTTCACACCTTTTCAGGCTCTTCATGTTTTTGGGCACTGCTTCATGCTCCTCCTATTTTTCAGACCGTGTGATGCTACTCATATATTTGAAACCTTTTGAAGCTCTTCAAATTTTTCACACCTTTTCAGGCTCTTCATGTTTTTCAACACCACTTCATGCTCCTCCTATTTTTCAGACCGTTTCATGCTCCTCCTATTTTCAGGCCGTTTCATGCTCCTCATATATTTCACAGCATTTGTAGCTCTTCATGTTTTTCACACCTTTTCAGTCTCTTCCTGTATTTGAATACCATTTCATGCTCCGCCTATTTTTCAGACCGTTTCATGCTCCTCATATTTTTCACACATTTTGAAGCTCTTCATATTTTTCACACGTTTTCAGGCTCTTCATGTTTTTCAACACCGTTTCATGATCCTCCTGTTTTTCGTACAGTTTCCTGCTCATCTCATTTTTGAAACATTTTGAAGCTTTTCATATTTTTCACAACTTTTCAGGCTCTTCATGTGTTGGAACACCGCTTCATGCTCCTCCTATTTTTCAGAAAGTTTAATGCTCCTCATGTATTTCACACCTTTTGAAGCTCTTCATATTTTTCAGACCTTTTCAGGCTCTTCATGTTTTTGAACACCTCTTCATGCTCCTCCTATTTTACAGACCGTTTTATGCTCTTCATATTTTTGACACCTTTTGAAGCTCTTCATATTTTTCACACCTTTTCTGTCTCTGCATATTTTGAACACCGCTTCATACTCCTTCTATTTTTCAGACCGTTTCATGATCCTCATTTTTTTGACACCTTTTGAAGCTTTTCATATTTTTCACACCTTTTCAGTCTCTTCATGTTTTTCAACACCACTTTATGTTCCTCCTATTATTCAGACCGTTTCATGCTCATCTCATTTTTGACACCTTTTGAAGCTCTTTATATTTTTCACACCTTTTGAAGCTCTTCATATTTTTCACACCTTTTCAGGATCTTCATGTTTTTAAACACCCCTTCATGCTCCTCCTATTTTTCAGACCTTTTCATGCTCCTCATATTTTTCAAATCTTTTGAAGCTCTTCATATTTTTCGCACCACTCCAGGCTCTTCATGTTTTTGAACACCGCTTCATGCTTCTCCTATTTTACAGACCGTTTCATTCTCCGCATGTATTTCACATCTTTTGAAGCTCTTCCTATTTTTCAAAATTTTTCAGGCTCTTCATGTTTTTCAACACCGTTTCCTGCTCCTCCTATTTTTCAGACTGTTTCATGCTCCTCATATTTTGACACCATTTGAAGCTCTTCATATTTTTCACAGCTTTTCAGGCTCTTCATGTTTTCAACACCACTTCATCCTCCTCCTATTTTTCAGACCGTTTCATGCTCATCTCAGTTTTAACACCTTTTGAAGCTCTTCATATTTTTCACACCTTTTGAAGCTCTTCATATTTTTCACAACATTTCAGGCTCTTCATGTTTTTGAACACCTTTTCATGCTCCTCCTATATTTCAGACCGTTTCATGTTCCTCATGTATTTCACACCTTTTGAAGCTCTTCATATTCTTCACACCTTTTCAGACTCTTCATGATTTTGAACACCGCTTCATGCTCCTCCTATTTGTCAGACCGTTTCATGCTCCTCATATTTTTGATACCTTTTGAAGCTCTTCATATTTTTCACACCTTTTCAGGCTCTTCATATTTTTGAAAACCGCTCCATCCTCCTCCTATTTTTCAGACCAATTCATGCTCCTCATATTTTTGACACCTTTTGAACCTCTGCAAATTTTCCCACCTTTTCAGGCTCTTCATTTTTTGAACACCGTTTAATGATCCTCCTATTTTTCAGACCGTTCATGCTCCTCATATTTTTAACATGTTTTGAAGCTCTTCATATTTTTCACACCTTTTCATGCTCTTCATGTTTTTCAACAATGCTTCATGCTCCCCCTATTTTTCAGACCATTTCATGCGCCTCCTATTTTTGAAACCTTTTGAAGCTCTTCATATTTTTCACACGTTTTTAGGCTCTTCATGTTTTTGGCACCGCTTCATGCTCCTCCTGTTTTTCAGACCGTTTCATGCTTCTCATATTTTTGACATGTTTTGAATCTCTTCATATATTTCACAACTTTTCAGGCTCTTCATGTTTTTGAACACCGTTTCATGCTTCTCCTATTTTTCAGACCGTTTCATTCTCCTCATATTTTTGACACCTTTTGAACCTCTTCATATGTTTCACACCTTTTGAAGCTTTTCATATTTTCACAATTTTCATGCTCTTCATATTTTTCAACACCACTTCATGCTCCTCCTATTTTTCAGACCGTTTCATGCTCCTCATATTTCTGACAACATTTGAAGCTCTTCATATTTTTCACCCCTTTTCAGGCTCTTCATGTTTGTCAACACCGCTTCATGCTCCTCCTATTTTTCAGACCGTTTCATGCTCCTCGTATATTTGAGACCGTTTCATGCTCGTCATATTTTTGACAGCTTTTGAAGCTCTTCATATTTTTCACACGTTTTCAGGCTCTTCATGATTTTCAACACCGCTTCATGCTCCTCCTATGTTTCAGACCGTTTCATGCTCCTCATATTTTGACACCTTTTGAAGCTCTTCATATTTTTCACACGTTTTCCGGCTCTTCAAGTTTTTGGGCACCGCTTCATGCTCCTCCTATATTTCAGACCGTTTCATGCTCCTCATATATTTCACACATTTTGAAGCTCTTCATATTTTTCTCACCTTTTCCGGCTCTTCATGTTTTTGGGCACCGCTTCATGCTCCTCCTATATTTCAGACCGTTTCATGCTCCTCATATTTTTCACACATTTTGAAGCTCTTCATATTTTTCACTCCTTTTCAGGCTCTTCATGTTTTTAAACAGAGCTTCATGCTCCTCCTATTTTTCAGACCGTTCCATGCTCCTCATGTATTTCACACCGTTTGAAGTTCCTCCTATTTTTCACACATTTTCAGGCTCTTCATGTTTTTCAACACCATTCCATGCTCCTCCTATATTTCAGACCGTTTCATGTTATTCATATTTTTCAGACCGTTTCATGCTCCTCATATTTTTGACACTTTTGGAAGCTCTTCATATTTTCCCACCTTTTCAGGCTCTTCATGTTTTTAAACAGAGCTTCATGCTCCTCCTATTTTTCAGACCGTTTCATGCTCCTCATATTTTTCACACCTTTTCACGCTCCTCATGTTTTTCAACACCATTTCATGCTCCTCCGATTTTTCAGACGGTTTCATGTTCATCCTTTTTTTGAGATCATTTCATTCTCCTCATGTTTTTGACACCTTTTGTAGTTCTTCATATTTTTCACACCTTTTCAGGCTCTTCATGTTTTTGGGCACTGCTTCATGCTCCTCCTATTTTTCAGACCGTGTGATGCTACTCATATATTTGAAACCTTTTTAAGCTCTTCAAATTTTTCACACCTTTTCAGGCTCTTCATGTTTTTCAACACCACTTCATGCTCCTCCTATTTTTCAGACCGTTTCATGCTCCTCCTATTTTCAGGCCGTTTCATGCTCCTCATATATTTCACAGCATTTGTAGCTCTTCATGTTTTTCACACCTTTTCAGTCTCTTCCTGTATTTGAACACCTTTTCATGCTCCGCCTATTTTTCAGACCGTTTCATGCTCCTCATATTTTTCACACATTTTGAAGCTCTTCATATTTTTCACACGTTTTCAGGCTCTTCATGTTTTTCAACACCGTTTCATGATCCTCCTGTTTTTCGTACAGTTTCCTGCTCATCTCATTTTTGAAACATTTTGAAGCTTTTCATATTTTTCACAACTTTTCAGGCTCTTCATGTGTTGGAACACCGCTTCATGCTCCTCCTATTTTTCAGAAAGTTTAATGCTCCTCATGTATTTCACACCTTTTGAAGCTCTTCATATTTTTCAGACCTTTTCAGGCTCTTCATGTTTTTGAACACCTCTTCATGCTCCTCCTATTTTACAGACCGTTTTATGCTCTTCATATTTTTGACACCTTTTGAAGCTCTTCATATTTTTCACACCTTTTCTGTCTCTGCATATTTTGAACACCGCTTCATACTCCTTCTATTTTTCAGACCGTTTCATGATCCTCATTTTTTTGACACCTTTTGAAGCTTTTCATATTTTTCACACCTTTTCAGTCTCTTCATGTTTTTCAACACCACTTTATGTTCCTCCTATTATTCAGACCGTTTCATGCTCATCTCATTTTTGACACCTTTTGAAGCTCTTTATATTTTTCACACCTTTTGAAGCTCTTCATATTTTTCACACCTTTTCAGGATCTTCATGTTTTTAAACACCCCTTCATGCTCCTCCTATTTTTCAGACCTTTTCATGCTCCTCATATTTTTCAAATCTTTTGAAGCTCTTCATATTTTTCGCACCACTCCAGGCTCTTCATGTTTTTGAACACCGCTTCATGCTTCTCCTATTTTACAGACCGTTTCATTCTCCGCATGTATTTCACATCTTTTGAAGCTCTTCCTATTTTTCAAAATTTTTCAGGCTCTTCATGTTTTTCAACACCGTTTCCTGCTCCTCCTATTTTTCAGACTGTTTCATGCTCCTCATATTTTGACACCATTTGAAGCTCTTCATATTTTTCACAGCTTTTCAGGCTCTTCATGTTTTCAACACCACTTCATCCTCCTCCTATTTTTCAGACCGTTTCATGCTCATCTCAGTTTTGACACCTTTTGAAGCTCTTCATATTTTTCACACCTTTTGAAGCTCTTCATATTTTTCACAACATTTCAGGCTCTTCATGTTTTTGAACACCTTTTCATGCTCCTCCTATATTTCAGACCATTTCATGCTCCTCATATTTTTGACACCTTTTGAAGCTCTTCATATTTTTCACACTTTTTCAGGCTCTTCATGTTTTTGAAGACCGCTTCATGCTCCTCCTATTTTTTAGACCGTTTCATGCTCCTCTTGTATTTCCCACCTTTTGAAGGTTTCATATTTTTCACAACTTTTCAGGCTATTCATGTTTTTGAACACCGCTTCATGCTCCTACTATTTTTCAGACCGTTTTTGCTCCTCATATATTTCACACCTTTTGAAGCACTTCATATGTTTCACACATTTTCAGGCTCTTCATGTTTTGAACACCGCTTCATGCTCCTCTATTTTTCAGACCGTTTCATGCTCTTCTTATTGTAGACACCTTTTGAAAGTCCTCATATATTTCACACCTTTTCAGGCTCTTAAAGTTTTTGAACACTGCTTCACGCTCCTCCTATTTTTCAGATCGTTTCATGCTCCTCATATTTTTGAAAACTTTTGAAGCTCTTTCTATTTTTCACACCTTTACAGGCTCTTCATGGTTTTGAACATCGCTTCATGCTCCTACTATTTTCAGACCGTTTCAAGCTCCTCATGTATTTCACACCTTTTGAAGCTCTTCATATTTTTCACACCTTTTCAGGCTCTTGATGTTATTAAACACCGTTTCATGCTGCTCCTACTTTTCAGACCGTTTCATACTCCTCATATTTTTGACACATTTTGAAGCTCTTCATATATTTCACACCTTTTCAGGCTCTTCATGTTTTTCAACACCACTTCATGCTCCTCCTATTTTTCAGATCGCTTCATGCTCATCTCATTTTTGACACCTTTTGAAGCTGTTCATATTTTTCACACCTTTTGAAGCTCTTCATATTTTTCACAAGTTTTTAGGCTCTTCATGTTTTTGAACACCGCTTCATGCTCCTCCTATTTTTCTGATCGCTTCATGCTCATCTCATTTTTAACACCTTTTGAAGCTGTTCATATTTTTGACACCTTTTCAAGCTCTTCATATTTTTAACACTTTTTCAGGCTCTTCATGTTTTTGAACACCGTTTCATGCCTCTCTAATTTTTCACACCGTATCATGCTCCTCATATTTTTCACACCTTCTGAAGCTCTTCATATTTTTGACACGTTTTGAGGCTCTTCATATTTTTCAGACATTTTCAGTCTCTTCATGTTTTTGAACCCCGTTTCATGCTCCTCACATTTTTGACACCTTTTGTAGCTCTTCATATTTTTCACACCTTTTCAGGCTCCTCATGTTTTTGAACACCGCTTCATGCTCCTCCTATTTTTCAGACCGTTTCATCCTCCTCATATTTTTGACACCTTTTGAAGCTCTTCATATTTTTCACACCATTTAAGGTTCTTCATGTTTTTGAACACCGCTTCATACTCCTCCTATTTTTCAGACCGTTTCATGCTCCTCATATTTTTCAAACCTTTTGAAGCTCTTCATATTTTTCACACCTTTTCAGGCTCTTCATATTTTTGAACACAGCTTCCTGCTCCTCCTATTTTTCAGGCCGTTTCATGCTCCTCATGTATTTCACACCTTTTGAAGCTCTTCATATGTTTCACACCTTTTCCGGCTCTTCATGTTTTTGAACACCGTTTCATGTTCCTCCTATTTTTCAGACCGTTTCATGCTCCTCATGTATTTCACACCTTTTGAACCTCTTCATATTTTTCACACCTTTTCAGGCTCTCATGTTTTTGAAAACAGCTTCCTGCTCCTCCTATTTTTCAGACCGTTTCATGCTCCTCATGGATTTCACACCTTTTGAAGCTCTTCAAATTTTTCACACCTTTTCAGGCTATTCATGTTTTTGAACACCGCTTCATGCTCCTCCTATTTTTCAGACCGTTTCATGTTCCTCCTATTTTTCAGATCATTTCATGCTCCTCATATTTTTGACACCTTTTGAAGCTCTTCTTATTTTTCACACCTTTTCAGGCTCTTCATGTTTTTGAACACAACTTCATGCAACTCCTATTTTTCAGACGGTTTCATACTACTCATATTTTTAACACATTTTGAAGCTCTTCATATTTTTCACACCTTTTCAGGCTTTTCATGTTTTTGAACACCGCTTCTTGCGCCTTCTATTTTTCAGACCGTTTCATGCTCCTCCTATTTTTCAGACCATTTCATGCTCCTCATATTTTTGACAATTTTGGAAGCTCTTCATATTTTTCACACGTTTTCAGGCTCTTCATGTTTTTGAAAACCGCTTCATGCTTCACCTATTTTTCAGACCGTTTAATGCTCCTCATGTATTTCACACTTTTTGAAGCTCTTCATATATTTCACACCTTTTCAGTCTCTTCCTTTTTTTCAACACCAGATCATACTCCTTCTATTTTTCAGACCGTTTCATGCTCATTTCATTTTTGAAACCTTTTGAAATCTTCATATTTTTCACACCTTTTTTTTTGCTCTTCATGTTTTTGAACACCACTTAATGCTTCTCCTAAATTTCAGACCGTTTCATGTTCCTCATGTATTTCACACCTTTTGAAGCTCTTCATATTTTTCACAGCTTTTCATGCTCTTCATGTTTTTGATCACCGTTTCATGCTCATCTCATTTTTTACACATTTTGAAGCTTTTCATATTTTTCAAAACTTTTAGGGTCTTCATGTTTTTGAACACCGCTTCATGCTCCTCCTATTTTTCAGAGAGTTTCATGCTCCTCATGTATTTCACACCTTTTGAAGTTGTTCAAATATTTCACACCTTTTCAGGATCTTCTTTTTTTTGAACACCGCTTCATGATTCTCCTATTTTTCAGACCGTTTCATGCTCTTCATATTTTTGATACCTTTTGTAGCTCTTCATATTTTACACACCTTTTCAGGCTCTTCATGTTTTTCAACACACCTTCAGGCTCCTCCTATTATTCAGACCGTTTCATGCTCCTCATATTTTTGAAACCTTTTGAAGCTCTTTATATTTTTCACACCTTTTCAGGCCCTTCATGTTTTTGAAGACCGCTTCACGCTCCTGTTTATCAGACCTTTTCATGCTCCTCATATTTTAAACACCTTTTGAAGCTCTTCATTTTTTTCACACCATTTCATGCTCTTCATGTTTTTCAACACCGTTTCATGCTCCTCCTATTTTTCAGACTGTTTCATGCTCCTCATATTTTTGTCACTTTTTGAAGCTCTTCTATTTTTCAAACCTTTAGAGGCTCTTCATATATTTCAACACCGCTTCATGCTCTCCAATTTTTAAGACCATGTCATGCTCGTCATATTTTTCAAACCTTTTAAAGCTCTTCATAATTTTCACACCTATTCATGCTCTTCATTTTTTCCACACTGTTTCATGCTCCTCCTATTTTTCAGACCGTTTCATGCTCCTCATATTTTTCACACCTTTTGAAACTCTTCATATTTTTCACACTTTTTGAAGCTCTTCATATTTTTCACAGTTTTCAGGCTCTTCATGTTTCTGAACACCGCTTCATGATCCTCCTATTTTTCAGAACGTTTCATGCTCTTCATATTTTTCACACCTTTTCAGGCTATTCTTATTTTTGAACACCGTTTGCTGCTCCTCCTTTTTTTGTGAACGTTTCATGCTCCTCATCTTTTTAACACGTTTTGAAGCTCTTCATATTTTTCACACCTTTTCATGCTCTTCATGTTTTTGAACACCGCTTCATGCTCCTCCTATTTTTCAGAACGTTTCATGCTCCTCATATTTTGACACATTTTAACCTGTTCATATTTTACACATTTTCAGGCTCTTCAAGTTTTTGAACACCGTTTCATGCTACTACTATTTTTGATACCTTTTGAAGCTCCTTATATGCTTCAAACCTTTTCATGCTCTTCTTTTTTTTCATCACCGCTTCATGCTCCTTCTATTTTTCAGAACGTTTCATGCTCCTCATATTTTTCACAACTTTAGAAGCTCTTCATATTTTTCACACTTTTTCAGGCTCTTCCTGTTTTTGAACACCGCTTCATGCTCCTCCTATTTTTCAGACCGTTTCATGCTCCTCATATTTTTGACACGTTCTGAACCTATTCATGTATTTCACACCTTTTCAGGCTCTTCATGTTTTTCAACACGCCTTCATGCTCCTCCTATTTTTCCGACCGTTTCATGCTCCTCATATTTTTGACACCTTTTGAAGCTCTTCATATTTTTCACACTTTTTCAGGCTCTTCATGTTTTTGAACACCGCTTCATGCTCCTCCTATTTTTAAGACCGTATCATGCTCGTCATATTTTTCACACCTTTTGAACCTCTTCATATTTTTCACACCTTTTCAGGCTCTTCACGTTTTTCAACACAACTTCATGCTTCTCCTATTTTTCAGACCGTTCCATGCTCCTCATGTATTTCACACCTTTTGAAGCTCTTCATATATTTCACACCTCTTCAGGCTCTTCATGTTTTTGAATATCGTTTCATGCTCCTCCTATTTTTCAGACCATTTCATGCTCCTCATATTTTTGACACCTTTTGAACCTCTTCATATATTTCACATCTATTCAGACTCTTCATGATTTCCAACACCGCTTCATGCTCCTCATATTTTTCAGACCGTTTCATGCTCATCACATTTTTGTCACCTTTTGAAGCTCTTCATATTTTTCACAACTTTTCAGGCTCTTCATGTTTTTAACAACAACTTCATGCTCCTCTTATTTTTCAGACCGTTTCATGCATATCTCATTTTTGACACCTTTTGAAGCTCTTCATATTATTCACAACTTTTCAGGCTCTTCATGTTTTTCATCACCGTTTCATGCTGCTTCTATTTTTCAGACCGTTTCATGCTCCTCATATTTTTCACATCTTTTGAAGCTCTTCATATTTTTCACACCTTTTCAGGCTCTTCATGTTTTTGACGACAGCTTCATGCTCCTCCTATTTTTCAGACCGTTTCATGCTCCTCATATTTTTGACACCTTTTGAAGCTGTTAATATTTTTCACACCTTTTCATGCTTTTCATCTTTCTCAAAACCGTTTCATGGTCCTCCTATTTTTCAGACTGTTTCATGCTCCTCATATGTTTGACACCTTATGAATCTCTTCATATCTTTCACACCTTTTCAGGCTCTTCATGTTTGTCAACACCGTTTCATGCTCCTATTATTTTTCAGACCCTTTCATGCTCCTCATATTTTTGACACCTTTTGAAACTCTTCCTGTTTTTCACACCTTTTCAGGCTCTTCTACTTATTCAACACCGCTTCATGTTCCTCCTATTTTTCAGACCATTTCATCCTCCTCATATATTTGACACCTTTTGAAACTCCTCATATTTTTCACATCTTTTCAGGGTCTTCATGTTTTTGAACACCACTTCATGCTCCTCCTTTTTTTCTGACAGTTTCATGCTCATCTCATTTTTGACACCTTTTGAAGTTTTTCATATTTTTCAAAACTTTTCAGGCTCTTCATGTTTTTGAACACTGCTTGATGCTCCTCCTATTTTTGAGACCGTTTCATGCTCCTCATATTTTTGAAACATTTTGAAGCTCTTCATATATTTCACACCTTTTGAAGCTCTTCATATTTTTCACACCTTTTAAAGCTCTTCATATTTTTCACACGTTTTCAGGCTCTTCATGTTTTTCAACACCACCTCATGCTCCTCCTATTTTTCAGACGGTTTCATGTTCTTCATATTTTTGACCCCTTTTGAAGCTCTTCATATTTTTCACAAGTTTTCAGGCTCTTCATGTTTTTGAACAGTGCTTCTTGCTCCTCCTATTTTTCAGAAAGTTTCATGCTCCTCATGTATTTCACACCTTTTGAAGCCTTTCATATTTTTCACACCTTTTCAGGCTCTTCATGTTTTTGCACACCACTTCATGGTTCTCCTAATTTTCAGCCCGTTACATGCTCCTCATGTATTTCACGCCTTTTGAAGCTCTTCATATTTTTCACACCTTTTCAGGCTCTTCATGTTTTTGATCAGCATTTCATGCTTCTCCTATTTTTCAGACCGTTTCATGCTCCTCATATTGTTGACACCTTTTAAAGCTCCTCATATTTTTCACACCTTTTCAGGCTCTTCAAGTTTTTCAACACCACTTCATGCTCCTCCTTTTTCCAGACCTTTTCATGCTCCTCATATTTTTCACACCTTTTAAAGCTCTTCATATTTTTCACACCTTTTCAGTCTCTTCATTTTTTTCAACACCAATTCATGCTCCTCCTATTTTTCAAACCGTTTCATGCTCATCTCATTTTTGACACCTTTTGAAGCTTTTCATATTTTTCAAAACTTTTCAGGCTCTTCATGTTTTTGAACACCGCTTCATGCTCTTCATATTTTTGAGACCGTTTCATTCTCCTCATATTTTTGACACCTTTTGATGCTCTTCATATTTTTCACACCTTTTCAGGCTCTTCATGTTTTTCAAAACCACTTCAAGCTCCTCCTATTTTTCAGACCGTTTCATGCTCATCTCATTTTTGACACATTTGAAGCTCTTCATATTTTTCACACCTTTTGAAGCTCTTCATATTCTTCACACGTTTTCAGGCTCTTCATGTTTTTCAACACCGCTTCATGCTGCTTCTATTTTTCAGACCGTTTCATGCTCCTCATATATTTGACACCTTTTTAAGCTCTTCATATTTTTCACACCTTTTCAGGCTCTTCATGTTTTTGAACACCGCTTCATGCTCCTCATATATTTGACACCTTTTTAAGCTCTTCATATTTTTCACACCTTTTCCTGCTCTTCATCTTTTTCAAAACCGTTTCATGCTCATCCTGTTTTTCAGAGTGTTTCATGCTCCTCATATGTTTGACACCTTAAGAAGCTCTTCATATTTTTCACACCTTTTCAGGCTCTTCATGTTTGTCAAGACCGTTTCATGCTCATATTATTTTTCAGAACGTTTCATGCTCCTCATGTTTTTGACACCTTTTGAAGCTCTTTGTATTTTTCACACCTTTTCAGCCTCTTTTTTTTTTTCAACACCACTTCATGTTCCTCTTATTTTTCAGACCGTTTCATGCTCATCTCATTTTTGACATATTTGAATCTCTTCATATTTTTCACACCTTTTGAAGCTCTTCATATTTTTCACAACTTTTCAGGCTCTTCATGTTTTTCAACAACGCTTCATGCTCCTCCTATTTTTCAGACCGTTTCATGCTCCTCATATTTTTGACACTTTTTGAAGCTCTTCACATTTTTCACAACTTTTTAGGCTCTTCATGTTTTTCAACACCGATTCATGCTCCTCCTCTTTTTCAGACCGTTTCATGCTCCTCATATTTTGACACATTTTGAAGCTCTTCATATTTTTCACACCTTTTCAGGCTACTCATGTTTTTGAACACCGCTTCATGCTCCTCCTCTTTTTCAGACCGTTTCATGCTCCGCATATTTTTTACACGTTTTGAATCTCTTCATATTTTTCACACGTTTTCAGTCTCTTCATGTTTTTCAAGACCGCTTCATGCTCCTCCTAATTTTCAGACCATTTCATGCTCCTCATATATTTGACACTTTTTGAAGCTCTTCATATTTTTCACACCTTTTCAGACTCTTCATGTTTTTGAACACCACTACATGCTCCTCCTATTTTTCAGATCGTTTCATGCTCCTCATGTAGTTCACACCTTTTGAAGCTCTTCATATATTTCAAAGCTTTTCAAGCTCTTCATGTTTTTCAACATAGCTTCATGCTCCTCATATTTTTCAGACCGTTTCATGCTCCTCATATTTTTTATAGCTTTTGAAGCTCTTCATATTTTTCACACTTTTTCAGACTCTTCATGTTTTTCAACACCGCTTCATGCTCCTATTATTTTTCAGACCGTTTCATGCTCCTCATATTTCTGACACGTTTTGAGGCTTGTCCTATTTTTCACACCTTTAAAGGCTCTTCATGTTTTTGAACACCGCTTCATCCTTCTCGTCTTTTTAAGACCGTTTCATGCTTCTCATATTTTTGACACCTTTTGAAGCTCTTCATATTTTTCACACCTTTTCAGGCTCTTTACGTTTTTGAAAACCGCTTCATGCTCCTCCTATTTTTCAGACCGTTTCATGCTCTTCATATTTTTGACACCTTTTGAAGCTCTTCATATTTTTCACACATTTTCAGTCTCTTCATGTTTTTGAACACCGCTTCATGCTCCTCCTATTTTTCATACCGTTTCATGCTCCTCATATTTTTGACACCTTTTGAAGCTTTTCATATTTTTCACACCTTTTCAGGGTCTTTATTTTTTTCAACACCTTTTCATGATCCTCCTTTTTTTCAGACCGTTTCATGCTCATCTAATTTTTGACACCTTTTGAAGCTCTTAATATTTTTCACACCTTTTGAAGCTCTACATATTCTTCACACGTTTTCAGGCTCTTCATGTTTTTCAACACCGCTTCATGCTGCTTCTATTTTTCAGACCGTTTCATGCTCCTCATATTTTTGACACGTTTTGAAGCTCTTCATATTTTTCACACCTTTTCAGGCTCTTCATGTTTTTGAACACCGCTTCAGGCTCCTCCTATTTTTCACACCGTTTCTTGCTCCTCATATATTTGACACCTTTTTAAGCTCTTCATATTTTTCGCACCTTTTCCTGCTCTTCATCTTTTTCAAAACCGTTTCATGCTCATCCTGTTTTTCAGAGTGTTTCATGCTCCTCATATGTTTGACACCTTAAGAAGCTCTTCATATTTTTCACACCTTTTCAGGCTCTTCATGTTTGTCAAGACCGTTTCATGCTCATATTATTTTTCAGAACGTTTCATGCTCCTCATGTTTTTGACACCTTTTGAAACTCTTCGTATTTTTCACACCTTTTCAGGCTCTTCTTATTTTTCAACACCACTTCATGATACTCCTATTTGTCAGACCGTTTCATGCTCCTCATATATTTGACACCTTTTGAAGCTCTTCATATTATTCACAACTTTTCAGGCTCTTCATGTTTTTCATCACCGTTTCATGCTGCTTCTATTTGTCAGACCGTTTCATTCTCCTCATATTTTTGACACCTTTTGAAGCTCTTCATATTTTTACACCTTTTCAGGCTCTTCATGTTTTTGATCACCGTTTCATGCTCCTTCTATTTTTCCGACCGTTTCATTCTCCTCATATTTTTGACACCTTTTCAAGATCTTCATATATTTCCCACCTTTTCAGGCTCTTCATGTTTTTGATCACCGTTTCATGCTCCTTCTATTTTTCCGACCGTTTCATTCTCCTCATATTTTTGACACCTTTTCAAGATCTTCATATATTTCACACCTTTTCAGGCTCTTCATTTATTTCAACACCACTTCATGGTCCTCCTATTTTTCAGAGCGTTTCATGCTCCTCATATTTTTGACACCTTTTGAAGCTCTTCATATTTTTCACACATTTCAAGCTCTTCGTGTTTTTGAACACCGCTTCATGCTCCTCCTATTTTTCAGACCGTTTCATGCTCCTCATATTTTTGACACCTTTTGAAGTTCTCATATTTTTCACACCTTTTCAGGCTCTTCATGTTTTTGAGCACCACTTCATTCTCCTCCTATTTTTCAGACCGTTTCCTGCTCCTCATATATTTGATACGTTTTGAAGCAATTCATAGTTTTCATACCTTTTCAGGCTCTTCATGTTTTTGAACACCGCTTCAAGCTCCTCCTATTTGTCACACCGTTTCATGCTCCTCCTA
Source organism: Dama dama (assembly GCF_033118175.1). Lineage (NCBI taxonomy): Eukaryota > Metazoa > Chordata > Mammalia > Artiodactyla > Cervidae > Dama > Dama dama. The sequence goes on along the minus strand of NW_026870954.1, from coordinate 346,271 downwards.
TTTTTCACACCTTTTGAAGCTTTTCATATATTTCACACCTCTTCAGGCTCTTCATGTTTTTGAATATCGTTTGATGCTCCTCCTATTTTTCAGACCGTTTCATGCTCCACATATTTTTGACACCTTTTGAAGCTCTTCATATATTTCACACCTTTTCAGACCCTTCATGATTTCCAACACTGCTTCATGCTCCTCATATTTTTCAGACCGTTTCATGCTCATCACATTTTTGTCACCTTTTGAAGCTCTTCATATTTTTCACACCTTTTCAGGCTCTTCATGTTTTTAACAACCACTTCATGCTCCTCCTATTTTTCAGACCGTTTCATGCATATCACATTTTTGACACCTTTTAAATCTCTTCATATTTTTCACACCTTTCAAGCTCTTCGTGTTTTTAAACACCGCTTCATGCTCCTCCTATTTTTCAGACCGTTTCATGCTCCTCATATTTTTGACACCTTTTGAAGCTCTCATATTTTTCACACCTTTTCAGCCTCTTCATGTTTTGAACTCCGCTTCAGCCTCCTCCTATTTTTCAGACCGTTTCCTGCTCCTCATATATTTGATACATTTTGAAGCACTTCATAGTTTTCACACCTTTTCAGGCTCTTCATGTTTTTGAACACCGCTTCATGCTCCTCCTATTTTTCAGAACGTTTCATGCTCCTCCTATTTTCACACCTTTTGAAGCTCTTCATATTTTTCACACCTTTTCAGGCTCTTCATGTTTTTGAACACCGCTTCATGCTCCTCCTATTTTTCAGACCGTTTCATGCTCCTCATGTATTTCACACCTTTTGAAGCTCTTCATATTTTTCACACCTTTTCAGGCTCTTCATGTTTTTGAACACCGCTTCATGCTCCTCCTATTTTTCAGACCGTCTTGCTCCTCATATTTTTGACACCTTTTGAAGCTCTTCATATTTTTCACACCTTTTCAACCTCTTCATGTTTTTGAACAACGCTTAATGCTCCTCCTATTTTTCAAACCATTTCATGCTCCTCATATTTTTGACACCTTTTGAAGCTCTTCATATTTCTCACACCTTTTCAGGCTCTTGATGATTTTCAACATCGCTTCATTCCCCTCCTGTTTTTCAGACCATTTCATGCTCATCTCATTTTGACACCTTTTGAAGCTCTTCATATTTTTCACACCTTTTCAGGCTCTTCATGTTTTTGAACACCGCTTCATGCTCCTCCTATTTTTCAGACCGTTTCATGCTCCTCATATTTTTGACACCTTTTGAAGCTTTTCATATTTTTCACACCTCTTCAGGCTCTTCATTTTTTTTCAACACCACTTCAAGCTCCTCCTATTTTTCAGACCGTTTCAGGCTCATCTAATATTTGACACCATTTGAAGCTCTTCATATTTTTCACACCTTTTGAAGCTCTTCATATTTTTCACACCTTTTGAAGCTCTTCATATTTTTCACACCTTTTCAGGCTCTTCATGTTTTAGAACACCGCTTCATGCTCCTCCTAATTTTCAGACCGTTTAATGCTCCTCATGTATTTCACACCTTTTGAAGATCTTCATATTTTTCACACCTTTTCAGGCTCTTGATGATTTTCAACACCGCTTCATTCTCCTCCTGTTTTTCAGACCGTTTCATGCTCATCTCATTTTGACACCTTTTGAAGCTCTTCATATTTTTCACACCTTTTGAAGCTCTTCATATTTTTCACACCTTTTGAAGCTCTTCATATTTTTCACACCTTTTCAGGCTCTTCATGATTTTCAACACCGCTTCATGCTCCTCCTATTTTTCAGACCGTTTCATGCTCATCTCATTTTTGATACCTTTTGAAGCTCTTCATATTTGTCACACTTTTTGAAGCTCTTCATATTTTTCATGTTTTTGAATCTCTTCATATTTTCACACCTTTTCAGGCTCTTCATGTTTTTCAACACCGCTTCATGCTCCTCCTATTTTTCAGACCGTTTCATGCTCATCTCATTTTGACACTTTTTGAAGCTCTTCATATTTTTCACACATTTTGAAGCTCTTTATATTTTTCACACCTTTTCAGGCTCTTCTTGATTTTCAACATCGCTTCATGCTCCTCCTATTTTTCAGACCTTTTCATGCTCATCTCATTTTTGATACCTTTTGAAGCTCTTCATATTTGTCACACCTTTTGAACCTCTTCATATTTTTCATATTTTTGAAGCTCTTCATATTTTCACACCTTTTGAGGCTCTTCATGTTTTTCAACACCGCTTCTGATCCTCCTTTTTTTCAGACCTTTTAATGCTCCTCATGTATTTCACACTTTTTAAGCTCCTCATATTTTTCACACCTTTTCAGGCTCTTCATGTTTTTGAACACCGCTTCATGCTCCTATATTTTTGAGACAGTTTCATGATCCTCTTATTTTTGACACCTTTTGAAGCTCTTCATATATTTCACACCTTTTCAGGCTCTTCATGTTTTTGATCACCGTTTCATGCTCCTTCTATTTTTCCGACCGTTTCATTCTCCTCATATTTTTGACACCTTTTCAAGATCTTCATATATTTCACACCTTTTCAGGCTCTTCATTTTTTTCAACACCACTTCATGGTCCTCCTATTTTTCAGAGCGTTTCATGCTCCTCATATTTTTGACACCTTTTGAAGCTCTTCATTTTTTCACACCTTTACAGGCTCTTCATGTTTTTCAAAACCGCTTCTTGCTCCTCCTATTTTTCAGACCGATTAATGGGCCTCATATTTTTGACACCTTTTGAATCTCTTCGTATTTTTCACACATTTTCAGGCTCTTCAGGTTTTTCAACACCGCTTCATGCTCCTCCTATTTTTCATACCGTCTCATGCTCCTCCTATTTTTGACACCTTTTGAAGCTCATCATATATTTCACACCTTTTCAGGATCTTCAGGTTTTTCAACACTGCTTCATGCTCCTCCTATTTTTCAGACAATTTCATGCTCCTAATATTTTTGACACCATTTGAATCTCTTCATATTTTGACAACTTTTCATGCTCTTCATGTTTTTCAACACCGCTTCATGCTTCTCCTATTTTTCAGACGGTTTCTTGCCCCTCATATTTTTGACACCTTTTGAAGCTCTTCCTATATTTCAAGCCTTTTCAGGCTCTTCAGGTTTTTCAACACCGCTTCATGCTTCTCCTATTGTTCAGACCGTTTCATGCTCCTCCTATTTTTCAGGCGGTTTCATGCTCCTCATAGTTTTGACACCTTTTGAAACTCTTCATATTTTTCACACCTTTTCATGCTCTTCATGTTTTTGAAAACGGCTTCATGCTCCTCCTATTTTTCAGACAGTTTCCTGCTCCTAATTGTTTTGACACCTTTTGAAGCTCTTCATATTTTTCACATCTTTTCAGGATCTTCTTTTTTTCAACACCGAATCTTACTCCTCCTATTTTTCAGACCGTTTCATGGTCCTCCTATTTTTCAGACCGTTTAATGCTCCTCATATTTTGACACCTTTTGAAACTCTTCATATTTTTCACACCTTTTAATGCTCTTCATGTTTTCAACAGCGCTTCATTCCCCTCTATTTTTTAGACCTTTTCATGCTCCTCATATATTTGACACCTTTTGAAGCTCTTCATATTTTTCACACCTTTTCATGCTCTGCATTTTTTTCAACACCGCTTCATGCTCTTCCTATTTTTCAGACCGTTTCATGCTCATCATACTTTTGACACCTTTTGTAGCTCTTCATACATTTCACACCTTTTCAGGCTATTCATGTTTTTCAACACCGCTTCATGCTCCTCCTATTTTTCAGACCGTTTCATGCTCCTCCTATTTTTGACACCTTTTGAAGCTCTTCATATATTTCACGCCTTTTCAGGCTCTTCAGGTTTTTCAACACCGCTTCATGCTCCTCCTATTTTTCAGACCGTTTCATGCTCCTCCTATTTTTCAGGCCGTTTCATGCTCCTCATAGTTTTGACACGTTTTGAAACTCTTCATATTTTTCACACCTTTTCATGCTCTTCATGTTTTTGAAAACGGCTTCATGCTCCTCCTATTTTTCAGGCCGTTTCATGCTCCTCATAGGTTTGACACCTTTTGAAGCTCTTCATATTTTTCACATCTTTTCAGGATCTTCATGTTTTTCAACACCGATTCATGCTCCTCCTATTTTTCAGACCGTTTCATGCTCCTCCTATTTTTCAGACCGTTTAATGCTCCTCATATTTTGACACATTTTGAAACTCTTCATATTTTTCACTCCTTTTCAGGCTCTTCATGTTTTTGAACATGGCTTCATGCTCCTCCTATTTTTCTGACCGTTTCATGCTCCTCATATTTGACACGATTTGAAGCTCTTCATATATTTCACACCTTTCCAGGCACTTCATGATTTTCAACACCGCTTCATGCTCCTCCTAATTTTCAGAACGTTTCATGCTCCTCATATTTTTGATACGTTTTGAAGCTCTTCATATTTTTCACACCTTTTCAGGCTCTTCATGTTTTTGAACACCCCTTCATGTTCCTCCTATTTTTCAGACCGTTTCATGCTCCTCATATTTTTGACAGCTTTTGAAGCTCTTCATATTTTTCACACCTTTTCATGCTCTTCATGTTTTTCAACACTGATTCATGCTCCTCCTATTTTTCAGACCGTTTCATGCTCCTCATATTTTTGACACCTTTTGAAGCTCTTCATATTTTTCACACCTTTTGAAGCTCTTCATATTTTTCACATGTTTTCAGGCTCTTCATGTTTTTCCACACCTCTTCATGCTCGTCCTATTTTACAGACCGTTTCATGCTTCTCATACTTTTGACACTTTTTGACACTCTTCATATTTTTTACACCTTTTGAATCTCTTCATATATTTCACATCTTTTCAGGCTCTTTGTCTTTTCAACGCCACTTCATACTCCTCCTATTTTTCAGACCGCTTCATGCTCATCTCATTTTTGACACCTTTGGAAGCTCTTCATATTTTTCACACCTTTTGAATCTCTTCATATTTTTCACACCTTTTCAGGCTCTTCATATTTTTCAACACCGCTTCATGCTCCTCCTATTTTTCTGACCGTTTCATGCTCCTCATATTTTTGACACGTTTTGAGGCTCTTCATATTTTTCACACCTTTTCAGGCTCTTCATGTTTTTCAACACCGTTTCATGTTCCTCCTATTTTTCAGACCGTTTTATGCTTCTCATATTTTGAAACCTTTTGAAGCTCTTCATATTTTTCACACCTTTTGAATCTCTTCGTATTTTTCACACATTTTCAGGCTCTTCAGGTTTTTCAACACCGCTTCATGCTCCTCCTGTTTTTCATACCGTCTCATGCTCCTCCTATTTTTGACACCTTTTGAAGCTCATCATATATTTCACACCATTTCAGGATATTCAGGTTTTTCAACACTGCTTCATGCTCCTCCTATTTTTCAGACAATTTCATGCTCCTAATATTTTTGACACCATTTGAATCTCTTCATATTTTTGACAACTTTTCATGCTCTTCATGTTTTTCAACACCGCTTCATGCTTCTCCTATTTTTCAGACGGTTTCTTGCCCCTCATATTTTTGACACCTTTTGAAGCTCTTTATATATTTCAAGCCTTTTCAGGCTCTTCAGGTTTTTCAACACCGCTTCATGCTCCTCCTATTTTTCAGACTGTTTCATGCTCCTCCTATTTTTCAGGCGGTTTCATGCTCCTCATAGTTTTGACACCTTTTGAAACTCTTCATATTTTTCACACCTTTTCATGCTCTTCATGTTTTTGAAAACGGCTTCATGCTCCTCCTATTTTTCAGACCGTTTCCTGCTCCTCATTGTTTTGACACCTTTTGAAGCTCTTCATATTTTTCACATCTTTTCAGGATCTTCATGTTTTTCAACAACGATTCTTACTCCTCCTATTTTTCAGACCGTTTCATGGTCCTCCTATTTTTCGGACCGTTTAATGCTCCTCATATTTTGACACCTTTTGAAACTCTTCATATTTTTCACACCTTTTAATGCTCTTCATGTTTTTCAACAGCGCTTCATTCCCCTCTATTTTTTAGACCGTTTCATGCTCCTCATATATTTGACACCTTTTGAAGCTCTTCATATTTTTCACACCTTTTCATGCTCTGCATTTTTTTCAACACCGCTTCATGCTCTTCCTATTTTTCAGACCGTTTCATGCTCTTCATAATTTTGACACCTTTTGAAGCTCTTCATATTTTTCACACATTTTCAGGCTCTTCATGTTTTTCAACACTGCTTCATGCTCCTCCTATTTTTCAGACCGTTTCATGCTCATCATATTTTTGACACCTTTTGTAGCTCTTCATACATTTCACACCTTTTCAGGCTATTCATGTTTTTGAACACCGCTTCATGCTCCTCCTATTTTTCAGACCGTTTCATGCTCCTCCTATTTTTGACACCTTTTGAAGCTCTTCATATATTTCACACCTTTTCAGGCTCTTCAGGTTTTTCAACACAGTTTCATGTTCCTCTTATTTTTCAGACCGTTTCATGCTCCTCCTATTTTTGACACCTTTTGAAGCTCTTCATATATTTCACGCCTTTTCAGACTCTTCAGGTTTTTCAACACCGCTTCATGCTCCTCCTATTTTTCAGACCGTTTCATGCTCATCTCATTTTGACACCTTTTGAAGCTCTTCATATTTTTCACACCTTTTCAAGCTCTTCATATTTTTCATATCTTTGAAGTTCTTCATATTTTCACACGTTTTCAGACTCTTCATGTTTTTCAACACCGCTTCGTGCTCCTGCTTTTTTTCAGACCGTTTCATGCTCTTCATAATTTTGACAGGTTTTTAGGCTTTTCATATTTTTCACACCTTTTCAGGCTCTTCATGTTTTTTAACACCGCTTCATGCTCCTCCTATTTTTCAAACCGTTTCATGCTCCTCATATTTTGACACATTTTGAAGCTCTTCATATATTTCACACCTTTTCAGGCTCTTTCTGTTTTTCAACACCACTTCATGCTCCTCCTATTTTTCAGACCGTTTCCTGCTCCTCATAATATTGACACGTTTTGAAGCTCTTCATATTTTTCACATCTTTTCAGGCTCTTCATGTGTTTGAGCCCAGCTTCATGCGCTTCCTATTTTTCAAGCCGTTTCATGCTCCTCATATATTTCACATCCTTTGAAGCTCTTCATATTTTTCACACCTTTTCAGGCTCTTCATCTTTTTGAACAAAGCTTCATGCTCCTCCTATTTTTCAGACCGTTTCATGCTCATCTCAATTTTGATACCTTTGAAGCTCTTCATATTTTTCACAGCTTTTAAACCTTTCATATTTCTCACACCTTTTCAGGCACTTCATGATTTTGAACAAAGCTTCATGCTCCTCCTATTTTTCAGACCGTTTCCTGCTCCTCATTGTTTTGACACCTTTTGAAGCTCTTCATATTTTTCACATCTTTTCAGGATCTTCATGTTTTTCAACACCGATTCTTACTCCTCCTATTTTTCAGACCGTTTCATGGTCCTCCTATTTTTCGGACCGTTTAATGCTCCTCATATTTTGACACCTTTTGAAACTCTTCATATTTTTCACACCTTTTAATGCTCTTCATGTTTTTCAACAGCGATTCATTCCCCTCTATTTTTTAGTCCGTTTCATGCTCCTCATATATTTGACACCTTTTGAAGCTCTTCATATTTTTCACACCTTTTCATGCTCTGCATTTTTTTCAACACCGCTTCATGCTCTTCCTATTTTTCAGACCGTTTCATGCTCTTCATAATTTTGACACCTTTTGAAGCTCTTCATATTTTTCACACATTTTCAGGCTCTTCATGTTTTTCAACACTGCTTCATGCTCCTCCTATTTTTCAGACCGTTTCATGCTCATCATATTTTTGACACCTTTTGTAGCTCTTCATACATTTCACACCTTTTCAGGCTATTCATGTTTTTGAACACCACTTCATGCTCCTCCTATTTTTCAGACCGTTTCATGCTCCTCCTATTTTTGACACCTTTTGAAGCTCTTCATATATTTCACACCTTTTCAGGCTCTTCAGGTTTTTCAACACAGTTTCATGTTCCTCTTATTTTTCAGACCGTTTCATGCTCCTCCTATTTTTGACACCTTTTGAAGCTCTTCATTTATTTCACGCCTTTTCAGGCTCTTCAGGTTTTTCAACACCGCTTCATGCTCCTCCTATTTTTCAGACAGTTTCATGCTCATCAATTTTTTGACACCTTTTGAAGGTCTTCATATATTTCACACCTTTTGAAGCTCTTCCTATTTCTCACACTTTCTCAGGCTCTCCATGTTTTTCAACACCGCTTGATGCTCCTCCTATTTTTCAGACCGCTTCGTTCTCCTCATATTCTTGACACCATTTGAAGCTCTTCATATATTTCTCACCTTTTCAGGCTCTTCATTTTTTTCAACGCTACTTCTTGCTCCTCCAATTTTTCAGACCGTTTCATGCTCATCTAATTTTTGACACCTTTTGAAGCTTTGCATATTTTTCACAACTTTTCAGGCTCTTCATGTTTTTGAACACCACTTCATGCTCCTCCTATTTTTCAGAGAGTTTCATGCTCCTCATGTATTTCACACCTTTTGAAGCTCTTCATATTTTTCACACTTTTTCAGGCTCTTCATGTTTTTCCACACCACTTCATGCTTCTACTATTTTTCAGCCCGTTTCATGCTCCTCATGTATTTCACATCTTTTGAAGCTCTTAATACATTTCACACCTTTTCAGGCTCTTCATGTTTTTGAACACCGCTTCATGCTCCTCCTATTTTTCAGATCGTTTAATCCTCCTGATGTATTTCACACCTTTTGAAGCTCTTAATATATTTCACACCTTTTCATGCTCTTCATGTTTTTGAACACCATTTCATGCTCTTCGTATTTTGCAGACAGTTTCATTCTCCTCATATTTTTACACCTTTTGAAGCTCTTCATATATTTCACACCTTTTCAGGCTTTTCATTTTTTCAACACCATTTCATGTTCCTCCTATTTTTCAGACCGTTTCATGCTCATCTCATTTTGACACCTTTTGAAGCTCTTCATATTTTTCACACCTTTTCAAGCTCTTCATATTTTTCATATTTTTGAAGTTCTTCATATTTTCACACGTTTTCAGACTCTTCATGTTTTTTAACACCGCTTCAAGCTCCTCCTCTTTTTGAGATCGTTTCATGCTCCTCATATATTTCACACCTTTTGAAGCTCTTCATATTTTTCGCACCTTCTCAGGCGCTTCATGTATTTGAGCACAGATTCATGCTCCTCCTATATTTCAGACCGTTTCATGCTCCTCCTATTTTTCAACTGTTTCATGCACGTCTTATTATTGAAACCTTTTGAAGCTCTTCATATTTTTCACCCCTTTTCAGGCTCTTCATGTTTTTGAACACCGCTTCATGCTCCTGCTATTTTTCAGACCGTTTCATGCTCATCTCATTTGACAGCTTTTGAAGCTCTTCACATTTTTCACACCTTTTGAAGCTCTTCATATTTTTCACACATTTTCAGGCTCTTCATGTTTTTCAACTCCGCTTCTTGCTCCTCCTGTTTTTCAAACCGTTTCATGTTCCTCATATTTTGACACGTTTTGAAGCTCTTCATGTTTTTCACACCTTTTCAGGCTCTTCATGTTTTTGAACACCGTTTCATGCTCCGCCTATTTTTCAGACCGTTTCATTCTCCTCATATTTTTGACACCTTTTGAAGCTCTTCATATTTTTCACACCTTTTGAAGCTCTTCATATTTTTCACACCTTTTCAGCCTCTTCATGTGTTTCAACACCGCTTCATGATCCTCCTATTTTTCAGAAAGTTTCATGCTCCTCATATTTTTGACACCTTTTAAACGTCTTTATATTTTTCACACCTTTTCAGGCTGTTCATGTTTTTCAAAACCATTTCATGCTCCTCTTATTTTTAAGACCGTTTCATGTTGCTCCTATTTTTCAGACCGTTTCATGATCCTCATATATTTGACACCTTTTGAAGCTCTTCATATTTTTCACACCTTTTCAGGCTCTTCATGTTTTTCAAAACCATTTCATGCTCTTCTTAATTTTCAGACCGTTTCATGCTCCTCCTATTTTTCAGACCGTTTCATTCTCCTCATATATTTGACAACTTTTGAAGCTCTTCATATTTTTCACACCTTTTCAGGCTCTTCATATTTTTCGCACATTTTCAGTCTCTTCATGTTGTTGAACACAGCTTCATGCTCCTCCTATTTTTCAGACCGTTTCATGCTCTTCCTATTTTTCAGACCGTTTCATGCTCCTCCTATTTTTCAGACCGTTTCATTCTCCTCATATATTTGACACATTTTGAAGCTCTTCCTATTTTTCCACACCTTTTCAGGCTCTTCATGATTTTCAACACAGCTTAATGCTCCTCCTATTTTTCAGACCGTTTCATGCTCATCTCATTTTTGAAACCTTTTGAAGCTCTTCATATTTTTCACACCTTTTCAGGCTCTTGATATATTTCGCACCTTTTCAGGCTCTTCATGTTGTTGAACACAGCTTCATGCTCCTCCTATTTTTCAGACCGTTTCATGCTCCTCATATTTTGACACATTTTTAAGCTCTTCATATTTTTTACCCCTTTTCAGGCTCTTCATGTTTTTGAACACCGCTTCAGGCTCCTGTTATTTTTCAGACCGTTTCATCCTCATCTCATTTGACAGCTTTTGAAGCTCTTCATATTTTTCACACCTTTTGAAGCTCTTCATATTTTTCACACATTTTCAGGCTCTTCATGTTTTTCAACACCGCTTCATGCTCCTGCTATTTTTCAGACCGTTTCATGCTCATCTCATTTGACAGCTTTTGAAGCTCTTCATATTTTTCACACCTTTTGAAGCTCTTCATATTTTTCACACCTTTTCAGGCTCTTCATGTTTTTGAACACTGATCCATGCTCCTCCTATTTTTCAGACCGTTTCATGCTCCTCATATTTTTGACACTTTTTGAAGCTCTTCATATTTTTCACACCTTTTCTGGCTCTTCATGTTTTTCACACCTTTTCAGGCTCTTCATGTTTTTCAATGCCGGTTCATGCTCCTCCTCTTTTTCAGAAAGTTTCATGCTCCTCATATTTTTGAAACCTTTTGAAGCTGTTCATATTTTTCTCACATTTTTAGGCTCTTCCTGTTTTTCAACACCATTTCATGCTCCTCTTATTTTTCAGACCGTTTCATGTTGCTCCTATTTTTCAGACCGTTTCATGATCCTCATATTTTTGAAACCTTTTGAAGCTCTTCATATTTTTCACACTTTTTAAGCTCTTCAAGATTTTCAACAACGCTTCATGCTCCTCCTTTTTTTCAGACCGTTTCATGCTCATCTCATTTGACAGCTTTTGAAGCTCTTCACATTTTTCACACCTTTTGAAACTCTTCATGTTTTTCACACATTTTCAGGCTCTTCATGTTTTTCAACACCGCTTCTTGCTCCTCCTATTTTTCAAACCGTTTCATGTTCCTCATATTTTGACACGTTTTGAAGCTCTTCATATTTTTCACACCTTTTCAGGCTCTTCATATTTTACACACCTTTTCAGGCTCTTCATGTGTTTCAACACCGCTTCATGATCCTCCTATTTTTCAGAAAGTTTCATGCTCCTCATATTTTTGACACCTTTTAAACGTCTTTATATTTTTCACACCTTTTCAGGCTCTTCATGTTTTTCAAAACCATTTCATGCTCGTCTTATTTTTAAGACCGTTTCATGTTGCTCCTATTTTTCAGACCGTTTCATGATCCTCCTATATTTGACACCTTTTGAAGCTCTTCATATTTTTCACACCTTTTCAGGCTCTTCATGTTTTTCAAAACCATTTCATGCTCTTCTTAATTTTCAGACCGTTTCATGCTCCTCCTATTTTTCAGACCGTTTCATGCTCCTCCTTTTCTTGAGACAATTTCATGCTCCTCATATACTTGACAGCTTTTGAAGCTCTTCATGTTTTTCACACCTTTTCAGTCTCTTCATGTATTTGAACACCAATTCATGCTGCTCCTATTTTTCAAACCGCTTCATGCTCCTCCTATACTTCAGACCGTTTCATGCTCCTCATAATTTTTACACCTTTTCAAGCTCCTCATATTTTTCACACGTTTTCAGGCTCTTCGTGTTTTTCATTACCGTTTCAGGCTCCTCCTATTTTTGAGACCGTTTCACGCTCCACATATTTTTGACAACTTTTGGAGCTCTTCATATTTTTCACACCTCTTCAGGCTCTTCATGTTTTTGAACACCGCTTCATGCTCCTCCTATTTTTCAGACCGATACATGCTCCTCATATTTTTGAAACCTTTTGAAGCTCTTCATATTTTTCACACCATTTCAGGCTCTTCATGTTTTTCAACACAGTTTCATGCCCTCATATTTTTCAGACCGTTTCATGCTCCTCCTTTTCTTGAGACCGTTTCATGCTCCTCATATAGTTGACAGCTTTTGAAGCTCTTCATGTTTTTCATACCTTTTCAGTCTCTTCATGTATTTGAACACCAATTCATGCTGCTCCTATTTTTCAAACCGCTTCATGCTCCTCCTATACTTCAGACCGTTTCATGCTCCTCATAATTTTTACACCTTTTCAAGCTCCTCATATTTTTCACACGTTTTCAGGCTCTTCATGTTTTTCATTACCGTTTCAGGCTCCTCCTATTTTTGAGACCGTTTCACGCTCCACATATTTTTGACAACTTTTGGAGCTCTTCATATTTTTCACACCTCTTCAGGCTCTTCACGTTTTTGAACACCGCTTCATGCTCCTCCTATTTTTCAGACCGATACATGCTCCTCATATTTTTGAAACCTTTTGAAGCTCTTCATATTTTTCACACCTTTTCAGGCTCTTCAGGTTTTTCAGCACCAGTTCATGCTCCTCCTATTTTTCAGACCGTTTCATGCTCATCTCATTTTTTACAGCTTTTTAAGCTCTTCATATTTTGCACACCTTTTCAGGCACTTCATATTTTTCAGCTCCACTTCATGTTACTCCTATTTTTCAGACCGTTTCATGCTGCTCAAATTTTTTACACCTTTTGAAGCTCTTCAGATTTTTCACACCTTTTCAGGCTCTTCATGTTTTTGAACACACCTTCATGCTCCTGCTATTTTTCAGACCGTTTCATGTTCCTCCTATTTTTCAGACAGTTTCATGCTGCTCATATTTTTCACACCTTTTGAACCTCTTCCTTTTTTTCACACCTTTTCATGCTGTTAATGTTTTTCACACCGTTTCATGCTCCTCCTATTTTTGAGATCGTTTCATGCTCCTCATATTTTTCACACCTTTTGAAGCTCTTCATATTTTTCGCACCTTCTCAGGCGCTTCATGTATTTGAGCACAGATTCATGCTCCTCCTATATTTCAGACCGTTTCATGCTCCTCCTATTTTTCAGACTGTTTCATGCACGTCTTATTATTGACACCTTTTGAAGCTCTTCATATTTTTAACCCCTTTTCAGGCTCTTCATGTTTTTGAACACCGCTTCATGCTCCTGCTATTTTTCAGACCGTTTCATGCTCATCTCATTTGACAGCTTTTGAAGCTCTTCATATTTTTCACACCTTTTGAATCTCTTCATATTTTTCACACATTTTCAGGCTCTTCATGTTTTTCAACACCGCTTCTTGCTCCTCCTATTTTTCAGACCGTTTCATGTTCCTCATATTTTGACACGTTTTGAAGCTCTTCATGTTTTTCACACCTTTTCAGGCTCTTCATGTTTTGGAACACCATTTCATGCTCCGCCTATTTTTCAGACCGTTTCATTCTCCTCATATTTTTGACACCTTTTGAAGCTCTTCATATTTTTCACACCTTTTGAAGCTCTTCATATTTTTCACACCTTTTCAGGCTCTTCATGTTTTTGAACACCGCTTCATGATCCTCCTATTTTTCAGAAAGTTTCATGCTCCTCATATTTTTGACACCTTTTAAACGTCTTCATATTTTTCACACCTTTTCAAGCTCTTCATGTTTTTGAACACCATTTCATGCTCCTCCTTTTTTCAGACCGTTTCTTTCTCCTCATATATTTGACAATTTTTGAAGCTTTTCTTATTTTTCACACCTTTTCAGGCTCTTCATATTTTTGAACACCGATCCATGCTCCTCCTATTTTTCAGACCGTTTCATGCTCCTCATATTTTTCACACATTTTGAAGCTGTTCATATTTTTCACACCTTTTCAGGCTCTTCAGGTTTTCCAGCACCAGTTAATGCTCCTCCTATTTTTCAGACCGTTTCATGCTCATCTCATTTTTTACACCTTTTGAAGCTCTTCATATATTGCACACCTTTTCAGGGACTTCATGTTTTTCAGCTCCACTTCATGCTCCTCCTATTTTTCAGACCGTTTCATGCTGCTCAAATTTTTTACACCTTTTGAAGCTCTTCATATTTTTCACACCTTTTCAGGCTCTTCATGTTTTTGAACACAGCTTCATGCTCCTCCTATTTTTCAGATTGTTTCATGCTCCTCCTATTTTCCGACCGTTTCTGGCTCCTCATATTTTTGACACTTTTTGAAGCTCTTCATATTTTTCACACCTTTTCTGGCTCTTCATGTTTTTGAACACAGCTTCATGCTCCTCCTATTTTCAGACCGTTTCATGCTCCTCCTATTTTTCAGACCATTTCATGCTCCCCCTATTTTTGAGACCGTTTCATGCTCCTCATATTTTGACACGTTTTGTAGCTCTTCATATTTTTCACTCCTTTTCAGGCTCTTCATGTTTTTCAACACCGCTTCATGCTCCTCCTATTCTTCAGACCGTTTCATGCTCCTCATATTTTTCACACCTTTTGAAGCTCTTCATATATTTTCCACCTTTTCAGGCTCTTCATTTTTGAGAACTCCGCTTCATGCTCCTCCTTTTCTTCAGACCTTTCATGCTCATCTCATTTTTGACATCTCTTGAAGCTCTTCATATTTTTCACACCTTTTGAATCTCTTCATATTTTTCATATTTTTGAAGCTCTTCATATTTTTCACACGTTTTCAGGCTCTTCATGTTTTCAATACCACTTCATGCTCCTCCTATTTTTCAGACCGTTTCATGCTCATCTCATTTTTGACACCTTTTGATGCACTTCATATTTTTCACACCTTTTAAAGCTCTTCATATTTCACACCTTTTCAGGCTCTTCATGTTTTCAACACCACTTCATGCTCCTCCTATTTTTCAGACCCTTTCATTCTAAACTAATTTTGACACCTTATGAAGCTCTTCATGTTTTTCACACGTTTTCATGCTCTTTATGTTTTTGAACACCGGTTCATGCTCCTCCTATTTTTCAATCCGTTTCACGCTCCTCCTATTTTTTACTCCTTTTGAAGCTCTTCATATTTTTCACAATTTTTCAGTCTCTGCATTTTTTTGAACACCGCTTCATGCTCCTCCTATTTTTTAGACCGTTTCATGCTCATCTCATTTTTGACACATTTTGAAGCTCTTCATATTTTTTACACCTTTTGAAGCTCTTCATATTTTTCACACCTTTTCAGGCTCTTCATGTTTTTGAACACCGCTTCATGCTCGTCCTATTTACAGACCGTTTCATGCTCCCCATATTTTTGGTACCTTTTGAAGCTCTTCATATTTTTCACACCTTTTCAGGCTCTTCATGTTTTTGAACACCGCTTCATGCTCGTCCTATTTGCAGACAGTATCATGCTCCTCATATTTTTGACACCTTTTGAAGCTCTTCATATTTCTCACACCTTTTCAGGCTCTCCATGTTTTTGAACAGCACTTAATGCTCCTCCTATTTTTCAGACCGTTTCATGCTCCTCATGTATTTCACACCTTTTGAGGCTCTTCATATTTTTAACACCTTTTCAGGCTCTTCATGATTTTCAACACCGCTTCATGCTCCTCGTATTTTTCAGACCCTTTCATGCTCATGTCATTTTTGACACATTTTGAATCTCTTCACATTTTTCACACCTATTGAAGCTCTTCACATTTTTCATAATTTTGAAGCTCTTCATATTTTCACACGTTTTCAGGCTCTTCATCTTTTTCAACACCGCTTCATGCTCCTGCTATTTTCCAGACCGTTTCATACTCCTCATATTTTTGTCACGTTTTGAAGCTCTTCATATTTTTCACACCTTTTCAAGCTCTTCATGTTTTTGAACAACGTTTCATGATCCTCCTATTTTTCAGAACGTTTCATGCTCCTCATATTTTTGACACCTTTTAAAGCTCTTCATATTTTTTACACCTTTCAAGCTCTTCGTGTTTTTGAACACCGCTTCATGCTCCTCCTATTTTTCAACTGTTTCATGATCCTCATGTATTTCACACCTTTTGAAGCGCTTCATATATTTCGCATGTTTTCAGGCTCTTCATGTTTTTCAAAACCAATTCATCCTCCTCCTATTTTTCAGACTGTTTCATGCTTCTCAAATTTTTGACACCTTTTGAAGCTCTTCATATATTTTCCACCTTTTCAGGCTCTTCATTTTTGTGAACTCCGCTTCATGCTCCTCCTTTTCTTCAGACCGTTTCATGCTCATCTCATTTTTGACATCTTTTGAAGCTCTTCATATTTTTAACACCTTTTGAATCTCTTCATATTTTTCATATTTTTGAAGCTCTTCATATTTTTTACACCTTTTGAAGATCTTCATATTTTTCACACGTTTTCAGGCTCTTCATATTTTTCAACACCGCGTCATGCTCCTCCTATTTTTCAGACAGTTTCATGCTCCTCATATTTTTGACACGTTTTGAAGCTCTTCATATTTTTCACACCTTTTCAGGCTCTTCATGTTTTGAACACCGTTTCATGCTCCTCCTATTTTCAGACCGTTTCATGCTCTTCATTTTTTTGACACCTTTTGAAGCTCTTCATATTTTTCACACCTTTTGAAGCTCTTCATATATTTCACACCTTTTCAGGCTCTTCATGTTTTTGAACACCGCTTCATGCTCCTCCTATTTTTCAGACCGTTTCATGCTCTTCATTTTTTGTCAACTTTTGAAGCTCCTCATATTTTTCACACCTTTGAAACTCTTCATATATTTCACACCTTTTCAGGCTCTTCATGTTTTTCAACACCACTTCATGCTCCTCCTATTTTTCAGACCGTTTCATGCTCATCTATTTTTTGACACCTTTTGAAGCTCCTCATATATTTCACACCTTTTGAAGCTCTTCATATTTTTCACATTTCTTAAGCTCTTCATATTTTTCACACGTTTTCAGGCTCTTCATGATTTTGAACACCACTTCATGCACCTCCTATTTTTCAGACCGTTTCATGATCCTCATGTATTTCACACCTTTTGAAGCTCTTCATATTTTTCACACCTTTTCAGGCTCTTCATGTTTTTGAACACCGCTTCATGCTCGCCCTATTTACAGACCGTTTCATGCTCCCCATATTTTTGGTACCTTTTGAAGCTCTTCATATTTTTCACACCTTTTCAGGCTCTTCATGTTTTTGAACACCGCTTCATGCTCGTCCTATTTGCAGACAGTATCATGCTCCTCATATTTTTGACACCTTTTGAAGCTCTTCATATTTCTCACACCTTTTCAGGCTCTCCATGTTTTTGAACACCACTTAATGCTCCTCCTATTTTTCAGACCGTTTCATGCTCCTCATGTATTTCACACCTTTTGAGGCTCTTCATATTTTTAACACCTTTTCAGGCTCTTCATGATTTTCAACACCGCTTCATGCTCCTCGTATTTTTCAGACCCTTTCATGCTCATGTCATTTTTGACACATTTTGAATCTCTTCACATTTTTCACACCTATTGAAGCTCTTCACATTTTTCATAATTTTGAAGCTCTTCATATTTTCACACGTTTTCAGGCTCTTCATCTTTTTCAACACCGCTTCATGCTCCTGCTATTTTCCAGACCGTTTCATACTCCTCATATTTTTGTCACGTTTTGAGGCTCTTCATATTTTTCACACCTTTTCAAGCTCTTCATGTTTTTGAACAACGTTTCATGATCCTCCTATTTTTCAGAACGTTTCATGCTCCTCATATTTTTGACACCTTTTAAAGCTCTTCATATTTTTTACACCTTTCAAGCTCTTCGTGTTTTTGAACACCGCTTCATGCTCCTCCTATTTTTCAACTGTTTCATGATCCTCATGTATTTCACACCTTTTGAAGCGCTTCATATATTTCGCATGTTTTCAGGCTCTTCATGTTTTTCAAAACCAATTCATCCTCCTCCTATTTTTCAGACTGTTTCATGCTTCTCAAATTTTTGACACCTTTTGAAGCTCTTCATATATTTTCCACCTTTTCAGGCTCTTCATTTTTGTGAACTCCGCTTCATGCTCCTCCTTTTCTTCAGACCGTTTCATGCTCATCTCATTTTTGACATCTTTTGAAGCTCTTCATATTTTTAACACCTTTTGAATCTCTTCATATTTTTCATATTTTTGAAGCTCTTCATATTTTTTACACCTTTTGAAGATCTTCATATTTTTCACACGTTTTCAGGCTCTTCATATTTTTCAACACCGCGTCATGCTCCTCCTATTTTTCAGACAGTTTCATGCTCCTCATATTTTTGACACGTTTTGAAGCTCTTCATATTTTTCACACCTTTTCAGGCTCTTCATGTTTTGAACACCGTTTCATGCTCCTCCTATTTTCAGACCGTTTCATGCTCTTCATTTTTTTGACACCTTTTGAAG
Source organism: Dama dama (assembly GCF_033118175.1). NCBI lineage: Eukaryota > Metazoa > Chordata > Mammalia > Artiodactyla > Cervidae > Dama > Dama dama. Next base: position 327,602 of record NW_026870954.1, on the reverse strand, counting down.
CTCTTCATATTTTTCACACCTTTTGAAGCTCTTCATATATTTCACACCTTTTCAGGCTCTTCATGTTTTTGAACACCGCTTCATGCTCCTCCTATTTTTCAGACCGTTTCATGCTCTTCATTTTTTTGTCAACTTTTGAAGCTCCTCATATTTTTCACACCTTTGAAACTCTTCATATATTTCACACCTTTTCAGGCTCTTCATGTTTTTCAACACCACTTCATGCTCCTCCTATTTTTCAGACCGTTTCATGCTCATCTATTTTTTGACACCTTTTGAAGCTCCTCATATATTTCACACATTTTGAAGCTCTTCATATTTTTCACATTTCTTAAGCTCTTCATATTTTTCACACGTTTTCAGGCTCTTCATGATTTTGAACACCACTTCATGCACCTCCTATTTTTCAGACCGTTTCATGATCCTCATGTATTTCACACCTTTTGAAGCTCTTCATATTTTTCACACCTTTTCAGGCTCTTCATGTTTTTGAACACCGCTTCATGCTCGCCCTATTTACAGACCGTTTCATGCTCCCCATATTTTTGGTACCTTTTGAAGCTCTTCATATTTTTCACACCTTTTCAGGCTCTTCATGTTTTTGAACACCGCTTCATGCTCGTCCTATTTGCAGACAGTATCATGCTCCTCATATTTTTGACACCTTTTGAAGCTCTTCATATTTCTCACACCTTTTCAGGCTCTCCATGTTTTTGAACAGCACTTAATGCTCCTCCTATTTTTCAGACCGTTTCATGCTCCTCATGTATTTCACACCTTTTGAGGCTCTTCATATTTTTAACACCTTTTCAGGCTCTTCATGATTTTCAACACCGCTTCATGCTCCTCGTATTTTTCAGACCCTTTCATGCTCATGTCATTTTTGACACATTTTGAATCTCTTCACATTTTTCACACCTATTGAAGCTCTTCACATTTTTCATAATTTTGAAGCTCTTCATATTTTCACACGTTTTCAGGCTCTTCATCTTTTTCAACACCGCTTCATGCTCCTGCTATTTTCCAGACCGTTTCATACTCCTCATATTTTTGTCACGTTTTGAGGCTCTTCATATTTTTCACACCTTTTCAAGCTCTTCATGTTTTTGAACAACGTTTCATGATCCTCCTATTTTTCAGAACGTTTCATGCTCCTCATATTTTTGACACCTTTTAAAGCTCTTCATATTTTTTACACCTTTCAAGCTCTTCGTGTTTTTGAACACCGCTTCATGCTCCTCCTATTTTTCAACTGTTTCATGATCCTCATGTATTTCACACCTTTTGAAGCGCTTCATATATTTCGCATGTTTTCAGGCTCTTCATGTTTTTCAAAACCAATTCATCCTCCTCCTATTTTTCAGACTGTTTCATGCTTCTCAAATTTTTGACACCTTTTGAAGCTCTTCATATATATTCCACCTTTTCAGGCTCTTCATTTTTGTGAACTCGGCTTCATGCTCCTCCTTTTCTTCAGACCGTTTCATGCTCATCTCATTTTTGACATCTTTTGAAGCTCTTCATATTTTTAACACCTTTTGAATCTCTTCATATTTTTCATATTTTTGAAGCTCTTCATATTTTTTACACCTTTTGAAGATCTTCATATTTTTCACACGTTTTCAGGCTCTTCATATTTTTCAACACCGCGTCATGCTCCTCCTATTTTTCAGACAGTTTCATGCTCCTCATATTTTTGACACGTTTTGAAGCTCTTCATATTTTTCACACCTTTTTAGGCTCTTCATGTTTTGAACACCGTTTCATGCTCCTCCTATTTTCAGACCGTTTCATGCTCTTCATTTTTTTGACACCTTTTGAAGCTCTTCATATTTTTCACACCTTTTGAAGCTCTTCATATATTTCACACCTTTTCAGGCTCTTCATGTTTTTGAACACCGCTTCATGCTCCTCCTATTTTTCAGACCGTTTCATGCTCTTCATTTTTTTGTCAACTTTTGAAGCTCCTCATATTTTTCACACCTTTGAAACTCTTCATATATTTCACACCTTTTCAGGCTCTTCATGTTTTTCAACACCACTTCATGCTCCTCCTATTTTTCAGACCGTTTCATGCTCATCTATTTTTTGACACCTTTTGAAGCTCCTCATATATTTCACACCTTTTGAAGCTCTTCATATTTTTCACATTTTTTAAGCTCTTCATATTTTTCACACGTTTTCAGGCTCTTCATGATTTTGAACACCACTTCATGCACCTCCTATTTTTCAGACCGTTTCATGATCCTCATGTATTTCACACCTTTTGAAGCTCTTCATATTTTTCACACCTTTTCAGGCTCTTCATGTTTTTCAACACCGCTTCATGCTCCACCTATTTTTCAGACCGTATCATGCTCATCTCATTTTTGACACCTTTTGAAGCTCTTCATATTTTTCACACCTTTTGAAGCTCTTCATATTTTTCACAAGTTTTCAGATCTTCATGTTTTTCAACACCGCTTCTTGATCCTCCTATTTTTCAGACCGTTTCATGCTCCTCATATTTTTTACACGTTTTGAAGCTCTTCATATTTTACACACATTTTCAGGCTCTTCATGTTTTGGAACACCACTTCATGCTCCTCCTAATTTTCACACCTTTTGAAGCACTTCAAATTTTTCACACCTTTTCAGGCTCTTCATACTTTTGAACACGGTTTCCTGCTCCTCCTTTTTTTCAGACCGTTTCATGCTCCTCATATCTTTGACAGCTTTTGAATCTCTTCACATATTTCACACGTTTTCAGGCACTTCATGTATTGGAACACCGCTTCATTCTCCTCCTATTTTTCAAACGGTTTCATTCTCCTCATGTACTTCACACCTTTTGAAGCTCTTCATATATTTCACACTTTTTCAAGCTCTTCATTTTTTTCAACACCACTTCATGCTCCTCCTATTTTTCAGACCGTTTCATGCTCATCTCATTTTTGACACCTTCTGAAGCTCTTCATATTTGTTACAACTTTTCAGGCTCTTCATGTTTTTCAACACCGCTTCATGCTCCTCCTATTTTTCAGACGGTTCATGCTCCTCATATTTTTGACACCTTTTGAAGCTCTTCATGTTTTTTAACACCTTTTCATGCTCCTCCTATATTTCAGACAGTTTCATGCTCCTCATATTTTGACAGATTTTGAAGCTCTTTATATTTTTCACACCTTTTCAGTGTCTTCATGTTTTTCTACACCACTTCATGCTCCTCCTATTTTTCAGACCGTTACCTGCTCCTCATATATTTGACACCTTTTGAAGCTCTTTATATGTTTCACACCTTTTGAAGCTCTTCATGTTTTTTAACACCCTTTCATACTCCTGCTATGTTTCAGACCGTTCATGCTCCTCATATTTTTGACACCTTTTCAAGCTCTTCATATATTTCACACCTTTTCAGGCTCTTCATGTTCTTTAACACCACTTCGTGCTCCTCCTATTTTCAGACCGTTTCATGCTCCTCATATTTTTGACACGTTTTGAAGCTTGACATAATTTCAGAGCTTTTCAGGCTCTTCATGTTTTTGAATACCTCTTCATGCTCCTCCAATTTTTCAGACCGTTTCATGCTCCTCATATTTTTGACTCCTTTTGAAGCTCTTCATATTTTTCACACCTTTTCAGGCTCTTCATGTTTTTCAACACCGCTTCATGCTCCTCCTATTTTTCAGACCGTTCATGCTCCTCATATTTTTGACAACTTTTGTAGCTCTTCATATTTTTCACACCTTTTCAGGCTCTTCATGTTTTTGAACTCCGTTTCTTGCTCCTCCAATTTTTCAGACCGTTTCATGCTCCTCATATTTATGACACCTTTGAAGCTCTTCATATTTGTCACACATTTTCAGGCTCTTCATATTTTTGAACACCGCTTCATGCTCCTCCTATTTTTCAGACCGTTTCATGATCCTCATATTTTTGACACCTTTTGAAGCTCTTCATATTTTTCACACCTTTTCAGACACTTCATGTTTTTCAACACCACTTCATTCTTCTCCTATTTTTCAGACCGTTTCATGCTCCTCATATTTTTGACACCTTTTGAAGCTCTTCATATGTTTCACACCTTTTGAAGGTCTTCATGTTTTTTAACACCGTTTCATGCTCCTCCTATTTTTCCGACCGTTTCATGCTCCTCATATGTTTCACAACTTCTGAAGCTCTTCATGTTTTTTAACACCTTTACATGCTCCTTCTATATTTCAGACAGTTTCATGCTCCTCATATTTTGACACCTTTTGAAGCACTTTATATTTTTCACACCTTTTCAGGGTCTTCATGTTTTTCTACACCACTTCATGCTCCTCCTATTTTTCAGACCGTTTCATGCTCCTCATATTTTTCACACGTTTTGAAGCTTGACATAATTTCAGAGCTTTTCAGGCTCTTCATGTTTTTGAATACCGCTTCATGCTCCTCCTATTTTTCAGACCGTTTCATGCTCCTCATATATTTGACACCTTTTGAAGCTCTTCATATTTTTCACACCTTTTCTGGCTCTTCATGTTTTTCAACACCGCTTCATGCTCGTCCTACTTTCCAGACCGTTTCATGCTCGTCTCATTTTGACACCTTTTGAAGCTCTTCATATTTCTCACAACTTTTAAGCTCTTCATGTTTTTCACACGTTTTCAGGCTCTTCAAGTTTTTCAACACCGCTTCATACTCCTCCCATTTTTCAGACCGTTTCATTCTCCTCCTATTTTTCAGACCGTTTATGCTCCTCCTGTATTTCCAACCTTTTGCAGCTCTTCATATTTTTCACACATTTTCAGGCTCCTCATGTATTTCAACACCACTTCATGCTCCTCCTATTTTTCAGACCGTTTCATGCTCCTCATATTTTTGACACCTTTTGAAGCTCTTCATATTTTTCACACCTTGTCAGGCTGTACATGTTTTTGAACACCTCTTCATGCTCTTCCTATTTTTCAGACCGTTTCATGCTCATCTCATTTTTGACACCTTTTCAGGCTCTTCATATTTTTCAAACCTTTTGAAGCTCTTCATATTTTTCACACTTTTTCAGGCTCTTCATGTTTTGAACACCGCTTCATGCTCCTCCTATTTTTCAGACCGTTTCATGCTCCTCATATTTTTGAAACCTGTTGAAGCTCTTCATATATTTCACACCTTTTGAAGCTCTTCATATATTTCACTCCTTTTCAGGCTCTTCATGTTTTTCAACACCGCTTCATGCTACTCCTATTTTTCAGACCGATTAATGCTCCTCATGTATTTAACACCTTTTGAAGCTCTTCATATTTTTCTCACCTTTTCAGGCTTTCATGTTTTTGAACACCTTTCATGTTCCTCCTATTTTTCAGACCGTTTCATGCTCCGCATGTATTTCACAGCTTTTGAAGCTCTTTATATTTTTCACACCTTTTCAGGCTCTTCATGTTTTTGAACACCATTTCATGCTGCTCCTATTTTTCAGACCGTTTCATGCTCATCTCATTTTTGACACCATTTTAAGCTCTTCATATTTTTCACACATTTTGAACCTCTTCATATTTTTCACACGTTTTCACGCTCTTCATGTTTTTCAACACCGCTTCTTGATCCACCTATTTTTCAGACCGTTTCATTCTCCTCATATTTTTGACACGTTTTGAAGCTCTTCATATTTTACACACATTTTCAGTCTCTTCATGTTTTTGAACACCGCTTCATGCTCCTCCTATTTTTAACAGCTTTTGAAGCTCTTCATATATTTTACACTTTTTCAGGCTCTTCATGTTTTTCGACACCACTTCATGCTCCTCCTATTCTTCAGACCGTTTCATGCTAATCTAATATTTGACACCTTTTGAAGCTCTTCATATTTTTCACACCTTTTAGGCTCTTCATGTTTTTCAGCACCACTTCATGCTCCACCTATTTTTCAGACCATTTCATGCTAATCTAATTTTTGACACCTTTTGAAGCTCTTCATATTTTTCACACCTTTTAGGCTCTTCATGTTTTTCAGCACCACTTCATGCTCCACCTATTTTTCAGACCATTTCATGCTAATCTAATTTTTGACACCTTTTGTAGCTCTTCATATTTTTCACACCTTTTCAGGCTCTTCATGTTTTTAAACACCGCTTCATGCTCCTCCTAATTTTCAGACCGTTTCATGCTCCTCACATTTTTGACAACTTTTGAAGCTCCTCATATTTTTCACACCTTTTCAGGCTCTTCATGTTTTTCAACACCGTTTCATGCTCCTCCTATTTTCAGACAGTTTCTTGCTCCTCATAATTTTGACACCTTTGAATGTCTTCATATTTTTCACACCTTTTGAAGCTGTTCATATTTTTCACACCTTTTCAGGCTCATCATGTTTTTAAACACCGCTTCATGCTCCTCCTATTTTTCAGACCGTTTCATGCTCCTCATGTATTTCACACCTTTTGAAGCTCTTCATTTTTCACACCTTTCCAGGCTCTTCATGTTTTTGACACGGTTTCATGCTCCTCCTATTTTTCAGACCGTTTCATGCTCCTCACATTTTTGACACCTTTTGAAGCTCTTCATATTTTTCACAACTTTTCAGACTCTTCATGTTTTTCAACACCGCTTCATGATCCTCCAATTTTTCAGACCGTTTCATGCTCCTCATATTTGTGACATCTTTTGAAGCTTTTCTTATTTTTCACACCTTTTAGGCTCTTCATGTTTTTCAGCACCACTTCATGCTCCTCCTATTTCTCAGACAGTTCCTTGCTCCTCATATTGTGGACACCTTTTGAAGCTCTTCATATTTTTCACATCTTTTCAGGCTCTTCATGTTTTGCAACACCACTTCATGCTCGTCCTATTTTCCAAACCGTTACATGCTCCTCATATTTTTGACACCTTTTGAATCTCTTCATATATTTCACACCTTTTCAGGCTCTTCATGTTTTTCAACACCACTTCATGCTCCACCTATTTTTCAGACCGTTTCATGCTCATCTCCTTTTTGACACCTTTTGAAGCTCTTCATATTTTTCACACCTATTGAAGCTCTTCATATTTTTCACAAGTTTTCAGATCTTCATGTTTTTCAACACCGCTTCTTGATCCTCCTATTTTTCAGACCGTTTCATGCTCCTCATATTTTTGACACGTTTTGAAGCTCTTCATATTTTACACACATTTTCAGGCTCTTCATGTTTTGGAACACCGCTTCATGCTCCTCCTAATTTTCACACCTTTTGAAGTACTTCAAATTTTTCACACCTTTTCAGGCTCTTCATACTTTTGAACACGGTTTCCTCGTCTTCCTATTTTCCAAACCGTTACGTGCTCCTCATATTTTTGACAGCTTTTGAATCTCTTCATATATTTCACACCTTTTCAGGCTCTTCATGTTTTTGAACACGGTTTCCTGCTTCTCATTTTTTTAAGACCGTTTCATGCTCCTAATATTTTTGACACCTTTTGAATCTCTTCATATATTTCACACCTTTTCAGGCTCTTCATATATTTGAACAACACTTCATGCTTCTCCTATTTTTCAGACGGTTTCATCCTCCTCATGTATTTCACACCTTTTGAAGCTCTTCCTATTTTTCACACCTTTTCAGGCTCTTCATGTTTTTGAACACCGCTTCATGCTCCTCCTATTTTTCAGACCGTTTCATGCTCCTCATATTTTTCACACCTTTTGAAGCTCTTCATATTTTTCACACCTTTTCAGGCTCTTCATGTTTTTCAACACCGCTTCATGCTCCTCCTATTTTTCAGACCGTTTCATGCTCCTCATGTATTTCACCCCTTTTGAGGCTCTTCATATTTTCACACCTTTTCAGGCTCTTCATGTTTTTCAACACCGCTTCATGATCCTCCAATTGTTCAGACCGTTTCATGCTCTTCATATTTGTGACATCTTTTGAAGCTTTTCTTATTTTTCACACCTTTTCAGGCTCTTCATGTTTTTCAACACAGCTTCTTGATCCTCCTATTTTTCAGACCGTTTCATTCTCCTCATATATTTCTCACCATTTGAAGCTCTTCATATTTTTCACACGTTTTGAAGCTCTTCATATATTTCACACCATTTCAGGCACTTCATGTTTTTGAACACCACTTCATGCTCCTCCTATTTTTCAGACCGTTTCATGCTCATCTCATTTTTGACACCTCTGGAAGCTCTTCATATTTTTCACAACTTTTGAAGCTCTTCATATTTTTCACAACATTTCAGGCTCTTCATATTTTTCAACACCGCTTCATGATCGTCCTGTTTTTCAGACCGTTTCATGCTCCTCATATTATTGACAGCTTTTGAAGCTCTTCATATTTTTCACACCTTTTCAGGCTCTTCATGTTTATCAACACCGCTTCATGCTCCTCCTATTTTTCAGACCATTTCATGCTCATCTCATTCTTGACACTTTTTGCAGCTCTTCATATTTTTCACACGTTTTCAGGCTCTTCATATTTTTCAACCCCGCTTCATGATCCTCCTATTTTTCAGACCGTTTTATGCTCCTCATATATTTCACACCTTTTGAAGCTCTTCATATTTTTCAGAACTTTTCAGACTCTTCATATTTTTGAACACGGTTTCATGCTCCTCCGATTTTTCAGAACGTTTCAAGCTCCTCATATTTTTACACCTTTGGAAGCTTTTCACATTTTTCACACCTTTTCAGGCTCTTCATGTTTTTCAACACAGCTTCTTGATCCTCCTATTTTTCAGACCGTTTCATGCTTCTCATATATTTCTCACCATTTGAAGCTCTTCATATTTTTCACACCTTTTGAAGCTCTTCATATATTTCACACCATTTCAGGCACTTCATGTTTTTGATCACCACTTCATGCTCCTCCTATTTTTCAGACCGTTTCATGCTCATCTCAATTTTGACACCTCTGGAAGCTCTTCATATTTTTCACACCTTTTGAAGCTCTTCATATTTTTCACAACTTTTCAGGCTCTTCATATTTTTCAACACCGCTTCATGATCGTAGTGTTTTTCAGACCGTTTCATGCTCCTCATATTATTGACAGCTTTTGAAGCTCTTCATATTTTTCACACCTTTTCAGGCTCTTCATGTTTATGAACACCGTTTAATGCTCCTCCTATTTTTCAGACCGTTTCATGCTGCTCATATTGTTGACACTTTTTGAAGCTCTTTATATTTTTCACACCTTTTCAGGCTCTTCATGTTTTTCAACACCGCTTCATGCTCCTCCTATTTTTCAGACCTTTTCATGCTCCTCATATTTTTGACACCTTTTGAAGCTCTTCATATTTTTCACACCTTTTCAGGCTCTTCAATTTTTTCAACAATGTTACAATGCTCCTCCTATTTTTCAGACCGTTTCATGCTCCTCATATTTTTCACACCTTTTGAAGCTCTTAATATTTTTCACACCTTATCAGGCTCTTCATGTTTTTCAACACCGCTTCAAGCTCCTCCTATTTTTCGACCTTTTCATGCTCCTCATATTTTTGACACCTTTTGAAGCTCTTCATATTTTTCACACCTTTTCAGGCTCTTCAATTTTTTCAACAATGTTACAATGCTCCTCCTATTTTTCAGACCATTTCATGCTCCTCATATTTTTGACACCTTTTGAAGCTCTTCATATTTTTCACACCTTTTGAAGCTCTTCATATATTTCACACTTTTTCAAGCTCTTCATGTTTTTCAACACCACTTCATGCTTCTCTTATTTCCCAGACCGTTTCATGCTCATCTCATTTTTGACAGCTTTTGAAGTTCTTCATATATTTCACATCTTTTGAAACTATTCATATTTTTCACACCTTTTCAGGCTCTTCATGTTTTTCAACACCGCTTCATGATCCTCCAATTGTTCAGACCGTTTCATGCTCTTCATATTTGTGACATCTTTTGAAGCTTTTCTTATTTTTCACACCTTTTAGGCTCTTCATGTTTTTAGGCACCACTTCATGCTCCTCCTATTTCTCAGACAGTTTCATGCTCCTCATATTGTGGACACCTTTTGAAGCTCTTCATATTTTTCACATCTTTTCAGGCTCTTAATGTTTTTCAACAGCACTTCATTATCGTCCTATTTTCCAAACCGTTACATGCTCCTCATATTTTTGACACCTTTTGAATCTCTTCGTATATTTCACACCTTTTCAGGCTCTTCATGTTTTTCAACACCACTTCATGCTCCACCTATTTTTCAGACCGTTTCATGCTCATCTCATTTTTGACACCTTTTGAAGCTCTTCAAATTTTACACACCTTTTGAAGCTCTTCATATTTTTCACAAGTTTTGCGATCTTCATGTTTTTCAACACCGCTTCTTGATCCTCCTATTTTTCAGACCGTTTCATGCTCCTCATATTTTTGACACTCTTTGAAGCTCTTCATATTTTACACACATTTTCAGGCTTTTCATGTTTTTGAACACCGCTTCATGCTCCTCCTCATTTTCACACCTTTTGAAGCACCTCAAATTTTTCACACCTTTTCAGGCTCTTCATGTTTTTGAACACCACTTCATGCTTCTCCTATTTCTCAGACCGTTTCATGCTCATCTCATTTTTGACAGCTTTTGAAGTTCTTCATATTTTTCACATCATTTGAAACTATTCATATTTTTCACACCATTTCCGGCTCTTCATGTTTTTCAACACCGCTTTATGCTCCTCCTATTTTTCAGACCGTTTCATGCTCCTCATATTTCTGAAATCTTTTGAAGCTCTTCATATATTTCACACATTTTCAGGCTCTTCATGTTTTTGAACACCGTTTCATGCTCCTCCTATTTTCAGACCGTTTCTTGCTCCTCATAATTTTGACACCTTTGAATGTCTTCATATTTTTCACACCTTTTGAAGCTGTTCATATTTTTCACGCCTTTTCAGGCTCTTCATGTTTTTCTACACCGCTTCATGCTCCTCCTATTTTTCAGACCGTTTCATGCTCCTCATATATTTGACACCTTTTGAAGCTCTTCAGATTTTTCACACCTTTTCAGGCTCTTCATGTTTTTGAACACCGTTTCATGCTCCTCCTATTTTTCAGACCGTTTCATTCTCCTCATATATTTGACACATTTTGAAGCTCTTCCTATTTTTCCACACCTTTTCAGGCTCTTCATGATTTTCAACACCGCTTAATGCTCCTCCTATTTTTCAGACCGTTTCATGCTCATCTCATTTTTGAAACCTTTTGAAGCTCTTCATATTTTTCACACCTTTTCAGGCTCTTCATATATTTCGCACCTTTTCAGGCTCTTCATGTTGTTGAACACAGCTTCATGCTCCTCCTATTTTTCAGACCGTTTCATGCTCCTCATATTTTGACACATTTTTAAGCTCTTCATATTTTTTACCCCTTTTCAGGCTCTTCATGTTTTTGAACACCGCTTCAGGCTCCTGTTATTTTTCAGACCGTTTCATCCTCATCTCATTTGACAGCTTTTGAAGCTCTTCATATTTTTCACACCTTTTGAAGCTCTTCATATTTTTCACACATTTTTAGGCTCTTCATATTTTTCAACACCGCTTCATGCTCCTGCTATTTTTCAGAACGTTTCATGCTCATCTCATTTGACAGCTTTTGAAGCTCTTCATATTTTTCACACCTTTTGAAGCTCTTCATATTTTTCACACCTTTTCAGGCTCTTCATGTTTTTGAACACTGATCCATGCTCCTCCTATTTTTCAGACCGTTTCATGCTCCTCATATTTTTGACACTTTTTGAAGCTCTTCATATTTTTCACACCTTTTCTGGCTCTTCATGTTTTTCACACCTTTTCAGGCTCTTCATGTTTTTCAATGCCGGTTCATGCTCCTCCTCTTTTTCAGAAAGTTTCATGCTCCTCATATTTTTGAAACCTTTTGAAGCTGTTCATATTTTTCTCACATTTTTAGGCTCTTCCTGTTTTTCAACACCATTTCATACTCCTCTTATTTTTCAGACCGTTTCATGTTGCTCCTATTTTTCAGACCGTTTCATGATCCTCATATTTTTGAAACCTTTTGAAGCTCTTCATATTTTTCACACTTTTTAAGCTCTTCAAGATTTTCAACAACGCTTCATGCTCCTCCTTTTTTTCAGACCGTTTCATGCTCATCTCATTTGACAGCTTTTGAAGCTCTTCACATTTTTCACACCTTTTGAAGCTCTTCATGTTTTTCACACATTTTCAGGCTCTTCATGTTTTTCAACACCGCTTCTTGCTCCTCCTATTTTTCAAACCGTTTCATGTTCCTCATATTTTGACACGTTTTGAAGCTCTTCATATTTTTCACACCTTTTCAGGCTCTTCATATTTTACACACCTTTTCAGGCTCTTCATGTGTTTCAACACCGCTTCATGATTCTCCTATTTTTCAGAAAGTTTCATGCTCCTCATATTTTTGACACCTTTTAAACGTCTTTATATTTTTCACACCTTTTCAGGCTCTTCATGTTTTTCAAAACCATTTCATGCTCGTCTTATTTTTAAGACCGTTTCATGTTGCTCCTATTTTTCAGACCGTTTCATGATCCTCCTATATTTGACACCTTTTGAAGCTCTTCATATTTTTCACACCTTTTCAGGCTCTTCATGTTTTTCAAAACCATTTCATGCTCTTCTTAATTTTCAGACCGTTTCATGCTCCTCCTATTTTTCAGACCGTTTCATGCTCCTCATATTTTTGACACCTTTTAAACGTCTTTATATTTTTCACACCTTTTCAGGCTCTTCATGTTTTTCAAAACCATTTCCTGCTCGTCTTATTTTTAAGACCGTTTCATGTTGCTCCTATTTTTCAGACCGTTTCATGATCCTCCTATATTTGACACCTTTTGAAGCTCTTCATATTTTTCACACCTTTTCAGGCTCTTCATGTTTTTCAAAACCATTTCATGCTCTTCTTAATTTTCAGACCGTTTCATGCTCCTCCTATTTTTCAGACCGTTTCATGCTCCTCCTTTTCTTGAGACAATTTCATGCTCCTCATATACTTGACAGCTTTTGAAGCTCTTCATGTTTTTCACACCTTTTCAGTCTCTTCATGTATTTGAACATCAATTCATGCTGCTCCTATTTTTCAAACCGCTTCATGCTCCTCCTATACTTCAGACCGTTTCATGCTCCTCATAATTTTTACACCTTTTCAAGCTCCTCATATTTTTCACACGTTTTCAGGCTCTTTGTGTTTTTCATTACCGTTTCAGGCTCCTCCTATTTTTGAGACCGTTTCACGCTCCACATATTTTTGACAACTTTTGGAGCTCTTCATATTTTTCACACCTCTTCAGGCTCTTCATGTTTTTGAACACCGCTTCATGCTCCTCCTATTTTTCAGACCGATACATGCTCCTCATATTTTTGAAACCTTTTGAAGCTCTTCATATTTTTCACACCATTTCAGGCTCTTCATGTTTTTCAACACAGTTTCATGCCCTCATATTTTTCAGACCGTTTCATGCTCCTCCTTTTCTTGAGACCGTTTCATGCTCCTCATATAGTTGACAGCTTTTGAAGCTCTTCATGTTTTTCATACCTTTTCAGTCTCTTCATGTATTTGAACACCAATTCATGCTGCTCCTATTTTTCAAACCGCTTCATGCTCCTCCTATACTTCAGACCGTTTCATGCTCCTCATAATTTTTACACCTTTTCAAGCTCCTCATATTTTTCACCCGTTTTCAGGCTCTTCATGTTTTTCATTACCGTTTCAGGCTCCTCCTATTTTTGAGACCGTTTCACGCTCCACATATTTTTGACAACTTTTGGAGCTCTTCATATTTTTCACACCTCTTCAGGCTCTTCACGTTTTTGAACACCGCTTCATGCTCCTCCTATTTTTCAGACCGATACATGCTCCTCATATTTTTGAAACCTTTTGAAGCTCTTCATATTTTTCACACCTTTTCAGGCTCTTCAGGTTTTTCAGCACCAGTTCATGCTCCTCCTATTTTTCAGACCGTTTCATGCTGCTCAAATTTTTTACACCTTTTGAAGCTCTTCATATTTTTCACACCTTTTCAGGCTCTTCATGTTTTTGAACACACCTTCATGCTCCTGCTATTTTTCAGACCGTTTCATGTTCCTCCTATTTTTCAGACCGTTTTATGCTGCTCATATTTTTCACACCTTTTGAAGCTCTTCCTTTTTTAATACCTTTTCATGCTCTTAATGTTTTTCACACCGTTTCATGCTCCTCCTATTTTTGAGATCGTTTCATGCTCCTCATATTTTTCACACCTTTTGAAGCTCTTCATATTTTTCACACCTTCTCAGGCGCTTCATGTATTTGAGCACAGATTCATGCTCCTCCTATATTTCAGACCGTTTCATGCTCCTCCTATTTTTCAGACTGTTTCATGCACGTCTTATTATTGACACCTTTTGAAGCTCTTCATATTTTTCACCCCTTTTCAGGCTCTTCATGTTTTTGAACACCGCTTCATGCTCCTGCTATTTTTCAGACCGTTTCATGCTCATCTCATTTGACAGCTTTTGAAGCTCTTCATATTTTTCACACCTTTTGAATCTCTTCATATTTTTCACACATTTTCAGGCTCTTCATGTTTTTCAACACCGCTTCTTGCTCCTCCTATTTTTCAGACCGTTTCATGTTCCTCATATTTTGACACGTTTTGAAGCTCTTCATGTTTTTCACACCTTTTCAGGCTCTTCATGTTTTGGAACACCATTTCATGCTCCGCCTATTTTTCAGACCGTTTCATTCTCCTCATATTTTGACACGTTTTGAAGCTCTTCATGTTTTTCACACCTTTTCAGGCTCTTCATGTTTTGGAACACCATTTCATGCTCCTCCTATTTTTCAGACCGTTTCATGCTCCTCATATTTTTCACACATTTTGAAGCTGTTCATATTTTTCACACCTTTTCAGGCTCTTCAGGTTTTCCAGCACCAGTTAATGCTCCTCCTATTTTTCAGACCGTTTCATGCTCATCTCATTTTTTACACCTTTTGAAGCTCTTCATATATTGCACACCTTTTCAGGGACTTCATGTTTTTCAGCTCCACTTCATGCTCCTCCTATTTTTCAGACCGTTTCATGCTGCTCAAATTTTTTACACCTTTTGAAGCTCTTCATATTTTTCACACCTTTTCAGGCTCTTCATGTTTTTGAACACAGCTTCATGCTCCTCCTATTTTTCAGATTGTTTCATGCTCCTCCTATTTTCCGACCGTTTCTGGCTCCTCATATTTTTGACACTTTTTGAAGCTCTTCATATTTTTCACACCTTTTCTGGCTCTTCATGTTTTGAACACAGCTTCATGCTCCTCCTATTTTCAGACCGTTTCATGCTCCTCCTATTTTTCAGTCCATTTCATGCTCCCCCTATTTTTGAGACCGTTTCATGCTCCTCATATTTTGACACGTTTTGTAGCTCTTCATATTTTTCACTCCTTTTCAGGCTCTTCATGTTTTTCAACACCGCTTCATGCTCCTCCTATTCTTCAGACCGTTTCATGCTCCTCATATTTTTCAGGCTGTTTCATGCACCTCTTATTATTAACACCTTTTGAAGCTCTTCATATTTTTCACACTTTTTCAGGCTCTTCATTTTTGAGAACTCCGCTTCATGCTCCTCCTTTTCTTCAGACCTTTCATGCTCATCTCATTTTTGACATCTCTTGAAGCTCTTCATATTTTTCACACCTTTTGAATCTCTTCATATTTTTCATATTTTTGAAGCTCTTCATATTTTTCACACGTTTTCAGGCTCTTCATGTTTTCAATACCACTTCATGCTCCTCCTATTTTTCAGACCTTTTCATGCTCATCTCATTTTTGACACCTTTTGATGCACTTCATATTTTTCACACCTTTTGAAGCTCTTCATATATTTCACACCTTTTCAGGCTCTTCATGTTTTCAACACCACTTCATGCTCCTCCTATTTTTCAGACCCTTTCATTCTAAACTAATTTTGACACCTTATGAAGCTCTTCATGTTTTTCACACGTTTTCATGCTCTTTATGTTTTTGAACACCGGTTCATGCTCCTCCTATTTTTCAATCCGTTTCACGCTCCTCCTATTTTTTACACCTTTTGAAGCTCTTCATATTTTTCACAATTTTTCAGTCTCTGCATTTTTTTGAACACCGCTTCATGCTCCTCCTATTTTTTAGACCGTTTCATGCTCATCTCATTTTTGACACATTTTGAAGCTCTTCATATTTTTTACACCTTTTGAAGCTCTTCATATTTTTCACACCTTTTCAGGCTCTTCATGTTTTTGAACACCGCTTCATGCTCGTCCTATTTACAGACCGTTTCATGCTCCCCATATTTTTGGTACCTTTTGAAGCTCTTCATATTTTTCACACCTTTTCAGGCTCTTCATGTTTTTGAACACCGCTTCATGCTCGTCCTATTTGCAGACAGTATCATGCTCCTCATATTTTTGACACCTTTTGAAGCTCTTCATATTTCTCACACCTTTTCAGGCTCTCCATGTTTTTGAACAGCACTTAATGCTCCTCCTATTTTTCAGACCGTTTCATGCTCCTCATGTATTTCACACCTTTTGAGGCTCTTCATATTTTTAACACCTTTTCAGGCTCTTCATGATTTTCAACACCGCTTCATGCTCCTCGTATTTTTCAGACCCTTTCATGCTCATGTCATTTTTGACACATTTTGAATCTCTTCACATTTTTCACACCTATTGAAGCTCTTCACATTTTTCATAATTTTGAAGCTCTTCATATTTTCACACGTTTTCAGGCTCTTCATCTTTTTCAACACCGCTTCATGCTCCTGCTATTTTCCAGACCGTTTCATACTCCTCATATTTTTGTCACGTTTTGAGGCTCTTCATATTTTTCACACCTTTTCAAGCTCTTCATGTTTTTGAACAACGTTTCATGATCCTCCTATTTTTCAGAACGTTTCATGCTCCTCATATTTTTGACACCTTTTAAAGCTCTTCATATTTTTTACACCTTTCAAGCTCTTCGTGTTTTTGAACACCGCTTCATGCTCCTCCTATTTTTCAACTGTTTCATGATCCTCATGTATTTCACACCTTTTGAAGCGCTTCATATATTTCGCATGTTTTCAGGCTCTTCATGTTTTTCAAAACCAATTCATCCTCCTCCTATTTTTCAGACTGTTTCATGCTTCTCAAATTTTTGACACCTTTTGAAGCTCTTCATATATTTTCCACCTTTTCAGGCTCTTCATTTTTGTGAACTCCGCTTCATGCTCCTCCTTTTCTTCAGACCGTTTCATGCTCATCTCATTTTTGACATCTTTTGAAGCTCTTCATATTTTTAACACCTTTTGAATCTCTTCATATTTTTCATATTTTTGAAGCTCTTCATATTTTTTACACCTTTTGAAGATCTTCATATTTTTCACACGTTTTCAGGCTCTTCATATTTTTCAACACCGCGTCATGCTCCTCCTATTTTTCAGACAGTTTCATGCTCCTCATATTTTTGACACGTTTTGAAGCTCTTCATATTTTTCACACCTTTTCAGGCTCTTCATGTTTTGAACACCGTTTCATGCTCCTCCTATTTTCAGACCGTTTCATGCTCTTCATTTTTTTGACACCTTTTGAAGCTCTTCATATTTTTCACACCTTTTGAAGCTCTTCATATATTTCACACCTTTTCAGGCTCTTCATGTTTTTGAACACCGCTTCATGCTCCTCCTATTTTTCAGACCGTTTCATGCTCTTCATTTTTTTGTCAACTTTTGAAGCTCCTCATATTTTTCACACCTTTGAAACTCTTCATATATTTCACACCTTTTCAGGCTCTTCATGTTTTTCAACACCACTTCATGCTCCTCCTATTTTTCAGACCGTTTCATGCTCATCTATTTTTTGACACCTTTTGAAGCTCCTCATATATTTCACACCTTTTGAAGCTCTTCATATTTTTCACATTTCTTAAGCTCTTCATATTTTTCACACGTTTTCAGGCTCTTCATGATTTTGAACACCACTTCATGCACCTCCTATTTTTCAGACCGTTTCATGATCCTCATGTATTTCACACCTTTTGAAGCTCTTCATATTTTTCACACCTTTTCAGGCTCTTCATGTTTTTGAACACCGCTTCATGCTCGTCCTATTTACAGACCGTTTCATGCTCCCCATATTTTTGGTACCTTTTGAAGCTCTTCATATTTTTCACACCTTTTCAGGCTCTTCATGTTTTTCTACACCACTTCATGCTCCTCCTATTTGCAGACAGTATCATGCTCCTCATATTTTTGACACCTTTTGAAGCTCTTCATATTTCTCACACCTTTTCAGGCTCTCCATGTTTTTGAACACCACTTAATGCTCCTCCTATTTTTCAGACCGTTTCATGCTCCTCATGTATTTCACACCTTTTGAGGCTCTTCATATTTTTAACACCTTTTCAGGCTCTTCATGATTTTCAACACCGCTTCATGCTCGTCCTACTTTCCAGACCGTTTCATGCTCGTCTCATTTTGACACCTTTTGAAGCTCTTCATATTTCTCACAACTTTTAAGCTCTTCATGTTTTTCACACGTTTTCAGGCTCTTCAAGTTTTTCAACACCGCTTCATACTCCTCCCATTTTTCAGACCGTTTCATTCTCCTCCTATTTTTCAGACCGTTTATGCTCCTCCTGTATTTCCAACCTTTTGCAGCTCTTCTTATTTTTCACACATTTTCAGGCTCTTCATGTATTTCAACACCACTTCATGCTCCTCCTATTTTTCAGACCGTTTCATGCTCCTCATATTTTTGACACCTTTTGAAGCTCTTCATATTTTTCACACCTTGTCAGGCTGTACATGTTTTTGAACACCTCTTCATGCTCTTCCTATTTTTCAGACCGTTTCATGCTCATCTCATTTTTGACACCTTTTCAGGCTCTTCATATTTTTCAAACCTTTTGAAGCTCTTCATATTTTTCACACTTTTTCAGGCTCTTCATGTTTTGAACACCGCTGCATGCTCCTCCTATTTTTCAGACCGTTTCATGCTCCTCATATTTTTGAAACCTGTTGAAGCTCTTCATATATTTCACACCTTTTGAAGCTCTTCATATATTTCACTCCTTTTCAGGCTCTTCATGTTTTTCAACACCGCTTCATGATCCTCCAATTTTTCAGACCGTTTCATGCTCCTCATATTTGTGACATCTTTTGAAGCTTTTCTTATTTTTCACACCTTTTAGGCTCTTCATGTTTTTCAGCACCACTTCATGCTCCACCTATTTTTCAGACCATTTCATGCTAATCTAATTTTTGACACCTTTTGAAGCTCTTCATATTTTTCACACCTTTTAGGCTCTTCATGTTTTTCAGCACCACTTCATGCTCCACCTATTTTTCAGACCATTTCATGCTAATCTAATTTTTGACACCTTTTGTAGCTCTTCATATTTTTCACACCTTTTCAGGCTCTTCATGTTTTTAAACACCGCTTCATGCTCCTCCTAATTTTCAGACCGTTTCATGCTCCTCACATTTTTGACAACTTTTGAAGCTCCTCATATTTTTCACACCTTTTCAGGCTCTTCATGTTTTTCAACACCGTTTCATGCTCCTCCTATTTTCAGACAGTTTCTTGCTCCTCATAATTTTGACACCTTTGAATGTCTTCATATTTTTCACACCTTTTGAAGCTGTTCATATTTTTCACACCTTTTCAGGCTCATCATGTTTTTAAACACCGCTTCATGCTCCTCCTATTTTTCAGACCGTTTCATGCTCCTCATGTATTTCACACCTTTTGAAGCTCTTCATTTTTCACACCTTTCCAGGCTCTTCATGTTTTTGACACGGTTTCATGCTCCTCCTATTTTTCAGACCGTTTCATGCTCCTCACATTTTTGACACCTTTTGAAGCTCTTCATATTTTTCACAACTTTTCAGACTCTTCATGTTTTTCAACACCGCTTCATGATCCTCCAATTTTTCAGACCGTTTCATGCTCCTCATATTTTTCACACATTTTGAAGCTCTTCATATTTTTCACACCTTATCAGGCTCTTCATGTTTTTCAACACCGCTTCAAGCTCCTCCTATTTTTCGACCTTTTCATGCTCCTCATATTTTTGACACCTTTTGAAGCTCTTCATATTTTTCACACCTTTTCAGGCTCTTCAATTTTTTCAACAATGTTACAATGCTCCTCCTATTTTTCAGACCATTTCATGCTCCTCATATTTTTGACACCTTTTGAAGCTCTTCATATTTTTCACACCTTTTGAAGCTCTTCATATATTTCACACTTTTTCAAGCTCTTCATGTTTTTCAACACCACTTCATGCTTCTCCTATTTCCCAGACCGTTTCATGCTCATCTCATTTTTGACAGCTTTTGAAGTTCTTCATATATTTCACATCTTTTGAAACTATTCATATTTTTCACACCTTTTCAGGCTCTTCATGTTTTTCAACACCGCTTCATGATCCTCCAATTGTTCAGACCGTTTCATGCTCTTCATATTTGTGACATCTTTTGAAGCTTTTCTTATTTTTCACACCTTTTAGGCTCTTCATGTTTTTAGGCACCACTTCATGCTCCTCCTATTTCTCAGACAGTTTCATGCTCCTCATATTGTGGACACCTTTTGAAGCTCTTCAAATTTTTCACATCTTTTCAGGCTCTTAATGTTTTTCAACAGCACTTCATTATCGTCCTATTTTCCAAACCGTTACATGCTCCTCATATTTTTGACACCTTTTGAATCTCTTCGTATATTTCACACCTTTTCAGGCTCTTCATGTTTTTCAACACCACTTCATGCTCCACCTATTTTTCAGACCGTTTCATGCTCATCTCATTTTTGACACCTTTTGAAGCTCTTCAAATTTTACACACCTTTTGAAGCTCTTCATATTTTTCACAAGTTTTGCGATCTTCATGTTTTTCAACACCGCTTCTTGATCCTCCTATTTTTCAGACCGTTTCATGCTCCTCATATTTTTGACACTTTTTGAAGCTCTTCATATTTTACACACATTTTCAGGCTTTTCATGTTTTTGAACACCGCTTCATGCTCCTCCTAATTTTCACACCTTTTGAAGCACCTCAAATTTTTCACACCTTTTCAGGCTCTTCATGTTTTTGAACACCACTTCATGCTTCTCCTATTTCTCAGACCGTTTCATGCTCATCTCATTTTTGACAGCTTTTGATGCTCTTCATATTTTTCACAGCTTATGAAGCTCTTCATATTTTTCACACCTTTTCAGGCTCTTCATGTTTATGAACACCGCTTCATGCTCCTCCTATAATTCAGATGATTTCATGCTCCTCATATTTTTCACACCTTTTGAACCTCTTCATATTTTTCACACCTTTTCAGGCTCTTCATGTTTTTCTACACCGCTTCATGATTCTCCTATTTGACAGACCGTTTCATGCTCCTCATATTTTTGACACCTTTTGTAGCTCTTCATATTTTTCACAACTTTTCAGTCTCTTCATGTTTTCTACACCGCTTCATGCTCCTCCTATTTTTCAGACCGTTTCATGCTCCTCATATTTTTGACAGCTTTTGAAACTCTTCATATTTTTCACACCTTTTCAGGCTCCTCATGTTTTTGAACACCGTTTTATGCTCCTAATATTTTTCAGACCGTTTCATACTCCTCATATATTTGACACCTTTTGAAGCTCTTCATATTTTTCACACCTTTTCAGGCTCTTCATGTTTTTCAACACCGGTTCATGCTGCTCCTATTTTTCAGACCTTTTCATGCTCCTCATATTTTTGACACCTTTTGAAGCTCTTCATATATTTCACACCTTTTGAAGTTCTTCGTATATTTCACACTTTTTCAGGCTCTTCATGTTTTTGAATACCGCTTCATGCTCCTCCTATTTTTCAGAACTTTTCATGCTCCTCATATTTTTGACTCCTTTTGAAGCTCTTCATATTTTTCACATCTTTTCAGGCTCTTCATCTTTGTCAACACCACTTCATGCTTCTCCTATTTTTCAGAACGTTTCATACTTCTAATATTTTTGACACCTTTTGAAGCTTTTCATATATTTCACAACTTTTCAGCTCTTCATGTTTATCAACATCACTTCATGCTCCTCCTGTTTTTCAGATCATTTCATGCCCATCTCATTTTTGACACCTGTTGAAGCTCTTCATATTTCTCACACCTTTTGAAGCTCTTCATTTATTTCACTCCTTTACTGGCTCTTCATGTTTTTCAAAACCGCTTCATGCTCCTCCTATTTTTTAGACAGTTTCATGTTCCACATATATTACACACCTTTTGAAGCTCTTCATAATTTTCACACCTTTCCAGGCTCTTCATGTTTTTGAACACCGTTTCATGCTCCTCCTATTTTTCAGACCGTTCCTGCTCCTAATATTTTTGACACCTTTTGAAGCTCTTCATATTTTTCACACCTTTTCAGGCTCTTCATGTTTTTGAACACCGCTTCATGCTCCTCCTATTTTTCAGACCGTTTCATGCTCCTCATATTTTTCACACCTTTTGAAGCTCTTCATATTTTTCACACCTTTTCAGTCTCTTCATGTTTTGAACACCGCTTCTTGATCCTCCTATTTTTCAGACCGTTTCATGCTCCGCATATATTTCACACCTTTTGAAGCTCTACATATTTTTCACACCTTTTCTTGTTCTCATGTTTTTGAACACAGCTTCATGCTTCTCCTATTTTCAGACCGTTTCATGCTCCTCATATATTTCACACCTTTTGAAGCTCTTCCTATTTTTCAGACCTTTTCAGCTCTTCATGTTTTTCAACAGCATTTCATGCTCCTCCTATTTTTCAGACCGTTTCATGCTCCTCATATTTTTGACACGTTTTGAATATCTTCATTTTTTTCACACCTTTTCAGGCTCTTCATGTTTTTCAACAGCATTTCATGCTCCTCCTATTTTTTAGACCGTTTCGTGCTCCTCATATTTTTGACACCTTTTGTAGCTTTTCATATTTTTCACACGTTTTCAGGCTCTTCATGTTTTTCAACACCGCTTCATGCTCCTCCTAGTTTTCAGACCCTTTCATAGTCCTCATATTTTTTGACAGCTTTTGAAACTCTTCATATTTTTCACACCTTTTCAGGCTCTTCATGTTTTTGAACACAGCTTCATGCTCCTCCTATTTTTCAGGCCGTTTCATGCTCCTCATATTTTGACACGTTTTGAAGCTCTTCATATTTTTCACACCGTTTCATGCTGTTCATGTATTTGAACACGGCTTCATGCTCCTCCTATATTTCAGACCGTTTCATGCTCCTCATATTTTTGACACCTTTTGAAGCTCTTCATATTTTTCACACCTTTTCAGGCTCTTCATGTTTTTCAACACCGCTTCATGCTCCTCCTTTTTTTCAGACTGCTTCATTCTCCTCCTATTTTTGACACCTTTTGAAGCTCTTCATATATTTCACACTTTTTCAAACTCTTCATGTATTTGAACAGTGCTTCATGCTCCTCCTATTTTTCAGACCGTTTCATGCTCCTCATATTTTTGACACCTTTTGAAGCTCTTCATAGTTTTCACACCTTTTCAGGCTATTCATGTTTTTCAACACCGCTTCATGCTCCTCCTATTTTTCAGACCATTTCATGCTCGTCATATTTTTCGCATCTTTTGAAGCTCTTCATATTTTCTCACACCTTTTCAGGCTCTTCATGATTTTGAAGACCTTTTCATGCTCCTTCTATTTTTTTGACCGTTTCATGCTCCTCATTTATTTCACTCCTTTTGAAGCTCTTCATATTTTTCACACCTTTCCAGGCTCTTCATGTTTTTAAACACCGTTTCATACTCCTCCTATTTTTCACACCGATTCATGCTCCTCATATTTTTCGCACCTTTTGAAGCTCTTCATATTTTTCACACCTTTTCAGGCTCTGCATGTATTTCAACACCACTTCATGCTCCTCCTATTTCTTAGACCGTTTCATGCTCCTAATATATTTGACAGCTTTTGAAGATCTTCATATTTTCACATTGTGCAGGCTCTTCATATTTTTGAACACCGCTTCATGCTCCTCCTATTTTTCATACCTTATTTGCTCCACATGTCTTTGACACCTTTTGAAGCTCTTCATATTTTTCACACCTTTTCAAGCTGTTCATATTTTTCCACTCCGCTTCATGCTGATCCTATTTTTCAGACCGTTTCATGCTCCTCATATTTTTGACACCTTTGAAGCTCTTCATATTTTTCACACCTTTTAAGGCTCTGCATGTTTTTGAACACCGCTTCATGCTACTCCTATTTTTCAGACCGTTTCATGCTCCTCATATTTTTGACAACTTTTGTAGCTCTTCATATTTTTCACACCTTTTCAGGCTCTTCATGTTTTTGAACTCCGTTTCTTGCTCCTCCAATTTTTCAGACCGTTTCATGCTCCTCATATTTATGACACCTTTGAAGCTCTTCATATTTGTCACACATTTTCAGGCTCTTCATATTTTTGAACACCGCTTCATGCTCCTCCTATTTTTCAGACCGTTTCATGATCCTCATATTTTTGACACCTTTTGAAGCTCTTCATATTTTTCACACCTTTTCAGACACTTCATGTTTTTCAACACCACTTCATTCTTCTCCTATTTTTCAGACCGTTTCATGCTCCTCATATTTTTGACACCTTTTGAAGCTCTTCATATGTTTCACACCTTTTGAGGGTCTTCATGTTTTTTAACACCGTTTCATGCTCCTCCTATTTTTCCGACCGTTTCATGCTCCTCATATGTTTCACAACTTCTGAAGCTCTTCATGTTTTTTAACACCTTTACATGCTCCTTCTATATTTCAGACAGTTTCATGCTCCTCATATTTTGACACCTTTTGAAGCACTTTATATTTTTCACACCTTTTCAGGGTCTTCATGTTTTTCTACACCACTTCATGCTCCTCCTATTTTTCAGACCGTTTCATGCTCCTCATATTTTTCACACGTTTTGAAGCTTGACATAATTTCAGAGCTTTTCAGGCTCTTCATGTTTTTGAATACCGCTTCATGCTCCTCCTATTTTTCAGACCGTTTCATGCTCCTCATATATTTGACACCTTTTGAAGCTCTTCATATTTTTCACACCTTTTCTGGCTCTTCATGTTTTTCAACACCGCTTCATGCTCGTCCTACTTTCCAGACCGTTTCATGCTCGTCTCATTTTGACACCTTTTGAAGCTCTTCATATTTCTCACAACTTTTAAGCTCTTCATGTTTTTCACACGTTTTCAGGCTCTTCAAGTTTTTCAACACCGCTTCATACTCCTCCCATTTTTCAGACCGTTTCATTCTCCTCCTATTTTTCAGACCGTTTATGCTCCTCCTGTATTTCCAACCTTTTGCAGCTCTTCATATTTTTCACACATTTTCAGGCTCTTCATGTATTTCAACACCACTTCATGCTCCTCCTATTTTTCAGACCGTTTCATGCTCCTCATATTTTTGACACCTTTTGAAGCTCTTCATATTTTTCACACCTTGTCAGGCTGTACATGTTTTTGAACACCTCTTCATGCTCTTCCTATTTTTCAGACCGTTTCATGCTCATCTCATTTTTGACACCTTTTCAGGCTCTTCATATTTTTCAAACCTTTTGAAGCTCTTCATATTTTTCACACTTTTTCAGGCTCTTCATGTTTTGAACACCGCTTCATGCTCCTCCTATTTTTCAGACCGTTTCATGCTCCTCATATTTTTGAAACCTGTTGAAGCTCTTCATATATTTCACACCTTTTGAAGCTCTTCATATATTTCACTCCTTTTCAGGCTCTTCATGTTTTTCAACACCGCTTCATGCAACTCCTATTTTTCAGACCGATTAATGCTCCTCATGTATTTAACACCTTTTGAAGCTCTTCATATTTTTCTCACCTTTTCAGGCTTTCATGTTTTTGAACACCTTTCATGTTCCTCCTATTTTTCAGACCGTTTCATGCTCTGCATGTATTTCACAGCTTTTGAAGCTCTTTATATTTTTCACACCTTTTCAGGCTCTTCATGTTTTTGAACACCATTTCATGCTGCTCCTATTTTTCAGACCGTTTCATGCTCATCTCATTTTTGACACCATTTTAAGCTCTTCATATTTTTCACACATTTTGAACCTCTTCATATTTTTCACACGTTTTCACGCTCTTCATGTTTTTCAACACCGCTTCTTGATCCACCTATTTTTCAGACCGTTTCATGCTCCTCATATTTTTGACACGTTTTGAAGCTCTTCATATTTTACACACATTTTCAGGCTCTTCATGTTTTGGAACACCGCTTCATGCTCCTCCTAATTTTCACACCTTTTGAAGTACTTCAAATTTTTCACACCTTTTCAGGCTCTTCATACTTTTGAACACGGTTTCCTCGTCTTCCTATTTTCCAAACCGTTACGTGCTCCTCATATTTTTGACAGCTTTTGAATCTCTTCATATATTTCACACCTTTTCAGGCTCTTCATGTTTTTGAACACGGTTTCCTGCTTCTCATTTTTTTAAGACCGTTTCATGCTCCTAATATTTTTGACACCTTTTGAATCTCTTCATATATTTCACACCTTTTCA
The DNA here is from genome assembly GCF_033118175.1 of Dama dama. Taxonomy (NCBI): domain Eukaryota; kingdom Metazoa; phylum Chordata; class Mammalia; order Artiodactyla; family Cervidae; genus Dama; species Dama dama. The sequence goes on along the minus strand of NW_026870954.1, from coordinate 301,151 downwards.
GGCTCTTCATATATTTGAACAACACTTCATGCTTCTCCTATTTTTCAGACGGTTTCATCCTCCTCATGTATTTCACACCTTTTGAAGGTCTTCCTATTTTTCACACCTTTTCAGGCTCTTCATGTTTTTGAACACCGCTTCATGCTCCTCCTATTTTTCAGACCGTTTCATGCTCCTCATATTTTTCACACCTTTTGAAGCTCTTCATATTTTTCACACCTTTTCAGGCTCTTCATGTTTTTCAACACCGCTTCATGCTCCTCCTATTTTTCAGACCGTTTCATGCTCCTCATGTATTTCACCCCTTTTGAGGCTCTTCATATTTTCACACCTTTTCAGGCTCTTCATGTTTTTCAACACCGTTTCATGCTCCTCATATTTTTCAGACTGTTTCATGCTCCTCATATTTTTGACACCTTTTGAAGCTCTTCATATATTTCACACCATTTCAGGCACTTCATGTTTTTGAACACCACTTCATGCTCCTCCTATTTTTCAGACCGTTTCATGCTCATCTCATTTTTGACACCTCTGGAAGCTCTTCATATTTTTCACAACTTTTGAAGCTCTTCATATTTTTCACAACATTTCAGGCTCTTCATATTTTTCAACACCGCTTCATGATCGTCCTGTTTTTCAGACCGTTTCATGCTCCTCATATTATTGACAGCTTTTGAAGCTCTTCATATTTTTCACACCTTTTCAGGCTCTTCATGTTTATCAACACCGCTTCATGCTCCTCCTATTTTTCAGACCATTTCATGCTCATCTCATTCTTGACACTTTTTGCAGCTCTTCATATTTTTCACACGTTTTCAAGCTCTTCATATTTTTCAACACCGCTTCATGATCCTCCTATTTTTCAGACCGTTTCATGCTCCTCATATATTTCACACCTTTTGAAGCTCTTCATATTTTTCAGAACTTTTCAGACTCTTCATATTTTTGAACACGGTTTCATGCTCCTCCGATTTTTCAGAACGTTTCAAGCTCCTCATATTTTTACACCTTTGGAAGCTTTTCACATTTTTCACACCTTTTCAGGCTCTTCATGTTTTTCAACACTGCTTCTTGATCCTCCTATTTTTCAGACCGTTTCATGCTTCTCATATATTTCTCACCATTTGAAGCTCTTCATATATTTCACACCATTTCAGGCACTTCATGTTTTTGATCACCACTTCATGCTCCTCCTATTTTTCAGACCGTTTCATGCTCATCTCAATTTTGACACCTCTGGAAGCTCTTCATATTTTTCACACCTTTTGAAGCTCTTCATATTTTTCACAACTTTTCAGGCTCTTCATATTTTTCAACACCGCTTCATGATCGTAGTGTTTTTCAGACCGTTTCATGCTCCTCATATTATTGACAGCTTTTGAAGCTCTTCATATTTTTCACACCTTTTCAGGCTCTTCATGTTTATGAACACCGTTTAATGCTCCTCCTATTTTTCAGACCGTTTTATGCTGCTCATATTGTTGACACTTTTTGAAGCTCTTTATATTTTTCACACCTTTTCATGCTCTTCATGTTTTTCAACACCGCTTCATGCTCCTCCTATTTTTCAGACCTTTTCCTGCTCCTCATATTTTTGACACCTTTTGAAGCTCTTCATATTTTTCACACCTTTTCAGGCTCTTCAATTTTTTCAACAATGTTACAATGCTCCTCCTATTTTTCAGACCGTTTCATGCTCCTCATATTTTTCACACCTTTTGAAGCTCTTCATATTTTTCACACCTTATCAGGCTCTTCATGTTTTTCAACACCGCTTCAAGCTCCTCCTATTTTTCGACCTTTTCATGCTCCTCATATTTTTGACACCTTTTGAAGCTCTTCATATTTTTCACACCTTTTCAGGCTCTTCAATTTTTTCAACAATGTTACAATGCTCCTCCTATTTTTCAGACCATTTCATGCTCCTCATATTTTTGACACCTTTTGAAGCTCTTCATATTTTTCACACCTTTTGAAGCTCTTCATATATTTCACACTTTTTCAAGCTCTTCATGTTTTTCAACACCACTTCATGCTTCTCCTATTTCCCAGACCGTTTCATGGTCATCTCATTTTTGACAGCTTTTGAAGTTCTTCATATATTTCACATCTTTTGAAACTATTCATATTTTTCACACCTTTTCAGGCTCTTCATGTTTTTCAACACCGCTTCATGATCCTCCAATTTTTCAGACCGTTTCATGCTCTTCATATTTGTGACATCTTTTGAAGCTTTTCTTATTTTTCACACCTTGTAGGCTCTTCATGTTTTTAGGCACCACTTCATGCTCCTCCTATTTCTCAGACAGTTTCATGCTCCTCATATTGTGGACACCTTTTGAAGCTCTTCATATTTTTCACATCTTTTCAGGCTCTTAATGTTTTTCAACAGCACTTCATTATCGTCCTATTTTCCAAACCGTTACATGCTCCTCATATTTTTGACACCTTTTGAATCTCTTCGTATATTTCACACCTTTTCAGGCTCTTCATGTTTTTCAACACCACTTCATGCTCCACCTATTTTTCAGACCGTTTCATGCTCATCTCATTTTTGACACCTTTTGAAGCTCTTCAAATTTTACACACCTTTTGAAGCTCTTCATATTTTTCACAAGTTTTGCGATCTTCATGTTTTTCAACACCGCTTCTTGATCCTCCTATTTTTCAGACCGTTTCATGCTCCTCATATTTTTGACACTTTTTGAAGCTCTTCATATTTTACACACATTTTCAGGCTTTTCATGTTTTTGAACACCGCTTCATGCTCCTCCTAATTTTCACACCTTTTGAAGCACCTCAAATTTTTCACACCTTTTCAGGCTCTTCATGTTTTTGAACACCGTTTCCTGCTCCTCCTTTTTTTCAGACCGTTTCATGCTCCTCATATTTTTGACACCTTTTGAATCTCTTCATATATTTCACACCTTTTCAGGCTCTTCATGTTTTTGAACACCGCTTCATGCTCCTCCTATTTTTCGGACGGTTTCATTCTCCTCATATACTTTACACCTTTTGAAGCTCTTCATATATTTCACACTTTTTCAGGCTCTTCATGTTTTTCAACACCACTTCATGCTTCTCCTATTTCTCAGACCGTTTCATGCTCATCTCATTTTTGACAGCTTTTGAAGTTCTTCATATTTTTCACATCATTTGAAACTATTCATATTTTTCACACCATTTCCGGCTCTTCATGTTTTTCAACACCGCTTTATGCTCCTCCTATTTTTCAGACCGTTTCATGCTCCTCATATTTCTGAAATCTTTTGAAGCTCTTCATATATTTCACACATTTTCAGGCTCTTCATGTTTTTGAACACCGTTTCATGCTCCTCCTATTTTCAGACCGTTTCTTGCTCCTCATAATTTTGACACCTTTGAATGTCTTCATATTTTTCACACCTTTTGAAGCTGTTCATAGTTTTCACGCCTTTTCAGGCTCTTCATGTTTTTCTACACCGCTTCATGCTCTTCCTAATTTTCAGACTGTTTCATGCTCCTCTTATTTTTGACACCTTTTGAAGCTCTTCATATATTTCACACTTTTTCAGGCTCTTCATGTTTTTGAACACCGCTTCATGCTCCTCCTATTTTTCAGACCGTTTCATGCTCCTCATATATTTGACACCTTTTGAAGCTCTTCAGATTTTTCACACCTTTTCAGGCTCTTCATGTTTTTGAACACCGCTTCATGCTCCTCCTGTTTTCAGAGCATTTCATGCTCCTCATGTATTTCACATCTTTTGAAGCTCTTCATATTTTTGACATTTTTTGAAGCTCTTCATATTTTTCACACCTTTTCAGGCTCTTCATTTTTTTGAACACCGCTTCATGCTCCTCCTATTTTTCAGACCGTTTCATGCTCCTCATATATTTCACACCTTTTGAAGCTCTTCATATATTTCACACCTTTTGAAGCTCTTCATATTTTTTACAACTGTTCAGGCTCTTCATGTTTTTCTACACCGCTTCATGCTCCTCCTATTTTTCAGACCATTTCATGCTCATCTCATTCTTGACACTTTTTGCAGCTCTTCATATTTTTCACACGTTTTCAAGCTCTTCATATTTTTCAACACCGCTTCATGATCCTCCTATTTTTCAGACCGTTTCATGCTCCTCATGTATTTCTCACCATTTGAAGCTCTTCATATATTTCACACCTTTTGAAGCTCTTCATATATTTCACACCATTTCAGGAACTTCATGTTTTTCAACACCACTTCATTCTCCTCCTATTTTTCAGACCGTTTCATGCTCCTCATATATTTCTCACCATTTGAAGCTCTTCATATATTTCACACCTTTAGAAGCTCTTCATATATTTCACACCATTTCAGGCACTTCATGTTTTTCAACACCACTTCATGCTCCTCCTATTTTTAAGACCGTTTCACGCTCATCTCATTTTTGACACCTCTGGAAGCTCTTCATATTTTTCACACCTTTTGAAGCTCTTCATATTTTTCACAACGTTTCAGGCTCTTCATATTTTTCAACACCGCTTCATGATCATCCTGTTTTTCAGACCGTTTCATGCTCCTCATATTATTGACAGCTTTTGAAGCTCTTCATATTTTTAACACCTTTCCAGGCTCTTCATGTTTTTGAACACCGTTTAATGCTCCTCCTATTTTTCAGACCGTTTCTTGCTCCTCATATCTTTGAACACCGTTTAATGCTCCTTCTATTTTTCAGACCGTTTCTTGCTCCTCATATTTTTGACACCTTTTGAAGCTCTTCATATTTTTAACACCTTTCCAGGCTCTTCATGTTTTCTACACCGCTTCATGATTCTCCTATTTGACAGACCGTTTCATGCTCCTCATATTTTTGACACCTTTTGTAGCTCTTCATATTTTTCACAACTTTTCAGGCTCTTCATGTTTTCTACACCGCTTCATGCTCCTCCTATTTTTCAGACCGTTTCATGCTCCTCATATTTTTGACAGCTTTTGAAACTCTTCATATTTTTCACACCATTTCAGGCTCTTCAAGTTTTTGAACAACGCTACAATGCTCCTCCTATTTTTCAGACCGTTTCATGCTCCTCATATTTTTAAAACCTTTTGAAGCTCTTCATATTTTTCACACCTTTTCAGGCTCCTCATGTTTTTGAACACCGTTTTATGCTCCTAATATTTTTCAGACCGTTTCATACTCCTCATATATTTGACACCTTTTGAAGCTCTTCATATTTTTCACACCTTTTCAGGCTCTTCATGTTTTTCAACACCGGTTCATGCTGCTCCTATTTTTCAGACCTTTTCATGCTCCTCATATTTTTGACACCTTTTGAAGCTCTTCATATATTTCACACCTTTTGAAGTTCTTCGTATATTTCACACTTTTTCAGGCTCTTCATGTTTTTGAATACCGCTTCATGCTCCTCCTATTTTTCAGAACTTTTCATGCTCCTCATATTTTTGACTCCTTTTGAAGCTCTTCATATTTTTCACATCTTTTCAGGCTCTTCATCTTTGTCAACACCACTTCATGCTTCTCCTATTTTTCAGAACGTTTCAGGCTCCTCATATTTTTGACAGCTTTTGAATCTCTTCATATTTTTCACACCTTTTCATGCTCTTCGTATTTTTCAACACCGTGTCATGCTCCTCCTGTTTCTCAGACGGTTTCATGCTCCTCATAATTTTCACACCTTTAAAGCTCTTCATATTTTTCACACCTTTTCTGGTTCTCATGTTTTTGAACACAGCTTCATGGTCTTCCTATTTTTCAGACCGTTTCATGCTCCTCATATATTTCACACCTTTTGAAGCTCTTCCTATTTTTCAGACCTTTTCAGGCTCCTCATATTTTTGACACCTTTTGAAGATCTTCCTATTTTAACACCTTTTCAGGCTCTTCATGTTTTTGAACACCATTTCATGCTCCTCATATTTTGACAACTATTGAAACTCTTCATATTTTTCAGACAGTTTCATGCTCCTCATATTTTTGACACCTTTTGAAGCTCTTCATATATTTCACAGCTTTTCAGGCTCTTCAGGTTTTTGAACATCGTTTCATGCTCCTCCTATTTTTCAGAACGGTCCATGCTCCTCATATTTTTCACACCTTTTGGAGCTCTTCATAATTTTCACACCTTTTCTGGCTCTTCATATTTTTCAACACCACTGCATGCTCCTCCTATGTTTAGAACGTTTAATGCTTCCCATAATTTTGACACCTTTTGAAACTCTTCATATTTTTCAAACCTTTTCAGGGTCTTCATGTTTCTCAACACCACATCATGCTCCTCCTATTTCAGACCGTTTCATGCTCCTCATATTTTTGACAAGTTTTGAAACTCTTCATTTTTTTCTCACCTTTTCAGGATCTTCATGTTTTTCAAAACCGCTTCATGCTCCTCCTATTTTTCAGAACGTTTCATACTTCTCATATTTTTGACACCTTTTGAAGCTTTTCATATATTTCACAACTTTTCAGCTCTTCATGTTTATCAACATCACTTCATGCTCCTCCTGTTTTTCAGATCATTTCATGCCCATCTCATTTTTGACACCTGTTGAAGCTCTTCATATTTCTCACACCTTTTGAAGCTCTTCATTTATTTCACTCCTTTACTGGCTCTTCATGTTTTTCAAAACCGCTTCATGCTCCTCCTATTTTTTAGACAGTTTCATGTTCCACATATATTACACACCTTTTGAAGCTCTTCATAATTTTCACACCTTTCCAGGCTCTTCATGTTTTTGAACACCGTTTCATGCTCCTCCTATTTTTCAGACCGTTCCTGCTCCTAATATTTTTGACACCTTTTGAAGCTCTTCATATTTTTCACACCTTTTCAGGCTCTTCATGTTTTTGAACACCGCTTCATGCTCCTCCTATTTTTCAGACCGTTTCATGCTCCTCATATTTTTCACACCTTTTGAAGCTCTTCATATTTTTCACACCTTTTCAGTCTCTTCATGTTTTGAACACCGCTTCTTGATCCTCCTATTTTTCAGACCGTTTCATGCTCCGCATATATTTCACACCTTTTGAAGCTCTTCATATTTTTCACACCTTTTCTGGTTCTCATGTTTTTGAACACAGCTTCATGCTTCTCCTATTTTTCAGACCGTTTCATGCTCCTCATATATTTCACACCTTTTGAAGCTCTTCCTATTTTTCAGACCTTTTCAGCTCTTCATGTTTTTCAACAGCATTTCATGCTCCTCCTATTTTTCAGACCGTTTCATGCTCCTCATATTTTTGACACGTTTTGAATATCTTCATTTTTTTCACACCTTTTCAGGCTCTTCATGTTTTTCAACAGCATTTCATGCTCCTCCTATTTTTTAGACCGTTTCGTGCTCCTCATATTTTTGACACCTTTTGTAGCTTTTCATATTTTTCACACGTTTTCAGGCTCTTCATGTTTTTCAACACCGCTTCATGCTCCTCCTAGTTTTCAGACCCTTTCATAGTCCTCATATTTTTTGACAGCTTTTGAAACTCTTCATATTTTTCACACCTTTTCAGGCTCTTCATGTTTTTGAACACAGCTTCATGCTCCTCCTATTTTTCAGGCCGTTTCATGCTCCTCATATTTTGACACGTTTTGAAGCTCTTCATATTTTTCACACCGTTTCATGCTGTTCATGTATTTGAACACGGCTTCATGCTCCTCCTATATTTCAGACCGTTTCATGCTCCTCATATTTTTGACACCTTTTGAAGCTCTTCATATTTTTCACACCTTTTCAGGCTCTTCATGTTTTTCAACACCGCTTCATGCTCCTCCATTTTTTCAGACTGCTTCATTCTCCTCCTATTTTTGACACCTTTTGAAGCTCTTCATATATTTCACACTTTTTCAAACTCTTCATGTATTTGAACAGTGCTTCATGCTCCTCCTATTTTTCAGACCGTTTCATGCTCCTCATATTTTTGACACCTTTTGAAGCTCTTCATATTTTTCACACCTTTTCAGGCTCTTCATGTTTTTCAACACCGCTTCATGCTCCTCCTATTTTTCAGACCGTTTCATGCTCGTCATATTTTTGACACCTTTTGAAGCTCCTACTATTTTTGACACCTTTTCAAGCTCATCATGTTTTTCAACACCGCTTCATGCTCCTCCTATTTTTCAGACCGTTTCATGCTCATAATATTTTTGACACCATTCGAAGTTCTTCATATTTTTGTTACCTTTTGAAGCTCTTCATGATTTTCAACACCGCATCATGCTCCTCATATTTTTGAGACCGTTTCATGCTCCTCATATTTTTGACACCTTTTGAAGCTCTTCATATTTTTCACACTTTTTCTGGCTCTTCATGTTTTTGAACACAGCTTCATGCTCCTCCTATTTTCAGACCGTTTCATGCTCCTCCTATTTTTCAGACCATTTCATGCTCCCCCTATTTTTGAGACCGTTTCATGCTCCTCATATTTTGACACGTTTTGTAGCTCTTCATATTTTTCACTCCTTTTCAGGCTCTTGATGTTTTTCAACACCGCTTCATGCTCTTCCTATTTTTCAGACCGTTACATGGTCCTCATGCATTTCAATCCTTTTGAAGTTCTTCATATTTTTCACACCATTTCAGGCTCTTCATGTTTTTGAACACCGCTTCCTGCTCCTCGTATTTTTCAGACCGTTACATGGTCCTCATGCATTTCAATCCGTTTGAAGTTCTTCATATTTTTCACACCTTTTCAGGCTCTTCATGTTTTTGAACACCGCTTCATGCTCCTCCTATTTTTCAGACCGTTTCATGCTCCTCATTTTTTTGATACCTTTTGAAACTCTTCATATATTTCAACCTGTTCAGGCTCTTCATGTTTTTCAACACCACTTCATGCTCCTCCTATTTTTCAGACCGTTTCATGCTCATCTCATTTTTCACACCTTTTGAATCTCTTCATATTTTTCACACCTTTTGAGGCTCTTCATTTTTTTCACACGTTTTCAGGCTCTTCATATCTTTCAACACCGCTTCATTCTCCTCCTATTTTTCAGACCGTTTCATGCTCCTCATATTTTTGACACGTTTTGAGGCTCTTCATATTTTTCAGACCTTTTCAGGATCTCGATGGTTTTGAATACCATTTCATGCTCCTCCTATTTTTCAGACTGTTTCATGCTCCTCATATTTTTGACATCTTTTGAAGCTCTTCATATTTTTCACACCTTTTCAGGCTCTTCATGTTTTTCAACACTGCTTCATGCTCCTCCTATTTTTCAGACAGTTTCATGCTCCTCATATTTTTGACAAATTTTGAAGCTCTTCATATTTTTCACACATTTTCAGGCTCTTCATGTTTTTGAACAATGCTTCATGCTCCTCCTATTTTTCACACCTTTTGAAGTTCTTCATATTTTTCACACCTTTTCAGGCTCTTCATGTTTTTGAACACCGATTCATGCTCCTCCTATTTTTCAGACCGTTTCATGCTCCTCATATTTTTCGCATCTTTTGAAGCTCTTCATATTTTCTCACACCTTTTCAGTCTCTTCATGTTTTTCAAAAACGCTTCTTGCTCATCCTATTTTTCAGACCGTTTCATGCTCATCTCATTTTTGACACGTTTTGAAGCTCTTCATATTTTTCACAGCTTTTGAAGCTCTTCATATTTTTCACACGTTTTCAGGCTCTTCATGTTTTTGAACACCGCTTCTTGAGACTCCTATTTTTCAGACCGTTTCATGCTCCTCTTATTTTTGACACCTTTTGAAGCTCTTCATATTTTTCACAGCTTTTGAAGCTCTTCATATTTTTCACACGTTTTCAGGCTCTTCATGTTTTTGAACACCGCTTCTTGAGACTCCTATTTTTCAGACCGTTTCAAGCCCCTCATATTTTTCACACCTTTTGAATTTCTTCATATTTTCCACACCTTCTCAGGCTCTTCATGTTTTGAACACCGTTTCATGCTCCTCCTATTTTTCAGAAAGTTACATGCTCCTCATATATTTGAGACCTTTTAAAGCTCTTCATATTTTTAACACTTTTTCAGGCTCTTCATGTTTTTCAACACTACTTCATGCTCCTCCTATTTTTCAGACCGTTTCGTGCTCCTCATATTTTTGACACCTTTTGAAGCTCTTCATATATTTCACAACTTTTCAGGCACTTCTTGTTTTTAAACACCGCTTCATGCTCCTCCTTTTTTTTTGACACATTTTGAAGCTCTTCATATTTTTCACACCTATTCACGCTCTTAATGTATTTGAACACTGTTTCATTATCCTCCTTTTTTTTTGACACATTTTGAAGCTCTTCATAATTTTCACACCTTTTCAGGCTCTTCATATTTTCAACACCACTTCATGCTCCTCCTATTTTTCAGATCGTTTCATGCTCCTCATGTATTTGACACCTTTTGTAGTTCTTCATTTTTTTCACACCTTTTCAGGCTCTTCATGTTTCTCAACATCACTTCATGCTTCTTCTATTTTTCACACCGTTTCATGCTCCTCATATTTTCGACACCGTTTCAAGCTCTTCATATATTTCACACCTTTACAGGCTCTTAATGTTTTCAACACCGCTTCATGCTCATCCTATTTTTCAGACCGCTTCATGCTCCTCATATTTTTGACATCTTTGGAGCACTTCATATTTTTCACACGTTTTCAGCCTCTTCATGTTTTTCAACACTGCATCATGCTCTTCCTATTTTTCAGATCGTTTCATGCTCCTCAATGTTTGACATGTTTTGAAGCTCTTTATATTTTTCACACCTTTTCAGGCTCTTCATGTTTTGAACAACGTTTCATGCTCCTCCTATTTTTCAGAAAATTTCATGCTCCTCATATATTTGAGCCCTTTTAAAGCTCTTCATATTTTTCACAGCTTTTCAGCTCTTCATGTTTGTCAACACCACTTCATGCTCCTCCTATTTTTCAGACCGTTTCTTTCTCCGCATATTTTTGACACCTTTTGAAGCTCTTCATATATTTCACACATTTTCAGGCTCTTCATCTTTTGCACACCGCTTCATGATCCTCCTATTTTTCACACTGTTTCATGCTGCTCTCATTATTGACACATTTCGAAGCTATTCATATTTTTCACACCTTTGGAAGCTCTTCATATTTTTCACACCTTTTCAGGCTCTTCATGTTTTTCAACATCGCTTCATGCTCCTCCTATTTTTCAGACTGTTTCATGCTCCTCATATTTTTGACACCTTTTGAAGCTGTTCATATTTTTCACACCTTTTCAGGCTCTTCATGTTTTTCAACCGTGCTTCATGTTCCTCCTATTTTTCAGACCGTTTCATGCTCCTCATATTTTTGACACCTTTTGAAGCTGTTCATATTTTTCACACCTTTTCAGGCTCTTCATGTTTTTGAACACCATTTCATGCTCCTCCTTTTTTTTTGACACATTTTGAAGGTCTTCATAATTTTCACACCTGTTCAGGCTCTTCATGTTTTTCAACACCGTTTCATGCTCCTCCTATTTTTCAGATCATTTCATGCTCCTCATATATTTCACATCTTTTGTAGCTCTTCATATTTTTCACACCTTTTCAGTCTCTTCAGGTTTCTCAACATCACTTCATGCTTCTCCTATTTTTCACACCGTTTCATGCTCCTCTTATTTTTGACACCTTTTCAAGCTCTTTGTATATTTCCCACCTTTTCAGGGTCTTAATGTTTTCAACACCGCTTCATGCTCATCCTATTTTTCGGACCGCTTCATGCTCCTCCTATTTTTGACATCTTTTGAAGCTCTTCATATTTTTCACACCTTTTCAGGTTCTTCATGTTATCAACACCGTTTCATGCTCCTCCTTTTTTTCAGACCGTTTCATGCTCCTCATATTTGTAACACCTTTTGAAGCTCTTCATATTTTTCACACCTTTTCAGGCTCTTCATGTTTTTGCACACCACTTCATGCTCCTCCTATTTTTCACACCGTTTCATGCCCCTCTCATTATTGACACATTTCGAAGCTATTCATATTTTTCACACCGTTGAAAGCTCTTCATATTTTTCACACATTTTCAGGCTTTTCATGTTTTCAACACCGCTTCATGCTCCTCCTTTTTTTCAGACCGTTTCTTGCTCCTCATATTTTTGACACATTTTAATGCTCTTTATGTTTTTCACACTTGTCATGCTCTTCATGTTTTCAACACTGTTTGATGCTTCTCCTATTTTTCAAACTGTTTCATGCTCCTCATATTTTTCACAGCTTTTGAAGCTGTTCATATTTTTCACTTCTTTTCAGGCTCTTCATGTTTTGGAACACCGTTTCAAGCTCCTCCTATTTTTCAGACCGTTTCATGCTCCTCATATTTTTGACACCTTTTAATGCTCTTTATATTTTTCACACTTGTCATGCTCTTCATGTTTTCAACACTGTTTGATGCTTCTCCTATTTTTCAAACTGTTTCATGCTCCTCATATTTTTCACAGCTTTTGAAGCTGTTCATATTTTTCACTTCTTTTCAGGCTCTTCATGTTTTGAAACACCGTTTCAAGCTCCTCCTATTTTTCAGACCGTTTCATGCTCCTCATATTTTTGACACCTTTTGAACCTCCTCATTTTTTCACAACTTTTGAAGCTCTTCATGTTTTTCCACACCATTCCATGCTGCCTCTATTTTTCAGACCGTTTCCTGCTTCTCCTATTTTTCAAACCGTTTCATTCTCCTCATATTTTTGACACCTTTTGAAGCTCTTCATGTCTTTCAACACCGTTTCATGCTGCTCCTATTTTTCAGACCGTTTCATGATCCTCTTATTTTTCAGACCGTTTCATGCTCCTCATATTTTTGACACTTTTGAAGCTCTTCATGTCTTTCAACACTGTTTCATGCTGCTCCTATTTTTCAGACCGTTTCATGTTCCTCATATTTTTCACACCTTTTGAAGCTCTTCATATTTTACAAAACTTTTCAGGTTCCTCATGTTTTTGACGACTGCTTCATGCTCCTCCTATTTTTCACACCGTTTCATGCTCCTCATATATTTGACACCTTGTGAAGCTCTTCCTATTTTTCACACCTTTTGAGGCTCTTCATGTTTTTCAACACCGTTTCATGCTCCTCCTATTTTTCAGACCGCTTCAGGCTCCTCATGTATTTCACACCTTTTCAAGCTCTTCATATTTTTCACACCTTTTCAGGCTCTTCATGTTTTTGAACACCGTTTCATGCTCCTCCTATTTTTCAGACCGTTTCATGCTCCTCATATTTTTGACACCTTTTGAACCTCCTCATTTTTTCACAACTTTTGAAGCTCTTCATATATTTCACACCTTTTCAGGCACTTCATGATTTTCACGACCACTTCATGCTCCTCCTATTTTTCAGACCTTTTCATGCTCATCTCATTTTTGACACCTTTGGAAGCTCTTCATATTTTTCACACCTATTCACGCTCTTAATGTATTTGAACACTGTTTCATTATCCTCCTTTTTTTTGACACCTTTTGAAGCTCTTCATATATTTCACACCTTTTCAGGCACTTCTTGTTTTTAAACACCGCTTCATGCTCCTCCTTTTTTTTTTTTTTGACACATTTTCAAGCTCTTCATATTTTTCACACCTATTCACGCTCTGAATGTATTTGAACACTGTTTCATTATCTTCCTTTTTTTGACACATTTTGAAGCTCTTCATAATTTTCACACCTTTTCAGGCTCTTCATATTTTTCAACACCACTTCATGCTCCTCCTATTTTTCAGATCGTTTCACTCTCCTCATGTATTTGACACCTTTTGTAGCTCTTCATTTTTTTCACACCTTTTCAGGCTCTTCATGATTCTCAACATCACTTCATGCTTCTTCTATTTTTCACACCGTTTCATGCTCCTCATATTTTTGACACCGTTTCAAGCTCTTCATATATTTCACACCTTTTCAGGCTCTTAATGTTTTCAACACCGCTTCATGCTCATCCTATTTTTCGGACCGCTTCATGCTCCTCATATTTTTGACATCTTTGGAGCACTTCATATTTTTCACACGTTTTCAGCCTCTTCATGTTTTTCAACACTGCATCATGCTCTTCCTATTTTTCAGATCGTTTCCTGCTCCTCAATGTTTGACATGTTTTGAAGCTCTTTATATTTTTCACACCTTTTCAGGCTCTTCATGTTTTGAACAACGTTTCATGCTCCTCCTATTTTTCAGAAAATTTCATGCTCCTCATATATTTGAGACCTTTTAAAGCTCTTCATATTTTTCACAGCTTTTCAGCTCTTCATGTTTGTCAAAACCACTTCATGCTCCTCCTATTTTTCAGACCGTTTCTTTCTCCTCATATTTTTGACACCTTTTGAAGCTCTTCATATATTTCACACATTTTCAGGCTCTTCATCTTTTTGCACACCGCTTCATGCTCCTCCTATTTTTCACACCGTTTCATGCTGCTCTCATTATTGACACATTTCGAAGCTATTCATATTTTTCACACCTTTGGAAGCTCTTCATATTTTTCACACCTTTTCAGGCTCTTCATGTTTTTCAACACCGCTTCATGCTCCTCCTATTTTTCAGACTGTTTCATGCTCCTCATATTTATGACACCTTTTGAAGCTGTTCATATTTTTCACACCTTTTCAGGCTCTTCATGTTTTTCAACCGTGCTTCATGTTCCTCCTATTTTTCAGACCGTTTCATGCTCCTCATATTTTTGACACCTTTTGAAGCTGTTCATATTTTTCAAACCTTTTCAGGCTCTTCATGTTTTTGAACACCATTTCATGCTCCTCCTTTTTTTTGACACATTTTGAAGGTCTTCATAATTTTCACATCTTTTCAGGCTCTTCATGTTTTTCAACACCGTTTCATGCTCCTCCTATTTTTCAGATCATTTCATGCTCCTCATATATTTCACATCTTTTGCAGCTCTTCATATTTTTCACACCTTTTCAGTCTCTTCAGGTTTCTCAACATCACTTCATGCTTCTCCTATTTTTCACACCGTTTCATGCTCCTCATATTTTTGACAGCTTTTCAAGCTCTTTATATATTTCCCACCTTTTCAGGCTCTTAATGTTTTCAACACCCCTCATGCTCATCCTATTTTTCGGACCGCTTCATGCTCCTCATATTTTTGACATCTTTTGAAGCTCTTCATATTTTTCACACCTTTTCAGGCTCTTCATGTTTTCAACACCGTTTCATGCTCCTCCTATTTTTCAGACCGTTTCATGCTCCTCATATTTGTAACACCTTTTGAAGCTCTTCATATTTTTCACACCTTTTCTGGCTCATCATGTTTTTGCACACCGCTTCATGCTCCTCCTATTTTTCACACCGTTTCATGCTCCTCTCATTATTGACACATTTCGAAGCTATTCATATTTTTCACATCTTTGAAAGCTCTTCATATTTTTCACACATTTTCAGGCTTTTCATGTTTTCAACACCGCTTCATGCTCCTCCTTTTTTTTCAGACCGTTTCATGCTCCTCATATTTTTCACAGCTTTTGAAGCTGTTCATATTTTTCACATCTTTTCAGGCTCTTCATGTTTTGGAACACCGTTTCAAGCCCCTCCTATTTTTCAGACCGTTTCATGCTCCTCATATTTTTGACACCTTTTGAACCTCCTCATTTTTTCACAACTTTTGAAACTCTTCATGTTTTTCCACACCATTCCATGCTGCCTCTATTTTTCAGACCGTTTCCTGCTTCTCCTATTTTTCAAACCGTTTCATTCTCCTCATATTTTTGACACCTTTTGAAGCTCTTCATGTCTTTCATCACCGTTTCATGCTGCTCCTATTTTTCAGACCGTTTCATGATCCTCTTATTTTTCAGACCGTTTCATGCTCCTCATATTTTTGACACTTTTGAAGCTCTTCATGTCTTTCAACACTGTTTCATGCTGCTCCTATTTTTCAGACCGATTAATGTTCCTCATATTTTTCACACCTTTTGAAGCTCTTCATATTTTACAAAACTTTTCAGGTTCCTCATGTTTTTGACGACTGCTTCATGCTCCTCCTATTTTTCAGACCGTTTCATGCTCCTCATATATTTGACACCTTGTGAAGCTCTTCATATTTTTCACACCTTTTCAGGCTCTTCATGTTTTTCAACACCGTTTCATGCTCCTCCTATTTTTCAGACCGCTTCAGGCTCCTCATGTATTTCACACCTTTTCAAGCTCTTCATATTTTTCACACCTTTTCAGGCTCTTCATGTTTTTGAACACCGTTTCATGCTCCTCTTATTTTTCAGACCGTTTCATGCTCCTCATATTTTTGACACCTTTTGAACCTCCTCATTTTTTCACAACTTTTGAAGCTCTTCATATATTTCACACCTTTTCAGGCACTTCATGATTTTCACGACCACTTCATGCTCCTCCTATTTTTCATATCGTTTCATGCTCCTCATATTTTTGACCCCTTTTGAAGATCTTCATGTTTTTCACACCTTTTCAGGCTCTTCATATTTTTGAACACCATATCATGCCCCTCCTATTTTTCAGAACGTTTCAGGCTCCTCATATTTTTGACACCTTTTGAAGCTCCTCATATTTTTCACACCTTTTGAAGCTCTTCATATATTTCACAACTTTTCAGGCACTTCATGTTTTTCAACACCACTTCATGCTCCTCCTATATTTCAGACCGGTTCATGCTCCTCATATTTTTGACACCTTTTGTAGCTCTTCATATATTTTACACCTTTTGAAGCTCTTCATATTTTTCACACGTTTTCAGGCTCTTCATGTTTTTCAACGCCGCTTCATGCTCCTCCTATTTTTCAGACCGTTTCATGCTCATCTCATTTTTGACATCTTTTCAAAGTTTTCATATTTTTCACAATTTTTCAGGATCTTCATGTTTTTGAACACCGCTTCATGCTCCTCCTCTTTTTCAGACCGTATCCTGCTCCTCATATTATTCACACCTAATGAAACTCTTCATATTTTTCACACATTTTAAGACTCTTCATGTTTTTGAACACCACTTCATGCTCCTCCTATTTTTCAGAGAGTTTCATGCTCCTCATGTATTTCACACCTTTTGAAGCTCTTCATATTTTTCACAACATTTCAGGCTCTTCATGTTTTTCCACACCACTTCATGCTTCTCCCATTTTTCAGACCGTTTCATGCTCCTCATGAATTTCACACGTTTTGAAGCTCTTCATATTTTCACACCTTTTCAGGCTCTTCATGTTTCTGATCACCGTTTCATTCTCCTCCTATCTTTCAGAACGTTTCATGCTCCTCATATTTTTGACCCCTTTTGAAGCTCTTCATATTTTTCACACATTTTCTGGCTCTTCATGTCTTTGATCACCGTTTCATGCTCCTCCTATTTTTCAGAACGTTTCATGCTCCTCATATTTTTGACACCTTTTGAACCTCTTCATATTTTTCACACCTTTTCAGGCTCTTCATGTTTTTCAACACCGTTTCATGCTGCTTCTATTTTTCACACCGTTTCATGCTCTCCATATTTTTCACACTTTTTGAAGCTCTTCATATTTGTCACACCTTTTCAGGCTCTTCATGTTTTTCTACACCGCTTCATGCTCCTCCTATATTTCAGACCGTTTCATGCACCTCATATATTTCACACCTTTTGGAACTCTTCATATTTTTCACACCTTTTCTGGCTCTTCATGTTTTTGAACACCGCTTCATGCTCTTCCTATTTTTCAGACCGTTTGATGCTCCTCATATTTTTGACACCTTTTGAAGCTCTTCATATTTTTCACCTTTTCAGGCTCTTCATGTTTTTCAACACAGCTTCATGCTCCTAATATTTTTCAGACCGTTTCTTGCACCTCATATATTTCACACCTTTTGAAACTCTTCATATTTTTCACACCTTTTCAGGCTCTTCTTTTTTTCAACACCGCTTCATTCTCCTAATATTTTTCAGACCGTTTCTTGCACCTCATATATTTCACACCTTTTGAAACTCTTCATATTTTTCACACCTTTTCAGGCTCTTCATGTTTTTCAACGCTGCTTCATGCTCCTCCTCTTTTTCAGACCGTTTCATGCTCCTCATATTTTTGACAATTTTGAGGCTTTTCATATTTTTCACACCTATTCAGGCTCTTCATGTTTTTGAACACCGTTTCATAATCCTCCTATTTTTCAGTCGGTTTCATGCTCCTCATATTTTTGACATCTTTTGAAGCTCTTCATATTTTTCACACCTTTTCAGCCTCTTCATGTTTTTCAACACCACTTCATGCTCCTCCTATTTTTCAGACCGTTTCATGCTCCTCATATTTTTGACACCTTTTGAACCTCTTCATATTTTTCACATCTTTTGAAGCTTTTCATATTTTTCACACCTTTTCAGGCTCTTCATGATTTTCAACACCGCTTCATGCTCCTCCTATTTTTCAAACAGTTTCATGCTCATCTCATTTTTGACACCTTTTGAAGCTCTTCATATTTTTCAGACCTTTTGAAGCTCTTCATATTTTTCATATTTTTGAAGCTCTTCATATTATCACACTTTTCAGACACTTCGTAATTTTCAACACCGCTTCATGCTCCTGCTATTTTTCAGATCGTTTCATGCTCCTAATGTATTTCACACCTTTAGAAGCTCTTCATATATTTCACACCTTTTCAGGGTTTTCATTTTATTCAACACCACTTCATCCTCCTCCTATTTTTCAGACCTTTTCATGCTCATTTCTTTTTGACACCTTTTGAAGCTCTTCATATTTTTCACACCTTTTCAGGCTCTTGATGATTTTCAACACCTCTTCATTCTCATCCTATTTTTCAGACCGTTTCATGCTCATCTCATTTTGACACCTTTAGAAACTCTTCATATTTTTCACACCTTTTCAGGCTCTTCATGTTTTTTAACACCACTTCATGCTCTTCCTATTTTTCAGACCATTTCATTCTCCTCATATTTTTGAAACCTTTTCAAGCTCTTCTTATATTTCACACCTTTTCAGGCTCTTCATGTTTTTGAACACCGCTTCATGCTCCTCCTATTTTTCAGACCGTTTCATGCTCCTCATATTTTGACACATTTTTAAGCTCATCATATTTTTCACACCTTTTCAGGCTCTTCATGTTTTTGAACACCGCTTCATGCTCCTCCTATTTTTCAGACCGTTTCATGTTCCGCATATTATTACCACCTTTTGAAGCTTTTCATATTTTTCACACATTTTCTGGCTGTTCAAGTTTTTCAACACCACTTCCTGCTCCTCCTTTTTTGCAGACCGTTTCATGTTCCCCATATGTTTGACACCTTTTGAAGCTCTTCATATTTTTCACACCTTTTCATGCTCTTCATGTTTTTCAACACCGCTTCATGCTCCTAATATTTTTCAGACCGTTTCATGCACCTCATATATTTCACACCTTTTGAAACTCTTCATATTTTTCACACCTTTTCAGGCTCTTCATGTTTTTGAACACCGCTTCATGCTCCTCCTATTTTTCAGACCGTTTGATGCTCCTCATATTTTTGACACCTTTTGAAGCTCTTCATATTTTTCACCTTTTCAGGCTCTTCATGTTTTTCAACACCGCTTCATGCTCCTAATATTTTTCAGACCGTTTCTTGCACCTCATATATTTCACACCTTTTGAAACTCTTCATATTTTTCACACCTTTTCAGGCTCTTCTTGTTTTTCAACACCGCTTCATTCTCCTAATATTTTTCAGACCGTTTCTTGCACCTCATATATTTCACACCTTATGAAACTCTTCATATTTTTCACACCTTTTCAGGCTCTTCATGTTTTTCAACACTGCTTCATGCTCCTCCTCTTTTTCAGACCGTTTCATGCTCCTCATATTTTTGACAATTTTTAGGCTTTTCATATTTTTCACCCCTATTCAGGCTCTTCATGTTTTTGAACACCGTTTCATAATCCTCCTATTTTTCAGTCGGTTTCATGCTCCTCATATTTTTGACATCTTTTGAAGCTCTTCATATTTTTCACACCTTTTCAGCCTCTTCATGTTTTTCAACACCACTTCATGCTCCTCCTATTTTTCAGACCGTTTCATGCTCCTCATATTTTTGACACCTTTTGAAGCTCTTCATATTTTTCACATCTTTTGAAGCTTTTCATATTTTTCACACCTTTTCAGGCTCTTCATGATTTTCAACACCGCTTCATGCTCCTCCTATTTTTCAGACAGTTTCATGCTCATCTCATTTTTGACACCTTTTGAAGCTCTTCATATTTTTCAGACCTTTTGAAGCTCTTCATATTTTTCATATTTTTGAAGCTCTTCATATTATCACACTCTTTAGACACTTCGTGATTTTCAACACCGCTTCATGCTCCTGCTATTTTTCAGATCGTTTCATGCTCCTAATGTATTTCACACCTTTAGAAGCTCTTCATATATTTCACACCTTTTCAGGGTTTTCATTTTTTTCAACACCACTTCATCCTCCTCCTATTTTTCAGACCTTTTCATGCTCATTTATTTTTGACACCTTTTGAAGCTCTTCATATTTTTCACACCTTTTCAGGCTCTTGATGATTTTCAACACCTCTTCATTCTCCTCCTATTTTTCAGACCGTTTCATGCTCATCTCATTTTGACACCTTTAGAAACTCTTCATATTTTTCACACCTTTTCAGGCTCTTCATGTTTTTTAACACCACTTCATACTCTTCCTATTTTTCAGACCATTTCATTCTCCTCATATTTTTGAAACCTTTTCAAGCTCTTCATATTTTTCACACCATTTCAGGCTCTTCATGTTTTTGAACACCGCTTCATGCTCCTCCTATTTTTCAGACCCTTTCATGCTCCTCATATTTTGACACATTTTTAAGCTCATCATATTTTTCACACCTTTTCAGGCTCTTCATGTTTTTGAACACCATTTCATGCTCCTCCTTTTTTTTGACACATTTTGAAGGTCTTCATAATTTTCACAACTTTTCAGGCTCTTCATGTTTTTCAACACCGTTTCATGCTCCTCCTATATTTCAGATCATTTCATGCTCCTCATATATTTCACATCTTATGCAGCTCTTCATATTTTTCACACCTTTTCAGTCTCTTCAGGTTTCTCAAAATCACTTCATGCTTCTCCTATTTTTCACACCGTTTCATGCTCCTCATATTTTTGACAGCTTTTCAAGCTCTTTATATATTTCCCACCTTTTCAGGCTCTTAATGTTTTCAACACCGCTTCATGCTCATCCTATTTTTCAGACCGCTTCATGCTCCTCATATTTTTGACATCTTTTGAAGCTCTTCATATTTTTCACACCTTTTCAGGCTCTTCATGTTTTCAACACCGTTTCATGCTCCTCCTATTTTTCAGACCGTTTCATGCTCCTCATATTTTTAACACCTTTTGAAGCTCTTCATATTTTTCACACCTTTTCAGGCTCATCATGTTTTTGCACACCGCTTCATGCTCCTCCTATTTTTCACACCGTTTCATGCTCCTCTCATTATTGACACATTTCGAAGCTATTCATATTTTTCACACCTTTGAAAGCTCTTCATATTTTTCACACATTTTCAGGCTTTTCATGTTTTCAACACCGCTTCATGCTCCTCCTTTTTTTCAGACCGTTTCATGCTCCTCAGATTTTTCACAGCTTTTGAAGCTGTTCATATTTTTCACATCTTTTCAGGCTCTTCATGTTTTGGAACACCGTTTCAAGCCCCTCCTATTTTTCAGACCGTTTCATGCTCCTCATATTTTTGACACCTTTTGAACCTCCTCATTTTTTGACAACTTTTGAAGCTCTTCATGTTTTTCCACACCATTCCATGCTGCCTCTATTTTTCAGACCGTTTCCTGCTTCTCCTATTTTTCAAACCGTTTCATTCTCCTCATATTTTTGACACCTTTTGAAGCTCTTCATGTCTTTCAACACCGTTTCATGCTGCTCCTATTTTTCAGACCATTTCATGTTCCTCTTATTTTTCAGACCGTTTCATGCTCCTCATATTTTTGACACTTTTGAAGCTCTTCATGTCTTTCAACACTGTTTCATGCTGCTCCTATTTTTCAGACCGTTTCATGTTCCTCATATTTTTCACACTTTTTGAAGCTCTTCATATTTTACAAAACTTTTCAGGTTCCTCATGTTTTTGACGACTGCTTCATGCTCCTCTTATTTTTCAGACCGTTTCATGCTCCTCATATATTTGACACCTTGTGAAGCTCTTCCTATTTTTCACACCTTTTGAGGCTCTTCACGTTTTTCAACACCGTTTCATGCTCCTCCTATTTTTCAGACCGCTTCAGGCTCCTCATGTATTTCACACCTTTTCAAGCTCTTCATATTTTTCACACCTTTTCAGGCTCTTCATGTTTTTGAACACCGTTTCATGCTCCTCCTATTTTTCAGACCGTTTCATGCTCCTCATATTTTTGACACCCTTTGAACCTCCTCATTTTTTCACAACTTTTGAAGCTCTTCAT
Organism: Dama dama; assembly: GCF_033118175.1. Lineage (NCBI taxonomy): Eukaryota > Metazoa > Chordata > Mammalia > Artiodactyla > Cervidae > Dama > Dama dama. The sequence continues at coordinate 278,805 of NW_026870954.1, read as the reverse complement.
ATATTTCACACCTTTTCAGGCACTTCATGATTTTCACGACCACTTCATGCTCCTCCTATTTTTCAGATCGTTTCATGCTCCTCATATTTTTGACCCCTTTTGAAGATCTTCATGTTTTTCACACCTTTTCAGGCTTTTCATATTTTTGAACACCATATCATGCCCCTCCTATTTTTCAGAACGTTTCAGGCTCCTCATATTTTTGACACCTTTTGAAGCTCCTCATATTTTTCTCACCTTTTGAAGCTCTTCCTATTTTTCACACGTTTTCAGGCTCTTCATGTTTTTCAACGCCGCTTCATGATCCTACTATTTTCAGACCGTTTCAACCTCCTCATGTATTTCGCACCTTTTGAAGCTCTTCATATATGTCACACCTTTTAGGCTCTTCGTCTTTTGAAAACCGTTTCATGCTCATCCTATTTTTCACACTGTTTCATGCTCCTCATATATTTGAGACCTTTTGAAGCTCTTCGTATTTTTCACACCTTTTCAGGCTCTTCATGTTTATCAACACAGTTTCATGCTCTTCCTAATTTTCAGACTGTTTCATGTTCCTCATATTGTTGACATTTTTGAAGCTCTTCATATTTTTCCACCTTTTCAGGCTCTTCATTTTTTTCAACACCGCTTCATGCTCCTCCTATTTTTCAGACCGTTTCATGCTCACATCATTTTTGACAACTTTTGAAGCTCTTCTTATTTTTCACATCTTTTGAAAGTCTTCATATTTTTCACACTTTTTTAGGCTCTTCATATTTTTCAACACCGCTTCATGCTCCTGCTATTTTTCAGATCGTTTCATGCTCCTCATGTATTTGACACATTTAGAAGCTCTTCATATTTTTCACACCTTTTCAGGCTCTTCATGTTTTTGATCACCGTTTCATTCTCCTCCTATCTTTCAGACCGTTTCATGCTCCTCATATTTTTGACCCCTTTTGAAGCTCTTCATATTTTTCACACCTTTTCAGGCTCTTCATGTTTTTGAACACCGCTTCAGTCTCCTCCTATTTTTCAGACCGTTTCATGGTCCGCATATTTTTGCCACCTTTTGAAGCTTTTCATATTTTTCACACCTTTTCTGGCTGTTCAAGTTTTTCAACACAACTTCATGCTCCTCCTTTTTTGCAGACCGTTTCATGCTCCTCATATTTTTGACACTTTGGAAGCTCTTCATATTTTTCACACGTTTTCAGGCTCTTCATGTTTTTCAACACTGCTTCATGCTCCTCCTCTTTTTCAGACCGTTTCATGCTCCTCATATTTTTGACAATTTTGAGGCTTTTCATATTTTTCACACCTATTCAGGCTCTTCATGTTTTTGAACACCGTTTCATAATCCTCCTATTTTTCAGTCGGTTTCATGCTCCTCATATTTTTGACATCTTTTGAAGCTCTTCATATTTTTCACACCTTTTCAGCCTCTTCATGTTTTTCAACACCACTTCATGCTCCTCCTATTTTTCAGACCGTTTCATGCTCCTCATATTTTTGACACCTTTTGAAGCTCTTCATATTTTTCACATCTTTTGAAGCTTTTCATATTTTTCACACCTTTTCAGGCTCTTCATGATTTTCAACACCGCTTCATGCTCCTCCTATTTTTCAGACAGTTTCATGCTCATCTCATTTTTGACACCTTTTGAAGCTCTTCATATTTTTCAGACCTTTTGAAGCTCTTCATATTTTTCATATTTTTGAAGCTCTTCATATTATCACACTCTTCAGACACTTCGTGATTTTCAACACCGCTTCATGCTCCTGCTATTTTTCAGATCGTTTCATGCCCCTAATGTATTTCACACCTTTAGAAGCTCTTCATATATTTCACACCTTTTCAGGGTTTTCTTTTTTTCAACACCACTTCATCCTCCTCCTATTTTTCAGACCTTTTCATGCTCATTTCTTTTTGACACCTTTTGAAGCTCTTCATATTTTTCACACCTTTTCAGGCTCTTGATGATTTTCAACACCTCTTCATTCTCCTCCTATTTTTCAGACCGTTTCATGCTCATCTCATTTTGACACCTTTAGAAACTCTTCATATTTTTCACACCTTTTCAGCCTCTTCATGTTTTTTTAACACCACTTCATGCTCTTCCTATTTTTCAGACCATTTCATTCTCCTCATATTTTTGAAACCTTTTCAAGCTCTTCATATATTTCACACCTTTTCAGGCTCTTCATGTTTCTGATCACCGTTTCATTCTCCTCCTATCTTTCAGACCGTTTCATGCTCCTCATATTTTTGACCCCTTTTGAAGCTCTTCATATTTTTCACACCTTTTCAGGCTCTTCATGTTTTTGAACACCGCTTCAGTCTCCTCCTATTTTTCAGACCGTTTCATGGTCCGCATATTTTTGCCACCTTTTGAAGCTTTTCATATTTTTCACACCTTTTCTGGCTGTTCAAGTTTTTCAACACAACTTCATGCTCCTCCTTTTTTGCAGACCGTTTCATGCTCCTCATATTTTTGACACTTTGGAAGCTCTTCATATTTTTCACACGTTTTCTGGCTCTTCATGTTTTTCAACACTGCTTCATGCTCCTCCTCTTTTTCAGACCGTTTCATGCTCCTCATATTTTTGACAATTTTGAGGCTTTTCATATTTTTCACACCTATTCAGGCTCTTCATGTTTTTGAACACCGTTTCATAATCCTCCTATTTTTCAGTCGGTTTCATGCTCCTCATATATTTGACATCTTTTGAAGCTCTTCATATTTTTCACACCTTTTCAGCCTCTTCATGTTTTTCAACACCACTTCATGCTCCTCCTATTTTTCAGACCGTTTCATGCTCCTCATATTTTTGACACCTTTTGAAGCTCTTCATATTTTTCACATCTTTTGAAGCTTTTCATATTTTTCACACCTTTTCAGGCTCTTCATGATTTTCAACACCGCTTCATGCTCCTCCTATTTTTCAGACAGTTTCATGCTCATCTCATTTTTGACACCTTTTGAAGCTCTTCATATTTTTCAGACCTTTTGAAGCTCTTCATATTTTTCATATTTTTGAAGCTCTTCATATTATCACACTCTTCAGACACTTCGTGATTTTCAACACCGCTTCATGCTCCTGCTATTTTTCAGATCGTTTCATGCTCCTAATGTATTTCACACCTTTAGAAGCTCTTCATATATTTCACACCTTTTCAGGGTTTTCTTTTTTTCAACACCACTTCATCCTCCTCCTATTTTTCAGACCTTTTCATGCTCATTTCTTTTTGACACCTTTTGAAGCTCTTCATATTTTTCACACCTTTTCAGGCTCTTGATGATTTTCAACACCTCTTCATTCTCCTCCTATTTTTCAGACCGTTTCATGCTCATCTCATTTTGACACCTTTAGAAACTCTTCATATTTTTCACACCTTTTCAGCCTCTTCATGTTTTTTAACACCACTTCATGCTCTTCCTATTTTTCAGACCATTTCATTCTCCTCATATTTTTGAAACCTTTTCAAGCTCTTCATATATTTCACACCTTTTCAGGCTCTTCATGTTTTTGAACACCGCTTCATGCTCCTCCAATTTTTCAGACTGTTTCATGCTCCTCATATTTTTGACACCTTTTGAAGCTGTTCATATTTTTCACACCTTTTCAGGCTCTTCATGTTTTTGAACACCGCTTCATGCTCCTCCTATTTTTCAGACCGTTTCATGCTCCGCATATTTTTACCACCTTTTGAAGCTTTTCATATTTTTCACACATTTTCTGGCTGTTCAAGTTTTTCAACACCACTTCCTGCTCCTCCTTTTTTGCAGACCGTTTCATGCTCCCCATATGTTTGACACCTTTTGAAGCTCTTCATATTTTTCACACCTTTTCAGGCTCTTCATGTTTTTCAACACCGCTTCATGCTCCTAATATTTTTCAGACCGATTCATGCACCTCATATATTTCACACCTTTTGAAACTCTTCATATTTTTCACACCTTTTCAGTCTCTTCATGTTTTTGAACACCACTTCATGCTCCTCCTATTTTTCAAACCGTTTGATGCTCCTCATATTTTTGACACCTTTTGAAGCTCTTCATATTTTTCACCTTTTCAGGCTCTTCATGTTTTTCAACACCGCTTCATGCTCCTAATATTTTTCAGACCGTTTCTTGCACCTCATATATTTCACACCTTTTGAAACTCTTCATATTTTTCACACCTTTTCAGGCTCTTCTTGTTTTTCAACACCGCTTCATTCTCCTAATATTTTTCAGACCGTTTCTTGCACCTCATATATTTCACACCTTTTGAAACTCTTCATATTTTTCACACCTTTTCAGTCTCTTCATGTTTTTGAACACCACTTCATGCTCCTCCTATTTTTCAAACCGTTTGATGCTCCTCATATTTTTGACACCTTTTGAAGCTCTTCATATTTTTCACCTTTTCAGGCTCTTCATGTTTTTCAACACCGCTTCATGCTCCTAATATTTTTCAGACCGTTTCTTGCACCTCATATATTTCACACCTTTTGAAACTCTTCATATTTTTCACACCTTTTCAGGCTCTTCTTGTTTTTCAACACTGCTTCATGCTCCTCCTCTTTTTCAGACCGTTTCATTCTCCTCATATTTTTGACACCTTTTGAAGCTCTTCATATTTTTCACACCTTTTCAGGCTCTTGATGATTTTTAACACCTCTTCATTCTCCTCCTATTTTTCAAACCGTTTCATGCTCATCTCATTTTGACACCTTTAGAAACTCTTCATATTTTGCACACCTTTTCAGGCTCTTCATGTTTTTTAACACCACTTCATGCTCTTCCTATTTTTCAGACCATTTCATTCTCCTCATATTTTTGACACCTTTTGAAGCTCTTCATATTTTTCACACCTTTTCAGGCTCTTCATGTTTTTCAACACCACTTCATGCTCCTCCTATATTTCAGACCGGTTCATGCTCCTCATATTTTTGACACCTTTTGTAGCTCTTCATATATTTCACACCTTTTGAAGCTCTTCATATTTTTCACACGTTTTCAGGCTCTTCATGTTTTTCAACGCCGCTTCATGCTCCTACTATTTTCAGACCGTTTCGACCTCCTCATGTATTTCGCACCTTTTGAAGCTCTTCATATATGTCACACCTTTTAGGCTCTTCGTCTTTTTAAAACCGTTTCATGCTCATTCTATTTTTCACACTGTTTCATGCTCCTCATATATTTCAGACCTTTTGAAGCTCTTCATATTTTTCACACCTTTTCAGGCTCTTCATGTTTATCAACACAGTTTCATGCTCTTCCTAATTTTCAGACCGTTTCATGCTCCTCATATTGTTGACACTTTTTGAAGCTCTTCATATTTTTCCACCTTTTCAGGCTCTTCATTTTTTTCAACACCGCTTCATGCTCCTCCTATTTTTCAGACCGTTTCATGCTCACATCATTTTTGACAACTTTTGAAGCTCTTCTTATTTTTCACATCTTTTGAAACTCTTCATATTTTTCACACTTTTTTAGGCTCTTCATATTTTTCAACACCGCTTCATGCTCCTGCTATTTTTCAGATCGTTTCATGCTCCTCATGTATTTGACACATTTAGAAGCTCTTCATATTTTTCACACCTTTTCAGGCTCTTCATGTTTTTGAACACCGCTTCAGTCTCCTCCTATTTTTCAGACCGTTTTATGCTCCGCATATTTTTACCACCTTTTGAAGCTTTTCATATTTTTCACACCTTTTCTGGCTGTTCAAGTTTTTCAACACAACTTCATGCTCGTCCTTTTTTGCAGACCGTTTCATGCTCCTCATATTTTTGACACTTTGGAAGCTCTTCATATTTTTCACACGTTTTCAGGCTCTTCATGTTTTTGAACACCGCTTCATGCTCCTTCTATTTTTCAGACCGTTTGATGCTCCTCATATTTTTGACACCTTTTGAAGCTCTTCATATTTTTCACCTTTTCAGGCTCTTCATGTTTTTCAACACCGCTTCATGCTCCTAATATTTTTCAGACCGTTTCTTGCACCTCATATATTTCACACCTTTTGAAACTCTTCATAATTTTCACACCTTTTCAGGCTCTTCTTGTTTTTCAACACCGCTTCATTCTCCTAATATTTTTCAGACCGTTTCTTGCACCTCATATATTTCACACCTTTTGAAACTCTTCATATTTTTCACACCTTTTCAGGCTCTTCATGTTTTTCAACACTGCTTCATGCTCCTCCTCTTTTTCAGACCGTTTCATGCTCCTCATATTTTTGACAATTTTGAGGCTTTTCATATTTTTCACACCTATTCAGGCTCTTCATGTTTTTGAACACCGTTTCATAATCCTCCTATTTTTCAGTCTGTTTCATGCTCCTCATATTTTTGACATCTTTTGAAGCTCTTCATATTTTTCACACCTTTTCAGCCTCTTCATGTTTTTCAACACCACTTCATGCTCCTCCTATTTTGCAGACCGTTTCATGCTCCTCATATTTTTGACACCTTTTGAAGCTCTTCATTTTTTTCACATCTTTAGAAGCTTTTCATATTTTTCACACCTTTTCAGGCTCTTCATGATTTTCAACACCGCTTCATGCTCCTCCTATTTTTCAGACAGTTTCATGCTCATCTCATTTTTGACACCTTTTGAAGCTCTTCATATTTTTCAGACCTTTTGAAGCTCTTCATATTTTTCATATTTTTGAAGCTCTTCATATTATCACACTTTTCAGACACTTCGTGATTTTCAACACCGCTTCATGCTCCTGCTATTTTTCAGATCGTTTCATGCTCCTAATGTATTTCACACCTTTAGAAGCTCTTCATATATTTCACAACTTTTCTGGGTTTTCATTTTTTTCAACACCACTTCATCCTCCTCCTATTTTTCAGACCTTTTCATGCTCATTTCTTTTTGACACCTTTTGAAGCTCTTCATATTTTTCACACCTTTTCAGGCTCTTGATGATTTTTAACACCTCTTCATTCTCCTCCTATTTTTCAAACCGTTTCATGCTCATCTCATTTTGACACCTTTAGAAACTCTTCATATTTTTCACACCTTTTCAGGCTCTTCATGTTTTTCAACACCGCTTCATGCTCCTCCTATTTTTCAGACTGTTTCATGCTCCTCATATTTTTGACACCTTTTGAAGCTGTTCATATTTTTCACACCTTTTCAGGCTTTTCCTGTTTTTGAACACCATTTCATGCTCCTCCTTTTTTTTGACACATTTTGAAGGTCTTCATAATTTTCACACCTTTTCAGTCTCTTCATGTTTTTCAACACCGTTTCATGCTCCTCCTATTTTTCAGATCATTTCATGCTCCTCATATATTTCACATCTTTTGCAGCTCTTCATATTGTTCACAACTTTTCAGTCTCTTCAGGTTTCTGAACATCACTTCATGCTTCTCCTATTTTTCACACCGTTTCATGCTCCTCATATTTTTGACACCTTTTCAAGCTCTTTATATATTTCCCACCTTTTCAGGCTCTTAATGTTTTCAACACCGCTTCATGCTCATCCTATTTTTCGGACCGCTTCATGCTCCTCATATTTTTGACATCTTTTGAAGCTCTTCATATTTTTCACACCTTTTCAGGCTCTTCATGTTTTCAACACCGTTTCATGCTCTTCCTATTTTTCAGACCGTTTCATGCTCCTCATATTTTTAACACCTTTTGAAGCTCTTCATATTTTTCACACCTTTTCAGGCTCTTCATGTTTTTGCACACCGCTTCATGCTCCTCCTATTTTTCACACCGTTTCATGCTCCTCTCATTATTGACACATTTCGAAGCTATTCATATTTTTCACACCTTTGAAAGCTCTTCATATTTTTCACACATTTTCAGGCTTTTCATGTTTTCAACACCGCTTCATGCTCCTCCTTTTTTTCAGACCGTTTCATGCTCCTCATATTTTTCACAGCTTTTGAAGCTGTTCATATTTTTCACATCTTTTCAGGTTCTTCATGTTTTGGAACACCGTTTCAAGCCCCTCCTATTTTTCAGACCGTTTCATGCTCCTCATATTTTTGACACCTTTTGAACCTCCTCATTTTTTCACAACTTTTGAAGCTCTTCATGTTTTTCCACACCACTCCATGCTGCCTCTATTTTTCAGACCGTTTCCTGCTTCTCCTATTTTTCAAACCGTTTCATTCTCCTCATATTTTTGACACCTTTTGAAGCTCTTCATGTCTTTCAACACCGTTTCATGCTGCTCCTATTTTTCAGACCGTTTCATGATCCTCTTATTTTTCAGACCGTTTCATGCTCCTCATATTTTTGACACTTTTGAAGCTCTTCATGTCTTTCAACACTGTTTCATGCTGCTCCTATTTTTCAGACCGTTTCATGTTCCTCATATTTTTCACACCTTTTGAAGCTCTTCATATTTTACAAAACTTTTCAGGTTCCTCATGTTTTTGACGACTGCTTCGTGCTCCTCCTATTTTTCAGACCGTTTCATGCTCCTCATATATTTGACACCTTGTGAAGCTCTTCCTATTTTTCACACCTTTTCAGGCTCTTCATGTTTTTCAACACCGTTTCATGCTCCTCTTATTTTTCAGACCGCTTCAGGCTCCTCATGTATTTCACACCTTTTCAAGCTCTTCATATTTTTCACACCTTTTCAGGCTCTTCATGTTTTTGAACACCGTTTCATGCTCCTCATATTTTTCAGACCGTTTCAGGCTCCTCATATTTTTGACACCTTTTGAACCTCCTCATTTTTTCACAACTTTTGAAGCTCTTCATATATTTTACACCTTTTCAGGCACTTCATGATTTTCACGACCACTTCATGCTCCTCCTATTTTTCAGATCGTTTCATGCTCCTCATATTTTTGACCCCTTTTGAAGATCTTCATGTTTTTCACACCTTTTCAGGCTCTTCATATTTTTGAACACCATATCATGCCCCTCCTATTTTTCAGAACGTTTCAGGCTCCTCATATTTTTGACACCTTTTGAAGCTCCTCATATTTTTCACACCTTTAGAAGCTCTTCATATATTTCACAACTTTTCAGGCACTTCATGTTTTTCAACACCACTTCATGCTCCTCCTATTTTTCAGACCGGTTCATTCTCCTCATATTTTTGACACCTTTTGAAGCTCTTCATATTTTTCACACCTTTTCAGGCTCTTCATGTTTTTCAACACCACTTCATGCTCCTCCTATATTTCAGACCAGTTCATGCTCCTCATATTTTTGACACCTTTTGTAGCTCTTCATATATTTCACACCTTTTGAAGCTCTTCATATTTTTCACACGTTTTCAGGCTCTTCATGTTTTTCAACGCCGCTTCATGCTCCTACTATTTTCAGACCGTTTCGACCTCCTCATGTATTTCGCACCTTTTGAAGCTCTTCATATATGTCACACCTTTTAGGCTCTTCGTCTTTTTAAAACCGTTTCATGCTCATCCTATTTTTCCCACTGTTTCATGCTCCTCATATATTTGAGACCTTTTGAAGCTCTTCATATTTTTCACACCTTTTCAGGCTCTTCATGTTTATCAACACAGTTTCATGCTCTTCCTAATTTTCAGACCGTTTCATGCTCCTCATATTGTTGACACTTTTTGAAGCTCTTCATATTTTTCCACCTTTTCAGGCTCTTCATTTTTTTCAACACCGCTTCATGCTCCTCCTATTTTTCAGACCGTTTCATGCTCACATCATTTTTGACAACTTTTGAAGCTCTTCTTATTTTTCACATCTTTTGAAACTCTTCATATTTTTCACACTTTTTTAGGCTCTTCATATTTTTCAACACCGCTTCATGCTCCTGCTATTTTTCAGATCGTTTCATGCTCCTCATGTATTTGACACATTTAGAAGCTCTTCATATTTTTCACACCTTTTCAGGCTCTTCATGTTTTTCAACACCGTTTCATGCTCCTCCTATTTTTCAGACCGCTTCAGGCTCCTCATGTATTTCACACCTTTTCAAGCTCTTCATATTTTTCACACCTTTTCAGGCTCTTCATATTTTTGAACACCGTTTCATGCTCCTCATATTTTTCAGACCGTTTCAGGCTCCTCATATTTTTGACACCTTTTGAACCTCCTCATTTTTTCACAACTTTTGAAGCTCTTCATATATTTTACACCTTTTCAGGCACTTCATGATTTTCACGACCACTTCATGCTCCTCCTATTTTTCAGATCGTTTCATGCTCCTCATATTTTTGACCCCTTTTGAAGATCTTCATGTTTTTCACACCTTTTCAGGCTCTTCATATTTTTGAACACCATATCATGCCCCTCCTATTTTTCAGAACGTTTCAGGCTCCTCATATTTTTGACACCTTTTGAAGCTCCTCATATTTTTCACACCTTTAGAAGCTCTTCATATATTTCACAACTTTTCAGGCACTTCATGTTTTTCAACACCACTTCATGCTCCTCCTATTTTTCAGACCGGTTCATTCTCCTCATATTTTTGACACCTTTTGAAGCTCTTCATATTTTTCACACCTTTTCAGGCTCTTCATGTTTTTCAACACCACTTCATGCTCCTCCTATATTTCAGACCGGTTCATGCTCCTCATATTTTTGACACCTTTTGTAGCTCTTCATATATTTCACACCTTTTGAAGCTCTTCATATTTTTCACACGTTTTCAGGCTCTTCATGTTTTTCAACGCCGCTTCATGCTCCTACTATTTTCAGACCGTTTCGACCTCCTCATGTATTTCGCACCTTTTGAAGCTCTTCATATATGTCACACCTTTTAGGCTCTTCGTCTTTTTAAAACCGTTTCATGCTCATCCTATTTTTCACACTGTTTCATGCTCCTCATATATTTGAGACCTTTTGAAGCTCTTCATATTTTTCACACCTTTTCAGGCTCTTCATGTTTATCAACACAGTTTCATGCTCTTCCTAATTTTCAGACCGTTTCATGCTCCTCATATTGTTGACACTTTTTGAAGCTCTTCATATTTTTCCACCTTTTCAGGCTCTTCATTTTTTTCAACACCGCTTCATGCTCCTCCTATTTTTCAGACCGTTTCATGCTCACATCATTTTTGACAACTTTTGAAGCTCTTCTTATTTTTCACATCTTTTGAAACTCTTCATATTTTTCACACTTTTTTAGGCTCTTCATATTTTTCAACACCGCTTCATGCTCCTGCTATTTTTCAGATCGTTTCATGCTCCTCATGTATTTGACACATTTAGAAGCTCTTCATATTTTTCACACCTTTTCAGGCTCTTCATGTTTTTGAACACCGCTTCAGTCTCCTCCTATTTTTCAGACAGTTTCATGGTCCGCATATTTTTGCCACCTTTTGAAGCTTTTCATATTTTTCACACCTTTTCTGGCTGTTCAAGTTTTTCAACACAACTTCATGCTCCTCATTTTTTGCAGACCGTTTCATGCTCCTCATATTTTTGACACTTTGGAAGCTCTTCATATTTTTCACACGTTTTCAGGCTCTTCATGTTTTTGAACACCGCTTCATGCTCCTCCTATTTTTCAGACCGTTTGATGCTCCTCATATTTTTGACACCTTTTGAAGCTCTTCATATTTTTCACCTTTTCAGGCTCTTCATGTTTTTCAACACCGCTTCATGCTCCTAATATTTTTCAGACCGTTTCTTGCACCTCATGTATTTCACACCTTTTGAAACTCTTCATATTTTTCACACCTTTTCAGGCTCTTCTTGTTTTTCAACACCGCTTCATTCTCCTAATATTTTTCAGACCGTTTCTTGCACCTCATATATTTCACACCTTTTGAAACTCTTCATATTTTTCACACCTTTTCAGGCTCTTCATGTTTTTCAACACTGCTTCATGCTCCTCCTCTTTTTCAGACCGTTTCATGCTCCTCATATTTTTGACAATTTTGAGGCTTTTCATATTTTTCACACCTATTCAGGCTCTTCATGTTTTTGAGCACCGTTTCATAATCCTCCTATTTTTCAGTCGGTTTCATGCTCCTCATATTTTTGATATCTTTTGAAGCTCTTCATATTTTTCACACCTTTTCAGCCTCTTCATGTTTTTCAACACCACTTCATGCTCCTCCTATTTTGCAGACCGTTTCATGCTCCTCATATTTTTGACACCTTTTGAAACTCTTCATATTTTTCACATCTTTTGAAGCTTTTCATATTTTTCACACCTTTTCAGGCTCTTCATGATTTTCAACACCGCTTCATGCTCCTCCTATTTTTCAGACAGTTTCATGCTCATCTCATTTTTGACACCTTTTGAAGCTCTTCATATTTTTCAGACCTTTTGAAGCTCTTCATATTTTTCATATTTTTGAAGCTCTTCATATTATCACACTTTTCAGACACTTCGTGATTTTCAACACCGCTTCATGCTCCTGCTATTTTTCAGATCGTTTCATGCTCCTAATGTATTTCACACCTTTAGAAGCTCTTCATATATTTCACACCTTTTCAGGGTTTTCATTTTTTTCAACACCACTTCATCCTCCTCCTATTTTTCAGACCTTTTCATGCTCATTTCTTTTTGACACCTTTTGAAGCTCTTCATATTTTTCACACCTTTTCAGGCTCTTGATGATTTTTAACACCTCTTCATTCTCCTCCTATTTTTCAAACCGTTTCATGCTCATCTCATTTTGACACCTTTAGAAACTCTTCATATTTTTCACACCTTTTCAGGCTCTTCATGTTTCTAAACACCACTTCATGCTCTTCCTATTTTTCAGACCATTTCATTCTCCTCATATTTTTGAAACCTTTTCAAGCTCTTCATATATTTCACACCTTTTCAGGCTCTTCATGTTTTTGAACACCGCTTCATGCTCCTCCTATTTTTCAGACCGTTTCATGCTCCTCATATTTTGACACATTTTTAAGCTCTTCATATATTTCACACCTTTTCAGGCTCTTCATCTTTTTGCACACCGCTTCATGCTCCTCCTATTTTTCACACCGTTTCATGCTCCTCTCATTATTGACACATTTCGAAGCTATTCATATTTTTCACACCTTTGGAAGCTCTTCATATTTTTCACACCTTTTCAGGCTCTTCATGTTTTCAACACCGTTTCATGCTCCTCCTATTTTTCAGACCGTTTCATGCTCCTCATATTTTTAACACCTTTTGAAGCTCTTCATATTTTTCACACCTTTTCAGGCTCTTCATGTTTTTGCACACCGCTTCATGCTCCTCCTATTTTTCACACCGTTTCATGCTCCTCTCATTATTGACACATTTCGAAGCTATTCATATTTTTCACACCTTTGAAAGCTCTTCATATTTTTCACACATTTTCAGGCTTTTCATGTTTTCAACACCGCTTCATGCTCCTCCTTTTTTTCAGACCGTTTCATGCTCCTCATATTTTTCACCGCTTTTGAAGCTGTTCATATTTTTCACATCTTTTCAGGCTCTTCATGTTTTGGAACACCGTTTCAAGCCCCTCCTATTTTTCAGACCGTTTCATGCTCCTCATATTTTTGACACCTTTTGAACCTCCTCATTTTTTCACAACTTTTGAAGCTCTTCATGTTTTTCCACACCATTACATGCTGCCTCTATTTTTCAGACCGTTTCCTGCTTCTCCTATTTTTCAAACCGTTTCATTCTCCTCATATATTTGACACCTTTTGAAGCTCTTCATGTCTTTCAACACCGTTTCATGCTGCTCCTATTTTTCAGACCGTTTCATGATCCTCTTATTTTTCAGACCGTTTCATGCTCCTCATATTTTTGACACTTTTGAAGCTCTTCATGTCTTTCAACACTGTTTCATGCTGCTCCTATTTTTCAGACCGTTTCATGTTCCTCATATTTTTCACACCTTTTGAAGCTCTTCATATTTTACAAAACTTTTCAGGTTCCTCATGTTTTTGACGACTGCTTCATGCTCCTCCTATTTTTCAGACCGTTTCATGCTCCTCATATATTTGACACCTTGTGAAGCTCTTCCTATTTTTCACACCTTTTCAGGCTCTTCATGTTTTTCAACACCGTTTCATGCTCCTCCTATTTTTCAGACCGCTTCAGGCTCCTCATGTATTTCACACCTTTTCAAGCTCTTCATATTTTTCACACCTTTTCAGGCTCTTCATGTTTTTCAACACCGTTTCATGCTCCTCCTATTTTTCAGACCACTTCAGGCTCCTCATGTATTTCACACCTTTTCAAGCTCTTCATATTTTTCACACCTTTTCAGGCTCTTCATGTTTTTGAACACCGTTTCATGCTCCTCCTATTTTTCAGACCGTTTCATGCTCCTCATATTTTTGACACCTTTTGAACCTCCTCATTTTTTCACAACTTTTGAAGCTCTTCATATATTTCACACCTTTTCAGGCACTTCATGATTTTCACGACCACTTCATGCTCCTCCTATTTTTCAGATCGTTTCATGCTCCTCATATTTTTGACCCCTTTTGAAGATCTTCATGTTTGTCACACCTTTTCAGGCTCTTCATATTTTTGAACACCATATCATGCCCCTCCTATTTTTCAGAACGTTTCAGGCTCCTCATATTTTTGATACCTTTTGAAGCTCCTCATATTTTTCACACCTTTTGAAGCTCTTCATATATTTCACAACTTTTCAGGCACTTCATGTTTTTCAACACCACTTCATGCTCCTCCTATTTTTCAGACCGGTTCATTCTCCTCATATTTTTGACACCTTTTGAAGCTCTTCATATTTTTCACACCTTTTCAGGCTCTTCATGTTTTTCAACACCACTTCATGCTCCTCCTATATTTCAGACCGGTTCATGCTCCTCATATTTTTGACACCTTTTGTAGCTCTTCATATATTTCACACCTTTTGAAGCTCTTCATATTTTTCAAACGTTTTCAGGCTCTTCATGTTTTTCAACGCCGCTTCATGCTCCTACTATTTTCAGACCGTTTCGACCTCCTCATGTATTTCGCACCTTTTGAAGCTCTTCATATATGTCACACCTTTTAGGCTCTTCGTCTTTTTAAAACCGTTTCATGCTCATCCTATTTTTCACACTGTTTCATGCTCCTCATATATTTGAGACCTTTTGAAGCTCTTCATATTTTTCACACCTTTTCAGGCTCTTCATGTTTATCAACACAGTTTCATGCTCTTCCTAATTTTCAGACCGTTTCATGCTCCTCATATTGTTGACACTTTTTGAAGCTCTTCATATTTTTCCACCTTTTCAGGCTCTTCATTTTTTTCAACACCGCTTCATGCTCCTCCTATTTTTCAGACCGTTTCATGCTCATCTCATTTTTGACATCTTTTCAAAGTTTTCATATTTTTCACAATTTTTCAGGATCTTCATGTTTTTGAACATCGCTTCATGCTCCTCCTATTTTTCAGACCGTATCCTGCTCCTCATATTATTCACACCTAATGAAACTCTTCATATTTTTCACACATTTTAAGACTCTTCATGTTTTTTAACACCACTTCATGGTCCTCCTATTTTTCAGAGAGTTTCATGCTCCTCATGTATTTCACACCTTTTGAAGCTCTTCATATTTTTCACACCTTTTAAGGCTCTTCATGTTTTTCCACACCACTTCATGCTTCTCCCATTTTTCCGACCGTTTCATGCTCCTCATGAATTTCACACGTTTTGAAGCTCTTCATATTTTTCACACCTTTTCAGGCTCTTCATGTTTCTGATCACCGTTTCATTCTCCTCCTATCTTTCAGACCGTTTCATGCTCCTCATATTTTTGACCCCTTTTGAAGCTCTTCATATTTTTCACACCTTTTCAGGCTCTTCATGTTTTTGAACACCGCTTCAGTCTCCTCCTATTTTTCAGACCGTTTCATGGTCCGCATATTTTTGCCACCTTTTGAAGCTTTTCATATTTTTCACACCTTTTCTGGCTGTTCAAGTTTTTCAACACAACTTCATGCTCCTCATTTTTTGCAGACCGTTTCATGCTCCTCATATTTTTGACACTTTGGAAGCTCTTCATATTTTTCACACGTTTTCAGGCTCTTCATGTTTTTGAACACCGCTTCATGCTCCTCCTATTTTTCAGACCGTTTGATGCTCCTCATATTTTTGACACCTTTTGAAGCTCTTCATATTTTTCACCTTTTCAGGCTCTTCATGTTTTTCAACACCGCTTAATGCTCCTAATATTTTTCAGACCGTTTCTTGCACCTCATATATTTCACACCTTTTGAAACTCTTCATATTTTTCACACCTTTTCAGGCTCTTCTTGTTTTTCAACACCACTTCATTCTCCTAATATTTTTCAGACCGTTTCTTGCTCCTCATATATTTCACACCTTTTGAAACTCTTCATATTTTTCACACCTTTTCAGGCTCTTCATGTTTTTCAACCCTGCTTCATGCTCCTCCTCTTTTTCAGACCGTTTCATGCTCCTCATATTTTTGACAATTTTGAGGCTTTTCATATTTTTCACACCTATTCAGGCTCTTCATGTTTTTGAACACCGTTTCATAATCCTCCTATTTTTCAGTCGGTTTCATGTTCCTCATATTTTTGACATCTTTGAAGCTCTTCATATTTTTCACACCTTTTCAGCCTCTTCATGTTTTTCAACACCACTTCATGCTCCTCCTATTTTTCAGACCGTTTCATGCTCCTCATATTTTTGACACCTTTTGAAGCTCTTCATATATTTCACACCTTTTCAGGGTTTTCATTTTTTTCAACACCACTTCATCCTCCTCCTATTTTTCAGACCTTTTCATGCTCATTTCTTTTTGACACCTTTTGAAGCTCTTCAAATTTTTCACACCTTTTCAGGCTCTTGATGATTTTCATCACCTCTTCATTCTCCTCCTATTTTTCAGACCGTTTCATGCTCATCTCATTTTGACACCTTTAGAAACTCTTCATATTTTTCACACCTTTTCCGGCTCTTCATGTTTTTTAACACCGCTTCATGCTCTTCCTATTTTTCAGACCATTTCATTCTCCTCATATTTTTGAAACCTTTTCAAGCTCTTCATATATTTCACACCTTTTCAGGCTCTTCATGTTTTTGAACACCACTTCATGCTCCTCCTATTTTTCATACCGTTTCATGCTCCTCATATTTTGACACATTTTTAAGCTCTTCATATTTTTCACACCTTTTCAGGCTCTTCATGTTTTTGAACACCGCTTCATGCTCCTCCTATTTTTCAGACCGTTTCATGCTCCGCATATTTTTACCACCTTTTGAAGCTTTTCATATTTTTCACACATTTTCTGGCTGTTCAAGTTTTTCAACACCACGTCATGCTCCTCCTTTTTTGCAGACCGTTTCATGCTCCTCATATTTTTGACACCTTTTGAAGCTCTTCATATTTTTCACATCTTTTGAAGCTTTTCATATTTTTCACACCTTTTCAGGCTCTTCATGATTTTTCACACCGTTTCATGCTCCTCTCATTTTTGACACCTTTTGAAGCTCTTCATATATTTCACACCTTTTAATGCTCTTCAAATTGTTCTCAGCTTTTAAGGCTCTTCATCTTTTTCAACATCGCTTCATGCTCCTCCTATTTTTCAGACCGTTTCATGCTCCTCATATTTTTGATACCTTTTGAAGCTCATCATATATTTCACACCTTTTTAGGCTCTTCATGTTTTTCAACACGGCATCATGCTCTTCCTATTTTTCAGATAGTTTCATGCTCCTCAATGTTTGACAAGTTTTGAAGCTCTTCATATTTTTCACACCTTTTCAGGCTCTTCATGTTTTGAACACCGTTTCATGCTCCTCCTATTTTTCAGAAAGTCACATGCTCCTCATTTATTTGAGACCTTTTAAAGCTCTTCATATTTTTCACACTTTTTCAGACTCTTCATGTTTTTCAACACTACTTCATGCTCCTCCTATTTTTCAGATCGTTTCATGCTCCTCATATTTTTGACACCTTTTGAAGCTCTTCATATATTTCACACCTTTTCAGGCACTTCTTGTTTTTAAACACCGCTTCATGCTCCTCCTTTTTTTTTTACACATTTTGAAGCTCTTCATATTTTTCACACCTATTCACGCTCTTAATGTATTTGAACACTGTTTCATTATCCTCCTTTTTTTTGACACATTTTGAAGCTCTTCATAATTTTCACACCTTTTCAGGCTCTTCATATTTTTCAACACCACTTCATGCTCCTCCTATTTTTCAGATCATTTCATGCTCCTCATGTATTTGACACCTTTTGTAGCTCTTCATTTTTTCACACCTTTTCAGGCTCTTCATGATTCTCAACATCACTTCATGCTTTTTCTATTTTTCACATCGTTTCATGCTCCTCATATTTTTGACACCGTTTCAAGCTCTTCATATATTTCACACCTTTTCAGGCTCTTAATGTTTTCAACACCGCTTCATGCTCATCCTATTTTTCGGACCGCTTCATGCTCCTCATATTTTTGACATCTTTGGAGCACTTCATATTTTTCACACGTTTTCAGCCTCTTCATGTTTTTCAACACTGCATCATGCTCTTCCTATTTTTCAGATCGTTTCATGCTCCTCAATGTTTGACATGTTTTGAAGCTCTTTATATTTTTCACACCTTTTCAGGCTCTTCATGTATTGAACAACGTTTCATGCTCCTCCTATTTTTCAGAAAATTTCATGCTCCTCATATATTTGAGACCTTTTAAAGCTCTTCATATTTTTCACAGCTTTTCAGCTCTTCATGTTTGTCATACCACTTCATGCTCCTCCTATTTTTTAGACCGTTTCTTCTCCTCATATTTTTGACACCTTTTGAAGCTCTTCATATATTTCACACAATTTCAGGCTCTTCATCTTTTTGCACACCGCTTCATGCTCCTCCTATTTTTCACACCGTTTCATGCTGCTCTCATTATTGACACATTTCGAAGCTATTCATATTTTTCAAACCTTTGGAAGCTCTTCATATTTTTCACACCTTTTCAGGCTCTTCATGTTTTTCAACACCGCTTCATGCTCCTCCTATTTTTCAGACTGTTTCATGCTCCTCATATTTTTGACACCTTTTGAAGCTGTTCATATTTTTCACACCTTTTCAGGCTCTTCATGTTTTTCAACCGTGCTTCATGTTCCTCCTATTTTTCAGACCGTTTCATGCTCCTCATATTTTTGACACCTTTTGAAGCTGTTCATATTTTTCACACCTTTTCAGGCTCTTCATGTTTTTGAACACCATTTCATGCTCCTCCTTTTTTTTGACACATTTTGAAGGTCTTCATAATTTTCACACCTTTTCAGTCTCTTCATGTTTTTCAACACCGTTTCATGCTCCTCCTATTTTTCAGATCATTTCATGCTCCTCATATATTTCACATCTTTTGCAGCTCTTCATATTTTTCACACCTTTTCAGTCTCTTCAGGTTTCTCAACATCACTTCATGCTTCTCCTATTTTTCACACCGTTTCATGCTCCTCATATTTTTGACACCTTTTCAAGCTCTTTATATATTTCCCACTTTTTCAGGCTCTTAATGTTTTCAACACCGCTTCATGCCCATCCTATTTTTCAGACCGCTTCATGCTCATCCTATTTTTGACATCTTTTGAAGCTCTTCATATTTTTCACACCTTTTCAGGCTCTTCATGTTTTCAACACCGTTTCATGCTCCTCATATTTTTCAGACCGTTTCATGCTCCTCATATTTTTAACACCTTTTGAAGCTCTTCATATTTTTCACACCTTTTCAGGCTCTTCATGTTTTTGCACACCGCTTCATGCTCCTCCTATTTTTCACACCGTTTCATGCTCCTCTCATTATTGACACAATTCGAAGCTATTCATATTTTTCACACCTTTGAAAGCTCTTCATATTTTTCACACATTTTCAGGCTTTTCATGTTTTCAAAACCGCTTCATGCTCCTCCTTTTTTTCAGACCGTTTCATTCTCCTCATATTTTTCACAGCTTTTGAAGCTGTTCATATTTTTCACATCTTTTCAGGCTCTTCATGTTTTGGAACACCGTTTCAAGGCCCTCCTATTTTTCAGACCGTTTCATGCTCCTCATATTTTTGACACCTTTTGAACTTCCTCATTTTTTCACAACTTTTGAAGCTCTTCATGTTTTTCCACACCATTCCATGCTGCCTCTATTTTTCAGACCGTTTCCTGCTTCTCCTATTTTTCAAACCGTTTCATTCTCCTCATATTTTTGACACCTTTTGAAGCTCTTCATGTCTTTCAACACCGTTTCATGCTGCTCCTATTTTTCAGACCGTTTCATGATCCTCTTATTTTTCAGACCGTTTCATGCTCCTCATATTTTTGACACTTTTCAAGCTCTTCATGTCTTTCAACAATGTTTCATGCTGCTCCTATTTTTCAGACCGTTTCATGTTCCTCATATTTTTCACACCTTTTGAAGCTCTTCATATTTTACAAAACTTTTCCGGTTCCTCATGTTTTTGACGACTGCTTCATGCTCCTCCTATTTTTCAGACCGTTTCATGCTCCTCATATATTTGACACCTTGTGAAGCTCTTCCTATTTTTCACACCTTTTCAGGCTCTTCATGTTTTTCAACACCGTTTCATGCTCCTCCTATTTTTCAGACCGCTTCAGGCTCCTCATGTATTTCACACCTTTTCAAGCTCTTCATATTTTTCACACCTTTTCAGGCTCTTCATGTTTTTCAACACCGTTTCATGCTCCTCCTATTTTTCAGACCGTTTCATGCTCCTCATATTTTTGACACCTTTTGAACCTCCTCATTTTTTCACAACTTTTGAAGCTCTTCATATATTTCACACCTTTTCAGGCACTTCATGATTTTCACGACCACTTCATGCTCCTCCTATTTTTCAGATCGTTTCATGCTCCTCATATTTTTGACCCCTTTTGAAGATCTTCATGTTTTTCACACCTTTTCAGGCTCTTCATATTTTTGAACACCATATCATGCCCCTCCTATTTTTCAGAACGTTTCAGGCTCCTCATATTTTTGACACATTTTGAAGCTCCTCATATTTTTCACACCTTTTGAAGCTCTTCATATATTTCACAACTTTTCAGGCACTTCATGTTTTTCAACACCACTTCATGCTCCTCCTATTTTTCAGACCGGTTCATTCTCCTCATATTTTTGACACCTTTTGAAGCTCTTCATATTTTTCACACCTTTTCAGGCTCTTCATGTTTTTCAACACCACTTCATGCTCCTCCTATATTTCAGACCGGTTCATGCTCCTCATATTTTTGACACCTTTTGTAGCTCTTCATATTTTTCAGACCTTTTGAAGCTCTTCATATTTTTCATATTTTTGAAGCTCTTCATATTATCACACTTTTCAGACACTTCGTGATTTTCAACACCGCTTCATGCTCCTGCTATTTTTCAGATCGTTTCATGCTCCTAATGTATTTCACACCTTTAGAAGCTCTTCAAATATTTCACACCTTTTCAGGGTTTTCATTTTTTTCAACACCACTTCATCCTCCTCCTATTTTTCAGACCTTTTCATGCTCATTTCATTTTGACACCTTTTGAAGCTCTTCATATTTTTCACACCTTTTCAGGCTCTTGATGATTTTCAACACCTCTTCATTCTCCTCTAATTTTTCAAACCGTTTCATGCTCATCTCATTTTGACACCTTTAGAAACTCTTCATATTTTTCACACCTTTTCTGGCTCTTCATGTTTTTTAACACCGCTTCATGCTCTTCCTATTTTTCAGACCATTTCATTCTCCTCATATTTTTGAAACCTTTTCAAGCTCTTCATATATTTCACACATTTTCAGGCTCTTCATGTTTTTGAACAACGCTTCATGCTCCTCCTATTTTTCGACCGTTTCATGCTCCTCATATTTTGACACATTTTTAAGCTCTTCATATTTTTCACACCTTTTCAGGCTCTTCATGTTTTTGAACACCGCTTCATGCTCCTCCTATTCTTCAGACTGTTTCATGCTCCGCATATTTTTACCACCTTTTGAAGCTTTTCATATTTTTCACACATTTTCTGGCTGTTCAAGTTTTTCAACACCACTGCATGCTCCTCCTTTTTTGCAGACCGTTTCATACTCCCCATATTTTTTACACCTTTTGAAGCTCTTCATGTTTTTCAAGACCGCTTCATGCTCCTCCTATTTTTCAGACCCTTTCATGCTCCTCATATTTTTACACTTTTTGAAGCTCTTCATATTTTTCACACCTTTTCAGGCTCTTCATGTTTTTGAACACCACTACATGCTCCTCCTATTTGTCAGAGAGTTTCATGCTCTTCATGTATTTCACACCTTTTGAAGCTCTTCATATTTTTCACACCTTTTCAGGCTCTTCATGTTTTCACCACCACTTCATGCTTCTCCTATTTTTCAGACCGTTTCATGATCCTCATGAATTTCATGCCTTTGAAGCTCTTCATATTTTTCACACCTTTTCAGGCTCTTCATGTTTCTGATCACCGTTTCATGCTCCTCCTATTTTTCAGACCATTTCATGCTCATCTCATTTTTGACACCTTTTGAAGCTCTTCATATATTTCACACCTTTTGAAGCTCTTCATATTTTTCAACACCGTTTCATGCTGCTTCTGTTTTTCAGACGGTTTCATGCTCCTCATATTTTTCACAGCTTTTAAAGCTCTTCATTTTTTTCACATCTTTTCAGGCTCTTCATGTTTTTAACACAGATTCATGCTCCTCCTCTTTTTCAGAGAGTTTCATGCTCCTCATGTATTTCACACCTTTTGAAGCTCTTCATATTTTTCACACCTTTTCAGTCTCTTCATGTTTTTCCACACCACTTCATGCTCCTCCTTTTTTTCAGACCGTTTCATGCTCCTCATATTTTTGACACTTTTTGAAGCTCTTCATATTTTCACACCTTTTCAGGCTTTTCATGTTTTTGAACACCGCTTCATGATCCTCCTATTTTTCAGACCGTTTCATGCTCCTCATATTTTTGACACCTTTAGAAGCTCTTCATATTTCTCACACCTTTTCAGGCTCTTCATATTTTTCACACGTTTTCAGGCTTTTCATGTTTTTCAACAACGCTTCATGCTCCTCCTATTTTTCAGACCCTTTCATGCTCCTCATATTTTTGACACTTTTTGAAGCTCTTCATATTTTTCACAACTTTTTAGGCTCTTCATGTTTTTCAACACCGATTCATGCTCCTCCTCTTTTTCAGACCGTTTCATGCTCCTCATATTTTGACACATTTTGAAGCTCTTCATATTTCTCACACCTTTTCAGTCTCTTCATGTTTTTGAACAACGGTTCATGCTCCTCCGATTTTTCAGACCGTTTCATGCTCCGCATATTTTTACCACCTTTTGAAGCTTTTCATATTTTTCACACATTTTCTGGCTGTTCAAGTTTTTCAACACCACTTCATGCTCCTCCTTTTTTGCAGACCGTTTCATGCTCCCCATATTTTTTACACCTTTTAAAGCTCTTCATATTTTTCACACGTTTTCAGGCACTTCATGTTTTTCAAGACCGCTTCATGCTCCTCCTATTTTTCAGACCGTTTCCTGCTCCTCATATTTTTGACACTTTTTGAAGCTCTTCATATATTTCACACCTTTTTAGACTCTTCATGTTTTTGAAAACCGCTTCATGCCCCTCCTATTTTTCAGACCGTTTAATGCTCCTCATGTATTTCACACCTTTTGAAGCTCTTCATATTTTTCACACCTTTTCAGGCTCTTGATGATTTTCAACACCACTTCATTCTCCTCCTGTTTTTCAGACCGTTTCATGCTCATCTCATTTTGACACCATTTTAAGCTCTTCATATTTTTCACACCTTTTGAAGCACTTCATATTTTTCACACCTTTTGAAGCTCTTCATATTTTTCATATTTTTGAAGCTCTTCATATTTTTCACACCTTTTCAGGCTCTTCATGTTTTTGAACACCACTTCATGCTCCTCCTCTTTTTCAGACCGTTTCATGCTCCTCCTATTTTTCAGACCGTTTCATGCTCCTCATATTTTTGACAACTTTTGAAGCTCTTCATATTTTTCACACTTTTTCAGGCTCTTCGTGTTTTTCAACAGCACTTCATGCTCCTCCTATTTTTCAGACCGTTTCATGCTCCTCATAATTTTGACACCTTTTGAAGCTTTTCATGTTTTTCACACCTTTTCAGGCTCTTCATTTTTTTCCACACCACTTCATGCTTCTCCTATTTTTTCAGCACGTTTCATGCTCCTCATGTATTTCACACCTTTTGAAGCTCTTCATATTTTTCACACCTTTTCAGGCTCTTCATGTTTTTGATCACAGTTTCATGTTCCTCCTATTTTTCAGACCGTTTCATGCTCCTCATATTTTTTACACCTTTTCAGGCTCTTCATGTTTTTGATCACCGTTTCATGTTCCTCCTATTTTTCAGACCGTTTCATGCTCCTCATATTTTTGACACCTTTTCATGCTCCTCATATTTTTCACACCTTTTGATGATCCTCATATTTTTCACACCTTTTCAGTCTCTTCTTTTTTTTCAACACCACTTCATGCTCCTCCTATTTTTCAAACCGTTTCATGCTCATCTCATTTTTGACACCTTTTGAAGTTTTTCATATTTTTCACAACTTTTCAGGCTCTTCATGTTTTTGAACACCGTTTCATGCTCCTCCTATTTTTGAGACCGTTTCATTCTCCTCATATTTTTGACACCTTTTGATGCTCTTCATATTTTTCACACCTTTTCAGACTTTTCTTTTTTTTCAACACCACTTCATTCTCCTCCTATTTTTCAGACCGTTTCATGCTCCTCATATTTTTGACACTTTTTGAAGCTGTTCATATTTTTCACACCTTTTCAGGCTCTTCATGTTTTTCAACACCGTTTCATGCTCCTCATATTTTTGACACCTTTTGAATCTCTTCATATTTTTCACACCTTTTCAGGCTCTTCATGTTTTTCAACACCGCTTCATGCTCCTCATATTTTTCAGACCGTTTTATACTCCTCATATTTTTGACACCTTTTGAAGGTCTTCATATATTTCACACCTTTTCAGGCTCTTCTTTTTTTTAAACTCCACTTCATGATCCTCTTATTTTTCAGACCGTTTCATGCTCATCTCATTTTTGACACATTTGAAGGTCTTCATATTTTTACCACCTTTTGAAGCTTTTCATATTTTTCACACATTTTCTGGCTGTTCAAGTTTTTCAACACCACTTCATGCTCCTCCTTTTTTGCAGACCGTTTCATGCTCCCCATATTTTTTACACCTTTTGAAGCTCTTCATATTTTTCACACGTTTTCAGGCTCTTCATGTTTTTCAAGACCGCTTCATGCTCCTCCTATTTTTCAGACCGTTTCATGCTCCTCATATTTTTGACACTTTTTGAAGCTCTTCATTTTTTTCACACCTTTTCCGACTCTTCGTGTTTTTGAACACCACTACATGCTCCTCCTATTTGTCAGAGAGTTTCATGCTCTTCATGTATTTCACACCTTTTGAAGCTCTTCATATTTTTCACACCTTTTCAGGCTCTTCATGTTTTTCCACACCACTTCATGCTCCTCCTTTTTTTCAGACCGTTTCATGCTCCTCATATTTTTGACACTTTTTGAAGCTCTTCATATTTTCACACCTTTTCAGGCTTTTCATGTTTTTGAACACCGCTCATGATCCTCCTATTTTTCAGACCGTTTCATGCTCCTCATATTTTTGACACCTTTTGAAGCTCTTCATATTTCTCACACCTTTTCAGTCTCTTAATATTTTTCAACACCACTTCATGTTCCTCCAATTTTTCAGTCCGTTTCATGCACATCTCATTTTTGACACCTTTTGAAGCTCTTCATATATTTCACACCTTTTCAGGGTCTTCATTTTTTTCAACTCCGCTTCATGCTCCTCCTATTATTCAGACCGTTTCATGCTCATCTCATTTTTGACACCTTTTGAAGCTCTTCATATTTTTCACACCTTTTCAGGCTCTTCATGTTTTTGAAACCGCTTCATGGTTCTCCTATTTTTCAGAACTTTTCATGCTCCTCATATAATTCACACCTTTTGAAGTTCTTGATATTTTTCACACCTTTTCAGGCTCTTCATGTTTTTCAACACCACTTCATGCTCCTCCTATTTTTCACACCCTTTCATGCTAATCTAATTTTTGACACCTTTTGAAGCTCTTCATATTTTTCACACCTTTTGAAGGTCTTCATATTTTTCACACCTTTTCAGGCTGTTCATGTTTTTGAACACCACTTATGCTCGTCCTATTTTTCAGACCGTTTCATGCTCCTCATATTTTTGACACCTTTTGAAGCTCTTCATATTTTTCACAGCTTTTCAGGCTCTTCATGTTTTTCAACACCGCTTCATGATCCTCCTATTTTTCGGACCGTTTCATGCTCCTCATATTTTTGACACCTTTGGAAGCTCTGCATTTTTTTCACACGTTTTCAGCTCTTCATGTTTCAACACCGCTTCATGATCCTCCTATTTTTCAGACCGTTTCAAGCTCATCTCATATTTGACAACTTTTGAAGCTTTTCATATTTTCACAACATTTCAGGCTATTCATGTTTTTGAACACCGCTTCATGCTCCTCCTATTTTTCAGAGAGTTTCATGCTCCTCATGTATTTCACACCTTTTGAAGCTCTTCATATTTTTCACACCTTTTCAGGCTCTTCATGTTTTTCCACACCACTTCATGCTTCTCCTATTTTTCAGCCCGTTTCATGCTCCTCATGTATTTCACACCTTTTGAAGCTCTTCATATTTTTCACACCTTTTCAGGCTCTTCATGTTTTCAACACCGCTTCATGCCTTTCCTATTTTTCAGACCGTTTCATGCTCCTCATATTTTTGACAGATTTTGAAGCTTTTCATATTTTTCACACCTTTTCAGGCTCTTCAAGTTTTTCACCATCACTTCATGCTCCTCCTTTTTGCAGACCTTTTCATGCTCCTCATATTTTTCACAACTTTTAATGATCCTCATATTATTCACACCTTTTCAGTCTCTTCTTTTTTTCATCACCACTTCATGCTCCTCCTATTTTTCAAACCGTTTCATGCTCATCTCATTTTTGACACCTTTTGAAGTTTTTCATATTTTTCACAACTTTTCAGGCTCTTCATGTTTTTGAACACCGTTTCATGCTCCTCCTATTTTTGAGACCGTTTCATTCTCCTCATATTTTTGACACCTTTTGATGCTCTTCATATTTTTCACACCTTTTCAGTCTCTTCTTTTTTTTCAACACCACTTCATGCTCCTCCTATTTTTCAGACCGTTTCATGCTCATCTCATTTTTGACACATTTGAAGCTCTTCATATTTTTCACACCTTTTGAAGCTCTTCATATTTTTCACACGTTTTCAGGCTCTTCATGTTTTTCAACACCGCTTCATGCTCCTCCTATTTTTCAGACCGTTTCATGCTCCTCATATTTTTGACACTTTTTGAAGCTGTTCATATTTTTCACACCTTTTCAGGCTCTTCATGTTTTTCAACACCGTTTCATGCTCCTCATATTTTTGACACCTTTTGAATCTCTTCATATTTTTCACACCTTTTCAGGCTCTTCATGTTTTTCAACACCTCTTCATGCTCCTCCTATTTTTCAGCCCGTTTCATACTCCTCATATTTGACACCTTTTGAAGGTCTTCATATATTTCACACCTTTTCAGGCTCTTCTTTTTTTTAAACTCCACTTCATGCTCCTCTTATTTTTCAGACCGTTTCATGCTCATCTCATTTTTGACACATTTGAAGCTCTTCATATTTTTCACACCTTTTGAACCTCTTCATATTTTTCACAACTTTTCAGGCTCTTCATGTTTTTCAACATCGCTTCATGCTCCTCCTATTTTTCAGACCGTTTCATGCTCCTCATATTTTGACACATTTTTAAGCTCTTCATATTTTTCACACCTTTTCAGGCTCTTCATGTTTTTGAACACCGGTTCATGCTCTTCCGATTTTTCAGACTGTTTCATGCTCCGCATATTTTTACCACCTTTTGAAGCTTTTCATATTTTTCACACATTTTTTGGCTGTTCAAGTTTTTCAACACCACTTCATGCTCCTCCTTTTTTGCAGACCGTTTCATGCTCCCCATATTTTTTACACCTTTTGAAGCTCTTCATATTTTTCACACGTTTTCAGGCTCTTCATGTTTTTCAAGACCGCTTCATGCTCCTCCTATTTTTCAGACCGTTTCATGCTCCTCATATTTTTCACAGCTTTTAAAGCTCTTCATTTTTTTCACACCTTTTCAGGCTCTTCATGTTTTTAACACAGCTTCATGATCCTCCTATTTTTCAGAGAGTTTCATGCTCCTCATGTATTTCACACCTTTTGAAGCTCTTCATATTTTTCACACCTTTTCAGTCTCTTCATGTTTTTCCACACCACTTCATGCTCCTCCTTTTTATCAGACCGTTTCATGCTCCTCATATTTTTGACACTTTTTGAAGCTCTTCATATTTTCACACCTTTTCAGGCTTTTCATGTTTTTGAACACCGCTTCATGATCCTCCTATTTTTCAGACCGTTTCTTGCTCCTCATATTTTTGACACCTTTAGAAGCTCTTCATATTTTTCACACCTTTTCAGGCTCTTCATGATTTTCACCACCACTTCATGCTCCTCTTATTTTTCAGACAGTTTCATGCTCTTCTCATTTTTGAAACCTTTAGAATCTCTCCATATTTTTCACACCTTTTCAGCCTCTTCATATTTTTCAACACCGCTTCATGCTCCTCCTATTATTCAGACCGTTTCATTCTCCTCATATTTTTGACACCTTTTGAAGGTCTTCATATATTCACATCTTTTCAGGCTCTTCTTTTTTTTTCAACTCCACTTCATGCTCCTCTTATTTTTCAGACCGTTTCATCCTCATCTCATTTTTGACACATTTGAAGCTCTTCATATTTTTCACACCTTTTGAAGCTCTTCATATTTTTCACACGTTTGCAGGCTCTTCATGTTTTTCAACACCGTTTCATGCTGCTTCTGTTTTTCAGACAGTTTCATGCTCCTCATATTTTTCACAGCTTTTAAAGCTCTTCATATTTTCACACCTTTTCAGGCTCTTCATGTTTTTAACACAGCTTCATGCTCCTCCTATTTTTCAGAGAGTTTCATGCTAATCATGTATTTCACACCTTTTGAAACTCTTCATATTTTTCACAAGTTTTCAGGCTCTTCATGTTTTTGAACACTGCTTCTTGCTCCTCCTAATTTTCAGAGAGTTTCATGCGCCTCATGTATTTCACACCTTTCGAAGCTCTTCATATTTTTCACAAGTTTTCAGGCTCTTCATGTTTTTGAACACTGCTTCTTGCTCTTCCTAATTTTCAGAGAGTTTCATGCGCCTCATGTATTTCACACCTTTTGAAGACTTTCGTATTTTTCACACCTTTTCAGGCTCTTCATGTTTTTCCACACCACTTCATGGTTCTCCTATTTTTCAGCCCGTTACATGCTCCTCATGTGTTTCACTCCTTTTGAAACTCTTCATATTTTTCACACCTTTTCAGGCTCTTCATGTTTTTGATCACAATTTCATGCTTCTCCTATTTTTCAGACCGTTTCATGCTCCTCATATTTTTGACACCTTTTAAAGCTCCTCATATTTTTCACACCTTTTCAGGCTCTTCATGTTTTTCAACACCGCCTCATGCTGCTCCTATTTTTCAGACCGTTTCATGCTCCTCATATTTTTGACACCTTTAGAAGCTCTTCTTATTTTTCACACCTTTTCAGGCTCTTCATGTTTTCAACACAGCTTCATGCTCCTCCTATTTTTCAGACCGTTTCATTCTCCTCATATTTTTGACACCTTTTGAAGCTCTTCATATTTTTCACACCTTTTCAGGCTAGTCATGTTTTTGAACACCGCTTCATGCGCCTCCTATTTTTCAGACCGTTTCATGCTCCTCATATTTTTGACAGATTTTGAAGCTTTTCATATTTTTCACACCTTTTCAGGCTCTTCAAGTTTTTCACCATCACTTCATGCTCCTCCTTTTTGCAGACCTTTTCATGCTCCTCATATTTTTCACACCTTTTGATGATCCTCATATTTTTCACACCTTTTCAGTCTCTTCTTTTGTTTCAACAGCACTTCATGCTCCTCTTATTTTTCAAACCGTTTCATGCTCATCTCATTTTTGAAACCTTTTGAAGTTTTTCATATTTTTAACAACTTTTCAGGCTCTTCATGTTTTTGAACACCGTTTCATGCTCCTTCTATTTTTGAGACCGTTTCATTCTCCTCATATTTTTGACACCTTTTGATGCTCTTCATATTTTTCACAACTTTTCAGTCTCTTCTTTTTTTTCAACACCACTTCATGCTCCTCCTATTTTTCAGACCGTTTCATGCTCATCTCATTTTTGACTCATTTGAAGCTCTTCATATTTTTCACACCTTTTGAAGCTCTTTATATTTTTCACACGTTTTCAGGCTCTTCATGTTTTTCAACACCGCTTCATGCTCCTCCTATTTTTCAGACCGTTTCATGCTCCTCATATTTTTGACACCTTTTGAAGGTCTTCATATATTTCACACCTTTTCAGGCTCTTCTTTTTTTTAAACTCCACTTCATGCTCCTCTTATTTTTCAGACCGTTTCATGCTCATCTCATGTTTAACACATTTGAAGCTCTTCATATTTTTCACACTTTTTGAAGCTCTTCATATTTTTCACACGTTTTCAGGCTCTTCATGTTTTTCAACACCGCTTCATGCTCCTCCTATTATTCAGAACGTTTCATTCTCCTCATATTTTTGACACCTTTTGAAGGTCTTCATATATTTCACACCTTTTCAGCCTCTTCTTTTTTTCAACACCACTTCATGCTCCTCTTATTTTTCAGACCGTTTCATGCTCATCTCATTTTTGACACATTTGAAGCTCTTCATATTTTTCACACCTTTTGAAGCTCTTCATATTTTTCACAACTTTTCAGTCTCTTCATGTTTTTCAACAACGCTTCATGCTCCTCCTATTTTTCAGACCGTTTCATTCTCCTCATATTTTGACACATTTTTAAGCTCTTCATATTTTTCACACCTTTTCAGGCTCTTCATGTTTTTGAACACCGCTTCATGCTCCTCCTATTTTTCAGACCGTTTCATGCTCTGCATATTTTTACCACCTTTTGAAGCTTTTCATATTTTTCACACATTTTCTGGCTGTTCAAGTTTTTCAACACCACTTCATGCTCCTCCTTTTTTGCAGACCGTTTCATGCTCCCCATATATTTTACACCTTTTGAAGCTCTTCATATTTTTCACACGTTTTCAGGCTCTTCATGTTTTTCAAGACCGCTTCATGCTCCTCCTATTTTTCAGACCGTTTCATGCTCCTCATATTTTTGACACTTTTTGAAACTCTTCATATTTTTCACACCTTTTCAGACTCTTCATGTTTTTGAACACCACTACATGCTCCTCCTATTTGTCAGAGAGTTTCATGCTCCTCATGTATTTCACACCTTTTGAAGCTCTTCATATTTTTCACACCTTTTCAGGCTCTTCATGTTTTCCACACCACTTCATGCTTCTCCTGTTTTTCAGACCGTTTCATGATCCTCATGAATTTCATGCCTTTGAAGCTCTTCATATTTTTCACACCTTTTCAGGCTCTTCATGTTTCCGATCACCGTTTCATGCTCCTCCTATTTTTCAGACCGTTTCATGCTCATCTCATTTTTGACACCTTTTGAAGCTCTTCATATATTTCACACCTTTTGAACCTCTTCATATTTTTCACACGTTTGCAGGCTCTTCATGTTTTTCAACACCGTTTCATGCTGCTTCTGTTTTTCAGACGGTTTCATGCTCCTCATATTTTTCACAGCTTTTAAAGCTCTTCATATTTTTCACACCTTTTCAGGCTCTTCATGTTTTTAACACAGCTTCATGCTCCTCCTATTTTTCAGAGAGTTTCATGCTCCTCATGTATTTCACACCTTTTGAAGCTCTTCATATTTTTCACACCTTTTCAGTCTCTTCATGTTTTTCCACACCACTTCATGCTCCTCCTTTTTTTCAGACCGTTTCATGCTCCTCATATTTTTGACACTTTTTGAAGCTCTTCATATTTTCACACCTTTTCAGGCTTTTCATGTTTTTGAACACCGCTTCATGATCCTCCTATTTTTCAGACCGTTTCATGCTCCTCATATTTTTGACACCTTTAGAAGCTCTTCATATTTTTCACACCTTTTCAGGCTCTTCATGATTTTCACCACCACTTCATGATCCTCCTATTTTTCAGACCGTTTCATGCTCCTCATATTTTTGTCACTTTTTGAAGCTCTTCATATTTTTCACAACTTTTTAGGCTCTTCATGTTTTTCAACACCGATTCATGCTCCTCCTCTTTTTCAGACCGTTTCATGCTCCTCATATTTTGACACATTTTGAAACTCTTCATATTTCTCACACCTTTTCAGTCTCTTCATGTTTTTGAACACTGGTTCATGCTCCTCCGATTTTTCAGACCGTTTCATGCTCCGCATATTTTTACCACCTTTTGAAGCTTTTCATATTTTCACACATTTTCTGGCTGTTCAAGTTTTTCAACACCACTTCATGCTTCTCCTTTTTTGCAGACCGTTTCATGCTCCCCATATTTTTTACACCTTTTGAAGCTCTTCATATTTTTCACACGTTTTCAGGCTCTTCATGTTTTTCAAGACCGCTTCATGCTCCTCCTATTTTTCAGACCGTTTCATGCTCCTCATATTTTTGACACTTTTTGAAGCTCTTCATATTTTTCACACCTTTTCAGACTCTTCATGTTTTTGAAAACCGCTTCATGCTCCTCCTATTTTTCAGACCGTTTAATGCTCCTCATGTATTTCACACCTTTTGAAGCTCTTCATATTTTTCACACCTTTTCAGGCTCTTGATGATTTTCAACACCGCTTCATTCTCCTCCTGTTTTTCAGACCGTTTCATGCTCATCTCATTTTGACACCATTTTAAGCTCTTCATATTTTTCACACCTTTTGAAGCACTTCATATTTTTCACACCTTTTGAAGCTCTTCATATTTTTCATATTTTTGAAGCTCTTCATATTTTTCACACCTTTTCAGGCTCTTCATGTTTTTGAACACCACTTCATTCTCCTCCTCTTTTTCAGACCGTTTCATGCTCCTCCTATTTTTCAGACCGTTTCATGCTCCTCATATTTTTGACAACTTTTGAAGCTCTTCATATTTTTCACACTTTTTCAGGCTCTTCGTGTTTTTCAACAGCACATCATGCTCCTCCTATTTTTCAGACCGTTTCATGCTCCTCATAATTTTGACACCTTTTGAAGCTTTTCATGTTTTTCACACCTTTTCAGGCTCTTCATGTTTTTCCACACCACTTCATGCTTCTCCTATTTTTTCATCCCGTTTCATGCTCCTCATGTATTTCACACCTTTTGAAGCTCTTCATATTTTTCACACCTTTTCAGGCTCTTCATGTTTTTGATCACCGTTTCATGTTCCTCCTATTTTTCAGACCGTTTCATGCTCCTCATATTTTTGACACCTTTTCAGGCTCTTCATATTTTTCACACCTTTTCAGGCTCTTCATGTTTTTGATTACCGTTTCATGTTCCTCCTATTTTTCAGACCGTTTCATGCTCCTCATATTTTTGACACCTTTTCATGCTCCTCATATTTTTCACACCTTTTGATGATCCTCATATTTTTCACACCTTTTCAGTCTCTTCTTTTTTTTCAACACCACTTCATGCTCCTCCTATTTTTCAAACCGTTTCATGCTCATCTCATTTTTGACACCTTTTGAAGTTTTTCATATTTTTCACAACTTTTCAGGCTCTTCATGTTTTTGAACACCGTTTCATGCTCCTCCTATTTTTGAGACCGTTTCATTCTCCTCATATTTTTGAAACTTTTTGAAGCTGTTCATATTTTTCACACCTTTTCAGGCTCTTCATGTTTTTCAACACCGCTTCATGCTCCTCATATTTTTGACACCTTTTGAATCTCTTCATATTTTTCACACCTTTTCAGGCTCTTCATGTTTTTCAACACCGCTTCATGCTCCTCCTATTTTTCAGACCGTTTCATACTCCTCATATTTTTGACACCTTTTGAAGGTCTTCATATATTTCACACCTTTTCAGGCTCTTCTTTTTTTTAAACTCCACTTCATGATCCTCTTATTTTCCAGACCGTTTCATGCTCATCTCATTTTTGACACATTTGAAGCTCTTCATATTTTTACCACCTTTTGAAGCTTTTCATATTTTTCACACATTTTCTGGCTGTTCAAGTTTTTCAACACCACTTCATGCTCCTCCTTTTTTGCAGACTGTTTCATGCTCCCCATATTTTTACACCTTTTGAAGCTCTTCATATTTTTCACACGTTTTCAGGCTCTTCATGTTTTTCAAGACCACTTCATGCTCCTCCTATTTTTCAGACCGTTTCATGCTCCTCATATTTTTGACACTTTTTGAAGCTCTTCATTTTTTTCACACCTTTTCGGACTCTTCGTGTTTTTGAACACCACTACATGCTCCTCCTATTTGTCAGAGAGTTTCATGCTCTTCATATATTTCACACCTTTTGAAACTCTTCATATTTTTCACACCTTTTCAGGCTCTTCATGTTTTTCCACACCACTTCATCTTCTCCTATTTTTCAGACGGTTTCATGCTCCTCATGAATTTCATGCCTTTGAAGCTCTTCATATTTTTCACACCTTTTCAGGCTCTTCATGTTTCTGATCACCGTTTCATTCTCCTCCTATTTTTCAGACCGTTTCATGCTCATCTCATTTTTGACACCTTTTGAAGCTCTTCATATATTTCACACCTTTTGAAGCTCCTCATATTTTTCACACGTTTGCAGGCTCTTCATGTTTTTCAACACCGTTTCATGCTGCTTCTGTTTTTCAGACGGTTTCATGCTCCTCATATTTTTCACAGCTTTTAAAGCTTCGTATTTTTCACACCTTTTCAGGCTCTTCATGTTTTTAACACAGCTACATGCTCCTCCTATTTTTCAGAGAGTTTCATGCTCCTCATGTATTTCACACCTTTTGAAGCTCTTCATATTTTTCACACCTCTTCAGTCTCTTCATATTTTTCCACACCACTTCATGCTCCTCCTTTTTTTCAGACCGTTTCATGCTCCTCATATTTTTGACACTTTTTGAAGCTCTTCATATTTTCACACCTTTTCAGGCTTTTCATGTTTTTGAACACCGCTTCATGATCCTCCTATTTTTCAGACCGTTTCATGCTCTTCATATTTTTGACACCTTTAGAAGCTCTTCATATTTTTCACACCTTTTCAGTCTCTTCATGATTTTCACCACCACTTCATGCTCCTCTTATTTTTCAGACTGTTTCATGCTCTTCTAATTTTTGAAAGCTTTAGAATCTCTCCATATTTTTCACACCTTTTCAGGCTCTTCATGTTTTTCAACACCGCTTCATGCTCCTCCTATTATTCAGACCGTTTCATTCTCCTCATATTTTTGACACCTTTTGAAGGTCTTCATATATTCACATCTTTTCAGGCTCTTCTTTTTTTTTCAACTCCACTTCATGCTCCTCTTATTTTTCAGACCGTTTCATGCTCATCTCATTTTTGACACATTTGAAGCTCTTCATATTTTTCACACCTTTTGAAGCTCTTCATATTTTTCACACGTTTTCAGGCTCTTCATGTTTTTCAACACCGCTTCATGCTCCTCCTATTATTCAAAACGTTTCATTCTCCTCATAATTTTGACACCTTTTGAAGTTCTTCATATATTTCACAACTTTTCAGCCTCTTCTTTTTTTTCAACACCACTTCATGCTCCTCTTATTTTTCAAACATTTTCATGCTCATCTCATTTTTGACACATTTGAAGCTCTTCATATTTTTCACACCTTTTGAAGCTCTTCATATTTTTCACAACTTTTCAGGCTCTTCATGTTTTTCAACAACGCTTCATGCTCCTCCTATTTTTCAGACCGTTTCATGCTCCTCATATTTTTGACACTTTTTGAAGCTCTTCATATTTTTCACAACTTTTTAGGCTCTTCATGTTTTTCAACACCGATTCATGCTCCTCCGATTTTTCAGACCGTTTCATGCTCCGCATATTTTTACCACCGTTTGAAGCTTTTCATATTTTTCACACATTTTCTGGCTGTTCAAGTTTTTCAGCACCACTTCATGCTCCTCCTTTTTTGCAGACCGTTTCATGCTCCCCATATTTTTACACCTTTTGAAGCTCTTCATATTTTTCACACGTTTTCAGGCTCCTCATGTTTTTCAAGACCGCTTCATGCTCTTCCTATTTTTCAGACCGTTTCATGCTCCTCATATTTTTGACACTTTTTGAAGCTCTTCATATTTTTCACACCTTTTCAGACTCTTCATATTTTTGAAAACCGCTTCATGCTCCTCCTTTTTTTCAGACCGTTTAATGCTCCTCATGTATTTCACACCTTTTGAAGCTCTTCATATTTTTCACACCTTTTCAGGCTCTTGATGATTTTCAACACCGCTTCTTTCTCCTCCTGTTTTTCATACCGTTTCATGCTCATCTCATTTTGACACCATTTTAAGCTCTTCATATTTTTCACACCTTTTGAAGCTCTTCATATTTTTCACACCTTTTGAAGATCTTCATATTTTTCATATTTTTGAAGCTCTTCATATTTTTCACACCTTTTCAGGCTCTTCATGTTTTTGAACACCACTTCATGCTCCTCATCTTTTTCAGAACGTTTCATGCTCCTACTATTTTTCAGACCGTTTCATGCTCCTCATATTTTTGACAACTTTTGAAGCTCTTCATATTTTTTACACTTTTTCAGGCTCTTCGTGTTTTTCAACAGCACTTCATGATCCTCCTATTATTCAGACCGTTTCATGCTCCTCATAATTTTGACACATTTTGAAGCTTTTCATATTTTTCACACCTTTTCAGGCTCTTCATGTTTTTCCACACCACTTCATGCTTCTCCTATTTTTCAGCCCATTTCATGCTCCTCATGTATTTCACACCTTTTGAAGCTCTTCATATTTTTCACACCTTTTCAGGCTCTTCATGTTTTTGATCACCGTTTCATGTTCCTCCTATTTTTCAGACCGTTTCATGCTCCTCATAATTTTGACACCTTTTGAAGCTTTTTATATGTTTCACACCTTTTCAGGCTCTTCATGTTTTTGAACACCACTTCATGCTCCTCCTTTTTTTCAGACCATTTCATGCTCCTCATATTTTTCACACATTTTGAAGCTCTTCATATTTTTCACACCTTTTCAGGATCTTCATGTTTTCAACACCAGTTCATGCTCCTCATATTTTTCAGATCGTTTCATGCTCCTCATATTTTTGACACCTTTAGAAACTCTTCATATTTTTCACACCTTTTGAAGCTCTTCATATTTGTCACACCTTTTGATGCTCTTCATATTTTTCATATTTTTGAATCTCTTCATATTTTCAAAGCTTTTCAGGCTCTTCATGTTTTTCAACACCGCTTCATGATCCTCCTATTTTTCGGACCGTTTCATGCTCCTCATATTTTTGACACCTTTTGAAGCTCTGCATTTTTTTCACACGTTTTCAGCTCTTCATGTTTTTCAACACCGCTTCATGATCCTCCTATTTTTCAGACCGTTTCAAGCT
The DNA here is from genome assembly GCF_033118175.1 of Dama dama. Classification (NCBI taxonomy): domain Eukaryota; kingdom Metazoa; phylum Chordata; class Mammalia; order Artiodactyla; family Cervidae; genus Dama; species Dama dama. The sequence continues at coordinate 241,298 of NW_026870954.1, read as the reverse complement.
CATCTCATTTTTGACAACTTTTGAAGCTTTTCATATTTTTCACAACATTTCAGGCTCTTCATGTTTTTGAACACCGCTTCATGCTCCTCCTATTTTTCAGAGAGTTTCATGCTCCTCATGTATTTCACACCTTTTGAAGCTCTTCATATTTTTCACACCTTTTCAGGCTCTTCATGTTTTTCCACACCACTTCATGCTCCTCCTATTTTTCAGACCGTTTCATGCTCCTCATATTTGACACCTTTTGAAGCTCTTCATATTTTTCACACCTTCTCAGGCTCTTCATGTTTTTCAACACCGCTTAATGCTCCTCCTATTTTTCAGATAGCTTCATTCTCCTCATATTTTGACACCTTTTGAAGTTCTTCATATATTTCACACCTTTACAGGCTCTTCTTTTTTTTCAACACCACTTCATCCTCTTCCTATTTTTCAGACCATTTCATGCTCATCTCATTTTTGACACCTTTTGAAGCTCTTCATATTTTTCACAACTTGGAGCTCCTCATATTTTTCACACGTTTTCAGGCTCTTCATGTTTTTCAACAACGATTCATGCGGCTTCTATTTTTCAGACCGTTTCATGCTCCTCGTATTTTTGACACGTTTTGAAGCTATTCATATTTTTCACACCTTTTGAGGCTCTTCACGTTTTTGAACAACGCTTCATGCTCCTCCTATTTTTCAGACCGTTTCTTGCTCCTTATATTTTTGACACCTTTTGAAGCTCCTCATATTTTTCACATCTTTTCAGGCTCTTCATGTTTTTGAACACCACTTCATGCTCCTCCTATTTTTTAGACAGTTTCATGCTCCTCCTGTTTTTCACACCTTTTGAAGCTCTTCATTTTATTCGCACATTTTCAGGCTCTTCATGTATTTGAACACCCTTTCATGCTCCTCCTATTTTTCAGACCGTTTCATGCTCTTCATATATTTCACACTTTTTGAAGCTCTTCATATTTTTCACACCTTTTGAACCTCTTCATATTTTTCACACTTTTGCAGGCTCTTCACGTTTTTGAACACTGTTTCATGCTGCTTCTGTTTTTCAGACGGTTTCATGCTCCTCATATTTTTCACAGCTTTTAAAGCTCTTCATATTTTTCACACCTTTTCAGGCTCTTCATGTTTTTAACACAGCTTCATGCTCCTCCTATTTTTCAGAGAGTTTCATGCTCCTCATGTATTTCACACCTTTTGAAGCTCTTCATATTTTTCACAAGTTTTCAGGCTCTTCATGTTTTTGAACACTGCTTCTTGCCCCTCCTAATTTTCAGAGAGTTTCATGCGCCTCATGTATTTCACACCTTTCGAAGCTCTTCATATTTTTCACACGTTTTCAGGCTCTTCATGTTTTTGAACACTGCTTCTTGCTCCTCCTAATTTTCAGAGAGTTTCATGCGCCTCATGTATTTCACACTTTTCGAAGCTCTTCATATTTTTCACAAGTTTTCAGGCTCTTCATGTTTTTGAACACTGCTTCTTGCTCTTCCTAATTTTCAGAGAGTTTCATGCGCCTCATGTATTTCACACCTTTTGAAGACTTTCGTATTTTTCACACCTTTTCAGGCTCTTCATGTTTTTCCACACCACTTCATGGTTCTCCTATTTTTCAGCCCGTTACATGCTCCTCATGTATTTCACTCCTTTTGAAACTCTTCATATTTTTCACACCTTTTCAGGCTCTTCATGTTTTTGATCACAATTTCATGCTTCTCCTATTTTTCAGACCGTTTCATGCTCCTCATATTTTTGACTTCTTTTAAAGCTCCTCATATTTTTCACACCTTTTCAGGCTCTTCATGTTTTTCAACACCGCTTCATGCTGCTCCTATTTTTCAGACCGTTTCATGCTCCTCATATTTTTGACACCTTTAGAAGCTCTTCTTATTTTTCACACCTTTTCAGGCTCTTCATGTTTTCAACACAGCTTCATGCTCCTCCTATTTTTCAGACCGTTTCATTCTCCTCATATTTTTGACACCTTTTGAAGCTCTTCATATTTTTCACACCTTTTCAGGCTAGTCATGTTTTTGAACACCGCTTCATGCGCCTCCTATTTTTCAGACCGTTTCATGCTCCTCATATTTTTGACAGATTTTGAAGCTTTTCATATTTTTCACACCTTTTCAGGCTCTTCAAGTTTTTCACCATCACTTCATGCTCCTCCTTTTTGCAGACCTTTTCATGCTCCTCATATTTTTCACACCTTTTGATGATCCTCATATTTTTCACACCTTTTCAGTCTCTTCTTTTGTTTCAACAGCACTTCATGCTCCTCTTATTTTTCAAACCGTTTCATGCTCATCTCATTTTTGAAACCTTTTGAAGTTTTTCATATTTTTAACAACTTTTCAGGCTCTTCATGTTTTTGAACACCGTTTCATGCTCCTTCTATTTTTGAGACCGTTTCATTCTCCTCATATTTTAGACACCTTTTGATGCTCTTCATATTTTTCACAACTTTTCAGTCTCTTCTTTTTTTTCAACACCACTTCATGCTCCTCCTATTTTTCAGACCGTTTCATGCTCATCTCATTTTTGACTCATTTGAAGCTCTTCATATTTTTCACACCTTTTGAAGCTCTTTATATTTTTCACACGTTTTCAGGCTCTTCATGTTTTTCAACACCGCTTCATGCTCCTCCTATTTTTCAGACCGTTTCATGCTCCTCATATTTTTGACACCTTTTGAAGGTCTTCATATATTTCACACCTTTTCAGGCTCTTCTTTTTTTTAAACTCCACTTCATGCTCCTCTTATTTTTCAGACCGTTTCATGCTCATCTCATGTTTGACACATTTGAAGCTCTTCATATTTTTCACACTTTTTGAAGCTCTTCATATTTTTCACACGTTTTCAGGCTCTTCATGTTTTTCAACACCGCTTCATGCTCCTCCTATTATTCAGAACGTTTCATTCTCCTCATATTTTTGACACCTTTTGAAGGTCTTCATATATTTCACACCTTTTCAGCCTCTTCTTTTTTTCAACACCACTTCATGCTCCTCTTATTTTTCAGACCGTTTCATGCTCATCTCATTTTTGACACATTTGAAGCTCTTCATATTTTTCACACCTTTTGAAGCTCTTCATATTTTTCACAACTTTTCAGTCTCTTCATGTTTTTCAACAACGCTTCATGCTCCTCCTATTTTTCAGACCGTTTCATTCTCCTCATATTTTGACACATTTTTAAGCTCTTCATATTTTTCACACCTTTTCAGGCTCTTCATGTTTTTGAACACCGCTTCATGCTCCTCCTATTTTTCAGACCGTTTCATGCTCTGCATATTTTTACCACCTTTTGAAGCTTTTCATATTTTTCACACATTTTCTGGCTGTTCAAGTTTTTCAACACCACTTCATGCTCCTCCTTTTTTGCAGACCGTTTCATGCTCCCCATATATTTTACACCTTTTGAAGCTCTTCATATTTTTCACACGTTTTCAGGCTCTTCATGTTTTTCAAGACCGCTTCATGCTCCTCCTATTTTTCAGACCGTTTCATGCTCCTCATATTTTTGACACTTTTTGAAACTCTTCATATTTTTCACACCTTTTCAGACTCTTCATGTTTTTGAACACCACTACATGCTCCTCCTATTTGTCAGAGAGTTTCATGCTCCTCATGTATTTCACACCTTTTGAAGCTCTTCATATTTTTCACACCTTTTCAGGCTCTTCATGTTTTCCACACCACTTCATGCTTCTCCTGTTTTTCAGACCGTTTCATGATCCTCATGAATTTCATGCCTTTGAAGCTCTTCATATTTTTCACACCTTTTCAGGCTCTTCATGTTTCCGATCACCGTTTCATGCTCCTCCTATTTTTCAGACCGTTTCATGCTCATCTCATTTTTGACACCTTTTGAAGCTCTTCATATATTTCACACCTTTTGAACCTCTTCATATTTTTCACACGTTTGCAGGCTCTTCATGTTTTTCAACACCGTTTCATGCTGCTTCTGTTTTTCAGACGTTTTCATGCTCCTTATATTTTTCACAGCTTTTAAAGCTCTTCATATTTTTCACACCTTTTCAGGCTCTTCATGTTTTTAACACAGCTTCATGCTCCTCCTATTTTTCAGAGAGTTTCATGCTCCTCATGTATTTCACACCTTTTGAAGCTCTTCATATTTTTCACACCTTTTCAGTCTCTTCATGTTTTTCCACACCACTTCATGCTCCTCCTTTTTTTCAGACCGTTTCATGCTCCTCATATTTTTGACACTTTTTGAAGCTCTTCATATTTTCACACCTTTTCAGGCTTTTCATGTTTTTGAACACCGCTTCATGATCCTCCTATTTTTCAGACCGTTTCATGCTCCTCATATTTTTGACACCTTTAGAAGCTCTTCATATTTTTCACACCTTTTCAGGCTCTTCATGATTTTCACCACCACTTCATGATCCTCCTATTTATCAGACCGTTTCATGCTCCTCATATTTTTGTCACTTTTTGAAGCTCTTCATATTTTTCACAACTTTTTAGGCTCTTCATGTTTTTCAACACCGATTCATGCTCCTCCTCTTTTTCAGACCGTTTCATGCTCCTCATATTTTGACACATTTTGAAACTCTTCATATTTCTCACACCTTTTCAGTCTCTTCATGTTTTTGAACACTGGTTCATGCTCCTCCGAATTTTCAGACCGTTTCATGCTCCGCATATTTTTACCACCTTTTGAAGCTTTTCATATTTTCACACATTTTCTGGCTGTTCAAGTTTTTCAACACCACTTCATGCTTCTCCTTTTTTGCAGACCGTTTCATGCTCCCCATATTTTTTACACCTTTTGAAGCTCTTCATATTTTTCACACGTTTTCAGGCTCTTCATGTTTTTCAAGACCGCTTCATGCTCCTCCTATTTTTCAGACCGTTTCATGCTCCTCATATTTTTGACACTTTTTGAAGCTCTTCATATTTTTCACACCTTTTCAGACTCTTCATGTTTTTGAAAACCGCTTCATGCTCCTCCTATTTTTCAGACCGTTTAATGCTCCTCATGTATTTCACACCTTTTGAAGCTCTTCATATTTTTCACACCTTTTCAGGCTCTTGATGATTTTCAACACCGCTTCATTCTCCTCCTGTTTTTCAGACCGTTTCATGCTCATCTCATTTTGACACCATTTTAAGCTCTTCATATTTTTCACACCTTTTGAAGCACTTCATATTTTTCACACCTTTTGAAGCTCTTCATATTTTTCATATTTTTGAAGCTCTTCATATTTTTCACACCTTTTCAGGCTCTTCATGTTTTTGAACACCACTTCATTCTCCTCCTCTTTTTCAGACCGTTTCATGCTCCTCCTATTTTTCTGACCGTTTCATGCTCCTCATATTTTTGACAACTTTTGAAGCTCTTCATATTTTTCACACTTTTTCAGGCTCTTCGTGTTTTTCAACAGCACATCATGCTCCTCCTATTTTTCAGACCGTTTCATGCTCCTCATAATTTTGACACCTTTTGAAGCTTTTCATGTTTTTCACACCTTTTCAGGCTCTTCATGTTTTTCCACACCACTTCATGCTTCTCCTATTTTTTCATCCCGTTTCATGCTCCTCATGTATTTCACACCTTTTGAAGCTCTTCATATTTTTCACACCTTTTCAGGCTCTTCATGTTTTTGATCACCGTTTCATGTTCCTCCTATTTTTCAGACCGTTTCATGCTCCTCATATTTTTGACACCTTTTCAGGCTCTTCATATTTTTCACACCTTTTCAGGCTCTTCATGTTTTTGATTACCGTTTCATGTTCCTCCTATTTTTCAGACCGTTTCATGCTCCTCATATTTTTGACACCTTTTCATGCTCCTCATATTTTTCACACCTTTTGATGATCCTCATATTTTTCACACCTTTTCAGTCTCTTCTTTTTTTTCAACACCACTTCATGCTCCTCCTATTTTTCAAACCGTTTCATGCTCATCTCATTTTTGACACCTTTTGAAGTTTTTCATATTTTTCACAACTTTTCAGGCTCTTCATGTTTTTGAACACCGTTTCATGCTCCTCCTATTTTTGAGACCGTTTCATTCTCCTCATATTTTTGAAACTTTTTGAAGCTGTTCATATTTTTCACACCTTTTCAGGCTCTTCATGTTTTTCAACACCGCTTCATGCTCCTCATATTTTTGACACCTTTTGAATCTCTTCATATTTTTCACACCTTTTCAGGCTCTTCATGTTTTTCAACACCGCTTCATGCTCCTCCTATTTTTCAGACCGTTTCATACTCCTCATATTTTTGACACCTTTTGAAGGTCTTCATATATTTCACACCTTTTCAGGCTCTTCTTTTTTTTAAACTCCACTTCATGATCCTCTTATTTTCCAGACCGTTTCATGCTCATCTCATTTTTGACACATTTGAAGCTCTTCATATTTTTACCACCTTTTGAAGCTTTTCATATTTTTCACACATTTTCTGGCTGTTCAAGTTTTTCAACACCACTTCATGCTCCTCCTTTTTTGCAGACTGTTTCATGCTCCCCATATTTTTACACCTTTTGAAGCTCTTCATATTTTTCACACGTTTTCAGGCTCTTCATGTTTTTCAAGACCGCTTCATGCTCCTCCTATTTTTCAGACCGTTTCATGCTCCTCATATTTTTGACACTTTTTGAAGCTCTTCATTTTTTTCACACCTTTTCGGACTCTTCGTGTTTTTGAACACCACTACATGCTCCTCCTATTTGTCAGAGAGTTTCATGCTCTTCATATATTTCACACCTTTTGAAACTCTTCATATTTTTCACACCTTTTCAGGCTCTTCATGTTTTTCCACACCACTTCATCTTCTCCTATTTTTCAGACGGTTTCATGCTCCTCATGAATTTCATGCCTTTGAAGCTCTTCATATTTTTCACACCTTTTCAGGCTCTTCATGTTTCTGATCACCGTTTCATTCTCCTCCTATTTTTCAGACCGTTTCATGCTCATCTCATTTTTGACACCTTTTGAAGCTCTTCATATATTTCACACCTTTTGAAGCTCTTCATATTTTTCACACGTTTGCAGGCTCTTCATGTTTTTCAACACCGTTTCATGCTGCTTCTGTTTTTCAGACGGTTTCATGCTCCTCATATTTTTCACAGCTTTTAAAGCTCTTCGTATTTTTCACACATTTTCAGGCTCTTCATGTTTTTAACACAGCTTCATGCTCCTCCTATTTTTCAGAGAGTTTCATGCTCCTCATGTATTTCACACCTTTTGAAGCTCTTCATATTTTTCACACCTCTTCAGTCTCTTCATGTTTTTCCACACCACTTCATGCTCCTCCTTTTTTTCAGACCGTTTCATGCTCCTCATATTTTTGACACTTTTTGAAGCTCTTCATATTTTCACACCTTTTCAGGCTTTTCATGTTTTTGAACACCGCTTCATGATCCTCCTATTTTTCAGACCGTTTCATGCTCTTCATATTTTTGACACCTTTAGAAGCTCTTCATATTTTTCACACCTTTTCAGTCTCTTCATGATTTTCACCACCACTTCATGCTCCTCTTATTTTTCAGACCGTTTCATGCTCTTCTAATTTTTGAAAGCTTTAGAATCTCTCCATATTTTTCACACCTTTTCAGGCTCTTCATGTTTTTCAACACCGCTTCATGCTCCTCCTATTATTCAGACCGTTTCATTCTCCTCATATTTTTGACACCTTTTGAAGGTCTTCATATATTCACATCTTTTCAGGCTCTTCTTTTTTTTTCAACTCCACTTCATATTCCTCTTATTTTTCAGACCGTTTCATGCTCATCTCATTTTTGACACATTTGAAGCTCTTCATATTTTTCACACCTTTTGAAGCTCTTCATATTTTTCACAAGTTTTCAGGCTCTTCATGTTTTTGAACACTGCTTCTTGCCCCTCCTAATTTTCAGAGAGTTTCATGCGCCTCATGTATTTCACACCTTTCGAAGCTCTTCATATTTTTCACACGTTTTCAGGCTCTTCATGTTTTTGAACACTGCTTCTTGCTCCTCCTAATTTTCAGAGAGTTTCATGCGCCTCATGTATTTCACACCTTTTGAAGCCTTTCATATTTTTCACACCTTTTCAGGCTCTTCATGTTTTTCCACACCGCTTCATCCTCCTCCTATTTTTCAGACCATTTCATGCTCCTCATATTTTTGACACCTTTTAAAGCTCCTCATATTTTTCACACCTTTTCAGGCTCTTCATATTTTCCAACACTGCCTCATGCTGCTCCTATTTTTCAGACCGTTTCATGCTCCTCATATTTTTGACACCTTTAGAAGCTCTTCTTATTTTTCACACCTTTTCAGGCTCTTCATGTATTCAACACAGCTTCATGCTCCTCCTATTTTTCAGACCGTTTCATTCTCCTCATATTTTTGACACCTTTTGAAGCTCTTCATATTTTTCACACCTTTTCAGGCTCGTCATGTTTTTGAACACCGTGTCATGCTCCTCCTATTTTTCAGGCCCTTTCATGCTCCTCATATTTTTGACCCCTTTTGAAGCTCTTCGTATAATTCCCACCTTTTCAGGCTCTTCATTTTTTTCAACACCACTTCATGCTCCTCCTATTTTTCAAACCGTTTCATGCAGATCTCATTTTTGACACCTTTTGAAGCTCTTCATATTTTTCACACGTTTTCAGGCTCCATGTTTTTCAACACCGCTTCATGCTCCTCCTATTTTTCAGACCGTTTCATGCTCCTCATGTATTTCACACCTTTTGAAGCTGTTCATATTTTTCACACCTTTTCAGGCTCTTCATGTTTTTGAAACCCGGTTCAGGCTCCTCATATTTTTCTGAAAGTTTCATGCTCCTCATATTTTTCACAGCTTTTGAAGCTCTTCATATTTTTCACATCTTTTCAGGCTCTTCATGTTTTTGAACACCGCTTCATGCTCCTCCTATTTTTCAGAATATTTCATGAACCTCATATTTTTGACACCTTTTAAAGCTCTTCATATTTTTCACACCTTTTCAGGCTCTTCATGTTTTTCAACACCGCTTCATGGTCCTCATATGTTTCAGAACGTTTCATGCTCCTCATGTATTTCACACCTTTTGAAACTCTTCATATTTTTTACACCTTTTCAAGCTCTTCATGATTTGAACACCGTTTCATGCTCCTATTTTTCAGACCGTTTCATGCTCCTCATATTTTTGACACCTTTTAAAGCTCTTCATATTTTGAACACCTTTTCAGTCTCTTAATATTTTTCAACACCACTTCATGCTCCTCCAATTTTTCAGTCCGTTTCATGCACATCTCATTTTTGACACCTTTTGAAGCTCTTCATATATTTCACACCTTTTCAGGCTCTTCATTTTTTTCAACACCGCTTCATGCTCCTCCTATTATTCAGACCGTTTCATGCTTATCTCATTTTTGACACCTTTTGAAGCTCTTCATATTTTTCACACCTTTTCAGGCTCTTCATGTTTTTGAACACCGCTTCATGGTTCTCCTATTTTTCAGAACTTTTCATGCTCCTCATATAATTCACACGTTTTGAAACTCTTCATATTTTTCACACCTTTTCAGGCTCTTCATGTTTTTCAACACCGTTTCATGCTCCTCCTATTTTTCAGACCGTTTCATTCTCCTCATATTTTTGACACCTTTTGAAGCTCTTCATATTTTTCACACATTTTCAGGCTCGTCATGTTTTCAACACCGCTTCATGCGTTTCCTATTTTTCAGACCGTTTCATGCTCCTCATATTTTTGACAGATTTTGAAGCTTTTCATATTTTTCACACGTTTTCAGGCTCTTCAAGTTTTTCACCATCACTTCATGCTCCTCCTTTTTGCAGACCTTTTCATGCTCCTCATATTTTTCACAACTTTTGATGATCCTCATATTATTCACACCTTTTCAGTCTCTTCTTTTTTTTCAACACCACTTCATGCTCCTCCTATTTTTCAAACCGTTTCATGCTCATCTCATTTTTGACACCTTTTGAAGTTTTTCATATTTTTCACAAATTTTCAGGCTCTTCATGTTTTTGAACACCGTTTCATGCTCCTCCTATTTTTGAGACCGTTTCATTCTCCTCATATTTTTGACACCTTTTGATGCTCTTCATATTTTTCACACCTTTTCAGTCTCTTCTTTTTTTTCAACACCACTTCATGCTCCTCCTATTTTTCAGACCGTTTCATGCTCATCTCATTTTTGACACATTTGAAGCTCTTCATATTTTTCACACCTTTTGAAGCTCTTCATATTTTTCACACGTTTTCAGGCTCTTCATGTTTTTCAACACCGCTTCATGCTCCTCCTATTTTTCAGACCGTTTCATGCTCCTCATATTTTTGACACTTTTTGAAGCTGTTCATATTTTTCACACCTTTTCAGGCTCTTCATGTTTTTCAACACCGTTTCATGCTCCTCATATTTTTGACACCTTTTGAATCTCTTCATATTTTTCACACCTTTTCAGGCTCTTCATGTTTTTCAACACCTCTTCATGCTCCTCCTATTTTTCAGCCCGTTTCGTACTCCTCATATTTGACACCTTTTGAAGGTCTTCATATATTTCACACCTTTTCAGGCTCTTCTTTTTTTTAAACTCCACTTCATGCTCCTCTTATTTTTCAGACCGTTTCGTGCTCATCTCATTTTTGACACATTTGAAGCTCTTCATATTTTTCACACCTTTTGAAGCTCTTCATATTTTTCACAACTTTTCAGGCTCTTCATGTTTTTCAAGACCGCTTCATGCTCCTCCTATTTTTCAGACCGTTTCATGCTCCTCATATTTTTGACACTTTTTGAAGCTCTTCATATTTTTCACACCTTTTCAGACTCTTCATGTTTTTGAACACCACTACATGCTCCTCCTATTTGTCAGAGAGTTTCATGCTCTTCATGTATTTCACACTTTTTGAAGCTCTTCATATTTTTCACACCTTTTCAGGCTCTTCATGTTTTCCACACCACTTCATGCTTCTCCTATTTTTCAGACCGTTTCATGATCCTCATGAATTTCATGCCTTTGAAGCTCTTCATATTTTTCACACCTTTTCAGGCTCTTCATGTTTCTGATCACCGTTTCATGCTCCTCCTATTTTTCAGACCGTTTCATGCTCATCTCATTTTTGACACCTTTTGAAGCTCTTCATATATTTCACACCTTTTGAAGCTCTTCATATTTTTCACACGTTTGCAGGCTCTTCATGTTTTTCAACACCGTTTCATGCTGCTTCTGTTTTTCAGACAGTTTCATGCTCCTCATATTTTTCACAGCTTTTAAAGCTCTTCATATTTTTCACACCTTTTCAGGCTCTTCATGTTTTTAACACAGCTCATGCTCCTCCTATTTTTCAGACCGTTTCATGCTCCTCATGTATTTCACACCTTTTGAAGCTCTTCATATTTTTCACACCTTTTCAGGCTCTTCATGTTTTTGAACACCGGTTCATGCTCTTCCGATTTTTCAGACCGTTTCATGCTCCGCATATTTTTACCACCTTTTGAAGCTTTTCATATTTTTCACACATTTTTTGGCTGTTCAAGTTTTTCAACACCACTTCATGCTCCTCCTTTTTTGCAGACCGTTTCATGCTCCCCATATTTTTTACACCTTTTGAAGCTCTTCATATTTTTCACACGTTTTCAGGCTCTTCATGTTTTTCAAGACCGCTTCATGCTCCTCCTATTTTTCAGACCGTTTCATGCTCCTCATATTTTTGACACTTTTTGAAGCTCTTCATATTTTTCACACCTTTTCAGACTCTTCATGTTTTTGAAAACCGCTTCATGCTCCTCCTTTTTTTCAGACCGTTTAATGCTCCTCATGTATTTCACACCTTTTGAAGCTCTTCATATTTTTCACACCTTTTCAGGCTCTTGATGATTTTCAACACCGCTTCATTCTCCTCCTGTTTCTCAGACCGTTTCATGCTCATCTCATTTTGACACCATTTTAAGCTCTTCATATTTTTCACACCTTTTGAAGCTCTTCATATTTTTCACACCTTTTGAAGCTCTTCATATTTTTCATATTTTTGAAGCTCTTCATATTTTTCACACCTTTTCAGGCTCTTCATGTTTTTGAACACCACTTCATGCTCCTCCTCTTTTTCTGACCATTTCATGCTCCTCCTATTTTTCAGACCATTTCATGCTCCTCATATTTTTGACAACTTTTGAAGCTTTTCATATTTTTCACACCTTTTCAGGCTCTTCATGTTTTTCCACACCACTTCATGCTTCTCCTATTTTTCAGCCCGTTTCATGCTCCTCATGTATTTCACACCTTTTGAGGCTCTTCATATTTTTCACACCTTTTCCGGCTCTTCATGTTTTTGATCACCGTTTCATGTTCCTCCTATTTTTCAGACCGTTTCATGCTCCTCATAATTTTGACACATTTTGAAGCTTTTTATATTTTTCACACCTTTTCAGGCTATTCATGTTTTTGAACACCGCTTCATGCTCCTCCTATTTTTCAGACCGTTTCATGCTCCTCTTATTTTTCACACATTTTGAAGCTCTTCATATTTTTCACACCTTTTCAGGCTCTTCATGTTTTTCAACACCAGTTCATGCTCCTCATATTTTTCAGACCGTTTCATGCTCCTCATATTTTTGACACCTTTTGAAGCTCTTCATATTTTTCACACCTTTTGAAGCTGTTCATATATTTCACACCTTTTCAGGCTCTTCCTGTTTTTCAACACCGCTTCATGATCCTCCTATTTTTGGACCGTTTCATGCTCCTCATATTTTTGACACCTTTTGAAGCTCTTCATATTTTTCACACCTTTTCAGGCTCTTCATGTTTTTCAACAACACTTCATGCTCCTCGTATTTTTCAGACGGTTTCATTCTCCTCATATTTTTGACACTTTTTGAAGCTCTGCATATATTTCCCACCTTTTCAGGCTCTTCATGATTTTCAACACCACTTCATGCTCCTCCTATTTTTCAGACCGTTTCATGCTCATCTCATTTTTGACATCTTTTGAAGCTCTTCATATTTTTCACACCTTTTCAGGCTCTTCATGTTTTTGAACACCGTTTCATGCTCCTCCTATTTTTCAGGCTGTTTCATGCTCTTCTCATTTTTGACACCTTTTGAAGCTCTTCATATATTTCTCACCTTTTCATGATTTTCATGTTTTTTAACACCACTTCATTCTCCTTGTATTTTTCAGACCGTTACATACTCCTCATATTTTTGACACCTTTTGACGCTCTTCATAATTCTCACACCTTTTCAGGTTCTTCATGTTTTTCAACACCGCTTCATGCTCCTCCTATTTTTCAGACGGTTTCATGCTCATCTCATTTTTATAATTTTTGAAGCTCTTCATATTTTTCACATCTTTTGAAGCCATTCATATTTTTCACACTTTTTCACGCTCTTCATGTTTTTCAACAACCTTTTTTGCTCCTCCTATTTTTCAGACCGTTTCATGCTCCTCATATTTTTGACACCTTTTGATGCTCTTCATATTTTTCACATCTTTTCAGGCTCTTCATGTTTTTGAACACCGTTTCATAATCCTCCTATTTTTCAAACCGTTTCATGCTCCTCATATTTTTGAAACCTTTTGAAGGTATTCATTTTTTTAACAACTTTTCAGGCTCTTCCTGTTTTTGAACAGTGCTTCATGCTACTCCTATTTTTCAGAGCGTTTAATGCTCCTCATATTTTTGACACCTTTTGAAGCTCTTCATATTTTTCACACCTTTTCAGCCTTTTCATTTTTTTCAACACTACTTCATGTTCCTCCTATTTTTCAGACCGTTTCATGCTCATCTCTTTTTGACACCTTTTGAAGCTCTTCATGTTTTTCACACCTTTTGAAGCTCTTCATATTTCTCACACCTTTTCAGGCTCTTCATGTTTTTCAACAACGCTTCATGCTCCTCCGATTTTTCAGACCGTTTCATGCTCCTCATATTTTTGACAACTTTTGAAGCTCTTCATATTTTTCACACCTTTTCAGGCTCTTCATGGTTTTGAACACCGCTTCATGGTCCTCCTATTTTTCAGACCGTTTCATGCTCATCTCATTTTTGACACCTTTTGAAGCTTTTCATATTTTTCACATATTTTCAGGCTCTTCATGTTTTTGAACACCGTGTCATGCTCCTCCTATTTTTCAGGCCCTTTCATGCTCCTCATATTTTTGACCCTTTTTGAAGCTCTTCGTATAATTCCCACCTTTTCAGGCTCTTCATTTTTTTCAACACCACTTCATGCTTCTCCAATTTTTCAGACCTTTTCATGCAGATCTCATTTTTGACACCTTTTGAAGCTCTTCATATTTTTCACATGTTTTCAGGCTCCATGTTTTTCAACACCGCTTCATGCTCCTCCTATTTTTCAGACCGTTTCATGCTCCTCATGTATTTCACACCTTTTGAAGCTCTTCATATTTTTCACACCTTTTCAGGCTTTTCATGTTTTTGAACACCGCTTCATGGTCCTCCTATTTTTCAGACCTTTTCATGCTCCTCATATTTTTGACACCTTTTGAAGCTCTTCATATTTTTCACACCTTTTCAGGCTCTTCTTGTTTTTCAACACCGCTTCATGCACCTCCTATTTTTCAGAACGTTTTATGCTCATCTCATTTTTGACACCTTTTGAAGCTTTTCATATTTTTCACAACTTTTCAGGCTCTTCATGTTTTGAACACCGCTTCATTGTAATCCTATTTTTGATACCTTATCATGCTCCTCATATTTTTCACACATTTTGAAGCTCTTCATATTTTTCACACCTTTTCAGGCTCTTCATGTTTTTGAACACCACTTCATGCTCCTTCTATATTTCAGAGAGTTTCATGCTCCTCATGTATTTCACACCTTTTGAAGTCTTCATATTTTTCACACCTTTTCAGGCTCTTCATGTTTTTGAACACCGTTTCATGGTCCTCCTATTTTTCCGACGGTTTCATGCTCCTCATATTTTGACACCTTTTGTAGCTCTTCATATTTTTCACACTTTTTCAAGATCTTCATGTTTTTCAACATCACTTCATGCTCCTCCTATTTTTCAGACCGTTTCATGTTCCTCATATTTTTGACACATTTAGAAACTTTTCATATTTTTCATACGTGTTCAGGCTCTTCATGTTTTACAACACCGCTTCATGCTCCTCCTATTTTTCAGACCGTTTCATTTTCCTCATAAATTTGACACATTTTAAAGCTCTTCATATATTTCACACCTTTTCAGGCTCTTCATGTTTTTCAACACCGCTTCATGCTCCTCCTATTTTTCAGACCGTTTCATACTCATCTCATTTTGACACCTTTTGAAGCTCTTCATGTTTTTCACATCTTTTGAAGCTCTTCATATTTTTCACACCTTTTCAGACTCTTCATGTTCTTCAACACCGCTTCATGCTCCCCCTATTTTTCAAACCTTATCATGCTCCTCATATTTTTCACACCTTTTGAAGCTCTTCATATTTTTCAAACCTTTTCAGGCTCTTCATGTTTTTGAACACTACTTCATGCTCCTTCTATTTTTCAGAGAGTTTCATGCTCCTCATGTATTTCACAACTTTTGACGCTCTTCATGTTTTTGAACACCGTTTCATGCTCCTTCTATTTTTCAGACGGTTTCATGCTCCTCATATTTTGACACCTTTTGAATCTCTTCTTATTTTTCACACCTTTTCAGCCTCTTCATGTTTTTGAACACCGTTTCATGCTCCTCCTATTTTTCAGGCCGTTTCATGCTCTTCTCATTTTTGACACCTTTTGAAGCTCTTCATATATTTCTCACCTTTTCAGACTCTTCATGTTTTTCAACACTGCTTCATGCTCCTCCTATTTTTCAGACCGTTTCATGCTCCTCCTATTTTTCAGACCGTTTCATGCTTCTCATATTTTGACACCTTTTGAAGCTCTTTATATTTTTCAAAGCTTTTCAGGCTCTTCATGTTTTTGAACACCGTTTCATGCTCCCCCTATTTTTCAGACCGTTTCATGCTCTTCATATTTTTGACACTTTTTGAAGCTCTTCATATTTTTGACACCTTTTGAAGCTCTTCATATATTTCACACCTTTTCAGGCTCTTCATGTTTTTCAACACCTCTTCATGCTCCTCCTATTTTTCAGACCGTTTCATGCTCATCTAATTTTTGACACATTTTGAAGCTCTTCATATATTTCACACCTTTTGAAGCTCTTCATATTTTCCACATTTTTGAAACTCTTCATATTTTTCACACTTTTTCAGGCTCTTCATGTTTTTGAACACCGCTTCATGCTCCTGCTATTTTTCACACCGTTTCATACTCCTCATATTTTTGAAACGTTTTGATGCTCTTCATATATTTCACACCTTTTGAAGCTCTTCATATTTTTCACACCTTTTCAGGCTCTTCATGTTTTTGAACACCGCTTCATGCTCCTCCTATTTTTCAGACCCTTTCATGCTAATCTAATTTTTGACACCTTTTGAAGTTCTTCATATTTTTCACACCTTTTGAAGCTCTTCATATTTTTCACACCTTTTCAGGCTCTTCATGTTTTTGAACACCGCTTCATGCTCCTCCTATTTTTCAGACCGTTCCATGCTCCTCATATTTTTGACACCTTTTGAAGCTTTTCATATTTTTCACAACTTTTCAGGCTCTTCATGTTTTTAAACACCGCTTCATGCTCCTCGTATTTTTCAGACCGTATCATGCTCCTCATAGGTTTCACACCTTTTGAACCTCCTCAAATTTTTCACACGTTTTCAGCCTCTTCATGTTTTTCAACACCACTTCATGCTCCTCCTATATTTCAGAGAGGTTCATGCTCCTCATGTATTTCACACCTTTTGAAGCTCTTCATATTTTTCACACCTTTTCAGGCTCTTCATGTTTTTCAACACAACTTCATGCTCCTCCTATTTTTCTGACCGTTTCATGCTCATCTCATTTTTGATACCTTTTGAAGCACTTCATATTTTTCACAGCTTTTGAAGCTCTTCATATTTCTCACACGTTTTCAGGCTGTTCTAGTTTTTCAACACCACTTCTTGCCCCTCCTAATTTTCAGACCGTTTCATGCTCCTCATATTTTTGACACGTTTTGAAGCTCTTCATATTTTTCACACCTTTTCAGGATCTTCATGTTTTTGAACACCGTTTCATGCTACTCCTATTTTTCAGACCGTTTAATGCTCCTCATATTTTTGACATTTTTTGAAGCTCTTCATATTTTTCACACCTTTTCAGGCTCTTCATGTTTTTGAACACTGCTTCATGTTCCTCCTATTTTTCAGACCGTTTCATGCTCCTCATGTATTTCACACGTTTTGAAGCTCTTCATATTTTTCACACCTTTTCAGCCTCTTCATGATTTTGAACACCGCTTCATGATCCTCCTATTTTTCAGAATGTTTCATGCTCCTCATATTGTTGACAACTTTTGAAGTTTTTCATATTTTTCACAACTTTTCAGGCTCTTCATGTTTTTGAACAGATCTTCATGCTCCTCTTATTTTTCAGACCGTATCATACTCGTCATATTTTTCACACCTTTTGAACCTCTTCATATTTTTCACTCCTTTTCAGTCTCTTCATGTATTTCAACTCAACTTCATGCTCATCCTATTTTCCAGACCGTTTCATGTTCCTCATGTATTTTAGACCTTTTGAAGCTCTTCATATTTTTCACACCTTTTCAGGCTCTTCATGCATTTGAACACATTTTCATGCTCCTCCTATTTTTCAGACCGTTTCATGCTCCTCATAGATTTGACACCTTTTGAAGCTCTTCATATTTTTCACACCTTTTCAGGCTCTTCATGTTTTGAACACCGCTTCATGGTCCTCCTATTTTTCAGAACTTTACATGCTCCTCATATAATTCACACCTTTTGAAGCTCTTCATATTTTTCACACCTTTTCAGGCTCTTCATGTTTTTCAACACCGTTTCATGCTCCTCCTATTTTACAGACCGTTTCATGCTCCTCATATTTTTGACACCTTTTGAAGCTCTTCATATTTCTCACACCTTTTCAGGCTCTTCATGTTCTTCAACACCGCTTCATGCTCCTCCTATTTTTCAGACCGTTTCATGCTCATCTCTTTGTTCACACCTTTTGAAGCTCTTCATATTTTTCACACGATTTCAGACTCTTCATGTTTTACAACACCGGTTCATGCTCCTGCTATTTATCATACCGTTTCATACTTCTCATATTTTTGACACGTTTTGAGGCTCTTCATATTTTTCACACCTTTTCAGGCTCTTCATGTTTTTGAACAGAGCTTCATGCTCCTCTTATTTTTCAGACCGTTTCATGCTCCTCATAGATTTGACACCTTTTGAAGCTCTTCATATTTTTCACACCTTTTCAGGTTCTTAATGTTTTTCAAAACCGCTTCATGCTCCTCCTATTTTTCAGACCGTTTCATGCTCCTCATATTTTTGACACCTTTGAAGCTCTTAATATATTTCACACCTTTTCAGACTCTTCATGATTTCCAACACCGCTTCATGCTCCTCATATTTTTCAGACCGTTTCATGCTCATCTCATTTTTATCACCTTTTGAAGCTCTTCATATTTTTCACACCTTTTGAAGCTCTTCATATTTTTCACACCTTTTCAGGCTCTTCATGTTTTTCAACACCGCTTCATGCTCCTCCTCTTTTTCAGACCGTTTCATGCTCCTCATATTTTTGACACCTTTTGATGCTCTTCATATTTTTCACACCTTTACAGACTCTTCATGATTTTCAAAACGGCTTCATGCTCCTCATATTTTCACTCCATTTCATGCTCATCTCATTTTTGACACCTTTTGAAGCTCCTCTACTTTTGACCCCTTTAGAAGCTCTTCATATTTTTGACAACTTTTCAGGCTCTTCATGTTTTTCAACACCGCTTCATGCTCCCCCTAATTTTCAGACCGTTTCATGACACTCATATTTTTGACACCTTTTGAAGCTCCTCGTATATTTCATAGCTTTTCAGACTCTTCATGATTTCCAACACCGCTTCATGCTCCTCATTTATTTCACACCGTTTAATGCTCATCTCATTTTTGACACCTTTTGAAGCTCTTCATATTTTTGACACCTTTAGAAGCTCTTCATATTTTTTACACCTTTTCAGGCTCTTCATATTTTTCAACACCGCTTATTGCTCCTCCTATTTTTCAGACCGTTTCATGCTCCTCATATTTTTGACACCTTTGAAGCTCTTCATATTTTTCACACCTTTTCAGACTCTTCATGTTTTTCAACACTGCTTCATGCTCCTCCTATTTTTCAGACCGTTTCATGCTCCTCCTATTTTTCAGACCATTTCATGCTTCTCATATTTTGACACCTTTTGAAGCTCTTCATATTTTTCACAACTTTTCAGGCTCTTCATGTTTTTCAACACCGCTTCATGCTCCTCTACTTTGTCAGACCGTTTCATGCTCCTCATATTTTTGGCACCTTTTGAAGCTCTTCATATTTTTCACACCTTTTCAGGTCTTCATGTTTTTGAACACCATTTCATGCTCCTCCTATTTTTCAGACCGTTTCATGCTCTTCATATTTTTGGCACCTTTTGAAGCTCTTCATATTTTTCACACCTTTTCAGGCTCTTCATGTTTTTCAACACCGCTTCATGCTCCTCCTGTGTTTCAGACCGTTTTATGCTCCTCATATATTTGACACCTTTTGAAGCTCTTCATAATTTCCACACCTTTTCAGGCTCTTCATGTTTTTGAACACCATTTCATGCTCCTCTTATTTTTTTTTTTTTATTGTTATTTTTTTTTAATTTTTTTTAATTTTTTTTTTCCCAGTCGGTTTTGTCATACATTGATAAGAATCAGCCATGGATTTCCATGTATTCCCAATCCCAATCCCCCCTCCCACCTCCCTTTCCACCCGATTCCTCTCGGTCTTCCCAGGGCACCAAGCCGGAGCACTTGTCTCGTGCATCCTACCTGGTCTGGTGATCTGTTTCACCATAGATAGCATACATGCTGTTCTTTTGAAATATCCCAACCTCGCATTCTCCCACAAAGTTCAAAAGTCTGTTCTGTATTTCTGTGTCTCTTTTTCTGTTCTGCATATAGGGTTATCGTTATCACCTTTCTAAATTCCATATACATGTGTCAGCATGCTCTAATGTTCTTTATCTTTCTGGCTTACTTCACTCTGTATAATGGGCTCCAGCTTCATCCATCTCATTAGGACTGATTCAAATGAATTCTTTTTAATGGCTGAGTAATATTCCATGGTGTATATGTACCACAGCTTTCTTATCCATTCATCTGCTGACGGGCATCTAGGTTGCTTCCATGTCCTGGCTATTATAAACAGTGCTGCGATGAACATTGGGGTGCACGTGTCTCTTTCAGACGAACCTATGGACACCTTATCTTTGACAAAGGAGGCAAGGATATACAATGGAAAAAAGACAACCTCTTTAACAAGTGGTGCTGGGAAAACTGGTCAACCACTTGTAAAAGAATGAAAATAGAACACTTTCTAACACCATACACAAAAATAAACTCAAAATGGATTAAAGATCTAAATGTAAGACCAGAAACTATAAAACTCCTAGAGGAGAACATAGGCAAAACACTCTCCGACATAAATCAAAGCAAGATCCTCTATGACCCACCTCCCAGAATATTGGAAATAAAAGCAAAACTAAACAAATGGGACCTAATGAAACTTAAAAGCTTTTGCACTACAAAGGAAACTATAAGTAAGGTGAAAAGACAGCCCTCAAATTGGGAGAAAATAATAGCAAATGAAGAAACAGACAAAGGATTAATCTCAAAAATATACAAGCAAATCCTGCAGCTCAATTCCAGAAAAATAAATGACCCAATAAAAAATGAGCCAAAGAACTAAACAGACATTTCTCCAAAGAAGACATACAGATGGATAACAAACACATGAAAAGATGCTCAACATCACTCATTATTAGATAAATGCAAATCAAAACCACAATGAGGTACCATTACATGCCAGTCAGGATGGCTGCTATCCAAAAGTCTACAAGCAATAAATGCTGGAGATGGTGTGGAGAAAAGGGAACCCTCTTACACTGTTGGTGGCAATGCACACTAGTACAGCCGCTATGGAAAACAGTGTGGAGATTTCTTAAAAAACTGGAAATAGAACTGCCATATGACCCAGCAATCCCACTTCTGGGCATACACACTGAGGAAACCAGATCCTCTTATTTTTCAGACCGTTTCAAGCTCCTCATATTTTTTACACCTTTTGAAGCTCTTCATATATTTCACACCTTTTCAGGCTCTTAAATGCTTTTCAAATCCGCTTCATGCTCCTCCTATTTTTCAGACTGTTTCATGCTCCTCATATTTTTGACACCTTTTGAAGCTCTTCATATTTTTCACACGTATTCAAGCTCTTCATCTTTTTCAACACCGCTTCATGCTCCTCCTATTTTTCAGACCGTTTCATGCTTCTCATATTTTTGACACCTTTTGAATCTCTTCATATTTTTCACACCTTTTCAGGTTCTTCATGTTTTTGAACACCGCTTCATGCTCCTCCCATTTTTCAGACCGTTTCATACTCCTCATATATTTGACACCTTTTGAAGCTCTTCATATTTTTCACAACTTTTCAGGTTCTTCATGTTTTCAACACCACTTCATGCTCCTCCTATATTTCTGACCGTGTCATGCTCCTCATATTTTTGACAGCTTTTGAAGCTCTTCATATTTTTCACGCCTTTTCAGACTCTTCATGTTTTTCTACACCGCTTCATGCTCCTCCTATTTTTGACATCTTTTGAAGCTCTTCATATATTTCACACCTTTTCAGGGTTTTCATGTTTTTGAACACCGTTTCATGCTCCTCATATTTTTCAGACCGTTTCATGCTCCTCATAATTTTGACACCTTTTGAAGCTCTTCATATTTTTCACACCTTTTCAGGCTCTTCATGTTTTCAACACCGTTTCATGCTCCTCCTATTTTTCAGACCGTTTCATGCTCCTCATATTTTGACACCTTTTGAAGCTCTTCATATTTTTCATACCTTTTCAGGCTCTTCATATTTTTCAACAAGGTTTCATGCTCCTCCTATTTTTCAGACAGTTTCATGCCCCTCATATTTTTGACACCTTTTCAAGCTCTTCACCTTTTTCAAACCTTTTCAGGCTGTTCATGTTTTTGAACACCACTTCATGCTTCTCCTATTTTTCAGACCGTTTCATGCTCCTCATATTTTGACTCCTTTTGAAGCTCTTCATATTTTTCACACCTTTTCAGGCTCTTCATGTTTTTGAACACCACTTCATGCTTCTCCTATTTTTCAGACCGTTTCATGATCCTCATGAATTTCACACATTTTGAAGCTCTTCATATTTTTCACATCTTTTCAGGCTCCTCATGTTTTTGCTCACGGTTTCATGCTCCTCCTATTTATCAGAATGTTTCATGCTCCTCATATTTTTGCCACCTTTTGAAGCTCTTCATATTTTTCACAGGTTTTCAGGCTCTTCATGATTTTAAACACCGCTTTATGCTCCTCCTATCTTTCAGACCGTTTCATGCTTCTCATATTTTTGACACCATTTGAAGCTCTTCATGTTGTTCACACCTTTTCAGGCTCTTCATGTTTTTGAACACCGCTCATGATCCTCCAAATTTTCAGACCGTTTCATGGTCGTCATATTTTTAACACCTTTTGAAGCTCATCATATTTTTCAAACCTTTTCAGGCTCTTCATGTTTTTCCACACCACTTCATGCTTCTCATATTTTTCAGACCGTTTCATGCTCCTCATGATTTCACACTTTTGAAGCTCTTCATATTTTTCACCACTTTTCAGGCTTCTCATGTTTTTGATCCCCGTTTCATGCTCCTCCTATTTTTCAGACTGTTTCATGCTCGTCATATTTTTGACACATTTTGAAGCTCTTCTTATTTTTCACACCTTTTCAGGCTCTTCATGTTTTCCACACCGTTTCATGCTACTTCTATTTTTCAGGCCGATTCATGCTCCTCATAATTTTCACACCTTTTGAAGCTCTTTATATTTTTCAAACCTTTTCAGGCTCTTCATGTTTTTGAACACCGTTTCATCCTCCCCCTATTTTTCAGACCGTTTCATGCTCTTCATATTTTTGACAACTTTTGAAGCTCTTCAGATTTTTCACAACTTTTCAGGCTCTTCATGTTTTTGAACACCGCTTCATGCTCCTCCTATTTTTCAGACCGTTTCATGCTCCTCATATTTTTGACACGTTTTGAAGCTCTTCATACTTTTCACGCCTTTTCAGGCTCATCATATTTTTCAACATCGTTTCATGCTGCTTCTATTTTTCAGGCCATTTCATGCTCCTCATATTTTTCATACCTTTTGAAACTCTTCATATTTTTCACACCTTTTCAGGCTCTTCATATTTTTGAACACAGCTTCATGCTCGTCCTATTTTTCAGACCGTTTCATGCTCCTCATATTTTTGACACCTTTTGAAACTCTTCATATTTTTCACACCTTTTCAGGCTCTTCATGTTTTTCAACACCGTTTCATGATCCTCCTATTTTTCAGACCGTTTCATGCTCATCTCATTTTTGACACCTTTTGAAGCTTTTCATATTTTTCACAACTTTTTAGGCTCTTCATGTTTTTGAACACCGCTTCATGCTCCTCCTATTTTTCAGAGAGTTTCATGCTCCTAATGTATTTCACTCCTTTTGAAGCTCTTCTTATTTTTCACACCTTTTCAGGCTCTTCATGTTTTTCCACACGACTTCATGCTTCT
Source organism: Dama dama (assembly GCF_033118175.1). Classification (NCBI taxonomy): domain Eukaryota; kingdom Metazoa; phylum Chordata; class Mammalia; order Artiodactyla; family Cervidae; genus Dama; species Dama dama. Next base: position 217,576 of record NW_026870954.1, on the reverse strand, counting down.
ATTTTTCAGCCAATTTCATACTCCTCATGTATTTCACACCTTTTGAAGCTCTTCATATTATTCACACCTTTTCAGGCTCTTCATGTTTGTCAACACCATTTCATGCCGCATCTATTTTTCAGACCGTTTCATGCTCCTCATATTTTTCACACCTTTTGAAGCTCTTCATATTTTTCACAACTTTTCAGGCTCTTCATGTTTTTGAACATCACTTCATGCTCCTCCTATTTTTCAGAGAGTTTCATCCTCGTCATGTATTTCACACCTTTTGAAGCTCTTCATATTTTTCACACCTTTCAGGCTCTTCATGTTTTTCCACACCACTTCATGCTTCTCCTATTTTTCAGACCGTTTCATGCTCCTCATATTTTTGACACCTTTTGAAGCTCTTCATATTTTTCACAACTTTTCAGGCTCTTCATGTTTCTGATCACCGTTTCATGCTCCTCCTATCTTTCAGACCGTTTCATGCTTCTCATATTTTTGACACGATTTGAAACTCTTCATATTTATAACACCTTTCCAGGCTCCTCATGTTTTTGATCACCGTTTCATGCTCCTCCTATTTTTCAGGACGTTACATGCTCCTCATATATTTGACACCATTTGAAGCTCTTCATATTTTTCACACCTTTTCAGGCTCTTCATGTTTTCCCACACCGTTTCATGCCGCTTCTATTTTTCAGAACTTTTCATGTTTCTATCATTTCTGACAACTTTTGAAGCTCTTCATATATTTCACACATTTTCAGTCTCTTCATGTTTTTCAGCACCCCTATGCTCCTCCTATTTTTCAGACCATTTCATGCTCATCTCACTTTTGACACATTTTGAAGCTCTTCATATTTTCCACACCTTTTAAAGCTCTCATATTTTTCAAACGTTTTCAGGCTCTTCATTTTTTTCAAAACTGCTTCTTGCTCATGCTATTTTTCAGATCGTTTCATGCTCCTCATATTTTTGACACGTTTTGAAGCTCTTCATATTTTTCACACCTGTTCAGGCTCTTCATGTCTTTGAACACCGTTTCATGCTGATCCTATTTTTCAGATCTTTTCATGCTCCTCATATTTTTGACACATTTTGAAGCTCTTCATTTTTTTCACACCTTTTGAGGCTCTTCATATTTTTCATACCTTTTCAGGCTCTTCATGTTTATTACACTGCTTCCTGCTGCTCCTATTTTTCAGACCGTTTCATGCTCCTCATATTTTTGACACCTTTAAAGCTCTTCATATTTTTCACACCTTTTGAGGCTCTTCATGTTTTTGAACACCGCTTCATGTTCCTCCTATTTTTCAGACCGTTTCATGCTCCTCATATTTTTGACACCTTTTGAAGCTCTTCATATTTTTCACACCTTTTCAGGGTCTTCATGTTTTTTACACCGCTTCATGCTCCTCCTATTTTTCAGACTGTTTCATGCTCCTCCTATTTTTGACACCTTTTGAAGCTCTTCATATTTCACACCATTTCAGGCTCTTCATGTTTTTGAACACCGTTTAATGCTCCTCCTATTTTTCAGACCGTTTCATGCTCCTCATATTTTTGACACCTTTTGAAGCTCTTCATATTTTACCCACCTTTTCAGGCCCTTCATATTTTTCAACACCGTTTCATGCTCCTCATGTATTTCCAACCGTTTGAAGCTCTTCATATTTTTCACAACTTTTCAGGCTCTTCATGTTTTTGAACACGGTTTCATGCTCCTCCTATTTTTCAGACCGTTTCATGCTCCTTATATTTTTGAAACCTTTTGAAGCTCTTCATATTTTTCACACCTTTTCAGGATCCCCATGTTTTTCAACACCGCTTCATGCTCGTCCTATTTTCCAGATCATTTCATGCTTGTCTCATTTATGACACCTTTTGAAGCTCTTCATATTTCTCACAACTTTTAAGCTCTTCATGTTTTTCACACGTTTTAAGGCTCTTCATGTTTTTCAACACCGCTTCATGCTCCTCCCATTTTTCAGACCGTTTCATGCTCCTTATATTTTTGACACCTTTTGAAGCTCTTCATATTTTTCACACCTTTTCAGGCTCTTCATGTTTTTCAACACCACTTCATGCTCTTCCTATTTTTCAGACCGTTTCATGCTCCTCATATTTTTGACACCTTTTGAAGCTCTTCATATTTTTCACACCTTTTCAGGCTCCCAATGTTTTTCAACACCGCTTCATGCTCGTCCTATTTTCCAGACCGTTTCATGCTCGTCTCATATTTGACACCTTTTGAAGCTCTTCATATTTCTCACAACTTTTAAGCTCTTCATGTTGTTCACACGTTTTCAGGCTCTTCATGTTTTTCAACACCGCTTCATGCTCCTCCCATTTTTCAGACCGTTTCATGCTCCTCATATTTTTGACACCTTTTGAAGCTCTTCATATTTTATCCACCTTTTCAGGCTCTTCAAATTTTTCAACAACGCTTCATGCTCTTCCTATTTTCCAGACCGTTTCATGCTCCTCATGTATTTCCAACCTTTTGAAGCTCTTCATATTTTTCACACCTTTGCAGCCTCCCCATGTTTTTCAACACGGCTTCATGATCCTCCTGTTTTTCAGACCGTTTCATGCTCCTCATATTTTGACACGTTTTGAAGATCTTCATATTTTTCACACATTTTCAGGCTCTTCATGTTTTTCAAAACCGGTTCATGCTCCTCCTATATTTCAGACCGTTTCATGCTCCTCATATTTTGACACCTTTTGAAGGTCTTCATATTTTTCACACCTATTCAGTCTCTTCATGTTTTTAAACACCACTTCATGCTCCTCCTATTTTTCAGACCGATTCATACTCTTCATGTATTTCACACTTTTTGAAGCTCTTCATATTTTTCACACCTTTTCAGGCTCCCCATGTTTTTCAACACCGCTTCATGCTCGTGCTATTTTCCAGATCATTTCATGCTCGTCTCATTTTTGACACCTTTTGAAGCTCTTCATATTTCTCACAACTTTTAAGCTCTTCATGTTTGTCACACGTTTTCAGGCTCTTCATGTTTTTCAACACCGCTTCATGCTCCTCCCATTTTTCAGACCGTTTCATGCTCCTTATATTTTTGACACCTTTTGAAGCTCTTCATATTTTTCACACCTTTTCAGGCTCTTCATGTTTTTCAACACCGCTTCATGCTCTTCCTATTTTTCAGACCGTTTCATGCTCCTTATATTTTTGACACCTTTTGAAGCTCTTCATATTTTTCACACCTTTTCATGCTCTTCATGTTTTTGAACACCACTTCTTGCTCCTCGTATTTTTCAGACCAGTTCATGCTCCTCTCATTTCTGACATCTTTTGAAGCTCTTCATATATTTCACACATTTTCAGGCTCTTCATGTTTTTCAACACCACTTCATGCTCCTCCTATTTTTCAGACCGTTTCATGCTCCTCCTCTATTTCACACCTTTTGAAGCTCTTTATATTTTTCACACCTTTTTAGGCTCTTCATGTTTTTGAACACGATTTCAGGCTCCTCCTATTTTTCGGACTGTTTCATGCTCATCTCATTTTTGACACCTTTTGAAGCTCTTAATATTTTTCACACCTTTTGAATCTCTTCATATTTCTCAAACGTTTTCACGCTCTTCATGTTTTTCAACACCCCTTCTTGCTCATCCTATTTTTCAGACCGTTTCATGTTTCTATCATTTCTGACAACTTTTGAAGCTCTTCATATATTTCACACATTTTCAGGCTCTTCATGTTTTTCAACACCCCTCATGCTCCTCCTATTTTTCAGACCGTTTCATGCTCATCTCACTTTTGACACATTTTGAAGCTCTTCATATTTTCCACACCTTTTGAAGCTCTTCATTTTTTTCAACACCGCTTCTTGCTCATCCTATTTTTCAGATCGTTTCATGCTCCTCATATTTTTGACACGTTTTGAAGCTCTTCATATTTTTCACACCTTTTCAGGCTCTTCATGTCTTTGAACACCGTTTCATGCTGCTCCTATTCTTCAGATCTTTTCATGCTCCTCATATTTTTGACACATTTTGAAGCTCTTCATTTTTTTCACACCTTTTGAAGCTCTTCATATTTTTCACACCTTTTCAGGCTCTTCATGTTTATTACACCGCTTCATGCTGCTCCTATTTTTCAGACCGGTTCATGCTCCTCCTATTTTTGACACCTTTTGAAGCTCTTCATATTTTTCACACCTTTTGAGGCTCTTCATGTTTTTGAACACCGTTTCATTCTCCTCCTATTTTTCAGACCGTTTCATGCTCCTCATATTTTTGAAACCTTTTGAAGCTCTTCATATTTTTCACACCTTTTCAGGCTCCCCATGTTTTTCAACACCGCTTCATGCTCGTCCTATTTTCCAGACCATTTCATGCTCGTCTCATTTTTGACACCTTTTGAAGCTCTTCATATTTCTCACAACTTTTAAGCTCTTCATGTTTTTCACACCTTTTCAGGCTCTTCATGTTCTCTAACACTGCTTCATACTCCTCCTATTTTTCAGACCGTTTCGTGCTCCTCCTATTCTTGACAGCTTTTGAAGCTCTTCATATTTTCCACACCTTTTGAAGATCTTCATATTTTTCAAACGTTTTCAGTCTCTTATTCTTTTTCAACACCGCTTCTTTCTCCTCCTATTTTTCAGACCGTTTCATGCTCCTCATATTTTTGACACGTTTTGAAGCTCTTCATATTTTTCACACCTTTTCAGGCTCTTCATGTTTTTGAACACCGTTTCATGCTCCTCCTATTTTTCAGACCGTTTCATGCTCCTCATATTTTTGACACCTTTTGAAGCTCTTCATATTTTTCACACCTTTTCAGGCTCTTCATGTTTTTGAACACCGCTTCATGCTCCTGCTATTTTTCAGCTCGTTTCATGCTCCTCCTATTTTTCACACCTTTTGAAGCTCTTCATATTTTTCACACCTTTTCAGGCTCTTCATGTTTTTGAACACCGCTTGATGCTCCTCCTATTTTTCAGACTTTTTCATGCTCCTCATGTATTTCACACGTTTTGAAGCTCTTCATATTTTTCACACCTTTTCAGCCTCTTCATGATTTTGAACACCGCTTCATGATCCTCATATTTTTCAGAATGTTTCATGCTCCTCATATTTTTGACAACTTTTGAAGCTTTTCATATTTTTCACAACTTTTCAGGATCTTCATATTTTTGAACAGAGCTTCATGCTCCTCCTATTTTTCAGACCGTATCATGCTCGTCATATTTTTCACACCTTTTGAACCTCTTCATATTTTTCACACCTTTTCAGTCTCTTCATGTTTTTCAACACAATTTCATGCTCATCCTATTTTCCAGACCGTTTCATGTTCCTCATGTATTTTACACCTTTTGAAGCTCTTCATATTTTTCACACCTTTTCAGGCTCTTCATGCATTTGAACACCCTTTCATGCTCCTCCTATTTTTCAGACCGTTTCATGCTCCTCATAGTTTTGACACCTTTTGAAGCTCTTCATATTTTTCACACCTTTTCAGGTTCTTCATGTTTTTCAACACCGCTTCATGCTCCTCCTATTTTTCATACCGTTTCATGCTCCTCATTTTTTTGACACCTTTTGAAGCTCTTAATATATTTCACACCTTTTCATACTCTTCATGATTTCCAACACCGCTTCATGCTCCTCATATTTTTCAAACCGTCTCTTGCTCATCTCATTTTTATCACCTTTTGAATCTCTTCATATTTTTCACACCTTTTGAAGCTCTTCATATTTTTCACACGTTTTCAGGCTCTTCATGTTTTTCAACACCACTTCAAGCTTCTCCTATTTTTAAGACCGGTTCATGCTCCTCATATTTTTTACATCTTTTGAAGCTCTTCATATTTTATCCACCTTTTCAGGCTCTTCATGTTTTTCAACACCGCTTCATGCTCTTCCTATTTTCCAGACCGTTTCATGCTCCTCATGTATTTCCAACCTTTTGAAGCTCTTCATATTTTTCACACCTTTGCAGCCTCCCCATGTTTTTCAACACGGCTTCATGATCCTCCTGTTTTTCAGACCGTTTCATGCTCCTCATATTTTGACACGTTTTGAAGATCTTCATATTTTTCACACATTTTCAGGCTCTTCATGTTTTTCAAAACCGATTCATGCTCCTCCTATGTTTCAGACCGTTTCATGCTCCTCATATTTTGACACCTTTTGAAGCTCTTCATATTTTTCACATCTATTCAGTCTCTTCATGTTTTTAAACACCACTTCATGCTCCTCCTATTTTTCAGACCGATTCATGCACCTCATGTATTTCACACCTTTTGAAGCTCTTCATATTTTACCCACCTTTTCAGGCTCGTCATGTTTTTCAAGACGGTTTCATGCTCCTCATGTATTTCCAACCGTTTGAAGCTCTTCATATTTTTCACAACTTTTCAGGCTCTTCATGTTTTTGAACACGGTTTCATGCTCCTCGTATTTTTCAGACCTTTTCATGCTCCTCATGTATTTCACACCTTTTAAATCTCTTCATATTTTTCACACCTTTTCAGGCTCTTCATGTTTTTGAACACGGTTTCATGCTCCTCCTATTTTTCAGACCGTTTCATGCTCCTCATATTTTTGACAACTTTTGAGGCTCTTCATATTTTTCACACCTTTTCAGGCTCCCCATGTTTTTCAACACGGCTTCATAATCCTACTCTTTTTCAGACCGTTTCATGCTCCTCATATTTTTGACACGTTTTGAAGCTCTTCATATTTTTCACACCTTTTTAGGCTCTTCATGTTTTTCAACATCACTTCATGCTCCTCCTATTTTTCAGACCGTTTCATGCTCTGCAAATTTTTGACACTTTTTGAAGCTCTTCATATTTTTCACACCTTTTCTGGCTCTTCATGTTTTCAACACCGCTTCATGCTCGTCCTATTTTCCAGACCGTTTCATGCTCGTCTCATTTTTGACACCTTTTGAAGCTCTTCATATTTCTCACAACTTTTAAGCTCTTCATGTTTGTCACACGTTTTCAGGCTCTTCATATTTTTCAACACCGCTTCATGCTCCTCCCATTTTTCAGACCGTTTCATGCTCCTCCTATTTTTCAGACCATTTCATGCTCCTCATATTTTTGACACCTTTTGAAGCTCTTCATATTTTTCACACCTTTTCAGGCTCTTCATATTTTTGAAGACAGCTTCATGCTCGTCCTATTTTTCAGACCGTTTCATGCTCCTCATATTTTTGACACCTTTTGAAGCTCTTCATGTTTTTCACACCTTTTCAGGCTCTTCATGTTTTTCAACACCCCTTCTTGGTCATCCTATTTTTCAGACCGTTTCATGTTTCTATCATTTCTGACAACTTTTGAAGCTCTTCATATATTTCACACATTTTCAGGCTCTTCATGTTTTTCAACACCACTTCATGCTCCTCCTATTTTTCAGACCGTTTCATGCTCATCTCACTTTTGATTCATTTTGAAGCTCTTCATATTTTCCACACCTTTTGAAGCTCTTCATATATTTCAAACGTTTTCAGGCTCTTCATTTTTTTCAACACTGCTTCTTGCTCCTCCTATTTTTCAGATCGTTTCATGCTCCTCATATTTTAGACACGTTTTGAAGCTCTTCATATTTTTCACACCTTTTCTGGCTCTTCATGTCTTTGAACACCGTTTCATGCTGCTCCTATTTTTCAGATCTTTTCATGCTCCTCATATATTTGACACATTTTGAAGCTCTTCATTTTTTTCACACCTTTTGAAGCTCTTCATATTTTTCACACCTTTTCAGGCTCTTCATGTTTTTCAACACCGTTTCATGCTTCTCATGTATTTCCAACCGTTTGAAGCTCTTCATATTTTTCACAACTTTTCAGGCTCTTCATGTTTTTGAACACGGTTTCATGCTCCTCCTATTTTTCAGACCGTTTCATGCTCCTCATGTATTTCACACCTTTTAAAGCTCTTCATATTTTTCACACCTTTTCAGGCTCTTCATGTTTTTGAACACCGTTTCATTCTCCTCCTATTTTTCAGACCGTTTCATGCTCCTCATATATTTGACACTTTTTGAAGCTCTTCATATTTTTCACACCTTTTCAGGCTCCCCATGTTTTTCAACACCGTTTCATGCTCGTCCTATTTTCCAGACCATTTCATGCTCGTCTCATTTTTGACACCTTTTGAAGCTCTTCATATTTCTCACAACTTTTAAGCTCTTCATGTTTTTCACACGTTTTAAGGATCTTCATGTTTTTCAACACCGCTTCATGCTCCTCCCATTTTTCAGACCGTTTCATGCTCCTCATATTTTTGACACCTTTTGAAGCTCTTCATATTTTCACACCTTTTCAGGCTCTTCATGTTTTTGAACACCGCTTCATGCTCCTCCTATTTTTCAGACCGGTTCATGCTCCTCATATTTTTGACACCTTTTGAAGCTCTTCATATTTTTCACACCTTTTGAAGCTCTTCATATTTCTCAAACGTTTTCAGGCTCTTCATGTTTTTCAACACCCTTTCTTGCTCATCCTATTTTTCAGACCGTTTCATGCTTCTCTCATTTCTGACACATTTTGAAGCTCTTCATATATTTCACACATTTTCAGGCTCTTCATGTTTTTCAACACCACTTCATGCTCCTCCTATTTTTCAGACCTTTTCATACTCATCTCGCTTTTGACACATTTTGAAGCTCTTCATATTTTTCAAACATTTTCAGGCTCTTAATCTTTTTCAACACCGCTTCTTGCTCCTGCTATTTTTCAGACAGTTTCATGCTCCTCATATTTTTGACACCTTTTGAAGCTCTTCATATTTTTCACACCTTTTCAGGCTCTTCATGTTTTTCAATGCCACTTCATGCTTCTCCTATTTTTCAGACTGTTTCAGGCTCCTCTCATTTCTGACACCTTTTGAAGCTCTTCATATATTTCACACATTTTCAGGCTCTTCATGTTTTTCAACACCGCTTCATGCTCCTCCTATTTTTCAGATCGTTTCATGCTCCTCCTGCATTTCACACGTTTTGAAGCTCTTTATATTTTTCACACCTTTTTAGGCTCTTCATGTTTTTGAACACGATTTCAGGCTCCTCCTATTTTTCGGACTGTTTCATGCTCATCTCATTTTTGACACTTTTTGAAGCTCTTCATGATTTTCACACCTTTTGAATCTCTTCATATTTCTCAATCGTTTTCACGCTCTTCATGTTTTTCAACCCCCCTTCTTGGTCATCCTATTTTTCAGACCGTTTCATGTTTCTATCATTTCTGACAACTTTTGAAGCTCTTCATATATTTCACACATTTTCAGGCTCTTCATGTTTTTCAACACCACTTCATGCTCCTCCTATTTTTCAGACCGTTTCATGCTCATCTCACCTTTGATTCATTTTGAAGCTCTTCATATTTTCCACACCTTTTGAAGCTCTTCATATTTTTCAAACGTTTTCAGGCTCTTCATTTTTTTCAACACCGCTTCTTGCTCCTCCTATTTTTCAGATCGTTTCATGCTCCTCATATTTTTGACACGTTTTGAAGCTCTTCATATTTTTCACACCTTTTCTGGCTCTTCATGTCTTTGAACACCGTTTCATGCTCTCCTATTTTTCAGATCTTTTCATGCTCCTCATATTTTTGACACATTTTGAAGCTCTTCATTTTTTTCACACCTTTTGAAGCTCTTCATATTTTTCACACCTTTTCAGGCTCTTCATGTTTTTCAACACCGTTTCATGCTCCTCATGTATTTCCAACCGTTTGAAGCTCTTCATATTTTTCACAACTTTTCAGGCTCTTCATGTTTTTGAACACGGTTTCATGCTCCTCCTATTTTTCAGAACGTTTCATGCTCCTCATGTATTTCACACCTTTTAAAGCTCTTCATATTTTTCTCACCTTTTCAGGCTCTTCATGTTTTTGAACACCGTTTCATTCTCCTCCTATTTTTCAGACCGTTTCATGCTCCTCATATTTTTTACACTTTTTGAAGCTCTTCATATTTTTCACACCTTTTCAGGCTCCCCATGTTTTTCAACACCGCTTCATGCTCGTCCTATTTTCCAGACCATTTCAAGTTCGTCTCATTTTTGACACCTTTTGAAGCTCTTCATATTTCTCACAACTTTTAAGCTCTTCATGTTTTTCACACGTTTTCAGGATCTTCATGTTTTTCAACACCGCTTCATGCTCCTCCCATTTTTCAGACCGTTTCATGCTCCTCATATTTTTGACACCTTTTGAAGCTCTTCATATTTTCACACCTTTTCAGGCTCTTCATGTTTTTCAACACCGCTTCATGCTCCTCCCATTTTTCAGACCGTTTCATGCTCCTCATATTTTTGACACCTTTTGAAGCTCTTCATATTTTCACACCTTTTCAGGTTCTTCATGTTTTTCAACACCCCTTCTTGCTCATCCTATTTTTCAGAAAGTTCATGCTTCTCTCATTTCTGAACATTTTGAAGCTCTTCATATATTTCACACATTTTCAGGCTCTTCATGTTTTTCAACACCACTTCATGATCCTCCTATTTTTCAGATCGTTTCATACTCATCTCGCTTTTGACACATTTTGAAGCTCTTCATATTTTCCACACCTTTTGAAGATCTTCATATTTTTCAAACGTTTTCAGGCTCTTAATCTTTTTCAACACCGCTTCTTGCTCCTCCTATTTTTCAGACCGTTTCATGCTCCTCATATTTTTGACACGTTTTGAAGCTCTTCATATTTTTCACACCTTTTCAGGCTCTTAATGTTTTTGAACACCGTTTCATGCTCCTCCTATTTTTCAGACCGTTTCATGCTCCTCATATTTTTGACACATTTTGAAGCTCTTCATTTTTTTCACACCTTTTGAAGCTCTTCATATTTTTCACACCTTTTCAGGCTCTTCATGTTTTTCAACACCGTTTCAAGCTTCTCATGTATTTCCAACCGTTTGAAGCTCTTCATATTTTTCACAACTTTTCAGGCTCTTCATGTTTTTGAACACGGTTTCATGCTCCTCCTATTTTTCAGACCGTTTCATGCTCCTCATGTATTTCACACCTTTTAAAGCTCTTCATATTTTTCACACCTTTTCAGGCTCTTCATGTTTTTGAACACCGTTTCATTCTCCTCCTATTTTTCAGACCGTTTCATGCTCCTCATATATTTGACACTTTTTGAAGCTCTTCATATTTTTCACACCTTTTCAGGCTCCCCATGTTTTTCAACACCGTTTCATGCTCGTCCTATTTTCCAGACCATTTCAAGCTCGTCTCATTTTTGACACCTTTTGAAGCTCTTCATATTTCTCACAACTTTTAAGCTCTTCATGTTTTTCACACGTTTTCAGGATCTTCATGTTTTTCAACACCGCTTCATGCTCCTCCCATTTTTCAGACCGTTTCATGCTCCTCATATTTTTGACACCTTTTGAAGCTCTTCATATTTTCACACCTTTTCAGGCTCTTCATGTTTTTCAACACCCCTTCATGCTCTTCCTATTTTTCAGACCGTTTCATGCTCCTCATATTTTTGACAACTTTTGAAGCTCTTCATATTTTTCACACGTTTTCATGCTCTTCATGTTTTTGAACACCGCTTCATGCTCCTCCTATTTTTCAGACCGGTTCAGCTCCTCATATTTTTGACACCTTTTGAAGCTCTTCATATTTTTCAACCTTTTTACGCTCTTCATGTTTTTGAACACGTTTTCATGCTCCTCCTATTTTTCAAACTGTGTCATGCTCATCTCATTTTTAACAACTTTTGATGCTCTTCATATTTTTCACAGCTTTTGAAGCTCTTCATATTTCTCAAACGTTTTCAGGTTCTTCATGTTTTTCAACACCCCTTCTTGCTCATCCTATTTTTCAGAAAGTTCATGCTTCTCTCATTTCTGAACATTTTGAAGCTCTTCATATATTTCACACATTTTCAGGCTCTTCATGTTTTTCAACACCACTTCATGATCCTCCTATTTTTCAGATCGTTTCATACTCATCTCGCTTTTGACACATTTTGAAGCTCTTCATATTTTCCACACCTTTTGAAGATCTTCATTATTTTCAAATGTTTTCAGGCTCTTAATCTTTTTCAACACCGCTTCTTGCTCCTCCTATTTTTCATACCGTTTCATGCTCCTCATATTTTTGACACCTTTTGAAGCTCTTAATATATTTCACACCTTTTCATACTCTTCATGATTTCCAACACCGCTTCATGCTCCTCATATTTTTCAGACCGTTTCATGCTCATCTCATTTTTATCACCTTTTGAAGCTCTTCATATTTTTCACACCTTTTGAAGCTCTTCATATTTTTCACACGTTTTCAGGCTCTTCATGTTTTTCAACACCACTTCATGCTTCTCCTATTTTTCAGACCGTTTCATGCTCCTCATATTTTTGACACCTTTTGAAGCTCTTCATATTTTATCCACCTTTTCAGGCTCTTCATGTTTTTCAACACCGCTTCATGCTCTTCCTGTTTTTCAGACCGTTTCATGCTCCTCATATTTTGACACGTTTTGAAGATCTTCATATTTTTCACACATTTTCAGGCTCTTCATGTTTTTCAAAACCGATTCATGCTCCTCCTATGTTTCAGACCGTTTCATGCTCCTCATATTTTGACACCTTTTGAAGCTCTTCATATTTTTCACAACTTTTCAGGCTCTTCATGTTTTTGAACACGGTTTCATGCTCCTCCTAATTTTCAGACCGTTTCATGCTCCTCATGTATTTCACACCTTTTAAAGCTCTTCATATTTTTCACACCTTTTCAGGCTCTTCATGTTTTTAACACAGCTTCATGTTCTTCCTATTTTTCAGACCGTTTCATGCTCTTCTCATTTTTGACACCTTCTGAAGCTTTTCATATTTTTCACACCTTTTGAACCTTTTCATATTTTTCAAACCTTTTGAAGCTCTTCATATTATTCACACGTTTTCAGTCTCTTCATGTTTTTAAACACCGCTTCATGCTCCTCCTATTTTTCAGACAGTTTCATGCTCCTCATATTTTTGACACGTTTTGAGGCTCTTCATAGATTTCACACCTTTTCAGGCCCTTCATATTTTGAACACCGTTTCATGCTCCTCGTATTTTTCAGACCGTTTCATGCTCCTCATATTTTTGACACCTTTTGAAGGTCTTCATATTTTTCACACCTTTTCAGGCTCTTCATGTTTTTAACACAGCTTCATGTTCTTCCTATTTTTCAGACCGTTTCATGCTCGTCATATTTTTGACACCTTTTCAGGCTCTTCAGGTTTTGAACACCTCTTCAAGCTCCTCCTATTTTTCAGACCGTTTCATGCTCTTCATATTTTTGGCACCTTTTGAAGCTCTTCATATTCTTCACACCTTTTCAGGCTCTTCATGTTTTTCAACACAGCTTCATGCTCCTTTTATTTTTCAGACCGTTTCATTGTCCTCATGTATTTCACACCTTTTGAAGCTCTGCGTATTTTTCACACCTTTTCAGGCTCTTCATGTTGTTGAACACCGCTTCATGCTCCTCCTATTTTTCAGACCGTTTCATGCTCTTCATGTATTTCAAACCTTGTGAAGCTCTTCATATTTTTCACACCTCTTCAGGCTCTTCATGTGTTTCAACACCGCTTCAGGCTCGTCCTATTTTTCAGAACTTTTCATGATCCTCATATTTTTGACACCTTTTGAAGCTCTTCATATTTTTCACACATTTTCAGGGTCTTCATGTGTTTCAACACCGCTTCAGGCTCTTCCTATTTTTCAGAACTTTTCATGCTCCTCATATTTTTGACACCTTTTGAAGCTCTTCATATTTTTCACACCTTTTGAAACTCTTCATATTTTTCAAACTTTTTCAGACTCTTCATGTTTTTAAACACCGCTTCATGCTCCTCCTATTTTTCAGACCGTTTCATGCTCATCTCATTTTTGACAACTTTTGAAGCTCTTCATATTTTTCACACCTTTTGAAACTCTTCATATTTTTCACACTTTTTCAGACTCTTCATGTTTTTCAACACCACTTCATGCTCCTCCTATTTTCAGACCGTTTCATGCTCCTCATACTTTTGACACCTTTTGAAGCTCTTCATATTTTTCACACCTGTTCAGGCTTTTCATGTTTTTGAACACCGCTTCATGCTCCTCCTATTTTTCACACCTTTTGAACCTCTTCATATTTTTCACACCTTTTCAGGCTCTTCATGTTTTTCAACACCGCTTCATGCTCCTCCTATATTTCAGACCGTTTCTTGCACCTCTTACATTTCACACCTTTTGTAGCTCTTCATATTTTTCACACCTTTTCAGGCTCTTCATGTTTTTCAACACCACTTCATGATCCTCCTTTTTTGCAGACCGTTTCATGCTAGTCATATTTTTGACACCTTTTGAAGCTCTTCATATTTTTCACACCTTTTCAGGCAGGCTCTTCATGTTTTTCAACAACGCTTCATGCTCCTCCGATTTTTCAGACGGTTTCATGCTCCTCGTATTTTTGACACCTTTTGAAGCTCTTCATATTTTTCACACCTTTTCAGGCTCTTCATGTTTTTCAACACCGCTTCATGCACCTCCTATTTTTCAGAACGTTTCATGCTCATCTCATTTTTGACATCTTTTGAAGCTTTTCATATTTTTCAAAACTTTTCAGGCTCTTCATTTTTTGAACACCGCTTCATGGTAAATCTATTTTTGAAACCATATCATGCTCCTCATATTTTTCACACATTTTGAAGCTCTTCATATTTTTCACAACTTTTCATGCTCTTCATGTTTTTGAACACCACTTCATGCTCCTCCTATTTTTCAGACAATTTCATGCTCCTCATATTTTCCACACATTTTCAGGCTCTTCATGTTTTTGAACACCGCTTCATGCTCCTCCTATTTTTCACACCGTATACTGCTACTCATATTTTTCACACCTATTGAAGCTCTTCATGTTTTTCACACCTTTTCAGACTCTTCATGTTTTTGAACACCACTTCATGCTCCTCCTATTTTTCAGAGAGTTTCAGGCTCCTCATGTATTTCACACCTTTTGAAGCTCTTCATATTTTTCACACCTTTTCAGGCTCTTCATGTTTTTGAACACCACTTCATGCTCCTCCTATTTTTCAGAGAGTTTCAGGCTCCTCATGTATTTCACACCTATTGAAGCTCTTCATATTTTTCACACCTTTTCAGACTCTTCATGTTTTTGAACACCGCTCATGATCCTTCAAATTTTCAGACCGTTTCATGCTCTTCATAGTTTTGACACCTTTTGAAACTCTTCATATTTTTCACACCTTTTCAGGTTCTTCATGTGTTTCCACACCACTTCATGCTTCTCGTATTTTTCAGACCGTTTCATGCTCCTCATTAATTTCACACCTTTTGAAGCTCTTCATATTTTTCAAATGTTTTCAGGCTGTTCATTTTTTTCAACACCGCTTCTTGCTCCTCCTATTTTTCAGAGAGTTTAATGCTCCTCATGTATTTCACACCTTTTGAAGCTCTTCATATTTTTCACACCTTTTCACTCTCTTCATGTTTTTCAACACCATTTCATGCCGCATCTATTTTCAGACCGTTTCATGCTCCTCATATTTTTCACACCTTTTGAAGCTCTTCATATTTTTCACAACTTTTCAAGCTCTTCATGTTTTTGAACACCACTTCATGCTCCTCCTATTTTTCAGAGAGTTTAATGCTCCTCATGTATTTCACACCTTTTGAAGCTCTTCATATTTTTCACACCTTTTCAGGTTCTTCATGTTTTTCCACAGCATTTCATGCTTCTCCTATTTTTCAGACCGTTTCATGCTCCTCATGAATTTCACACCTTTTGAAGCTCTTCATATTTTTCACAACTTTTCAGGCTCTTCATGTTTCTGATCACCGTTTCATGCTCCTCCTATCTTTCAGACCGTTTCATGCTTCTCATATTTTTAGCACCATTTGAAGCTCTTCATATTTTTCCACCTTTTCAGGCCTCTCATGTTTTTGATCACCGTTTCATGTTCCTACTATTTTTCAGAACGTTACAGGGTCCTCATATTTTTGACACCATTTGAAGCTCTTCATATTTTTCACACGTTTTCAGGCTCTTCATGTTTTTGAACACCGCTTCATGCTCCTCCTCTTTTTCAGACCATTTCATGCTCCTCATATTTTTGACACATTTTGAAGCTCTTCATATTTTTCACAACTTTTCAGGCTCTTCATGTTTCTGATCACCGTTTCATGCTCCTCCTATCTTTCAGACCGTTTCATGCTTCTCATATTTTTAGCACCATTTGAAGCTCTTCATATTTTTCCACCTTTTCAGGCCTCTCATGTTTTTGATCACCGTTTCATGCTCCTACTATTTTTCAGAACGTTACAGGGTCCTCATATTTTTGACACCATTTGAAGCTCTTCATATTTTTCACACGTTTTCAGGCTCTTCATGTTTTTGAACACCGCTTCATGCTCCTCCTATTTTTCAGACCGTTTCATGCTCTTTATATTTTTGACACCATTTGAAGCTCTTCATATTTTTCACACCTTTTCAGGCTCTTCATGTTTTTCAACACCACTTCATGCTCCTGCTTTTTTGCAGACCGTTTCATGCTCCTCATAATTTTGACACATTTTGAAGCTCTTCATATTTCTCACACCTTTTCAGGCTCTTCATGATTTTGAACACCGCTTCATGATCCTCCTCTTTTTCAGACCGTTTCATGCTCCTCATATTTTTGACACCTTTTGAAGCTCTTAATATTTTTCACACCTTATCAGGCTCTTCATGTTTTTGAACACCGCTTCAAAATCCTCCTGTTTTTCAGACCGTTTCATGTTCCTCCTATTTTTGACACATTTAGGAGCTCTTCATATTTTTCTCACGTTTTCAGGCTCTTCATGTTTTTGAACACCGCTTCATGGTCCTCCTATTTTTCAGACCGTTTCATTCTCCTCATGTATTTCACACCTTTTAAAGCTCTTCATAATTTTCACACCTTTTCAGGCTCTTCATGTTTTGAACTCCGTTTCATGCTCCTCCTATTTTTCAGACCGTTTCATGCTCCTCAAATTTTTGACACCTTTTGAAGCTCTTCATATTTTTCACACCTTTTCAGGCTCTTCATGTTTTTGAACACTGCTTCATGCTCCTCTTATTTTTCAGCCGGTTTCATGCTCCTCATGTATTTAACACCTTTTGAAGCTACACATATTTTCCACACCGTTTCAGGCTGTTCATGTTTTTGAACACCGCTTCATGCTCCTCCTATTTTTCAGACCGTATCATGCTCCTTATATTTTTCACACCTTTTGAAGCTCTTCATATTTTTCACACCTTTTCAGGCTCTTCATGATTTTCAACACCGCTTCATGCTCCTCCTATTTTTCAGACCTTTTCATGCTCATCTCAGTTTTGACACCTTTTGAAGCTTTGCATATTTTTCACAGCTTTTCAGACTCTTCATGTTTCTGAACACCTCTTCATGCTCATCCTGTTTTTCAGACAGTTTCAGACTCCTCATAATTTTCACACCTTTTGAAGGTCTTCATATTTCTCACACCTTTTCAGGCTCTTCATGTTTTTGAACACCGCTTCATGCTCCTCCTCTTTTTCAGACCATTTCATGCTCCTCATATTTTTGACACATTTTGAAGCTCTTCATATTTTTCACAACTTTTCAGGCTCTTCATGTTTTTAAACACCGCTTCATGCTCCTCCTATTTTTCAGACCGTTTCATGCTCCTCATATTTTTCACACCTTTTGAAGCTCTTCATATATTTCACACTTTTCAGTCTCTTGATGATTTTCAACACCGCTTCATGCTCCACCTATTTTTCAGGCCGTTTCATGCTCCTGATATTTTTGACACCTTTAGAAGCTCTTCATATTATTCACACCTTTTCAGGCTCTTCATGTTTTTGATCACCGCTTCATGTTCCGCCTATTTTTCAGACCATTTCATTCTCCTCATATATTTCACACATTTTGAAGCTCTTCAGATATTTCACACCTTTTCAGGCTCTTCATTTTTTTCAACAGCAATTCATGATCCTCCTTTTTTTCAAATCGTTTCATGCTCATCTCTTTTTGACACCTTTTGAAGCTCTTCATATATTTCACACCTTATGAAGCTCTTCATAGATTTCACACCTTTTCAGGCCCTTCATATTTTTAACACCGTTTCATGCTCCTCGTATTTTTCAGACCGTTTCATGCTCCTCATATTTTTGACACCTTTTGAAGGTCTTCATATTTTTCACACCTATTCAGGCTCTTCATGTTTTTAACACAGCTTCATGTTCTTCCTATTTTTCAGACCGTTTCATGCTCTTCATATTTTTGACACCTTTTCAGGCTCTTCAGGTTTTGAACACCTCTTCAAGCTCCTCCTATTTTTCAGACCGTTTCATGCTCTTCATATTTTTGACACATTTTGAAGCTCTTCATATTTTTCACACCTTTTCAGGCTCTTCATGTTTTTCAACACCGTTTCATGCTCCTCCTATTTTTCAGACCGTTTCATGCTCCTCATATTTTTGGCACCTTTTGAAGCTCTTCATATTCTTCACACCTTTTCAGGCTCTTCATGTTTTTCAACACAGCTTCATGCTCCTTTTATTTTTCAGACCGTTTCATTGTCCTCATGTATTTCACACCTTTTGAAGCTCTGCGTATTTTTCACACCTTTTCAGGCTCTTCATGTTGTTGAACACCGCTTCATGCTCCTCCTATTTTTCAGACCGTTTCATGCTCTTCATGTATTTCAAACCTTGTGAAGCTCTTCATATTTTTCACACCTCTTCAGGCTCTTCATGTGTTTCAACACCACTTCATGCTCCTCCTATTTTTCAGACCGTTTCATGCTCCTAATACTTTTGACACCTTTTGAAGCTCTTCATATTTTTCACACCTGTTCAGGCTTTTCATGTTTTTGAACACCGCTTCATGGTCCTCCTATTTTTCACACCTTTTGAACCTCTTCATATTTTTCACACCTTTTCAGGCTCTTCATGTTTTTCAACACCGCTTCATGCTCCTCCTATATTTCAGACCGTTTCTTGCACCTCTTACATTTCACACCTTTTGTAGCTCTTCATATTTTTCACACCTTTTCAGGCTCTTCATGTTTCTCAACACCGCTTCATGCTCCTCTTACTTTTCACACCGTTTCATGCTCCTCATATTTTTGACACCTTTTGAAGCTCTTCATATTTTTCACATCTTTTGAAGCTGTTCATATTTTTCACACTTTTTCAGGCTCTGCATGTTTTTCAACAACCTTTTTTGCTCCTCCTATTTTTCAGACCGTTTCATGCTCCTCATATTTTTGACACATTTTGATGCTCTTCATATTTTTCACACCTTTTCAGACTCTTCATGTTTTTGAACACCGTTTCATAATCCTCCTATTGTTCAGACCGTTTCATGCTCCTCATATTTTTGACACCTTTTAAAGCTTTCATATTTTTCACACCTTTTCAGGCTCTTCATGTTTTTCAACACCACTTCATGATCCTCCTTTTTTGCAGACCGTTTCATGCTAGTCATATTTTTGACACCTTTTGAAGCTCTTCATATTTTTCACACCTTTTCAGGCTCTTCATGTTTTTCAACAACGCTTCATGCTCCTCCGATTTTTCAGACGGTTTCATGCTCCTCGTATTTTTGACACCTTTTGAAGCTCTTCATATTTTTCACACCTTTTCAGGCTCTTCATGTTTTTCAACACCGCTTCATGCACCTCCTATTTTTCAGAACGTTTCATGCTCATCTCATTTTTGACATCTTTTGAAGCTTTTCATATTTTTCAAAACTTTTCAGGCTCTTCATGTTTTGAACACCGCTTCATGGTAAATCTATTTTTGAAACCATATCATGCTCCTCATATTTTTCACACAAAATGAAGCTCTTCATATTTTTCACAACTTTTCATGCTCTTCATGTTTTTGAACACCACTTCATGCTCCTCCTATTTTTCAGACAATTTCATGCTCCTCATATTTTCCACACATTTTCAGGCTCTTCATGTTTTTGAACACCGCTTCATGCTCCTCCTATTTTTCACACCGTATACTGCTACTCATATTTTTCACACCTATTGAAGCTCTTCATGTTTTTCACACCTTTTCAGACTCTTCATGTTTTTGAACACCACTTCATGCTCCTCCTATTTTTCAGAGAGTTTCAGGCTCCTCATGTATTTCACACCTTTTGAAGCTCTTCATATTTTTCACACCTTTTCAGGCTCTTCATGTTTTTGAACACCACTTCATGCTCCTCCTATTTTTCAGAGAGTTTCAGGCTCCTCATGTATTTCACACCTATTGAAGCTCTTCATATTTTTCACACCTTTTCAGACTCTTCATGTTTTTGAACACCGCTCATGATCCTTCAAATTTTCAGACCGTTTCATGCTCTTCATATTTTTGACACCTTTTGAAACTCTTCATATTTTTCACACCTTTTCAGGTTCTTCATGTGTTTCCACACCACTTCATGCTTCTCGTAATTGTCAGACCGTTTCATGCTCCTCATTAATTTCACACCTTTTGAAGCTCTTCATATTTTTCAAATGTTTTCAGGCTGTTCATTTTTTTCAACACCGTTTCTTGCTCCTCCTATTTTTCAGAGAGTTTAATGCTCCTCATGTATTTCACACCTTTTGAAGCTCTTCATAATTTTCACACCTTTTCACTCTCTTCATGTTTTTCAACACCATTTCATGCCGCATCTATTTTCAGACCGTTTCATGCTCCTCATATTTTTCACACCTTTTGAAGCTCTTCATATTTTTCACAACTTTTCAAGCTCTTCATGTTTTTGAACACCACTTCATGCTCCTCCTATTTTTCAGAGAGTTTAATGCTCCTCATGTATTTCACACCTTTTGAAGCTCTTCATATTTTTCACACCTTTTCAGGTTCTTCATGTTTTTCCACACCACTTCATGCTTCTCCTATTTTTCAGACCGTTTCATGCTCCTCATGAATTTCACACCTTTTGAAGCTCTTCATATTTTTCACAACTTTTCAGGCTCTTCATGTTTCTGATCACCGTTTCATGCTCCTCCTATCTTTCAGACCGTTTCATGCTTCTCATATTTTTAACACCATTTGAAGCTCTTCATATTTTTCCACCTTTTCAGGCCTCTCATGTTTTTGATCACCGTTTCATGCTCCTCCTATTTTTCAGACCGTATCATGCTCCTCATATTTTTCACACCTTTTGAAGCTCTTCATATTTTTCACACCTTTTCAGGCTCTCATATTTTTAAACACGACTTCATGCTCCTCTTTTTTTCGGACCGTTTCATGCTCATCTCATTTTTGACACCTTTTGAAGCTTTACATATTTTTCACATCTTTTGAAGCTCTTCATATTTTTCACATTTTTGAAGCTCTTCATATTTTTCACACGATTTCAGACTCTTCATGTTTTACAACACCGGTTCATGCTCCTGCTCTTTATCATACCGTTTCATACTCCTCATATTTTTGACACGTTTTGAGGCTCTTCATATTCTTCACACCTTTTCAGGCTCTTCATGTTTTTGAACACCGTTTCATAATCCTCCTATTTTTCAGACCGTTTCATGCTCCTCATATTTTTGACACCTATTAACGCTCTTCATATTTTTCACACCTTTTCATCCTCTTCAAATTTTTGAACACCGCTTCATCCTCCTCCTATTTTTAAGACCGTTTCATGCTCCTCATATTGTTGACACCTTTTGAAGCTCTTCATATGTCTCACACCTTTTCAGTCTCTTCATATTTTTCAACATCGCTTCATGCTCCTCCTAATTTTCAGACCGTTTCATGCTCTTCTCATTTTTGACACCTTTTGAAGATTTTCATATTATTCACACCTTTTTAGGCTCTTCATGTTTTTGAACTCCGCTTCATGCTCCTCCTATTTTTTCGACCGTATCATGCTCCTCATATTTTTCACCCCTTTTGAAGCTCTTCATATTTTTCTCACCTTTTCAGGCTCTTCATGTTTTTGTACAGCACTTCATGCTCCTCCTATTTTTCAGAGAGTTTCATGCTCGTCATATATTTCACACCTTTTGAAGCTCTTCATACTTTTCACACCTTTTCAGGCTCTTCATGTTTTTCCACACCACTTCATGCTCCTCCTATTTTTCAGAGAGTTTCTTGCTCCTCATGTATTTCACACCTTTTGAAGCTCTTCATACTTTTCACACCTTTTCAGGCTCTTCATGTTTTTAAACACCACTTCATGCTACGCCTATATTTCAGACCGTTTAATCCTCCTCATGTATTCCACACCTTTTGAATCTCTTCATATTTTTCACACCTTTTCAGGCTCTTCATGTTTTTGTACAGCACTTCATGCTCCTCCTATTTTTCAGAGAGTTTCATGCTCGTCATGTATTTCACACCTTTTGAAGCTTTTCATATTTTTCACACCTTTTCAGGCTCTTCATGTTTTTCCACACCACTTCATGCTTCTCCTCTTTTTCAGACCGTTTCATGCTCCTCATGAATTTCACACCTTTTAAAGCTCTTCATATTTTTCACAACTTTTCAGGCTCTTCGTGTTTCTGATCACCATTTCATGCTCCTCCTATCTTTCAGACCATTTCATGCTTCTCATATTTTTGACACCATTTGAAGCTCTTCATATTTATCACACCTTTTCAGGCTCCTCATGTTTTTGATCACCGTTTCATGCTCCTCCTATTTTTCAGAACGTTACATGCTCCTCATATTTTTGACACCATTTGAAGCTCATCATATTTTTCACACCTTTTCAGGCTCTTCATGCATTTGAACACCTTTTCATGCTCCTCCTATTTTTCAGAGCGTTTCATGCTCCTCATAGTTTTGACACCTTTTGAAGCTCTTCATATTTTTCACACCTTTTCAGGTTCTTCATGTTTTTCAACACCGCTTCATGCTCCTCCTATTTTTCAGACCGTTTCATGCTCCTCATATTTTTGACACCTTTGAAGCTCTTAATATATTTCACACCTTTTCAGACTCTTCATGATTTCCAACACCGCTTCATGCTCCTCATATTTTTCAGACCGTTTCATGCTCATCTCAATTTTATCACCTTTTGAAGCTCTTCATATTTTTCACACGTTTTGAAGCTCTTCATATTTTTCACACGTTTTCAGGCTCTTCATGTTTTTCAACACCACTTCCTGCTTCTCCTATTTTTCAGACCGTTTCATGATCCTCGTATTTTTGACACATTTTGAAGCTCTTCATATTTTTCACACCTCCTCAGGCTCTTCATGTTTTTCAACACCGCTTCATGCTCCTCCTCTTTTTCAGACCGTTTCATGCTCCTCATATTTTTGACACCTTTTTATGCTCTTCATATTTTTCACACCTTTTCAGACTCTCCATGATTTTCAAAACGGCTTCATGCTCCTCATATTTTCACTCCATTTCATGCTCATCTCATTTTTGACACCTTTTGAAGCTCCTCTACTTTTGACCCCTTTAGAAGCTCTTCATATTTTTGACAACTTTTCAGGCTCTTCATGTTTTTCAACACCGCTTCATGCTCCCCCTAATTTTCAGACCGTTTCATGACACTTATATTTTTGACACCTTTTGAAGCTCCTCGTATATTTCATACCTTTTCAGACTCTTCATGATTTCCAACACCGCATCATGCTCCTCATTTTTTTCACACCGTTTAATGCTCATCTCATTTTTGACACCTTTTGAAGCTCTTCATATTTTTGACACCTTTAGAAGCTCTTCATATTTTTTACACCTTTTCAGGCTCTTCATATTTTTCAACACCGCTTAATGCTCCTCCTATTTTTCAGACCGTTTCATGCTCATCTCATTTTTGACAACTTTTGAAGCTCTTCATATTTTTCACATATTTTGAAGCTCTTCATATTTTACACACCTTTTCAGGCTCTTCATGTTTTTCACCACCGCTTCATGCTCCTCCTATTTTTCAGACCGTTTCGTGCTTCTCATATTTTCACACTTTTGGAAGCTCTTCATATTTTTCACAACTTTTCAGGCTCTTCATGTTTTTCAACACCGCTTTATGCTCCTCCACTTTGTCAGACCGTTTCATGCTCCTCATATTTTTGGCACCTTTTGAAGCTCTTCATATTTTTCACACCTTTTCAGGTCTTCATGTTTTTGAACACCGCTTCATGCTTCTCCTATTTTTCAGACCGTTTCATGCTCTTCATATTTTTGGCACCTTTTGAAGCTCTTCATATTTTTCACACCTTTTCAGGCTCTTCATGTTTTTCAACACCGCTTCATGCTCCTCCTATGTTTCAGACCGTTTTATGCTCCTCATATATTTGACATCTTTTGAAGCTCTTCATAATTTCCACACCTTTTCAGGCTCTTCATGTTTTTGAACACCATTTCATGCTCCTCTTATTTTTTTTTTATTGTTATTTTTTTAAATTTTTTTTTATTATTTTTATTTTTTTTCCCCAGTCGGTTTTGTCATACATTGATATGAATCAGCCATGGATTTACATGTATTCCCAATCCCAATCCCCCCCTCCCACCTCCCTCTACACCCGATTCCTCTCGGTCTTCCCAGTGCACCAAGCCGGAGCACTTGTCTCGTGCATCCTACCTGGGCTGGTGATCTGTTTCACCATAGATAGCATACATGCTGTTCTTTTGAAATATCCCAACCTCGCATTCTCCCACAAAGTTCAAAAGTCTGTTCTGTATTTCTGTGTCTCTTTTTCTGTTCTGCATATAGGGTTATCGTTATCACCTTTCTAAATTCCATATACATGTGTCAGCATGCTCTAATGTTCTTTATCTTTCTGGCTTACTTCACTCTGTATAATGGGCTCCAGCTTCATCCATCTCATTAGGACTGATTCAAATGAATTCTTTTTAATGGCTGAGTAATATTCCATGGTGTATATGTACCACAGCTTTCTTATCCATTCATCTGCTGACGGGCATCTAGGTTGCTTCCATGTCCT
Organism: Dama dama; assembly: GCF_033118175.1. Taxonomy (NCBI): domain Eukaryota; kingdom Metazoa; phylum Chordata; class Mammalia; order Artiodactyla; family Cervidae; genus Dama; species Dama dama. The sequence continues at coordinate 192,695 of NW_026870954.1, read as the reverse complement.
GGCTATTATAAACAGTGCTGCGATGAACATTGGGGTGCACGTGTCTCTTTCAGACGAACCTATGGACAACTTATCTTTGACAAAGGAGGCAAGGATATACAATGGAAAAAAGACAACCTCTTTAACAAGTGGTGCTGGGAAAACTGGTCAACCACTTGTAAAAGAATGAAAACAGAACACTTTCTAACACCATACACAAAAATAAACTCAAAATGGATTAAAGATCTAAATGTAAGACCAGAAACTATAAAACTCCTAGAGGAGAACATAGGCAAAACACTCTCCGACATAAATCAAAGCAAGATCCTCTATGACCCACCTCCCAGAATATTGGAAATAAAAGCAAAACTAAACAAATGGGACCTAATGAAACTTAAAAGCTTTTGCACTACAAAGAAAACTATAAGTAAGGTGAAAAGACAGCCCTCAAATTGGGAGAAAATAATAGCAAATGAAGAAACAGACAAAGGATTAATCTCAAAAATATACAAGCAAATCCTGCAGCTCAATTCCAGAAAAATAAATGACCCAATAAAAAATGAGCCAAAGAACTAAACAGACATTTCTCCAAAGAAGACATACAGATGGATAACAAACACATGAAAAGATGCTCAACATCACACATTATTAGAGAAATGCAAATCAAAACCACAATGAGGTACCATTACATGCCAGTCAGGATGGCTGCTATCCAAAAGTCTACAAGCAATAAATGCTGGAGATGGTGTGGAGAAAAGGGAACCCTCTTACACTGTTGGTGGGAATGCACACTAGTACAGCCCCTATGGAAAACAGTGTGGAGATTTCTTAAAAAACTGGAAATAGAACTGCCATATGACCCAGCAATCCCACTTCTGGGCATACACACTGAGGAAACCAGATCCTCTTATATTTCAGACCGTTTCAAGCTCCTCATATTTTTTACACCTTTTGAAGCTCTTCATATATTTCACACCTTTTCAGGCTCTTCACGCTTTTCAAATCCGCTTCATGCTCCTCCTATTTTTCAGACTGTTTCATGCTCCTCATATTTTTGACACCTTTTGAAGCTCTTCATATTTTTCACACGTATTCAAGCTCTTCATCTTTTTCAACACCGCTTCATGCTCCTCCTATTTTTCAGACCGTTTCATGCTTCTCATATTTTTGACACCTTTTCAAGCTCTTCACATTCTTCAAACCTTTTCAAGCTGTTCATGTTTTTGAACACCGTTTCTTGCACCTCCTATTTTCAGACCGTTTCATGCTCCTCATATTTTTGACACCTTTTGAAGCTCTTCATATAATTCACACCTTTTCAGGCTCTTCATGTTTTTGAACACCACTTCATGCTTCTTCTATTTTTCAGACCGTTTTATGCTCCTCGTATTTTTCAAACCTTTTGAAGCTCTTCATATTTTTCACACCTTTTCAGACTCTTCATGTTTTTGAACACCGCTTCATGCTCCTCCTATTTTTCAGACCCTTTGATGCTCTTCATATTTTTGACACCTTTTGAAGCTCTTCATATATTTCACATCTTTTCAGGCTCTTAATGTTTTTCAACACCGCTTCATGCTTCTCCTATTTTTCAGACCGATTCATTCTCCTCATATTTATGACCGTTTTGAAGCTCTTCTTATTTTTCACACCTTTTCAAGCTGTTCCTGTTTTTCAACACCGTTTCATGCTCCTCCTATTTTTCAGACTGTTTCATGCTCCTCATATTTTTGACACCTTTTGAAGCTCTTCATATTTTTCACTCCTTTTCAGGCTCTTCATGTTTTTCAACACCGATTTATTCTCCTCCTATTTTTCAGACCGTTTCATGCTCCTCATATTTTTGACACCTTTTGAAGCTCTTCATATTTTTTACACTTTTTCAGGCTCTTCATGTTTTTGAACACCGTTTCATGTTCCTCCTATTTTTTAGACCATTTCATGCTCCTCATATTTTGACACCTCTTGATGCTCTTCATATTTTTCACAGCTTTTCAGGCTCTTCATATTTTTGAACACCGATTCATGCTCCTCATATTTTTCAGACCGTTTCATGCTCCTCATATTTGTGATATCTTTTGAAGCTCTTCATATTTTTCACACCTTTTCAGGCTCTTCATTTTTTTGAACACCACCTCATGCTCCTCCTAATATTCAGACCGTTACATGCTCCTCATATATTTGATATCTTTTGAAGCTCTTCATATTTTTCACACCTTTTCAGGCTCTTCATGTTTTCAACACAGTTTCATCCTCCTCCTATTTTTCAGACCGTTTCATCCTCCTCATATTTTGACTCCTTTTGAAGCTCTTCATATTTTTCACACCTTTTCAGCCTCTTCATGTTTTTCAACACCGCTTCTAGCTCATCCTCTTTTTCAGACCGTTTCATGCCCCTCATATTTTTGACACCTTTTCAAGCTCTTCACATTTTTCAAACCTTTTCAGGCTCTTCATGTTTTTGAACAACGTTTCATGCTCCTCCTATTTTTCAGACAGTTTCATGCCCCTCATATTTTTGACACCTTTTCAAGCTCTTCACATTTTTCAAACCTTTTCAGGCTCTTCATGTTTTTGAACACCGTTTCTTGCACCTCCTATTTTTCAGAACGTTTCATGCTCCTCATATATTTGACACCTTTTGAAGCTCTTCATTATTTCACAACTTTTCAGGTTCTTCATGTTTTCAACACCAATTCATGCTCCTCCTATATTTCTGACTGTGTCATGCTCCTCATATTTTAGACACCTTTTGAAGATCTTCATATTTTTCACACGTTTTCAGGCTCTTCATGTTTTTCTACACCTCTTCATGCTCCTCCTATTTTTGACACCTTTTGAAGCTCTTCATATATTTCACACCTTTTCAGGCTTTTCATGTTTTTGAACACCGTTTCATGCGCCTCATATTTTTGACAGCTTTTGAAGTTCTTCATATTATTCACACCTTTTCAGGCTCTTCACGATTTGAAAACCGTTTCATGCTCCTCCTATTTTTCAGACCGTTTCATGCTCCTCATATTTCTGAAACCTTTTGAAATGCTTCAGATTTTTCACATGTTTTCAGGCTTTTCATGTTTTTCAAAACCGCTTCATGCTCCTCCTATTTTTCAGACCCTTTGATGCTCTTCATATTTTTGACATCTTTCGAAGCTCTTCATATTTTTCACACCTTTTCAGGCTCTTCATGTTTTTCAACACCGTTTCATGCTCCTCCTACTTTTCAGACCGTTTTATCTTCCTCATATTTTTGACAACTTTTGAAGCTCTTCATATATTTCACACCTTTTCAGGCTCTTAATGTTTTTCAACACCATTTCATGCTCCTCCTACTTTCAGACCGTTTCATGCTCCACATATTTTTGACACCTTTTGAAGCTCTTCATATATTTCACAACTTTTCAGGTTCTTCATGATTTTCAACACCACTTCATGCTCCTCTTATTGTTCAAACTGATTCATGCTCGTCATATTTTTGACACCTTTTGAAGCTCTTCATAATTTTCACACCTTTTCAGGCTCTTCAGGTTTTTCAACACCACTTGATGCTCCTCATATTTTTGAGACCGATTCATGCTCCTCACATTTTTGACACCTTTTGAATCTCTTCATATTTTTCACACCTTTTCAGGCTCTTCATGTTTTCAAACACCACTTGTGGTCCTCCTATTTTTCAGACCGTTTCATGCTCCTCATATTTTTAAACCTTTTGAAGCTCTTCATATATTTCACACGTTTTCAGGCTCTTCATGTTTTTCAACACCACTTCATGCTTCTTCTATTTTTCTGACCGTTTTATGCTCCTCGTATTTTTCACACCTTTTGAAGCTCTTCATATTTTTCACACCTTTTCAGACTCTTCATGTTTTTGAACACCGCTTCATGCTCCTCCTATTTTTCAGACCCTTTGATGCTCTTCATATTTTTGACACCTTTTGAAGCTCTTCATATATTTCACATCTTTTCAGGCTCTTAATGTTTTTCAACACCGCTTCATGCTTCTCCTATTTTTCAGACCGATTCATGCTCCTCATATTTATGACCGTTTTGAAGCTCTTCATATTTTTCACACCTTTTCAAGCTGTTCATGTTTTTCAACACCGTTTCATGCTCCTCCTATTTTTCAGACTGTTTCATGCTCCTCATATTTTTGACACCTTTTGAAGCTCTTCATATTTTTCACACCTTTTCATGCTCTTCATGTTCTTCATCAGCGTTTCATTCTCCTCCTATTTTTCAGACTGTTTCAGGCTACTCATATTTTTGACAACTTTTGAAGCTCCTCATATTTTTCACACATTTTCATGTTTTTGAACACCATTTCATGCTCCTCATATTTTTCACACGTTTTGAGGCTCTGCATATTTTGCACGCCTTTTCATGCTCTTCATGTTTTTCAACACCAATTCATCCTCCTCCTATTTTTTAGACCGTTTCATGCTCCTCATATTTTTCACACCTTTTCAGGCTCTTCATGTTTTTGAACACCGCTTCATTCTCCTCCTATTTTTCAGACCCTTTGATGATCTTCATATTTTTGACACCTTTTCATGCTCTTCATGTTCTTCATCACCGTTTCATTCTCCTCCTATTTTTCAGACCGTTTCAGGCTACTCATATTTTTCACACCTTTTTAGGCTCTTCATGTTTTTCAACACCACTTCATGCTCCTCCTATTTTTCAGACCGTTTCATGCTCCTCTCATTTCTGACACCTTTTGAAGCTCTTCATATATTTCACACATTTTCAGGCTCTTCATGTTTTTCAACACCACTTCATGCTCCTCCTATTTTTCAGACCGTTGCATGCTCCTCATGTATTTCACACCTTTTTAAGCTCTTCATATATTTCACACCTTTTTAGGCTCTTCATGTTTTTGAACACGATTTCAGGCTCCTCCTATTTTTCGGACTGTTTCATGCTCATCTCATTTATTAAACCTTTTGAAGCTCTTCATATTTTTCACACCTTTTGAATCTCTTCATATTTCTCAAACGTTTTCAGGCTCTTCATGTTTTTCAACACCCCTTCTTGCTCATCCTATTTTTCAGACAGTTTCATGCTTCTATCATTTTTGACACCTTTTGAAGCTCTTCATAATTTTCACACCTTTTCATGTTCTTCATGTTTTTCAACACCACTTCATGCTCCTCCTATTTTTCAGACCGTTTCATACTCATCTCACTTTTGACACATTTTGAAGCTCCTAATATTTTCCACACCTTTTGAAGCTCTTCATATTTTTCAAACGTTTTCAGGCTCTTAATCTTTTTCAACACCGCTTCTTGCTCCTCCTATTTTTCAGACCGTTTCATGCTCCTCATATTTTTGACACCTTTTGAAGCTCTTCATATTTTTCACACCTTTTCAGGCTCTTCATGTTTTTGAACACCGTTTCATGCTCCTCGTATTTTTCAGATCGTTTCATGCTCCTCATATTTTTGACACCTTTTGAAGCTCTTCATATTTTTCACATCTTTTCAGGCTCTTCATGTTTTTCAAAGCCACTTCATGCTTCTCCTATTTTTCATACCGTTTCATGCTCCTCTCATTTCTGACACCTTTTGAAGCTCTTCATATATTTCACACATTTTCAGGCTCTTCATGTTTTTCAACACCCCTTATTGCTCATCCTATTTTTCAGATCGTTTCATGCTCCTCTTATTTTTGACACGTTTTGAAGCTCTTCATATTTTTCACACCTTTTCAGGCTCTTCATGTCTTTGAACACCGTTTCATGCTGCTCCTATTTTTCAAGTCGTTTCATGCTCCTCATATTTTTGACAGATTTTGAAGCTCTTCATTTTTTCACACCTTTTGAAGCTCTTCATATTTTTCTCACCTTTTCAGGCTCTTCATGTCTTTGAACACGGTTTCATGCTGCTCCTATTCTTCAGATCGTTTCATGCTCCTCATATTTTTGACAGATTTTGAAGCTCTTCATTTTTTCACACCTTTTGAAGCTCTTCATATTTTTCTCACCTTTTCAGGCTCTTCATGTCTTTGAACACGGTTTCATGCTGCTCCTATTCTTCAGATCGTTTCATGCTCCTCATATTTTTGACTGATTTTGAAGCTCTTCATTTTTTTCACACCTTTTGAAGCTCTTCATATTTTTCACACCTTTTAAGGTTCTTCATGATTTTGAACACCAGTTTATGCTCCTCCTATTATTCAGACCGTTTCATTCTCCTCATTATTTTTGACACCTTTTGAAGCTCTTCATATTTTTGAACACCTTTTGAAGCTCTTCATATTTTTCACACTTTTTCAGGCTCTTCATGTTTTTCCACACCGCTTCAGGCTCCTCCTATTTTTCAGACAGTTTCATGTGCCTATTCTTTTTGACACCTTTTGAAGATCTTCATATTTTTCACACCTTTTCAGGCTCTTCATGTTTCTCAACACCGTTTCATGCTCCTCCTATTTTAAAGATAGTTTCATGCTCCTCATATATTTGAAAACTTTTGAAGCTATTCATATTTTTCACACCTTTTCAGTCTCTTCATGTTTTTCTACACCACTTCATGCTCCTCCTATTTTTCAGACCGTTTCATGATACTCATATTTTTGACACCTTTTGAAGCTCTTCATATTTTTCACACCTTTTCAGGCTCTTCATGCTTTTCAACACCGCTTCATGCTCCTCCTATTTTTCAGACCGTTTCATGCTACTCCTATTTTTGACACATTTTGAAGCTCTTCATATATTTCACAACTTTTCATGCTCTACATGTTTTTCAACACCGCTACGTGCTCCTCATATTTTTCAGACCCTTTCATGCTCCTCATATTTTTGACACCTTTTGAAGCTCTTCATATTTTTCACACCTTTTCATGCTCTACATATTTTTCAACACCGCTTCATGCTCCTCCTAGATTTCAGACCGTTTCATGCTCCTCATATTTTTGACACCTTTTGAAGCTCTTCATATTTTTCACACCTTTTCAGGCTCTTCATGTTTTTCAACACCGCTTCCTGCTCTTCCTATTTTTCAGACCCTTTCATGCTCCTCATATTTTTGGCACTTTTGAAGCTCTTTATATTTTTCACACCTTTTCAGGCTCTTCATGTTTTTCCACACCGCTTCATGCTGCTCCTATTTTTCAGATCGTTTCATTCTCCTCATATTTTTGACACATTTTGAAGCTCTTCATATTTTTCACACCTTTTAATGCTCTTCATGATTTTGAACACCGCTTAATGCTCCTCCTATTATTCATACCGTTCCATATTCCTCATATTTTGACACCTTTTAAAGCTCTTCATATTTTTGACACCTTTTGAAGCTCTTCATATTTTTCACACCTTTTCAGGCTCTTCATGTTTTTCAACATCACTTCATGCTCCTCCTATTTTTCAGACCGTTTCATGCTCCTCTCATTTCTGACACCTTTTGAAGCTCTTCATATATGTCACACATTTTCAGGCTCTTCATGTTTTTCAACACCACTTCATGCTCCTCCTATTTTTCAGACCGTTTCATGCTCCTCTAATTTCTGACACCTTTTGAAGCTCTTCATATTTTTCAAACATTTTCATCTTCTTCATGTTTTTCAACACCGCTTCATGCTCCTCCTATTTTTCAGATAGTTTCATGCCCAATCTATTTTTGACACCTTTTGAAGCTCTTCATATATTTCACACCTTTTCAGGCTCTTCATGTTTTTGAACACCGTTTCATGCTCCTCATATTTTTGACACCTTTGAAGCTCTTCAAAATATTGACACCTTTTGAAGCTCTTCATATATTTCCCACCTTTTCAGGCTCTTCCTGTTTTTCAACAAAGCTTCATGCTCCTCCTATTTTTCAGACCGTTTCATGCTCCTCATATTTTTCACACCTTTTGTAGCTTTTCATATTTTTCACACCTTTTCAGGCTCTTCCTGTTTTTCAACACCGCTTCATGCTTCTCCTATTTTTCAGACCGTTTCATGCTCCTCATATTTTTCACACCTTTTGAAGCTCTTCATATTTTTCACACCTTTTCAGGCTCTTCATGTTTTTCAACACCGCTTCATGCTCCTCCTATTTTTCAGATCTTAACATTCTCCTCATATATTTGACACCTTTTGAAGCTCTTCATATTTTTCACACCTTTTCAGGCTCTTCATGTTTTTCAACACCGCTTCATGCTCCTCCTATTTTTCAGACCGTTTCATGCTCCTCATGTATTTCACACCTTTTGAAGCTTTTAATATTTTTCACACCTTTTCAGGCTCTTCATGTTTTTGAACACGGCTTCATGCTCCTCCTATTTTTCAGACTGTTTCCTGCTCCGCAAGTATTTCACAGCGTTTGAAGCTCTTCATATTTTTCACACCTTTTGAAGCTCTTCATATTTTTCACGGCTTATCAGGCTCTTCGTGTTTTTCAACACCGCTTCATGCTTCTCTTATTTTTCAGACCGTTTCATGCTCCTCATATTTTTCACACCTTTTGAAGCTCTTCATATTTTTCACACATTTTCAGTCTCTTCCTGTTTTTCAACACCTCCTCATGCTCCTCCTATTTTTCAGACCGTTTCATGCTCCTCATATTTTTGACACCTTTTGAAGCTCTTCATATTTTTCATAACTTTTCAGGCTCTTCATGGTTTTGAACACCATTTCATGCTACTCCTATTTTCCAGACCATTTCATGCTCCTCATATTTTTGACACCATTTGAATCTCTTCATATATCACACCATTTCAGGCTCTTCATGTTTTTGAACAGCATTTCATGCTCCTCCTATTTTCCAGACCATTTCATGCTCCTCATATTTTGACATCTTTTGAATCTCTTCGTATTTTTCACATCTTTTCAGGCTCTTCACGTTTTTGAACACCGTTTCTCTCTCCTGATATTTTTGACACCTTTTGAAGCTCTTCATATATTTCACAACTTTTCAGGCTCTTCATGTTTTTCAACACGGCTTCATGCTCCTCCTATTTTTCAGACCGTTTCATGCTCCTCATATTTTTCACACCTTTTCTGGCTCTTCATGTTTTTGAACACCGCTTCACACTCCTCCTATTTTTCAGACTGTTTCCTGCTCCTCAAGTATTTCACAGCGTTTGAAGCTCTTCATATTTTTCACACCTTTTGAAGCTCTTCATATTTTTCACGGCTTATCAGGCTCTTCGTGTTGTTGAACACCGTTTCATGCTCCTCCTGTTTTTCAGACCGTTTCATGCTCCTCATATTTTTGGCACCTTTTGAAGTTCTTCATATTTTTCACACCTTTTCAGGCTCTTCATGTTTTTCAACACCGCTTCATGCTCCTTCTCTTTTTCAGACCGTTTCATGCTCCTCATGTATTTCACACATTTTGAAGCTCTTTATATTTTTCACACGTTTTCAGGCTCCTCATGTTTTTGAACACGATTTCTTGCTCCTCCTATTTTTCAGACCGTTTCATGCTCCTCATATTTTTGACACCTTTTGAAGCTCTTCATATTTTTCACACCTTTTCAGGCTTTTCATGTTTTTCAACACCGCTTCATGATCCTCCTACTTTTCTGAGCGTTTCATGCTCCTCATATTTTTGAAACCTTTTGAATCTCTTCATATATTTCACACCTTTTCAGGCTCTTCATGTTTTTGAACACCGCTTCACTCTCCTCCTATTTTTCAGACCGTTTCATGCTCCTCATGTATTCCACACATTTTGAAGCTCTTAATATTTTTCACACCTTTTGAAGCTCTTCATTTTTTTCGAAGCTTTTCAGGCTCTTCATGTTCTTGAACACCGTTTCATGCTCCTCCTATTTTTCAGACCGTTTTAAGCTCCGCCTATTTTTCAGACCGTTTCAACTCATCTCATTTTTGACAGCTTTTGAAATTTTTCATATTTTTCACAACTTTTGAAGCTCTTCATGTTTTTCAACACCGCTTCTTGCTCCTCTTATTTTTCAGACCGTTTCATGCTCCTCATATTTGTCACACATTTTGAAGCTCTTCATATTTTTCACACCTTTTCAGGCTCTTCATGTTTTTCAACACCACTTCATGCTCCTACTATTTTTCAAAGGGTTTCATGCTCCTCATATTTTTGACACCTTTTGAAGCCCTTCATATTTTTGACACCTTTTCAGGCTCTTCATGTTTTTAAACACCGCTTCATTCTCCTCCTATTTTTCAGACCGTTTCATGCTCCTCATGTATTTCACACCTTTTGAAACTCTTTATATTTTTCACACCTTTTCAGGCTCTTCATGTTTTTCAACACCGCTTCATGCTCCTCCGGTTTTTCAGACCATTTCATGCTCCTTTTATTTTTGACACCTTTTGAAGCTCTTCATATTTTTCACACCTTTTCAGGTTCTTCATGTTTTTCAACACCGCTTCATGCTCCTCCTATTTTTCAGACCGTTTCATCCTCCTCATCTGTTTGACACCTTTTGAAGCTCTTCATATGTTTCACACTTTTTCAGGCTCTTCATGTTTTTCAACACCACTTGATGCTCCTCCTATTTTTCAGACCGTTTCATGGTCCCCATATTTTTGACACCTTTTGAAGCTCTTCATATTTTTCACATCATTTCAGTCTCTTCTTGTTTTTCAACACCACTTCATGCTCCTCCAATTTTTCAGAACGATTCATGCTCCTCATATTTTTCACACTTTTTGAAGCTCTTCATATATTTCACACCTTTTCAGGCTCTTCATGTTTTTCACTCCTTTTCAGGCACTTCATGTTTTTCAACAACGTTTCATGCTCCTCCTATTTTTAACACCGTTTCATGCTCCTCATATTTTTTACACCTTTTGAAACTCTTCATATTTTTCACACCTTTTCAGGCTCTTCATGTTATTTAACACCTCTTCATGGTCCTCCTATTTTTCAGACCTTTTAATTATCCTCATATATTTCACACATTTGGAAGCTCTTCATATATTTCACATCTTTTCAGGCTCCTCATGCTTTAGAGCATCGCTTCATGCTCCTCATATTTTCACACCGTTTCATCCTCCTCATATATTTGACACCTTTCAAAGCTCCTCATATTTTTCTCACCTTTTCAGTCTTTTCATGTTTTTCAACACAGCTTCATGCTCCTCCTATTTTTCAGACCGTTTCATGCTCCTCATATTTTTCACACCTATTGAAGCTCTTCATATTTTTCACACCTTTTACGGCTCTTCATGTTTTGAACACCGTTTCATGCTCTTCCTATTTTTCACATCATTTCATGCTCCTCATATTTTTGACACCTTTGAATCTCTTCATATTTTTCACACCTTTTCAGGCTCTTCATGTTTTTGAACACCGTTTCATGCTCCTCCTATTTTTCCGACCGTTTCATGTTCCTCATATTTTTGACACCTTTTGAAGCTCTTCATATTTTTCACACCTTTTCAGGCTCTTCATATTTTTAAACACCGCTTCATGATCCTCCTATTTTTCAGACCGTTTCATTCTCCTCATTATTTTGAAACCTTTTGAAGCTCTTCATATTTTTTACACCTTGTCAGTCTCTTCATGTTTTTCAACACAGCTTCATTCTCTTTCTATTTTTCAGACCGTTTCATGCTTCTCATGTATTTCACACCTTTTGACGCTCTGATATTTTCCACACCTTTTCAGGCTCTTCATATTTTTGAACACCGCTTCATGCTCCTCCTATTTTTCAGACCGTTTCATGCTCATTTAATTTTTGAGAGCTTTTGAAGCTCTTCATATTTTTCACATCTTTTGAAACTCTTCATATTTTTCTCACCTTTTCAGGCTCTTCATGTTTTTCAACCCCCTCATGCTCCTCCTATTTTTCAGACCGTCTCATGCTCCTCATACTTTTGACACCTTTTGAAGCTCTTCATATATTTCAGACGTTTTCAGGCCCTTCATGTTTTTGAACACCCTTTTATGTTCCTCCTATTTTTCAGACCTTTTCATGCTCCTCATAATTTGACACCTTTTGAAGCTTCTCATATTTTTCACACATTTTCAGTCTCTTCATTTTTTTGAACACTGCTTCATGCTCCTCCTATTTGTCAGACCGTTTCAGGCTCCTCATATTTTTGACACCTTTTGAAGCTCTTCATATTTTTCACACCTTTTCAGGCTCTTCATTTTTTTGAACACCGCTTCATGCTCCTCCTATTTTTCACACCGTTTCATGCTCCTCATATTTTTCACACCTTTTGAAGCTCTTCATATTTTTTACACCTTTTCAGGCTCTTCATGTTTTTGAACACCGTTTCATGATCCTCCTATTTTTCAGACCGTTTCATGCTCCTCATATTTTTCACACCTGTTGAAGCTCCTCGTATTTTTCACACCTTTTGAAGCTGTTCATATATTTCACACTTTTTCAGGCATTTCATGTTTTTCACAACCGCTTCATGCTCCTCCTATTTTTCAGACCGTTTCATGCTCCTCATATTTTTGAAACCTTTTGAAGCTCTTCATGTATTTCACATCTTCTCAGGCTCTTCATGTTTTTCAACACCGCTTCATACTCCTCCAATTTTCAGACCGTTTCATGCTCCTTATATTTTTGACAACTTTTGAAGCTCTTCATATTTTTCACACCTTTTCACGCTCATCATGTTTTTCAACACCGCTTCATGCTCCTCCTAATTTTCAGAACGTTTCATGCTCCTCCTATTTTTGCCACCTTTTGAAGTTCTTCATATTTTTCACACTTTTTCAGGCTCTTCATGTTTTGAACAGGGTTTCATGCTCCTCCTATTTTTCAGACCGTTTCATGCTCCTCATGTATTTCACACCTTCTGAAGCTCTTCATATTTTTCACACGTTTTGAAGCTCTTCATATTCTTACACGTTTTCAGGCTCTTCATGTTTTTCAACACCGCTTCATGCTCCTCCTATTTTTCAAACCGTTTCATGCTCCTCATATTTTAGACACGTTTTGAGGCTCTTCATATTTTTCACACCTTTTCAGGTTCTTCATGTTTTTGAACACCGTTTCATGCTCCTCCTATTTTTCCGACCGTTTCACGTTCCTCATAATTTTGACAACTTTTGAAGCTCTTCATATTTTTCACACCTTTTCAGGCTCTTCATGTTTTTCAACACCGCTTCATGATCCTCCTATTTTTCAGACCGTTTCATGCTCCTCATATTTTTGACACGTTTTGACGCTCTTCATATATTTCACACCTTTTCAGGCCCTTCATGTTTTTGAACACCGTTTCATGCTTCTCCTATTTTTCAGATTGTTTCATGTTCCTCATATTTTTGAAACCTTTTGAAGCTCTTCATATTTTTCACACCTTTTCAGCCTCTTCAAGTTTTTCAATACAGCTTCATGCTCCTTCTATTTTTCAGACCGTTTCATGCTCCTCATGTATTTCACACCTTTTGAAGCTCTTCATATTTTTCACACCTATTCAGGCTCTTCATCTTTTTGAACATCATTTCATGCTCCTCCTATTTTTCAGACCGTTTCATGCTCCTCATATTTTTGACACCTTTTGAAGCTGCTCATATTTTTCACACCTTTTAAGCTCTTCATATATTTCACAGTTTTTCAGGCTCTTCATGTTTTTCAACACCACTTCATGCTCCTCCTATTTTTCACACCGTTTCATGCTCATCTCATTTTTTACAGCTTTTGAAGCTCTTCATATTTTTCACACCTTTTCAGGCCCTTCATGTTTTTGAACACCGTTTCATGCTTCTCCTATTTTTCAGATTGTTTCATGTTCCTCATATTTTTGAAACCTTTTGAAGCTCTTCATATATTTCACACCTTTTCAGGCCCTTCATATTTTGAACACCGTTTCATGCTCCTCCTATTGTTGAGACTCTTTCATGTTCCTCATATTTTTGACACGTTTTGAAGCTCTTCATATTTTTCACACCTTTTCAGGCTCTTCATATTTTTCAACACAGCTTGATGCTCCTTCTATTTTTCAGACCGTTCATGCTCCTCATATATTTCACACCGTTTGAAGCTCTTCATGCTTTTCACACCTATTCAGGCTCTTCATCTTTTGAACAACGTTTCATGCTCCTCCTTTTTTTCATACCGTTTCATGCTCCTCATATTTTTCACACCTGTTGAAGCTCCTCGTATTTTTCACACCTTTTGAAGCTCTTCATATATTTCACACTTTTTCAGGCGTTTCATGTTTTTCATAACCGCTACATGCTCCTCCTATTTTTCAGACCGTTTCATGCTCCTCATATTTTTGACACCTTTTGAAGCTCTTCATGTATTTCACAACTTTTCAGGCTCTTCATGTTTTTCAACACCGCTTCATGCTCCTCCAATTTTCAGACCGTTTCATGCTCCTCATATTTTTCACACCTGTCGAAGCTCCTCGTATTTTTCACACTTTTTCACACTCATCATGTTTTTCAACACCGCTTCATGCTCCTGCTAATTTTCAGAACGTTTCATGCTCCTCCTATTTTGCCACCTTTTAAATCTTTTCATATATTTCACACCTTTTCAGGCTCTTCATGTTTTTCACAACCGCTTCATGATCCTCATATTTTTCAGACTTTTTCATGCTCCTCATATTTTTGACACCTTTTGAATCTCTTCATATATTTCACACCTTTTCAGGCTCTTCATGTTTTTGAACACCGCTTCATGCTCCTCCTATTTTTCAGACAGTTTCATGCTCCTCATGTATTTCACACCTTTTGAAGCTCTTCATATTTTTCACACCTGTTCAGTCTCTTCATGTTTTTCAACACAGTTTCATGCTCCTCCTATTTTTCAGACCTTTTCATGCTCCTCATATTTTGACACGTTTTGAGGCTCTTCATATATTTCACACCTTTTCAGGCCCTTCATGTTTTTGAACACCATTTTATGTTCCTCCTATTTTTCAGACCGTTTCATGCTCCTAATATTTTTGACACCTTTTGAAGCCCTTCATATCTTTCACACCTTTTCAGGCTCTTCATTTTTTTGAACAGCGCTTCATGCTCCTTTTATTTTTCAGACCGTTTCATGCTCCTCATATTTTTCACACTGTTGAAGCTCCTCGTATTTTTCACACCTTTTGAAGCTCTTCATATATTTCACACTTTTTCAGGCGTTTCATGTTTTTCACAACCGCTTCATGCTCCTCCTATTTTTCAGACCGTTTCATGCTCCTCATATTTTTGACAGCTTTTGAAGCTCTTCATGTATTTCACAACTTTTCAGGCTCTTCATGTTTTTCAACACCACTTCATGCTCCTCC
This sequence comes from Dama dama, assembly GCF_033118175.1. NCBI lineage: Eukaryota > Metazoa > Chordata > Mammalia > Artiodactyla > Cervidae > Dama > Dama dama. Next base: position 177,562 of record NW_026870954.1, on the reverse strand, counting down.
AATTTTCAGACCGTTTCATGCTCCTTATATTTTTGACAACTTTTGAATCTCTTCATATTTTTCACACCTTTTCACGCTCATCATGTTTTTCAACACCGCTTCATGCTCCTCCTAATTTTCAGAACGTTTAATGCTCCTCCTAATTTTGCCACCTTTTGAAGCTCTTCATATTTTTCACACCTTTTCAGGCTCTTCATGTTTTTGAACACCGTTTCATGCTCCTCCTATTTTTCCGACCGTTTCATGTTCCTCATAATTTTGACACCTTTTGAAGCTTTTCATATTTTTCACACCTTTTCAGGCTCTTCATGTTTTTCAACACCGCTTCATGCTCCTCCTATTTTTCAGACCGTTTCATGCGCCTCATATTTTTGACACCTTTTGAAGCTCTTCATATTTTTCACACCTTTTCATGCTCTTTATGTTTTCAACACCGATTCATTCTCCTCCTATTTTTCAGATCGTTTCATGATCCTCCTATTTTTCAAACCGTTTCATGCTCATCTCATTTTTGACACCTTCTGAAGCTCTTCATATTTTTCACACCTTTTGAATCTCTTCATATTTTTCAAACCTTTTGAAGCTGTTCATATTATTCACACGTTTTCAGTCTCTTCATGTTTTTCAACATCGCTTCATGCTCCTCCTATTTTTCAGACAGTTTCATGCTCCTCATATTTTTGACACGTTTTGAGGCTCTTCATCTATTTCACACCTTTTCAGGCCCTTCATATTTTGAACACCGTTTCATGCTCCTCCTATTGTTCAGACTCTTTCATGTTCCTCATATTTTTGACACGTTTTGAAGCTCTTCATATTTTTCCACCTTTTCAGGCTCTTCATATTTTTCAACACAGCTTGATGCTCCTTCTATTTTTCAGACCGTTCATGCTCCTCATATATTTCACACCATTTGAAGCTCTTCATGCTTTTCACACCTATTCAGGCTCTTCATCTTTTGAACAACGTTTCATGCTCCTCCTTTTTTCAGACATGCTCCTCATGTATTTCACACCTTTTGAAGTTCTTCATATTTTTCACACCTTTTGATGCTCTTCATATTTTTCACAGCTTTTCAGGCTCTTCATGTTTTTGAACACCGCTTCATGCTCCTCCTATTTTTCAGACATGCTCCTCATGTATTTCACACCTTTTGAAGCTCTTCATATTTTTCACACCTTTTCAGGCTCTTCATGTTTTAGAACACGGTTTCAAGCTCCTCCTATTTTTCAGACCGTTTCATGCTCCGCATATATTTGACAACTTTTGAAGCTCTTCATTTTTCACACCTTTTCAGGCTTTTCATGTTTTTCACAACCGCTTCATGATTCTCATATTTTTCAGACCGTTTCATGCTCCTCATCTTTTTGACACCTTTTGAATCTCTTCATGTATTTCACACCTTTTCAGGCTCTTCATATTTTTGAACACCGCTTCATGCTCCTCCTATTTTTCAGACATGCTCCTCATGTATTTCACACCTTTTGAAGCTCTTCATATTTTTCACACTTGTTCAGTCTCTTCATCTTTTCCAACACTGTTTCATGCACCTCCTATTTTTCAGACCGTTTCATGCTCTTCATGTATTTCACACCTTCTGAAGCTCTTCATATTTTCACACGTTTTGCAGATATTCATATTTTTACACGTTTTCAGGCTCTTCATGTTTTTCAACACCGCTTCATGCTCCTCCTATTTTTCAGACCGTTTCATGCTTCTCATGTATTTCACACCTTTTGAAGCTCTCATATTTTTCACACCTTTTCAGGCTCTTCATGTTTTTGAATACCGTTTCATGCTCCTCCTATTTTTCAGACCGTTTCATGCTCATTTAATTTTTGAGAGCTTTTGAAGCTCTTCATATTTTTCACATCTTTTGAAACTCTTCATATTTTTCACACCTTTTCAGGCTCTACATGTTTTTGAACCCCGTCATGCTCCTCCTATTTTCAGACCGTCTCATGCTCCTCATATTTTTGACACCTTTTGAAGCTCTTCATTTTTTTACACCTTTTCAGGCTCTTCATGTTTTTCAACACCGCTTCATGCTCCTCCTATTTTTCAGACCGTTTCATCCTCCTCATCTTTTTGACACCTTTTGAAGCTCTTCATATATTTCACACTTTTTCAGGTTCTTCATGTTTTTCAACAACGCTTCATGCTCCTCCTATTTTTCAGACAGTTTCATGCTCCTCATGTATTTCACACCTTTTGAAGCTCTTCATTTTTTCACACCTGTTCAGTCTCTTCATGTTTTTCAACACAGTTTCATGCTCCTCCTATTTTTCAGACCTTTTCATGCTCCTCATATTTTGACACGTTTTGAGGCTCTTCATATATTTCACACCTTTTCAGGCCCTTCATGTTTTTGAACACCATTTTATGTTCCTCCTATTTTTCAGACCGTTTCATGCTCCTAATATTTTTGACACCTTTTGAAGCCCTTCATATCTTTCACACCTTTTCAGGCTCTTCATTTTTTTGAACAGCGCTTCATGCTCCTTTTATTTTTCAGACCGTTTCATGCTCCTCATATTTTTCACACAGGTTGAAGCTCCTCGTATTTTTCACACCTTTTGAAGCTCTTCATATATTTCACACTTTTTCAGGCGTTTCATGTTTTTCACAACCGCTTCATGCTCCTCCTATTTTTCAGACCGTTTCATGCTCCTCATATTTCTGACAGCTTTTGAAGCTCTTCATGTATTTCACAACTTTTCAGGCTCTTCATGTTTTTCAACACCGCTTCATGCTCCTCCAATTTTCAGACTGTTTCATGCTCCTTATATTTTTGACAACTTTTGAATCTCTTCATATTTTTCACACCTTTTCACGCTCATCATGTTTTTCAACACTGCTTCATGCTCCTCCTAATTTTCAGAACGTTTAATGCTCCTCCTAATTTTGCCACCTATTGAAGCTCTTCATATTTTTCACACCTTTTCAGGCTCTTCATGTTTTTGAACACCGTTTCATGCTCCTCCTATTTTTCCGACCGTTTCATGTTCCTCATAATTTTGCCACCTTTTGAAGCTCTTCTTTTTTTTCACACCTTTTCAGGCTCTTCATGTTTTTAAACACCGCTTCATGATCCTCCTATGTTTCAGACCGTTTCATTCTCCTCATTTTTTTGAAACCTTTTGAAGCTCTTCATATTTTTTACACCTTTTCAGTCTCTTCATGTTTTTCAACACAGCTTTATTCTCCTTCTATTTTTCAGACCGTTTCATGCTTCTCATGTATTTCACACCTTTTGAAGCTCTCATATTTTTCACACCTTTTCAGGCTCTTCATGTTTTTGAACACCGTTTCATGCTCCTCCTATTTTTCAGACCGTTTCATGCTCATTTAATTTTTGAGAGCTTTTGAAGCTCTTCATATTTTTCACATCTTTTGAAACGCTTCATATTTTTCACACCTTTTCAGGCTCTTCATGTTTTTGAACCCCGTCATGCTCCTCCTATTTTTCAGACCGTCTCATGCTCCTCATATTTTTGACACCTTTTGAAGCTCTTCATATTTTTCACACCTTTTAAGGCTCTTCATGTTTTTCAAGACCGCTTCATGCTCCTCCTATTTTTCAGACCGTTTCATGTGCCTCATATTTTTGACACCTTTTGAAGCTCTTCATATTTTTCACGCCTTTTCATGCTCTTTATGTTTTCAACACCGATTCATTCTCCTCCTATTTTTCAGATCGTTTCATGCTCCTCCTATTTTTCAAACCGTTTCATGCTCATCTCATTTTTGACACCTTCTGAAGCTCTTCATATTTTTCACACCTTTTGAATCCCTTCATATGTTTCAAACCTTTTGAAGCTCTTCATATTATTCACACGTTTTCAGTCTCTTCATGTTTTTCAACATCGCTTCATGCTCCTCCTATTTTTCAGACAGTTTCATGCTCCTCATATTTTTGACACGTTTTGAGGCTCTTCATATATTTCACACCTTTTCAGGCTCTTCATGTTTTAGAACACGGTTTCAAGCTCCTCCTATTTTTCAGACCGTTTCATGCTCCGCATATATTTGACAACTTTTGAAGCTCTTCATTTTTCACACCTTTTCAGGCTTTTCATGTTTTTCACAACCGCTTCATGATTCTCATATTTTTCAGACCGTTTCATGCTCCTCATATTTTTGACAGCTTATGAATCTCTTCATGTATTTCACACCTTTTCAGGCTCTTCATGTTTTTGAACACCACTTCATGCTCCTCCTATTTTTCAGACATGCTCCTCATGTATTTCACACCTTCTGAAGCTCTTCATATTTTCACACGTTTTAAAGATCTTCATATTTTTACACGTTTTCAGGCTCTTCATGTTTTTCAACACCGCTTCATGCTCCTCCTATTTTTCAGACCGTTTCATGCTTCTCATGTATTTCACACCTTTTGAAGCTCTCATATTTTTCACACCTTTTCAGGCTCTTCATGTTTTTCAACACCGCTTCATGCTCCTCCTATTTTGCAGACCGTCTCATGCTCCTCATATTTTTCACACCTTTTCAGGCTCTACATGTTTTTGAACCCTGTCATGCTCCTCCTATTTTTCAGACCGTCTCATGCTCCTCATATTTTTGACACCTTTTGAAGCTCTTCATATTTTTCACACCTTTTAAGGCTCTTCATGTTTTTCAACACCGCTTCATGCTCCTCCTATTTTGCAGACCGTCTCATGCTCCTCATATTTTTGACACCTTTTGAAGCTCTTCATTTTTTTACACCTTTTCAGGCTCTTCATGTTTTTCAACACCGCTTCATGCTCCTCCTATTTTTCAGACCGTTTCATCCTCCTCATCTTTTTGACACCTTTTGAAGCTCTTCATATATTTCACACTTTTTCAGGTTCTTCATGTTTTTCAACAATGCTTCATGCTCCTCCTATTTTTCAGACCGTTTCATGGTCCCCATATTTTTGACACCTTTTGAAGCTCTTCATATTTTTCAACCATTTTCAGTCTCTTCATGTTTTTCAACACCGCCTGATGCTCCTCCAATTTTACAGACCGTTTCATGCTCCTCTTATTTTTCACAGGTTTTGAAGCTCTTCATATATTTCTCAACTTTTCAGGCTCTTCATGTTTTTCAACACGGCTTCATGCTTTTCCTATTTCTCAGACCGGTTCATGCTCCTCATATTTTTGACACCTTTTGAAGCTCTTCATATTTTTTTCACCTTTTCAGGCACTTCATGTTTTTCAACAACGATTCATGCTCCTCCTATTTTTCGGTCCTTTTCATGCTCCTCATATTTTTGACACCTTTTGAAACTCTTCATATTTTTCACACATTTTCAGGCTCTTCATGTTTTTCAACACCGCTTCATGCTCCTCCAATTTTTCAGATCTTTCCATGCTCCTCATATTTTTCACACATTTTGAAGCTCTTCATATATTTCACAGCTTTTCACGCTCTTCATGTTTTTAAGCACTGCTTCATGCTCTTCCTATTTTTCAGACCGTTTCATGCTCCTCATATTTTTGACACCTTTGGAAGCTCTTCATATTTTTCACACCTTTTCATGCTCTTCATGTTTTTCAACACCGCTAATTGCTCTTCCTATTTTTCAGACAGTTTCATGCTCCTCATATTTTTGACACCTTTTGAAGTTCCACATATTTTTCACACCTTTTGAGCTCTTCATATATTTCACACTTTTCCAAGCCCTTCATGTTTTTCAACACCATTTCATGCTCCTCCTATTTTTCAGACCGTTTCATGCTCCTCATATTTTGACACCTTTTAAATTACTTCATATTTTTCACACCTTTTCAGGCTCTTCATGTTTTTGAACACCGTTTCATGCTCCTCCTATTTTTCAGACCGTTTCATGCTCCTCATATTTTTGACACCTTTTGAAGCTCTTCATATTTTTCACATCTTTTCAGGCTCTTCATGTTTTTCAAAGCCACTTCATGCTTCTCCTATTTTTCATACCGTTTCATGCTCCCCTCATTTCTGACAGCTTTTGAAGCTCTTCATATTTTTCACACCTTTTCAGGCTCTTCATGTTTTTGAACACCGTTTCATAATCCTCCTATTTTTCAGACCGTTTCATGCTCCTCATATTTTTGCCACTTTTAAAGCTCTTTATATTTTTCACACCTTTTCATCCTCTTCAAGTTTTTGAACACCGCTTCATCCTCCTCCTATTTTTAAGACCGTTTCATGTTCCTCATATTGTTGACACCTTTTGAAGCTCTTCATATGTCTCACACCTTTTCAGTCTCTTCATATTTTTCAACATCGCTTCATGCTCCTCCTAATTTTCAGACCGTTTCATGCTCTTCTCATTTTTGACACCTTTTTGAAGCTTTTCATATTATTCACACCTTTTCAGGCACTTCATGTTTTTTAACTCTGCTTCATGCTCCTCCGATTTTTTCGACTGTATCATGCTCCTCATATTCTTCACCCCTTTTGAAGCTCTTCATATTTTTCTCACCTTTTCAGGCTCTTCATGTTTTTGTACAGCACTTCATGCTCCTCCTATTTTTCAGAGAGTTTCATGCTCGTCATGTATTTCACACCTTTTGAAGCTCTTCATATTTTTCACACCTTTTCAGTCTCTTCATGTTTTTCAACACCGCTTCATGCTCTTCCTATTTTTCAGACCCTTTCATGCTCCTCATATTTTTGACACCTTTTGAAGCTCTTCATATTTTTCACACCTTTTCATGCTCTACATGTTTTTCAACACCGCTTCATGCTCCTCCTATTTTTCAGACCGTTTCATGCTCCTCATATTTTTCACACCTTTTGAAGCTCTTCATATTTTTCACACCTTTTCAGGCTCTTCATGTTTTTCAACACCGCTTCATGCTCTTCCTATTTTTCAGACCCTTTCATGCTCCTCATATTTTTGACACCTTTTGAAGCTCTTCATATTTTTCACACCTTTTCATGCTCTACATGTTTTTCAACACCGCTTCATGCTCCTCCTATTTTTCAGACAGTTTCATGCTCCTCATATTTTCACACCTTTTGAAGCTCTTCATATTTTTCACACCTTTTCAGGCTCTTCATGTTTTTCAACACCGCTTCATGCTCTTCCTATTTTTCAGACCGTTTCATGCTCCTCATATTTTTGACACCTTTTGAAGCTCTTCATATTTTTCACACCTTTTCATGCTCTTCATGTTTTTGAACACCGCTTCATGCTCCTCCTATTTTTCAGACCGTTTCATGCTCCTCATATTTTTGACACCTTTTGAAGCTCTTCATATTTTTCACACCTTTTCATGTTCTTCATGTTTTTCAACACCGCTTCATGCTTCTCCTATTTTTCAGACCCTTACATGCTCCTCATATTTTTGACACCTTTTGAGGCTCTTCATATTTTTCACACATTTTCAGGCTCTTCATGTTTTTCAACACCGATTCATGCTCCTCATATATTTGACACCTTTTGAATCTCTTCATATATTTCACACATTTTCAGGTTCTTCATGTTTTTCAACACCACTTCATGCTCCTCCTATTTTTCAGACCGTTTCATACTCATCTCACTTTTGACACATTTTGAAGCTCTTAATATTTTCCACACCTTTTGAAGCTCTTCATATTTTTCACACCTTTTCAGGCTCTTAATCTTTTTCAACACCGCTTCTTGTTCCTCCTATTTTTCAGACCGTTTCATGCTCCTCATATTTTTCACACCTTTTGAAGCTCTTCATATTTTTCACACCTTTTCAGGCTCTTCATGTTTTTGAACACCGTTTCATGCTCCTCGTATTTTTCAGACCGTTTCATGCCCCTCATATTTTTGACACCTTTTCAAGCTCTTCACATTTTTCAAACCTTTTCAGGCTCTTCATGTTTTTGAACAACGTTTCATGCTCCTCCTATTTTTCAGACAGTTTCATGCCCCTCATATTTTTGACACCTTTTCAAGCTCTTCACATTTTTCAAACCTTTTCAGGCTCTTCATGTTTTTGAACACCGTTTCTTGCACCTCCTATTTTTCAGAACGTTTCATGCTCCTCATATATTTGACACCTTTTGAAGCTCTTCATTATTTCACAACTTTTCAGGTTCTTCATGTTTTCAACACCACTTCATGCTCCTCCTATATTTCTGACTGTGTCATGCTCCTCATATTTTAGACACCTTTTGAAAATCTTCATATTTTTCCCACCTTTTCAGGCTCTTCATGTTTTTCTACACCTCTTCATGCTCCTCCTATTTTTGACACCATTTGAAGCTCTTCATATATTTCACACCTTTTCAGGCTTTTCATGTTTTTGAACACCGTTTCATGCGCCTCATATTTTTGACAGCTTTTGAAGTTCTTCATATTATTCACACCTTTTCAGGCTCTTCACGAATTGAAAACCGTTTCATGCTCCTCCAATTTTTCAGACCGTTTCATGCTCCTCATATTTCTGAAACCTTTTGAAATGCTTCAGATTTTTCACATGTTTTCAGGCTTTTCATGTTTTTCAAAACCGCTTCATGCTCCTCCTATTTTTCAGACCCTTTGATGCTCTTCATATTTTTGACATCTTTTGAAGCTCTTCATATTTTTCACACCTTTTCAGGCTCTTCATGTTTTTCAACACCGTTTCATGCTCCTCCTACTTTTCAGACCGTTTTATCTTCCTCATATTTTTGACAACTTTTGAAGCTCTTCATATATTTCACACCTTTTCAGGCTCTTAATGTTTTTCAACACCATTTCATGCTCCTCCTACTTTTCAGACCGTTTCATGCTCCACATATTTTTGACACCTTTTGAAGCTCTTCATATATTTCACAACTTTTCAGGTTCTTCATGATTTTCAACACCACCTCATGCTCCTCTTATTGTTCAAACTGATTAATGCTCATCATATTTTTGACACCTTTTGAAGCTCTTCATAATTTTCACACCTTTTCAGGCTCTTCATGTTTTTCAACACCACTTGATGCTCCTCATATTTTTGAGACCGATTCATGCTCCTCACATTTTTGACACCTTTTGAATCTCTTCATATTTTTCACACCTTTTCAGGCTCTTCATGTTTTCAAACACCACTTGTGGTCCTCCTATTTTTCAGACCGTTTCATGCTCCTCATATTTTTACACCTTTTGAAGCTCTTCATATATTTCACACGTTTTCAGGCTCTTCATGTTTTTCAACACCACTTCATGCTTCTTCTATTTTTCAGACCGTTTTATGCTCCTCGTATTTTTCACACCTTTTGAAGCTCTTCATATTTTTCACACCTTTTCAGACTCTTCATGTTTTTGAACAGCGCTTCATGCTCCTCCTATTTTTCAGACCCTTTGATGCTCTTCATATTTTTGACACCTTTTGAAGCTCTTCATATATTTCACATCTTTTCAGGCTCTTAATGTTTTTCAACACCGCTTCATGCTTCTCCTATTTTTCAGACCGATTCATGCTCCTCATATTTATGACCGTTTTGAAGCTCTTCATATTTTTCACACCTTTTCAAGCTGTTCATATTATTCAACACCGTTTCATTCTCCTCCTATTTTTCAGACTGTTTCATGCTCCTCATATTTTTGACACCTTTTGAAGCTCTTCATATTTTTCACACCTTTTCATGCCCTTCATGTTCTTCATCACCGTTTCATTCTCCTCCTATTTTTCAGACTGTTTCAGGCTACTCATATTTTTGACAACTTTTGAAGCTCTTCCTATTTTTCACACCTTTTCATGTTTTTGAACACCATTTCATGCTCCTCATATTTTTCACACCTTTTGAGGCTCTGCATATTTTGCACGCCTTTTCATGCTCTTCATGTTTTTCAACACCAATTCATCCTCCTCCTATTTTTTAGACCGTTTCATGCTCCTCATATTTTTCACACCTTTTCAGGCTCTTCATGTTTTTGAACACCGCTTCATTCTCCTCCTATTTTTCAGACCCTTTGATGATCTTCATATTTTTGACACCTTTTCATGCTCTTCATGTTCTTCATCACCGTTTCATTCTCCTCCTATTTTTCAGACCGTTTCAGGCTACTCATATTTTTCACACCTTTTTAGGCTCTTCATGTTTTTCAACACCACTTCATGCTCCTCCTATTTTTCAGACCGTTTCATGCTCCTCTCATTTCTGACACCTTTTGAAGCTCTTCATATATTTCACACATTTTCAGGCTCTTCATGTTTTTCAACACCACTTCATGCTCCTCCTATTTTACAGACCGTTGCATGCTCCTCATGTATTTCACACCTTTTGAAGCTCTTCATATATTTCACACCTTTTTAGGCTCTTCATGTTTTTGAACACGATTTCAGGCTCCTCCTATTTTTCGGACTGTTTCAATCTCATCTCATTTATTAAACCTTTTGAAGCTCTTCATATTTTTCACACCTTTTGAATCTCTTCATATTTCTCAAACGTTTTCAGGCTCTTCATGTTTTTCAACACCCCTTCTTGCTCATCCTATTTTTCAGACCGTTTCATGCTTCTATCATTTCTGACACCTTTTGAAGCTCTTCATATATTTCACACATTTTCAGGCTCTTCATGTCTTTGAACACCGTTTCTTGCTGCTCCTATTTTTCAGATCGTTTCATGCTCCTCATATTTTTGACAGATTTTGAAGCTCTTCATTTTTTTCACACCTTTTGAAGCTCTTCATATTTTTCACACCTTTTAAGTCTCTTCATGATTTTGAACACCACTTTATGCTCCTCCTATTATTCAGACCGCTTTATTCTCCTCATTATTTTTGACACCTTTTGAAGCTCTTCATATTTTGAACACCTTTTGAAGCTCTTCATATTTTTCACACTTTTTCAGGCTCTTCATGTTTTTCCACACCGCTTCATGCTCCTCCTATTTTTCAGACAGTTTCATGTGCCTCCTCTTTTTGACACCTTTTGAAGGTCTTCATATTTTTCACACCTTTTCAGGCTCTTCATGTTTCTCAACACCGTTTCATGCTCCTCCTATTTAAAAGATAGTTTCATTCTCCTCATATATTTGAAAACTTTTGAAGCTATTCATATTTTTCACACCTTTTCAGCCTCTTCATGTTTTTCAACACCGCTTCATGCTCTTCCTATTTTTCAGACCCTTTCATGCTCCTCATATTTTTGACACCTTTTGAAGCTCTTCATATTTTTCACACCTTTTCAGTCTCTTCATGTTTTTCTACACCACTTCATGCTCCTCCTATTTTTCAGACCGTTTCATGCTACTCATATTTTTGACACCTTTTGAAGCTCTTCATATTTTTCACACCTTTTCAGGCTGTTCATGTTTTTCAACACCGCTTCGTGCTCCTCATATTTTTCAGACCCTTTCATGCTCCTCATATTTTTGACACCTTTTGAAGCTCTTCATATTTTTCACACCTTTTCAGGCTTTACATGTTTTTCAACAGCGCTTCATGCTCCTCCTATTTTTCAGACCGTTTCATGCTCCTCGTATTTTTGACACCTTTTGAAGCTCTTCATATTTTTCACACCTTTTCAGGCTCTTCATGGTTTTCAACACCGCTTCATGCTCTTCCTATTTTTCAGACGGTTTCATGCTCCTCATATTTTTGACACCTTTTGAAGCTCTTCATATTTTTCACACCTTTTCATGCTCTTCATGTTTTTGAACACCGCTTCATGCTCCTCCTATCTTTCAGACCGTTTCATGCTCCTCATATTTTTGACACCTTTTGAAGCTCTTCATAATTTTCACACCTTTTCATGTTCTTCATGTTTTTCAACACCGCTTCATGCTTCTCCTATTTTTCAGACCGTTTCATGCTCCTCATATTTTTGAAACCTTTTGAATCTCTTCATATATTTCACACATTTTCAGGTTCTTCATGTTTTTCAACACCACTTCATGCTCCTCATATATTTGACACCTTTTGAATCTCTTCATATATTTCACACATTTTCAGGCTCTTCATGTTTTTCAACACCGATTCATGCTCCTCATATATTTGACACCTTTTGAATCTCTTCATATATTTCACACATTTTCAGGTTCTTCATGTTTTTCAACACCACTTCATGCTCCTCCTATTTTTCAGACCGTTTCATACTCATCTCACTTTTGACACATTTTGAAGCTCTTAATATTTTCCACACCTTTTGAAGCTCTTCATATTTTTCTAACGTTTTCAGGCTCTTAATCTTTTTCAACACCGCTTCTTGCTCCTCCTATTTTTCAGACCGTTTCATGCTCCTCATATTTTTGACACCTTTTGAAGCTCTTCATATTTTTCACACCTTTTCAGGCTCTTCATGTTTTTGAACACCGTTTCATGCTCCTCGTATTTTTCAGACCGTTTCATGCTCCTCATATTTTTGACATCTTTTGAAGCTCTTCATATTTTTCACATCTTTTCAGGCTCTTCATGTTTTTCAAAGCCACTTCATGCTTCTCCTATTTTTCATACCGTTTCATGCTCCCCTCATTTCTGACAGCTTTTGAAGCTCTTCATATATTTCACACATTTTCAGGCTCTTCATGTTTTTCAACACCCCTTCTTGCTCATCCTATTTTTCAGATCGTTTCATGCTCCTCTTATTTTTGACACGTTTTGAAGCTCTTCATATTTTTCACACCTTTTCAGGCTCTTCATGTCTTTGAACACCGTTTCAAGCTGCTCCTATTTTTCAAATCGTTTCATGCTCCTCATATTTTTGACAGATTTTGAAGCTCTTCATTTTTTCACACCTTTTGAAGCTCTTCATATTTTTCTCACCTTTTCAGGCTCTTCATGTCTTTGAACACCGTTTCATGCTGCTCCTATTCTTCAGATCGTTTCATGCTCCTCATATTTTTGACAGATTTTGAAGCTCTTTATTTTTTCACACCTTTTGAAGCTCTTCATATTTTTCACACCTTTTAAGGTTCTTCATGATTTTGAACACCAGTTTATGCTCCTCCTATTATTCAGACCGTTTCATTCTCCTCATTATTTTTGACACCTTTTGAAGCTCTTCATATTTTTGAACACCTTTTGAAGCTCTTCATATTTTTCACACTTTTTCAGGCTCTTCATGTTTTTCCACACCGCTTCATGCTCCTCCTATTTTTCAGACAGTTTCATGTGCCTATTCTTTTTGACACCTTTTGAAGGTCTTCATATTTTTCACACCTTTTCTGGCTCTTCATGTTTCTCAACACCGTTTCATGCTCCTCCTATTTTAAAGATAGTTTCATGCTCCTCATATATTTGAAAACTTTTGAAGCTATTCATATTTTTCACACCTTTTCAGCCTCTTCATGTTTCTCAACACCACTTCATGCTCCTCCTGTTTTTCACACCGTTTCATGATCCTCATATATTTGACACCTTTAGAAGCTCTTCATATTTTTCACACCTTTTCAGTCTCTTCATCTTTTTCTACACCACTTCATGCTCCTCCTATTTTTCAGACCGTTTCATGATACTCATATTTTTGATACCTTTTGAAGCTCTTCATATTTTTCACACCTTTTCAGACTCTTCATGCTTTTCAACACCGCTTCATGCTCCTCGTATTTTTCAGACCCTTTCATGCTCCTCATATTTTTGACACCTTTTGAAACTCTTCATATTTTTCACACCTTTTCAGGCTCTACATGTTTTTCAACATCGGTTCATGCTCCTCCTAGTTTTCAGACCGTTTCATGCTCCTCATATTTTTGACACCTTTTGAAGCTCTTCATATTTTTCACACCTTTTGAATCTCTTCATATTTCTCAAACGTTTTCAGGCTCTTCATGTTTTTCAACACCCCTTCTTGCTCATCCTATTTTTCAGACCGTTTCATGCTTCTATCATTTCTGACACCTTTTGAAGCTCTTCATATATTTCACACATTTTCAGGCTCTTCATGTCTTTGAACACCGTTTCTTGCTGCTCCTATTTTTCAGATTGTTTCATGCTCCTCATATTTTTGACAGATTTTGAAGCTCTTCATTTTTTTCACACCTTTTGAAGCTCTTCATATTTTTCACACCTTTTAAGTCTCTTCATGATTTTGAACACCACTTTATGCTCCTCCTATTATTCAGACCGCTTCATTCTCCTCATTATTTTTGACACCTTTTGAAGCTCTTCATATTTTTGAACACCTTTTGAAGCTCTTCATATTTTTCACACTTTTTCAGGCTCTTCATGTTTTTCCACACCGCTTCATGCTCCTCCTATTTTTCAGACAGTTTCATGTGCCTCCTCTTTTTGACACCTTTTGAAGGTCTTCATATTTTTCACACCTTTTCCGGCTCTTCATGTTTCTCAACACCGTTTCATGCTCCTCCTATTTAAAAGATAGTTTCATTCTCCTCATATATTTGAAAACTTTTGAAGCTATTCATATTTTTCACACCTTTTCAGCCTCTTCATGTTTTTCAACACCGCTTCATGCTCTTCCTATTTTTCAGACCCTTTCATGCTCCTCATATTTTTGACACCTTTTGAAGCTCTTCATATTTTTCACACCTTTTCAGTCTCTTCATGTTTTTCTACACCACTTCATGCTCCTCCTATTTTTCAGACCGTTTCATGCTACTCATATTTTTGACACCTTTTGAAGCTCTTCATATTTTTCACACCTTTTCAGGCTGTTCATGTTTTTCAACACCGCTTCGTGCTCCTCATATTTTTCAGACCCTTTCATGCTCCTCATATTTTTGACACCTTTTGAAGCTCTTCATATTTTTCACACCTTTTCAGGCTTTACATGTTTTTCAACAGCGCTTCATGCTCCTCCTATTTTTCAGACCGTTTCATGCTCCTCGTATTTTTGACACCTTTTGAAGCTCTTCATATTTTTCACACCTTTTCAGGCTCTTCATGGTTTTCAACACCGCTTCATGCTCTTCCTATTTTTCAGACGGTTTCATGCTCCTCATATTTTTGACACCTTTTGAAGCTCTTCATATTTTTCACACCTTTTCATGCTCTTCATGTTTTTGAACACCGCTTCATGCTCCTCCTATCTTTCAGACCGTTTCATGCTCCTCATATTTTTGACACCTTTTGAAGCTCTTCATAATTTTCACACCTTTTCATGTTCTTCATGTTTTTCAACACCGCTTCATGCTTCTCCTATTTTTCAGACCGTTTCATGCTCCTCATATTTTTGAAACCTTTTGAATCTCTTCATATATTTCACACATTTTCAGGTTCTTCATGTTTTTCAACACCACTTCATGCTCCTCATATATTTGACACCTTTTGAATCTCTTCATATATTTCACACATTTTCAGGCTCTTCATGTTTTTCAACACCGATTCATGCTCCTCATATATTTGACACCTTTTGAATCTCTTCATATATTTCACACATTTTCAGGTTCTTCATGTTTTTCAACACCACTTCATGCTCCTCCTATTTTTCAGACCGTTTCATACTCATCTCACTTTTGACACATTTTGAAGCTCTTAATATTTTCCACACCTTTTGAAGCTCTTCATATTTTTCTAACGTTTTCAGGCTCTTAATCTTTTTCAACACCGCTTCTTGCTCCTCCTATTTTTCAGACCGTTTCATGCTCCTCATATTTTTGACACCTTTTGAAGCTCTTCATATTTTTCACACCTTTTCAGGCTCTTCATGTTTTTGAACACCGTTTCATGCTCCTCGTATTTTTCAGACCGTTTCATGCTCCTCATATTTTTGACATCTTTTGAAGCTCTTCATATTTTTCACATCTTTTCAGGCTCTTCATGTTTTTCAAAGCCACTTCATGCTTCTCCTATTTTTCATACCGTTTCATGCTCCCCTCATTTCTGACAGCTTTTGAAGCTCTTCATATATTTCACACATTTTCAGGCTCTTCATGTTTTTCAACACCCCTTCTTGCTCATCCTATTTTTCAGATCGTTTCATGCTCCTCTTATTTTTGACACGTTTTGAAGCTCTTCATATTTTTCACACCTTTTCAGGCTCTTCATGTCTTTGAACACCGTTTCAAGCTGCTCCTATTTTTCAAATCGTTTCATGCTCCTCATATTTTTGACAGATTTTGAAGCTCTTCATTTTTTCACACCTTTTGAAGCTCTTCATATTTTTCTCACCTTTTCAGGCTCTTCATGTCTTTGAACACCGTTTCATGCTGCTCCTATTCTTCAGATCGTTTCATGCTCCTCATATTTTTGACAGATTTTGAAGCTCTTTATTTTTTCACACCTTTTGAAGCTCTTCATATTTTTCACACCTTTTAAGGTTCTTCATGATTTTGAACACCAGTTTATGCTCCTCCTATTATTCAGACCGTTTCATTCTCCTCATTATTTTTGACACCTTTTGAAGCTCTTCATATTTTTGAACACCTTTTGAAGCTCTTCATATTTTTCACACTTTTTCAGGCTCTTCATGTTTTTCCACACCGCTTCATGCTCCTCCTATTTTTCAGACAGTTTCATGTGCCTATTCTTTTTGACACCTTTTGAAGGTCTTCATATTTTTCACACCTTTTCAGGCTCTTCATGTTTCTCAACACCGTTTCATGCTCCTCCTATTTTAAAGATAGTTTCATGCTCCTCATATATTTGAAAACTTTTGAAGCTGTTCATATTTTTCACACCTTTCAGCCTCTTCATGTTTCTCAACACCACTTCATGCTCCTCCTGTTTTTCACACCGTTTCATGATCCTCATATATTTGACACCTTTAGAAGCTCTTCATATTTTTCACACCTTTTCAGTCTCTTCATGTTTTTCTACACCACTTCATGCTCCTCCTATTTTTCAGACCGTTTCATGATACTCATATTTTTGATACCTTTTGAAGCTCTTCATATTTTTCACACCTTTTCAGACTCTTCATGCTTTTCAACACCGCTTCATGCTCCTCCTATTTTTCAGACCGTTTCATGCTACTCCTATTTTTGACACCTTTTGAAGCTCTTCATATATTTCACAACTTTTCATGCTCTACATGTTTTTCAACACCGCTACGTGCTCGTCGTATTTTTCAGACCCTTTCATGCTCCTCATATTTTTGACACCTTTTGAAACTCTTCATATTTTTCACACCTTTTCAGGCTCTACATGTTTTTCAACATCGGTTCATGCTCCTCCTAGTTTTCAGACCGTTTCATGCTCCTCATATTTTTGACACCTTTTGAAGCTCTTCATATTTTTCACACCTTTTCAGGCTCTTCATGTTTTTCAACACCGCTTCCTGCTCTTCCTATTTTTCAGACCCTTTCATGCTCCTCATATTTTTGGCACCTTTTGAAGCTCTTTATATTTTTCACACTTTTTCAGGCACTTCATGTTTTTCCACACCGCTTCATGCTGCTCCTATTTTTCAGATCGTTTCATGCTCCTCATATTTTTGACACATTCTGAAGCTCTTCATATTTTTCACACCTTTTCATGCTCTTCATGTTTTTCAACACTGTTTCAGGTTCCTCCTATTTTTGACATCTTTTGAATCTCTTCGTATTTTTCACATCTTTTCAGGCTCTTCACGTTTTTGAACACCGTTTCTCTCTCCTGATATTTTTGACACCTTTTTAAGCTCTTCATATATTTCACAACTTTTCAGGCCCTTCATGTTTTTGAACACCGTGTTATGTTCCTCCTATTTTTCAGACCGTTTCATGCTCATTTAATTTTTGAGAGCTTTTGAAGCTCTTCATATTTTTCACATCTTTTGAAACTCTTCATGTTTTTCACACCTTTTCAGGCTCTTCATGTTTTTGATCCCCGTCATGCTCCTCCTATTTTTCAGACCGTCTCATGCTCCTCATATTTTTGACACGTTTTGAGGCTCTTCATATTTTTCATACCTTTTCAGGCTCTTGATGTTTCTCAACACCGCTTCATGATCCTCCTATTTTTCAGACCGTTTCATTCTCCTCATTTTTTTGAAACCTTTTGAAGCTCTTCATATTTTTTACACATTTTCAGTCTCTTCATGTTTTTCAACAGAGCTTCATTCTCCTTCTCTTTTTCAAACCGTTTCATGCTTCTCATGTATTTCACACGTTTTGAAGCTCTCATATTTTTCACACCTTTTCAGGCTCTTCATGTTTTTGAACACCGTTTCATGCTCCTCCTATTTTTCAGACCGTTTCATGCTCATTTAATTTTTGAGAGCTTTTGAAGCTCTTCATATTTTTCACATCTTTTGAAACTCTTCATATTTTTCACACCTTTTCAGGCTCTTCATGTTTTTGAACCCCGTCATGCTCCTCCTATTTTTCAGACCGGCTCATGCTCCTCATATTTTTGACACCTTTTGAAGCTCTTCATATTTTTCACACCTTTTAAGGCTCTTCATGTTTTTCAACACCGCTTCATGCTCCTCCTATTTTTCAGACCGTTTCATGCGCCTCATATTTTTGACACCTTTTGAAGCTCTTCGGATTTTTCACACCTTTTCATGCTCTTTATGTTTTCAACACCGATTCATGCTCCTCCTATTTTTCAGAACGTTTCATGCTCCTCCTATTTTTCAAACCGTTTCATGCTCATCTCATTTTTGACACCTTCTGAAGCTCTTCATATTTTTCACACCTTTTGAATCTCTTCATATTTTTCAAATCTTTTGAAGCTCTTCATATTATTCACACGTTTTCTGTCTCTTCATGTTTTTCAACACCGCTTCATGCTCCTCCTATTTTTCAGACAGTTTCATGCTCCTCATATTTTTGACACGTTTTGAGGCTCTTCATATATTTCACACCTTTTCAGGCCCTTCATATTTTGAACACCGTTTCATGCTCCTCCTATTTTTCAGACTCTTTCATGTTCCTCATATTTTTGACACGTTTTGAAGCTCTTCATATTTTTCACACCTTTTCAGGCTCTTCATATTTTTCAACACAGCTTGATGCTCCTTCTATTTTTCAGACCGTTTCATGCTCCTCATATATTTCACACCTTTTGAAGCTCTTCATACTTTTTACACCTATTCAGGCTCTTCATCTTTTGAACAACGTTTCATGCTCCTCCTTTTTTTCAGACCATTTCATGCTCCTCATATATTTGACACCTTTTGCAGCTCTTCATATTTTTCACACCTTTTGATGCTCTTCATATTTTTCACACCTTTTCAGGCTTTTCATGTTTTTCACAACCGCTTCATGATCCTCATATTTTTCAGACCGTTTCATGCTCTTCATATTTTTGACACCTTTTGAATCTCTTCATATATTTCACACCTTTTCAGGCCCTTCATGTTTTTGAACACCGTGTTATGTTCCTCCTATTTTTCAGACCGTTTCATGCTCCTCATATTTTTCACACCTGTTGAAGCTCCTCGTGTTCTTCACACCTTTTGAAGCTCTTCATATATTTCACACTTTTTCAGGCGTTTCATGTTTTTCACAACCACTTCATGCTCCTCCTATTTTTCAGACCGTTTCATGCTCCTCATACTTTTGACACCTTTTGAAGCTCTTCATGTATTTCACAACTTTTCAGGCTCTTGATGTTTTTCAACACCGTTTCATGCTCCTCTAATTTTCAGACCGTTTCATGCTCATCATATTTTTGACACCTTTTGAATCTCTTCATATATTTCACACGTTTTCAGGCCCTTCATGTTTTTGAACATCGTTTTATGTTTCTCCTATTTTTCAGACCTTTTCATGCTTCTCATAATTTGACACCTTTTGAAGCTCCTCATATTTTTCACACATTTTCAGTCTCTTCATTGTTTTGAACACCGCTTCATGCTCCTCTTATTTTTCAGACAGTTTCATGCTCCTCATGTATTTCACACTTTTTGAAGCTCTTCATATTTTTCACACCTGTTCAGTCTCTTCATGTTTTTCAACACAGGTTCATGCTCCTCCTATTTTTCAGACCTTTTCATGCTTCTCATATTTTGACACGTTTTAAGGCTCTTCATATATTTCACACCTTTTCAGGCCCTTCATGTTTTTGAACACCATTTTATGTTCCTCCGATTTTTCAGACCGTTTCATGCTCCTAATATTTTTGACACCTTTTGAAGCCCTTCATATCTTTCACACCTTTTCAGGCTCTTCATTTTTTTGAACAGCGCTTCATGCTCCTTTTGTTTTTCAGACCGTTTCATGCTTCTCATATTTTTCACACATGTTGAATCTCCTCGTATTTTTCACACGTTTTGAAGCTCTTCATATATTTCACACTTTTTCAGGCGTTTCATGTTTTTCACAAACGCTTCATGCTCCTCCTATTTTTCGGACCGTTTCATGCTCCTCAATTTTTGACAGCTTTTGAAGCTCTTCATGTATTTCACAACTTTTCAGGCTCTTCATGTTTTTCAACACCGCTTCATGCTCCTCCAATTTTCAGACCGTTTCATGCTCCTTATATTTTTGACAACTTTTGAATCTCTTCATATTTTTCACACCTTTTCACGCTCATCATGTTTTTCAACACCGCTTCATGCTCCTCCTAATTTTCAGGACGTTTAATGCTCCTCCTAATTTTGCCACCTATTGAAGCTCTTCATATTTTTCACATCTTTTCAGGCTCTTCATGTTTTTGAACACCGTTTCATGCTCCTCCTATTTTTCCAACCGTTTCATGTTCCTCATAATTTTGACACCTTTTGAAACTCTTCATATTTTTCACACCTTTTCAGGCTCTTCATGTTTTTAAACACTGCTTCATGATCCTCCTATTTTTCAGACCGTTTCATTCTCCTCATTTTTTTGAAACCTTTTGAAGCTCTTCATATTTTTTACACCTTTTCAGTCTCTTCATGTTTTTCAACACAGCTTCATTCTCCTTCTATTTTTCAGACCGTTTCATGCTTCTCATGTATTTCACACCTTTTGAAGCTCTCATATTTTTCACACCTTTTCAGGCTCTTCATGTTTTTGAACCCCGTCATGCTCCTCCTATTTTTCAGAACGTCTCATGCTCCTCATGTTTTTGACACCTTCTGAAGCTCTTCATATTTTTCACACCTTTTGAATCTCTTCATATTTTTCAAACCTTTTGAAGCTCTTCATATTATTCACACGTTTTCATTCTCTTCATGTTTTTCAACATCGCTTCATGCTCATCCTATTTTTCAGACAGTTTCATGCTCCTCATATTTTTGACACGTTTTGAGGCTCTTCATATATTTCACACCTTTTCAGGCCCTTCATATTTTGAACACCGTTTCATGCTCCTCCTATTGTTCAGACTCTTTCATGTTCCTCATATTTTTGACACGTTTTGAAGCTCTTCATATTTTTCACACCTTTTCAGGCTCTTCATATTTTTCAACACAGCTTGATGCTCCTTCTATTTTTCAGACCGTTCATGCTCCTCATATATTTCACACCGTTTGAAGCTCTTCATGCTTTTCACACCTATTCAGGCTCTTCATCTTTTGAACAACGTTTCATGCTCCTCCTTTTTTTCAGACCGTTTCATGCTCCTCATATTTTTGACACCTTTTGAAGCTCTTCATATTTTTCACACCTTTTGATGCTCTTCATATTTTTCACAGCTTTTCAGGCTCTTCATGTTTTTGAACACCGCTTCATGCTCCTCCTATTTTTCAGACATGCTCCTCATGTATTTCACACCTTTTGAAGCTCTTCATATTTTTCACACCTTTTCAGGCTCTTCATGTTTTAGAACACGGTTTCAAGCTCCTCCTATTTTTCAGACCGTTTCATGCTACGCATATATTTGACAACTTTTGAAGCTCTTCATTTTTCACACCTTTTCAGGCTTTTCATGTTTTTCACAACCGCTTCATGATTCTCATATTTTTCAGAACGTTTCATGCTCCTCATGTTTTTGACACCTTTTGAATCTCTTCATGTATTTCACACCTTTTCAGGCTCTTCATGTTTTTGAACACCGCTTCATGCTCCTCCTATTTTTCAGACATGCTCTTCATGTATTTCACACCTTCTGAAGCTCTTCATATTTTCACACGTTTTGAAGATCTTCATATTTTTACACGTTTTCAGGCTCTTCATGTTTTTCAACACCGCTTCATGCTCCTCCTATTTTTCAGACCGTTTCATGCTTCTCATGTATTTCACACCTTTTGAAGCTCTCATATTTTTCACACCTTTTCAGGCTCTTCATGTTTTTGAACACCGTTTCATGCTCCTCCTATTTTTCAGACCGTTTCATGCTCATTTAATTTTTGAGAGCTTTTGAAGCTCTTCATATTTTTCACATCTTTTGAAACTCTTCATATTTTTCACACCTTTTCAGGCTCTACATGTTTTTGAACCCCGTCATGCTCCTCCTATTTTTCAGACCGTCTCATGCTCCTCATATTTTTGACACCTTTTGAAGCTCTTCATATTTTTCACACCTTTTAAGGCTCTTCATGTTTTTCAACACCGCTTCATGCTCCTCCTATTTTTCAGACCGTCTCATGCTCCTCATATTTTTGACACCTTTTGAAGCTCTTAATTTTTTTACACCTTTTCAGGCTCTTCATGTTTTTCAACACCGCTTCATGCTCCTCCTATTTTTCAGACCGTTTCATCCTCCTCATCTTTTTGACACCTTTTGAAGCTCTTCATATATTTCACACTTTTTCAAGTTCTTCATGTTTTTCAACATCGCTTCATGCTCCTCCTATTTTTCAGACCGTTTCATGGTCCCCATATTTTTGACACCTTTTGAAGCTCTTCATATTTTTCAACCCTTTTCAGTCTCTTCATGTTTTTCAACACCACCTGATGCTCCTCCAATTTTTCAGACCATTTCATGCTCCTCTTATTTTTCACAGGTTTTGAAGCTCTTCATATATTTCACACCTTTTCAGGCTCTTCATGTTTTTCAACACCGCTTCATGCTTTTCCTATTTCTCAGACCGGTTCATGCTCCTCATATTTTTGACACCTTTTGAAGCTCTTCATATTTTTCACACCTTTTAAGGCTCTTCATGTTTTTCAACACCGCTTCATGCTCCTCCTATTTTTCAGACCGTCTCATGCTCCTCATATTTTTGACAGCTTTTGAAGCTCTTCATTTTTTTACACCTTTTCAGGCTCTTCATGTTTTTCAACAACGCTTTATGCTCCTCCTATTTTTCAGACCGTTTCATGCTCCTCATATTTTTCACACCTGTTGAAGCTCCTCGTTTTTTTCACACCTTTTGAAGCTCTTCATATATTTCACACTTTTTCAGGCGTTTCATGTTTTTCACAACCGCTACATGCTCCTCCTATTTTTCAGACCGTTTCATGCTCCTCAAAATTTTGACACCTTTTGAAGCTCTTCATGTATTTCACAACTTTTCAGGCTCTTCATGTTTTTCAACACCGCTTCATGCTCCTCCAATTTTCAGACCGTTTCATGCTCCTTATATTTTTGACAACTTTTCGATCTCTTCATATTTTTCACACTTTTTCACACTCATCATGTTTTTCAACACCGCTTCATGCTCCTCCTAATTTTCAGAACGTTTCATGCTCCTCCTATTTTGCCACCTTTTGAATCTTTTCATATATTTCACACCTTTTCAGGCTCTTCATGTTTTTGAACACCGCTTCATGCTCCTCCTATTTTTCAGACAGTTTCATGCTCCTCATGTATTTCACACCTTTTGAAGCTCTTCATATTTTTCACACCTGTTCAGTCTCTTCATGTTTTTCAACACAGTTTCATGATTCTCATATTTTTCAGACTTTTTCATGCTCCTCACATTTTTGACACCTTTTGAATCTCTTCATATATTTCACACCTTTTCAGGCTCTTCATGTTTTTCAACACCGCTTCATGCTCCTCCTATTTTTCAGACAGTTTCATGCTCCTCATGTATTTCACACCTTTTGAAGCTCTTCATATTTTTCACACCTGTTCAGTCTCTTCATGTTTTTCAACACAGTTTCATGCTCCTCCTATTTTTCAGACCTTTTCATGCTCCTCATATTTTGACACGTTTTGAGGCTCTTCATATATTTCACACCTTTTCAGGCCCTTCATGTTTTTGAACACCATTTTATGTTCCTCCTATTTTTCAGACCGTTTCATGCTCCTAATATTTTTGACACCTTTTGAAGCCCTTCATATCTTTCACACCTTTTCAGGCTCTTCATTTTTTTGAAGAGCGCTTCATGCTCCTTTTATTTTTCAGACCGTTTCATGCTCCTCATATTTTTCACACATGTTGAAGCTCCTCGTATTTTTCACACCTTTTGAAGCTCTTCATATATTTCACACTTTTTCAGGCGTTTCATGTTTTTCACAACCGCTTCATGCTCCTCCTATTTTTCAGACCGTTTCATGCTCATTTAATTTTTGAGAGCTTTTGAAGCTCTTCATATTTTTCACATCTTTTGAAACTCTTCATATTTTTCACACCTTTTCGGGCTCTTCATGTTTTTGAACCCCGTCATGCTCCTCCTATTTTTCAGACCGTCTCATGCTCCTCATATTTTTGACACCTTTTGAAGCTCTTCATATTTTTCACACCTTTTAAGGCTCTTCATGTTTTTCAACACCGCTTCATGCTCCTCCTATTTTTCAGACCGTTTCATGCGCCTCATATTTTTGACACCTTTTGAAGCTCTTCATATTTCTCACACCTTTTCAGACACTTCATGTTTTTCAACACCGCTTCATGCTCCTCTTATTTTTCAGACCGTTTCATGCTCATCTCATTTTTATATCTTTTGAAGCTCTTCATATTTTTCACGTCTTTTTAAACTCTTCATATTTTTCACAACTTCTCAGGCTCTTCATTTTTTTCAACACCACTTCATGCTCCTCCTATTTTTCAGACCGTTTCATTCTCATCTCATTTTTGACACCTTTTGAAGCTCTTCATATTTTTGACACCTTTTGAAGCTCTTCATATTTGTGGCAACTTTTCAGTATCTGCATGTGTTTGAACACCACTTCATGCCCCTCCTATTTTTCAGACCGTTTCATCTCCTCATGAATTTCACACCTTTTGAAGCTCTTCATATTTTGCACACATTTTCAGGCTCTTCATGTTTTTCACAACGACTTCATGCTCCTCCAACTTTTCAGACCGTTCCATGCTCCTCATATTTTTGACACCTTTTGAAGTTCTTCATATTTTTCACACATTTACAGGCTCTTCATGTTTTTCAACACCGCTTCATGCTCCTGCTATTTTTCAGACCGTTTCATGCTCCTCATATATTTGACACATTTTGAAGCTGTTCATATATTTCACACATTTTCAGGCTCTTCATGTTTTTCAACACAGCTTCATTCTCCTTCTATTTTTCAGACCGTTTCATGCTTCTCATGTATTTCACACCTTTTGAAGCTCTCATATTTTTCACACCTTTTCAGGCTCTTCATGTTTTTGAACACCGTCATGCTCCTCCTATTTTTCAGACCGTCTCATGCTCCTCATATTTTTGACACCTTTTGAAGCTCTTCATATTTTTCACACCTTTTCAGGCTCTTCATGTTTTTCAACACCGCTTCATGCTCCTCCTATTTTTCAGACCGTTTCATGCTCCTCATATTTTTGACACCTTTTGAAGCTCTTCATTTTTTTACACCTTTTCAGGCTCTTCATGTTTTTCAACACCGCTTCATGCTCCTCCTATTTTTCAGACCGTTTCATCCTCCCCTTCTTTTTGACACCTTTTGAAGCTCTTCATATATTTCACACTTTTTCAGGTTCTTCATGTTTTTCAACAACGCTTCATGCTTTTCCTATTTCTCAGACCGGTTCATGCTCCTCATATTTTTGACACCTTTTGAAGCTCTTCATATTTTTCAACCATTTTCAGTCTATTCATGTTTTTCAACACCGCCTGATGCTCCTCCAATTTTTCAGACCGTTTCATGCTCCTCTTATTTTTCACAGGTTTTGAAGCTCTTCATATATTTCACACCTTTTCAGGCTCTTCATGTTTCTCAACACCGCTTCATGCTTTTCCTATTTCTCAGACCGGTTCATGCTCCTCATATTTTTGACACCTTTTGAAGCTCTTCATATTTTTTTCACCTTTTCAGGCACTTCATGTTTTTCAACAACGATTCATTCTCCTCCTATTTTTCGGTCCTTTTCATGCTCCTCATATTTTTGACACCTTTTGAAACTCTTCATATTTTTCACACATTTTCAGGCTCTTCATGTTTTTCAACACCACTTCATGCTCCTCCAATTTTTCAGATCTTTGCATGCTCCTCATATTTTTCACACATTTTGAAGCTCTTCATATATTTCACAGCTTTTCACGCTCTTCATGTTTTTAAGCACTCCTTCATGCTTTTCCTATTTTCAGACCGTTTCATGCTCCTCATATTTTTGACACCTTTGGAAGCTCTTCATATTTTTCACACCTTTTCATGCTCTTCATGTTTTTCAACACCGCTACTTGCTCTTCCTATTTTTCAGACAGTTTCATGCTCCTCATATTTTTGACACCTTTTGAAGTTCCACATATTTTTCACACCTTTTGAGCTCTTCATATATTTCACACTTTTTCAGGCCCTTCATGTTTTTCAACACCACTTCATGCTCCTCCTATTTTTCAGACCGTTTCATGCTCCTCATATTTTTGACACCTTTTGAAGCTCTTCATATTTTTCACACGTTTTCAGGCTCTTCATGTTTTTCAACACCGTTTCTTGATCCTCCTATTTTTCAGAACGTTTCATGCTCCTCATATTTTGACACCTTTTAAAGCTCTTCATATTTTTCACACCTTTTCAGGCTCTTCATGTTTTTGAACACCGTTTCATGCTCCTCCTATATTTCAGACCGTTTCAAGCTCCTCATATTTTTCACATCTTTTGTAGCTCTTCATATTTTTCACACCTTTTCAGGCTCTTCATGTTTTTCAACACCACTTCATGCTTCTCCTTTTTTGCAGACCGTTTCATGCTCCTAATAATTTTGACACCTTTGGAAGCTCTTCATATTTTTCACACATTTACAGGCTCTTCATGTTTTTCAACACCGCTTCATGCTCCTGCTCTTTTTCAGACCGTTTCATACTCCTCATATATTTGACACATTTTGAAGCTGTTCATATATTTCACACATTTTCAGGCTCTTCATGTTTTTCAACACCGCTTCATGCTCTTCCTATTTTTCAGACCGTTTCATGCTTCTCATGTATTTCACACCTTTTGAAGCTCTCATATTTTTCACACCTTTTCAGGCTCTTCATGTTTTTGAACACCGTTTCATGCTCCTCCTATTTTTCAGACCGTTTCATGCTCATTTAATTTTTGAGAGCTTTTGAAGCTCTTCATATTTTTCACATCTTTTGAAACTCTTCATATTTTTCACACCTTTTCAGGCTCTACATGTTTTTGAACCCCGTCATGCTCCTCCTATTTTTCAGACCGTCTCATGCTCCTCATATTTTTGACACCTTTTGAAGCTCTTCATATTTTCACACCTTTTAAGGCTCTTCATGTTTTTCAACACCGCTTCATGCTCCTCCTATTTTGCATACCGTCTCATGCTCCTCATATTTTTGACACCTTTTGAAGCTCTTCATTTTTTTACACCTTTTCAGGCTCTTCATGTTTTTCAACACCGCTTCATGCTCCTCCTATTTTTCAGACCGTTTCATCCTCCTCATCTTTTTGACACCTTTTGAAGCTCTTCATATATTTCACACTTTTTCAGGTTCTTCATGTTTTTCAATAACGCTTCATGCTCCTCCTATTTTTCAGACAGTTTCATGCTCCTCATGTATTTCACACCTTTTGAAGCTCTTCATATTTTTCACACCTGTTCAGTCTCTTCATGTTTTTCAACACAGTTTCATGCTCCTCCTATTTTTCAGACCTTTTCATGCTCCTCATATTTTGACACGTTTTGAGGCTCTTCATATATTTCACACCTTTTCAGGCCCTTCATGTTTTTGAACACCCTTTTATGTTCCTCCTATTTTTCAGACCGTTTCATGCTCCTAATATTTTTGACACCTTTTGAAGCCCTTCATATCTTTCACACCTTTTCAGGCTCTTTATTTTTTTGAACAGCGCTTCATGCTCCTT
This sequence comes from Dama dama, assembly GCF_033118175.1. Lineage (NCBI taxonomy): Eukaryota > Metazoa > Chordata > Mammalia > Artiodactyla > Cervidae > Dama > Dama dama. Next base: position 149,735 of record NW_026870954.1, on the reverse strand, counting down.
TTATTTTTCAGACCGTTTCATGCTCCTCATATTTTTCACACATGTTGAAGCTCCTCGTATTTTTCACACCTTTTGAAGCTCTTCATATATTTCACACTTTTTCAGGCGTTTTATTTTTTTCACAACCGCTTCATGCTCCTCCTATTTTTCAGACCGTTTCATGCTCCTCATATTTTTGACAGCTTTTGAAGCTCTTCATGTATTTCACAACTTTTCAGGCTCTTCATGTTTTTCAACACCGCTTCATGCTCCTCCAATTTTCAGACCGTTTCATGCTCCTTATATTTTTGACAACTTTTGAATCTCTTCATATTTTTCACACCTTTTCACGCTCATCATGTTTTTCAACACCGCTTCATGCTCCTCCTAATTTTCAGAACGTTTAATGCTCCTCCTAAATTTGCCACCTATTGAAGCTCTTCATATTTTTCACACCTTTTCAGGCTCTTCATGTTTTTGAAAACCGTTTCATGCTCCTCCTATTTTTCCGACCGTTTCATGTTCCTCATAATTTTGACACCTTTTGAAGCTCTTCATATTTTTCACACCTTTTCAGGCTCTTCATGTTTTTAAACACCGCTTCATGATCCTCCTATTTTTCAGACCGTTTCATTCTCCTCATTTTTTTGAAACCTTTTGAAGGTCTTCATATTTTTACACCTTTTCAGGCTCTTCATGTTTTTCAACACAGCTTCATTCTCATTCTGTTTTTTCAGACCGTTTCATGCTTCTCATGTATTTCACACCTTTTGAAGCTCTTCATATTTTTCACACCTTTTCAGGCTCTTCATGTTTTTAAACACCGCTTCATGATCCTCCTATTTTTCAGACCGTTTCATTCTCCTCATTTTTGAAACCTTTTGAAGCTCTCATATTTTTCACACCTTTTCAGGCTCTTCATGTTTTTGAACACCGTTTCATGCTCCTCCTATTTTTCAGACCGTTTCATGCTCATTTAATTTTTGAGAGCTTTTGAAGCTCTTCATATTTTTCACATCTTTTGAAACTCTTCATATTTTTCACACCTTTTCAGGCTCTTCATGTTTTTGAACCCCGTCATGCTCCTCCTATTTTTCAGACCGTCTCATGCTCCTCATATTTTTGACACCTTTTGAAGCTCTTCATACTTTTCACACCTTTTAAGGCTCTTCATGTTTTTCAACACCGCTTCATGCTCCTCCTATTTTTCAGACCGTTTCATGTGCCTCATATTTTTGACACCTTTTGAAGCTCTTCATATTTTTCACACCTTTTCATGCTCTTTATGTTTTCAACACCGATTCATTCTCCTCCTATTTTTCAGATCGTTTCATGCTCCTCCTATTTTTCAAACCGTTTCATGCTCATCTCATTTTTGACACCTTCTGAAGCTCTTCATATTTTTCACACCTTTTGAATCTCTTCATATTTTTCAAACCTTTTGAAGCTCTTCATATTATTCACACGTTTTCAGTCTCTTCATGTTTTTCAACATCGCTTCATGCTCCTCCTATTTTTCAGACAGTTTCATGCTCCTCATATTTTTTACACGTTTTGAGGCTCTTCATATATTTCACACCTTTTCAGGCACTTCATGTTTTTCAACACCGCTTCATGCTCCTCCTAATTTTCAGACCGTTTCATGCTACTCATATTTGACAAGTTTTGAAGCTCTTCATATATTTCACACCTTTTCTGGCTCTTCATGTTTTCCAAACGGCTTCATGCTCCTCATATTTTTCAGACCGTTTCATGCTCCTCATATTTTTGACACCTTTTGAAGCTCTTCATATGTTTCACACCTTTTCAGGCTCTTCATGTTTTTGAACACCGCTTCATGCTCCTCCTATTTTTAAGACTGTTTCATGCTCCTCATATTTTTGACATCTTTTGAAGCTCTTCATATTTTTCACACCTTTTCAGGCTCTTCATGATTTTGAAGACCTTTTCATGCTCCTCCTATTTTTCAGACTGTTTCATGCTCCTCATATTTTTCGCACCTTTTGAAGCTCTTCATTTTTTTTCACACCTTTTCAGGCTCTTCATGATTTTGAAGACCTTTTCATGCTCCTCCTATTTTTCAGAGAGTTTCATGCTCGTCATGTATTTCACACCTTTTGAAGCTCTTCATAGTTTACACACCTTTTCAGGCTCTTCATGTTTTTCCACACCACTTCATGCTTCTCCTATTTTTCAGACCGTTTCATGCTCCTCATGAATTTCACACCTTTTGAAGCTCTTCATATTTTTCACACCTGTTCAGACTCTTCATGTTTTTCAACACAGTTTCATGCTCCTCCTATTTTTCAGACCTTTTCATGCTCCTCATATTTTGACACGTTTTGAGGCTCTTCATATATTTCACACCTTTTCAGGCCCTTCATGTTTTTGAACACCCTTTTATGTTCCTCCTATTTTTCAGACCGTTTCATGCTCCTAATATTTTTGACACCTTTTGAAGCCCTTCATATCTTTCACACCTTTTCAGGCTCTTTATTTTTTTGAACAGCGCTTCATGCTCCTTTTATTTTTCAGACCGTTTCATGCTCCTCATATTTTTCACACATGTTGAAGCTCCTCGTATTTTTCACACCTTTTGAAGCTCTTCATATATTTCACACTTTTTCAGGCGTTTTATTTTTTTCACAACCGCTTCATGCTCCTCCTATTTTTCAGACCGTTTCATGCTCCTCATATTTTTGACAGCTTTTGAAGCTCTTCATGTATTTCACAACTTTTCAGGCTCTTCATGTTTTTCAACACCGCTTCATGCTCCTCCAATTTTCAGACCGTTTCATGCTCCTTATATTTTTGACAACTTTTGAATCTCTTCATATTTTTCACACCTTTTCACGCTCATCATGTTTTTCAACACCGCTTCATGCTCCTCCTAATTTTCAGAACGTTTAATGCTCCTCCTAAATTTGCCACCTATTGAAGCTCTTCATATTTTTCACACCTTTTCAGGCTCTTCATGTTTTTGAACACCGTTTCATGCTCCTCGTATTTTTCCGACCGTTTCATGTTCCTCATAATTTTGACACCTTTTGAAGCTCTTCATATTTTTCACACCTTTTCAGGCTCTTCATGTTTTTCAACACCGCTTCATGCTCCTCCTAATTTTCAGAACGTTTAATGCTCCTCCTAAATTTGCCACCTATTGAAGCTCTTCATATTTTTCACACCTTTTCAGGCTCTTCATGTTTTTGAACACCATTTCATGCTCCTCTTATTTTTTTTTATTGTTATTTTTTTAAAATTTTTTTTTATTATTTTTATTTTTTTTTTCCTAGTCGGTTTTGTCATACATTGATATGAATCAGCCATGGATTTACATGTATTCCCAATCCCAATCCCCCCTCCCACCTCCCTCTCCACCCGATTCCTCTCGGTCTTCCCAGTGCACCAAGCCGGAGCACTTGTCTCGTGCATCCTACCTGGGCTGGTGATCTGTTTCACCATAGATAGCATACATGCTGTTCTTTTTGAAATATCTTTTGAAATATCCCAACCTCGCATTCTCCCACAAAGTTCAAAAGTCTGTTCTGTATTTCTGTGTCTCTTTTTCTGTTCTGCATATAGGGTTATCGTTATCACCTTTCTAAATTCCATATACATGTGTCAGCATGCTCTAATGTTCTTTATCTTTCTGGCTTACTTCACTCTGTATAATGGGCTCCAGCTTCATCCATCTCATTAGGACTGATTCAAATGAATTCTTTTTAATGGCTGAGTAATATTCCATGGTGTATATGTACCACAGCTTTCTTATCCATTCATCTGCTGACGGGCATCTAGGTTGCTTCCATGTCCTGGCTATTATAAACAGTGCTGCGATGAACATTGGGGTGCACGTGTCTCTTTCAGTTCTGGTTTCCTCAGTGTGTATGCCCAGAAGTGGGATTGCTGGGTCATATGGCAGTTCTATTTCCAGTTTTTTAAGAAATCTCCACACTGTTTTCCATAGCGGCTGTACACCAACAGTGTAAGAGGGTTCCCTTTTCTCCACACCCTCTCCAGCATTTATTGCTTGTAGACTTTTGGATAGCAGCCATCCTGACTGGCGTGTAATGGTACCTCATTGTGGTTTTGATTTGTATTTCTCTAATAATGAGTGATGTTGAGCATCTTTTCATGTGTTTGTTAGCCATCTGTATGTCTTCTTTGGAGAAATGTCTGTTTAGTTCTTTGGCCCATTTTTTGATTGGGTCATTTATTTTTCTGGAATTGAGCTGCAGGAGTTGCTTGTATATTTTTGAGATTAATCCTTTGTCTGTTTCTTCATTTGCTATTATTTTCTCCCAATCTGAGGGCTGTCTTTTCACCTTACTTATAGTTTCCTTTGTAGTGCAAAAGATTTTAAGTTTCATTAGGTCCCATTTGTTTAGTTTTGCTTATATTTCCAATATTCTGGGAGGTGGGTCATAGAGGATCTTGCTTTGATTTATGTCGGAGAGTGTTTTGCCTATGTTCTCCTCTAGGAGTTTTATAGTTTCTGGTCTTACATTTAGATCTTTAATCCATTTTGAGTTTATTTTTGTGTATGGTGTTAGAAAGTGTTCTAGTTTCATTCTTTTACAAGTGGTTGACCAGTTTTCCCAGCACCACTTGTTAAAGAGGTTGTCTTTTTTCCATTGTATATCCTTGCCTCCTTTGTCAAAGATAAGGTGTCCATAGGTTCGTGGATTTATCTCTGGGCTTTCTATTCTGTTCCATTGATCTATATTTCTGTCTTTGTGCCAGTACCATACTGTCTTGATGACTGTGGCTTTGTAGTAGAGTCTGAAGTCAGGCAGGTTGATTCCTCCAGCTCCATTCTTCTTTCTCAAGATTACTTTGGCTATTCGAGGTTTTTTGTATTTCCATACAAATTGTGAAATTCTTTGGTCTAGTTCTGTGAAAAATACCGTTGGTAGCTTGATAGGGATTGCATTGAATCTATAGACTGCTTTGGGTAGAATAGCCATTTTGACAATATTAATTCTTCCAATCCATGAACACGGTATGTTTCTCCATCTGTTTGTGTCCTCTTTGATTTCTTTCATCAGTGTTTTATAGTTTTCTATGTATAGGTCCTTTGTTTCTTTAGGTAGATATACTCCTAAGTATTTTATTCTTTTTGTTGCAATGGTGAATGGTATTGTTTCCTTAATTTCTCTGTCTGTTTTTTCATTGTTAGTATATAGGAATGCAAGGGATTTCTGTGTGTTAATTTTATATCCTGCAACTTTACTATATTAATTGATTAGTTCTAGTAATTTTCTGGTAGAGTCTTTAGGGTTTTCTATGTAGAGGATCATGTCATCTGCAAACAGTGAGAGTTTTACTTCTTCTTTTCCTATCTGGATTCCTTTTACTTCTTTTTCTGCTCTGATTGCTGTGGCCAGAACTTCCAACACTATGTTGAATAGTAGTGGTGAGAGTGGGCACCCTTGTCTTGTTCCTGATTTCAGGGGAAATGCCTTCAATTTTGACACCTTCTGAAGATCTTCATATTTTTCACACCTTTTCAGGCTATTCATGTTTTGAACACAGTTTCATGCTCCTCATATTTTTCACATATTTTTATGCTCTTCATATTTTTCACATATTTTCAGGCTATTCATGTTTCTCAAAACCGTTTCATGCTCCTCATATTTTTGACACCTTTTGAAGCTCTTCATATTTTTCACACCTTTTCAGGCTCTTCTTGTTTTTGAACACCGCTTCATGCTCCTCCTATATTTGAGACAGTTTCATGCTCCTCATATTTTTGACACCTTTTGAAGCTTTTCATATTTTTCAAACCTTTTCAGGCTTTTCATTTTTTTCAACACCACTTCATGCTCCTCCTATTTTTCAGACCGTTTCATGCTCATCAAATTTTTGACACCTTTTGAAGCTCTTCATATTTTTCACAACTTTTGAAGCTCTTCATATTTTTCACAACTTTTGAAGCTTTCATATTTTTCACACGTTTTCAGGCCTTCATGTTTTTCAACACCGCTTCATGCTCCTCCTATTTTTCAGACAGTTTAATTCTCCTCATGTATTTCACACTTTTTGAAACTGTTCATATTTTTCACACCTTTTCATGCTCTTCATGTTTTTGAACACCATTTCATGCTCCTCCTATTTTTCAGACCATTTAATTCTCCTCATGTATTTCACACTTTTTGAAACTGTTCATATTTTTCACACCTTTTCAGGCTCTTCATGTTGTTGAACACCATTTCATGCTCCTCCTATTTGCAGACCGTTTCATTCTCCTCATATTTTTGACACCTTTTGAAGCTCTTCATATATTTCACACATTTTAAGGCTTTTCATTTTTTTCAACACCACTTCATGCTCCTCCTATTTTTCAGACCGTTTCATGCTCATCTCATTTTGACACCTTTTGAAGCTCTTCATATTTTTCACATCTTTTGAAGCTTTTCATATTTTTCACACCTTTTCAGGCTCTTCATGATTTTCAACACCGCTTCATGCTCCTCCTATTTTTCAGACCGTTTCATGCTCATCTCATTTTTGACACCTTTTGAAGCTCTTCATATTTTTCACACGTTTTCAGACTCTTCATGTTTTTCAACACCGCTTCATCCTCCTCCTTTTTTTAAGACCGTTTCATGCTCCTCATATTTTTGACACCTTTTGAAGTTCTTCGTATTTTTACACCTTTTCAGGCTCTTTATATTTTTGAACACCGCTTCATGCTCTCCTATTTTTCAGACCGTTTCATGCTCCTCATAATTTTGACACCTTTTGAAGCTCTTCATATTTTTCACACCTTTTCAGGCTCTTCATGTTTTTGAACACCGCATCATGCTACTCCTATTTTTCAGACCGTTTTATGCTCCTCATATTTTTGACACCTTTTGAAGCTTTCCATATTTTTCACACCTTTTCAGGCTCTTCATTTTTTTCAACAGCGTTTCATGCTCCTCCTATTTTTCAGACCGTTTCATGCTCCTCATATATTTGACACCCTTTGAAGCTCTTCATATATTTCACACCATTTCAGGCTCTTCATGTTTTTCAACACCACTTCATGCTCCTCGTATTTTTAAGACCATTTCATGCTCCTCATATTTTTGACACCTTTAGAATCTCTTCATATTTTTCACACCTTTTCAGGCGCTTCATGTTTTTCAAAAACGCTTCATGCTCCTCCTATCTTGCAGACTGTTTAATCCTCCTCATGTATTTCACACCTTTTGAAGCTCTTCATATTTTTCACACCTTTTCAGGCTCTTCATGTTTATGAACACCATTTCATGCTCCTCCTATTTTGCAGACCGTTTCATTCTCCTCATATTTTTGACACCTTTTGAAGCTCTTCATATTTTTCACACCTTTTCAGGCTCTTTAGGTTTTCTAACACCGCTTCATGCTCCTACTATTTTTCAAAAGGTTTCATGTTCCTCATATTTTTGACACTTTTTGAAGCTCTTCATATATTTTACACCTTTTCAGGCTCTTCATGTTTTTGAACACCGCTTCATGCTCCTCGTTTTTCAGACAGTTTCATGCTCCTCATATTTTTGACACGTTTTGAAGTTATTCATATTTTTCACACCTTTTCAGGCTCTGCATTTTTTTGAACACAGTTTCATGCTCCTCATATTTTTCACACATTTTCATGCTCTTCATATTTTTCACACCTTTCAGGCTCTTCATGTTTTTGAACACCATTTCATGCTCCTCCTATTTTTCAGACGGTTTCATGCTCCTCATAACTTTGACACCTTTTGAAGCTCTTCATATTTTTCACACCTTTTCAGTTTCTTCAGGTTTTTTAACATGGCTTCATGCTCCTCGTATTTTTCAGACCGTTTCATGCTCCTCATATTTTTCACACTTTTTCATGCTCTTCATATTTTTCACATCTTTTCATGCTCTTCATGTTTCTCAACACCGTTTCATGCTCTTCAGGTTTTTGAACACGGCTTCATGCTCCTCGTATTTTTCAGACCGTTTCATGCTCCTCATATTTTTGACACTTTTTGAAGCTCTTCATATTTTTCATACCTTTTCAGGCTCTTAATGTTTTGGAACACCGCTTCATGCTCCTCATATTTTTCAGACCGTTTCATGCTCCTCATATTTTTAACCCTATTGAAGCTCTTCATATTTTTCACAACTTTTCAGGATCTTCAGTTTTTTGAACACGGCTTCATGCTCCTCGTTTTTTTCAGACCGTTTCATGCTCCTCATATATTTCACACCATTTGAAGCTCTTCATATTTTTCACACGTTTTCAGGATCTTCAGGTTTTTGAACACCGCTTCATGCTCCTCCATTTTTCAGAACTTTTCATGCTCCTCATATTTTTGACACGTTTTGAAACACTTCATATTTTTCACACCTTTTCAGGCTCTTCATATTTGTGAACACTACTTCATGCTCCTCCTATTTTCATACGGTTTCATGCTCCTCATATTTTTGACACCTTTTGAAGCTCTTCATATTTTTCACACCTTTTCAGGCTCTTCATGTTTTTCAACACCGCTTCATGCTCCTCCTATTTTTCAACCGTTTCATGCTCCATATATTTTTGGCACCTTTTGAAGCTCTTCATATTTTTCACAGCTTTTCAGGCTCTTCATGTTTTTGAACACTGTTTCATGTTCCTCTTATATTTGACACATTTTGAAGCTCTTCATATTTTTCACACCATTTCACGCTCTTCATTTTTTATCACCGTTTCATGCTCCTCCTATTTTTCAGACCGATTAATGCTCCACATGTATTTCACACCTTTTGAAGCTCCTCATATTTTTCACACCTTTTCAGGCTCTTCTTGTTTTTGAACACCGCTTCATGCTCCTCCTATTTTTCAGACCGTTTAATGCTCCATATGTATTTCACACCTTTTGAAGCTCCTCATATTTTTCACACCTTTTCAGGCTCTTCTTGTTTTTGAACACCACTTAATGCTCCTCCTGTTTTTCAGACCGTTTAATGCTCCACATGTATTTCACACCTTTTGAAGCTCCTCATATTTTTCACACCTTTTCAGGCTCTTCATGTTTTTCAACACCGCTTCATGATCCTCCTATTTTTCAGACCGTTTAATGCTCCACATGTATTTCACTCCTTTTGAAGCTCCTCAAATTTTTCATACCTTTTCAGGCTCTTCTTGTTTTTGAACACCATTTCATGCTCCTGTTATTTTTCAGACCGTTTCCTGGTCCTCATATATGTGACACCCTTTGAAACTCTTCATATATTTCACACCTTTTCAGGATCTTCATGTTTTTCAACACCGCTTCATGCTCCTCCTTTATTTCAGACCGTTTCATGCTCCTCATATTTTTGACACTTTTTGAAGCTCTTCATATTTTTCACAACTTTTCAGGCTCTTCATGTTTTTCAACACCACTTCTTGCTCCTCCGATTTTTCAGACCGTTTCATGCTCCTCAGATTTTTCACACCTTTTGAAGCTCTTCATATTTTTCACACCTTTTCATGCTCTTCATGTTTTGATACAACGTTTCATGCTCCTCCCATTTTTCAGACCATTTCGTGCTCCTCATATTTTTCAGACCGTCTCATGCTCCTCATATTTATGACAGCTTTTGAAGCTCTTCATATTTTTCACACTCTTTGAAGCTCTTCATGTTTTTCAACACCGTTTCATGCTCCTCCAATGTTTATGACCCTTTCATGCTCCTCATATTTTTAACATCTTTTGAAACTATCATATTTTTCATACCTTTTCAAGCAATTCATGTGTTCAACACCATTTCATGCTCCTCCTGTTTTTCAGACCCTTTCATGCTCCTCATATTATTGACACCTTCTGAAGCTCTTCTTATTGTGCACACCTTTTCACGCTCTTCATGATTTTCAACACTGTTTCATGCTCGTCCTATTTTTTAGACCGTTTCATGTTCCTCATATTTTTCTGACAGTTTCATGTTCCTCATATTTTTGACACCTTTGAAGCTTGTCATATTTTTCCAACGTTTTCAGGTTCTTCATGTTTTTACACCGTCTCATGCTTCTCCTATTTTTAAGACCGTTTCTTGCTCCTCATATTTTTGACAGCTTTTGAAGCTGTTTATATTTTTCACACTTTTAATGCTCCTCATGTTTTTCAACACCGTTTCATGCTCCTCATATATTTGACACCTTTTGAAGCTCTTCATATATTTCGCACTTTTCAGGCTTTTCATGTATTTGAACACCGTTTCATGCTCCTCATATTTTTGACACCTTTTGAACTCTTGATATATTTCACACCTTTTCAGGCTCTTCATGTTTTTGAACACTGTTTAATGTTCCTCCTATTTTTCAGACAGTTGCATGCTTCTCATATTTTTGACACCTTTTGCAGCTCTTCATATTTTTCACACCTTTTCATGCTCTTCATGTTTTTCAACACCGTTTCATGCTCCTCGTATATTTGACTCCTTTTGAAGCTCTTAATATTTTGCACACCTTTTCAGGCTCTTCATGTATTTGAATACCGCTTCATGCTCCTCCTATATTTCAGACCGTTTCATTCTCCTCATATTTTTGACACTTTTTGAAGCTATTCATATTTTTCACACCTTTTCAGGCTCTTCATGCTTTTAAACATGGTTTCATGCTCCTCCTATTTTTCAGACCGTTTCATGCTCCTCAAATTTTGGCACCTTTTGAAGCTCTTTATATTTTTAACACTTATCATGCTCTTCATGTTTTTCAACACCGTTTCATGTTTCTCCTATTTTTCAGACCGTTTCATGCTCCTCATATTTTTGACACCTTGAAAGCTCTTCATATATTTCCAACCTTTTCAGGTTCTTCAGGTTTTTCAACACCATCTCATGCTCCTACTATTTTTCAGACCGTTTCATGCTCCTCATATTTTTGACACCTTTTGAAGCTTTTCATATTTTTCACACTTTTAATGCTCTTCATGTTTTTCAACACCGTTACATGCTCCTCATATTTTTGACACCTTTTGCAGCTCTTCAAATTTTTCACACCTTTTCATGCTCTTCATGTATACATACAAAGTTTCATGCTCCTCCTATTTTCAGACCCTTTCATGCTCCTCATATTTTTGATAACTTTTGAACCTCTTCATATTTTTCACACATTTTCATGCTCTTCATGTTTTTCAACACCGTCTCATGCTTCTCCTTTTTTTGAAACCTTTTGAAGCTCTTCATATATTTCACACCTTTTCAGGATCTTCATGTTTTTCAACACCGTCTCATGCTCCTCCTATTTTTTTTACCCGTTTCATGCGACTAAGAATTTTGAAACCTTTTGAAGCTCTTCATATTTTTCACACCTTTTCAGGCTCTTCATGTTTTTGAACTACTTTTCATGCTCCTCCTATTTTTCAGACCGTTTCATGCCCCTCATATTTTTGACACATTTTGAAGCTCTTCATATTTTTCACACCTTTTCAGGCTCTTAATATTTTTCAACACCGCTTCATGCTCCTCCTATTTTTCAGACCGTTTCATGCTCCTCATATTTTTGACAACTTTTGAAGTCTTCATATTTTTCACACCTTTTCAGGCTCTACCATTTTTCAACACCGCTTCATGCTCCTCCTATTTTTCAGACCGATTCATGCTCCTCTCAATTTTGACAACTTTTGAAGCTCTTCATATTTTTCACACCTTTTGAAGCTCTTCATATTTTTCACACCTTTTGAAGCTCTTCATATTTTTCACACCTTTTCAGGCTCTTCATGTTTTTCTACACCGCTTCGTGCTGCTCGTATTTTTCAGACCGTTTCATGCTCATCTCATTTTTGACACATTTTGAAGGTCTTCATATTATTCACACCTTTTGAAGCTCTTCATAGTTTTCACACTTTTTGAAGCCCTTCATATATTTCAAACCTTTTCAACTCTTCATATTTTTGAACACCTTTTCAGGCTCTTCATATTTTTCAACACCGCTTCATGCTCCTCCTATTTTTCAGACCGTTTCATGCTCCTCTTATTTTTGACACGTTTTGAAGCTCTTCATATTTTTCACAACTTTTCAGGCTCTTCATTTATTTTAACACCGTTTCATGCTTCTCCTATTTTTCAGACCGTTTCATGCTCCTCATATTTTTGATACATTTTGAAGCTCTTCATATTTTTCACATCTTTTCAGGCTATTCATGTTTTTGAACACTGTTTCATGCTCCTCCTATATTTGACACATTTTGAAGTTCTTCATATTTTTCACACAATTTCACGCTCTTCATGTTTTTCAACACCGTTTCATGCTCCTCCTATTTTTCACACCGTTTAATATTCCTCATATTTTTCACACCTTTTGAAGCTCTTTATATTTTTCACACCTTTTCAGGCTCTTCATATTTTTGAACACCGCTTCATGCTCCTCCTATTTTTCAGACCGTTTCATGCTCCACATATTTTTGGCACCTTTTGAAGCTCTTCATATTTTTCACAGCTTTTCAGGCTCTTCATGATTTTGAACACTGTTTCATGTTCCTCCTATATTTGACACCTTTTTAAGCTCTTCATATTTTTCACACTTTTTCAGACTCTTCATGTTTTTAAACAGCGATTCATGCTCCTCATATTTTTGAAACGTTTTGAAGCTCTTCATATTTTTCACACCTTTTCAGGCTCTTCATGTTTTTGAACAGCACTTCATGCTCCTCCTATTTTTCAGACCGTTTCTTGCTCCTCATATTTTTGACACCTTTTGAAGCTCTTCATATTTTTGACACCATTTCAAGCTCTTCACGTTTTTCAACACCGCATCATGCTCCTCCTATTTTTCAGACCGTTTCGTGCTCCTCATATTTTTCACACACTTTGAAACTCTACATATTTTTCACACCTTTTCAGTCTCTTCATGTTTTTCAAGACCGATTCTTGCTCCTCCTATTTTTCAGACCGTTTCATGCTCCTCCTATTTTTCAGACCGTTTAATGCTCCTCATATTTTGACTCCTTTTGAAACTCTTCATATTTTTCACACCTTTTAATGCTCTTCATGTTTTTCAACAGAACTTCATTCCCCTCTATTTTTTAGACCGTTTCATGCTCCTCATATATTTGACACCTTTTGAAGCTCTTCATATTTTTCACACCTCTTCAGGCTCTTCATGTTTTTAAACACTGCTTCATGATCCTCCTATTTTTGAGACCGTTTCATGCTCCTCATAGATTTGACACCTTTTGAACCTCTCATTTTTTCACACCTTTTCAGGCTCTTCATGTTTTTCAACACCGCTTCTTGCTCCTCCTATTTTTCAGACTGTTTCTTGCTCCTCATATTTTTGACACCTTTTGAAGCTCTTCATATTTTTGACACCTTTTCAAGCTCTTCACGTTTTTCAACACCGCATCATGCTCCTCCTATTTTCAGATCGTTTCATGCTCCTCATATTTATGACACCTTTTGAGGATCATCGTATTTTTCACACCTATTCAGGCTGTTCAAGTATTTGAACAGCGCTTCATGCTCCTCCTATTTTCAGACCTTTTCATGCTCCTCATGTGTTTCACACCTTTTGAAGCTCTTCATATTTTTCACACCTTTTCAGGCTCTTCATGATGTTGAACACCGATTCATTCTCCTCCTATTTTTCAGAACGTTTCATGCTCCTCATATTTTTGACACCTTTTGAAGCTCTTCATATTTTTCACATCTTTCCAGGCCCTTCATGTTTTTCAACAACGCTTCATACTCCTCCTATTTTTCACACCTTTTGAAGCTCTTCATATTTTTCACACCTTTTCAGGCTCTTCATCTTTTTGAACTCCGTTTCATGCTCCTCCTATTTTTCAGAGCGTTTCATGCTCATCTCATTTTTGACAGCTTTTGAAGCTCTTCATATTTTTCACACCTTTTCAGGCTCTTCATGATTTTGAACACCGATTCATTCTCCTCCTATTTTTCAGACCGTTTCATGCTCCTCATATTTTTGACACCTTTTGAAGCTCTTCATATTTTTCACACCTTTTCAGGCTCTTCATGTTTTTCAACAACGCTTCATACTCCTCCTATTTTTCACACCTTTTGAAGCTCTTCATATTTTTCACACCTTTTCAGGCTCTTCATGTTTTTGAACACCGTTTCATGCTTCTCCTATTTTGCAGATCGCTTCATGCTCTTCATATTTTTGACACGTTTTGCAGCTCTACATATATTTCACACCGTTGCAGGCTCTCAGGTTTTTGAACACAGCTTCTTGCTCCTCCTATTTTTCAGCCCGTTTCATGCTCCTCATAAATTTGACACCTTTTGAAGCTCTTCATATATTTCACACCTTTTCAGGCTCTTCATGTTTTTCATCACCGTTTCAAGCTCCTCCTATTTTTCTGACAGTTTCATGCTCCTCATATTTTTACACCTTTTGAAGCTCTTCATATTTTTCACAACTTTTCAGGCTCTTCATGTTTTTGAACACGGCTTCATGCTCCTCCTATATTTCAGACCATTTCATGCTCCTCATATTTTTTACACCTTTTGAAGCTCTTCATATTTTTCACACCTTTTCAGGCCTTTCATGTTTTTGAAAAGTGCTTCATGCTCCTCCTATTTTTTAGACTGCTTCATGCTCCTCATATTTTTGACACCTTTTGTAGCTCTTCATATATTTCACACCTTTTCAGGCTATTCATGTTTTTCAACACCGCGTCATGCTCCTCCTATTTTTCACACCGTTTCATGCTCCTCCTATTTTTGACACCTTTTGAAGCTCTTCATATATTTCCCACCTTTTCAGGCTCTTCAGGTTTTTCAACACCGCTTCATGTTCCTCCTATTTTTCAGACCGTTTCATGCTCCTCATATTTTTGACACCTTTTGAAGTTCTTCCTATTTTTCACACCTTTTCAGGCTCTGCATGTTTTTGAACACGGCTTCATGATCCTCCTATTTTTCAGGCCGTTTCTTGCTCATCATATTTTTGACACCTTTTGATGCTCTTCATATTTTTCACACCTTTTCATGCTCTTCATGTTTTTCAACACTGATTCATTCTCCTCCTATTTTTCAGACCGTTTCATGTTCCTTATATTTTTGACAACTTTTGAAGCTCTTCATATTTTCCACACCTTTTCATGCCCTTCATGTTTTTCAACACCCATTCATGCTCCTCCTATTTTTCAGACCGTTTCATGCTCCTCCTAATTTTCAGGCCGTTTCATGCTCTTCATATTTTGACACCTTTTGAAGCTCTTCATATTTTTCACACCTTTTCAGGCTCTTCATGTTTTTCAACACCGCTTCATGCTCCTCCTTTTTTTCAGACAGTTTCATTCTCCTCCTATTTTTGACACCTTTTGACGCTCTTCATATATTTCACTCCTTTTCAAGCTCTTCATGTTTTTGAACACCGCTTCATTCTCCTCCTATTTTTCAGACCGTTTCATGTTCCTCATATTTTTGACACCTTTTGAAGCTCTGCATATTTTTCACACTTTTTCATTCTCTTCATGATTTCGAACAACGCTTCATGCTCCTCCTATTTTTCAGACCTTTTCATGCTCTTCCTGTTTTTCAGACTGTTTCATGCTCCTCATATTTTTCACACCTTTTGAAACTCTTCATATTTTTCACACCTTTTCAGGCTCTTCTTGTATTTCAACACCGCTTCATGCTGCTCCTATTTTTCAGACCGTTTCATGCTCCTCATATTTTTGACACCTTTTGAAGCTCTTCATGTTTTTCATACCTTTTCAGGCTCTCCATGTTTTTGAACACCGTTTCATGCTCCTTCTATTTTTCAGAAGGTTTCATGCTCCTCATATTTTTGACAACTTTTGAAGCTCTTTATATTTTTCACACATTTCAGGCTCTTCATGTTTTTGAACAGCGCTTTATACCCCACTATTTTTCAGAGCGTTTCATGTTCCTCATATTTTTCACACGTTTTGAAGCTCTTCATATTTTTCACACCTTTTCAGGATCTTCATGTTTTTGAACACCGCTTCATGCTCCTTCTATTTTTCAGACCGTTTCATGCTCCTCCTATTTTTGACACCTTTTGAAGCTCTTCCTTTTTTTCACACCTTTTCATGCTCTTCATGTTTTTCAACACCTTTTCATGCTCCTCCTATTTTTCAGACCGTTTCATGCTCCTCCTATTTTTCAGACTGTTTCATGCACCTCTTATTATTGACACCTTTTCAAGCTCTTCATATTTTTCACACCTTTTCAGGCTCTTCATGTTTTTGAACACCATTTCATGCTGCTCCTTTTTTCAACGCGTTCACGCTCCTCCTATTTTTCAGACTGTTTCATGCAATGCTTATTATTGAAACCTTTTGAAACTCTTTATATTTGTGACACCTTTTAAGGCTCTTCCTATTTTTCAGACCGTTTTATGCTCCTCATATTTTTGATAATTTTGAAGCTCTTCATATTTTTCACACATTTTCAGGCTCTTCTTGTTTTTGAACAACGCTTCCTGCTCCTCCTATTTTTCAGACCGTTTCTTTCTCCTCATATTTTTGACACCTTTTGAAGCTCTTCATATATTTCACACCTTTTCAGGCTATACATCTTTTCAACGCCACTTCATGCTCCTCCTATTTTTCAGATCGCTTAATGCTCATCTCAATTTTGACACATTTTGAAGCTCTTCATATTTTTCACACCTCTTGAAGCTCTTCATATATTTCACACCTTTTCAGTCTCTTCGTCTTTTCAACACCGCTTCATGCTCCTCCTATTTTTCAGACTGCTTCATGCTCATCTCAATTTTGACACCTTTTGAATCTATTCATATTTTTCACACCTTTTGAAGCTCTTCATATTTCTCACACGTTTTCAGGCTCTTCATGTTTTTCCACACCGCTTCATGCTCGTCCTATTTTCCAGACCGTTTCATGCTTCTCATATTTTTGACACTTTTTGATGCTCTTCATATTTTTGACACCTTTTGAAGCTCTTCATATATTTCACACCTTTTCAGGCTATACATCTTTTCAACGCCACTTCATGCTCCTCCTATTTTTCAGACCGCTTCATGCTCATCTCATTTTTGCCGCCTTTTGAAGCTCTTCATATTTTTCACACCTTTTGAAGCTCTTCATATTTTTCACACGTTTTCAGGCTCGTCATGTTTTACAACACCGCTTCATGCTCCTCCTACTTTTCAGACCGTTTCATGCCCCTCATATTTTTGACACCTTTTGAAGCTCTTCATATTTTTCACACCTTTTGAAGCTCTTCATATTTTTCACACCTTTTCAGGCTCTTCATGTTTTTCAACACCGCTTCATGTTCCTCCTATTTTTCAGACCGTTTCATGCTCCTCATATTTTTGACACCTTTTGAAGCTCTTCATATTTTTCACACATTTACAGGTTCTTCATGTTTTTCAACTCCACTTCATGCTCCTCCTATTTTTCAGACCGTTTCATTCTCCTCATATTTTTCGCTCCTTTTGAAGCTCTTCATATTTTTCACACCTGTTCAGGCTCTTCATGTTTTTCAACCCCGCTTCACGCTCCCCTATTTTTCAGACCGTTTCATGCTCCTCATATTTTTGACACCTGTTGAAGCTCTTCATATATTTCACACCTTTTCGGGCTCTTCATTTTCTTGAACACAACTTCATGCTCCTCCTATGTTTCAGACCGTTTCATGGTCGCATATTTTTGACACGTTTTGAAGCTCTTTATATTTTTCACACCTTTTCAGGCTCTTCATGTTTTTCAACACCGCTTCCTGCTCCTCCTATTTTTCAGACCGTTTCACGCCCCACTTCATTTTTGACACCTTTTGTAGCTCTTCATATTTTTCACACCTTTTCAGGCTCTTCATGTTTTTCAACACCGCTTCATGCTCGTCCTATTTTTCAGATCGTTTCATGCTCCTCATATTTTTGACACCTTTTGAAGCTCTTCATATTTTTCACACCTTTTGAAGCTCTTCAAATTTTTCACACGTTTTCTGGCTCTTCATGTTTTTCAACACCACCTCATGCTTCTACTATTTTTCACACCGATTCATTCTCCTCATGTTTTTCACACCTTTTGAAGCTCTTCATATTTTTCACACCTTTTCAGCCTCTTCATGTTTTTCAACACCACTTCATGATCCTCCTATTTTTCACACCGGTTATTGCTCATCTCATTTTTTACACCTTTTGAAGCTGTTCATATTTTTCACACCTTTTGAAACTCTTCATATTTTTCACACGTTTTCTGGCTCTTCATGTGTTTCAACACCACTTCATGCTCCTCCTATTTTTCACACCGTTTCTTGCTCCTCATATTTTTGACACCTTTTGAAGCTCTTCATATTTTTCACACCTTTTCAGGCTCTTCATGTTTTTCAACACCGCTTCATGCTCATCCTATTTTTCAGATCGTTTCATGCTCCTCATATTTTTGACACCTTTTGAAGCTCTTCATATTTTTCACACATTTTGAAGCTCTTCATATTTTTCACCCCTTTTCAGGCTCTGCATGTTTTTCAACACCGCTTCATGCTCCTCCTATATTTCAGACCGTTTCATGCTCCTCATATTTTTCACACCTTTTGAAGTTCCTCATATATTTCACACCTTTTCAGGCTCTTCATGTTTTTCAACACCACTTCAGCCTCCTCCTATTTTTCAGACAGTTTCATGGTCCTCATATTTTTGACACGTTTTGAAGCTTTTTATATTTTTCACACCTTTTCAGACTCTTCATGTATTTCAAAAACGCTTCATACTCCTCCTATTTTTTCAAACCTTTTGAAGCTCTTCATATTTTTCACACCTTTTCAGGATCTTCATGATTTTGAACAACGATTCATTCTCTTCCTATTTTTCAGACTGTTTCATGCTCCTCATATTTTTGTCACCTTTTGAAGCTCTTCATATTTTTCACACCTTTCCATGCTCTTCGTGTTTCTCAAAACCACTTCATGCTCCTCCTATATTTCAGACCATTTCATGCTCCTCATATTTTTGAAACCTTCTGAAGCTCTTCATATTTTTCACACCTTTTCGGACTCTTCATGTTTCTGAACACCGCTTCATGCTCCTCCTATTTTTCAGATCTTTTCATGCTACTCATATTTATGACACCTTTTGAAGGTCTTCGTATTTGTCACACCTTTTCAGGCTGTTCATGTTTTTGAACACGGCCTCATGCTTCTCCTATTTTTCAGATGTTTCATGCTCCTCATATTTTTGACACCTTTTGAAGCTCTTCATATTTTTCACACCTTTTCAGGCTCTACATGTTTTTGAACACGGCTTCAAGTTCCTCCTATTTTTCAGACGGTTTCATGCTCCTCATATTTTTGACACCTTTTGAAGCTCTTCATATTTTTCACAGCTTTATGGGCTCTTCATGTTTCTCAACACCGCTTCATGCTCCTCCTATTTTCAGAACGTTTCATGCTCCTCATATTTTTGAAACCTTGTGAAGCTCCTCCTATTTTTCAAATATTTTCAGGCTCTTCATGTATTTCAAGACCGTTTCATGCTTTTCCTATTTTTCAGACCGTTTCATGCTCCTCCTATTTTTCAGACCATTTCTAGCTCATCTCATTTTTTACACCTTTTGAAGCTCTTCATATTTTTCACACCTTTTGAAGCTCTTCATATTTTTCACACCTTTTCAGGCTCTTCATGTTTTTCAACACCGCTTCATGCTCCTCCATTTTTTTAGACCGTTTCATGCTCCTCGTATTTTTGACACCTTTTGAAGCTACTCCTATTTTAGACACCTTTTCAGTTTCTTCATGTTTTTCAACACCGCTTAATACTCATCCTATTATTCAGACCGTTTCTTGCTCCTAATATATTTCACACCTTTTATAGCTCTTCATATTTTTCACACCTTTTCAGGTTCTTCACGTTTTTCAACACCATTTCATGATCCTCCTATTTTTCAGACCGTTTCATTCTCCTCATATTTTTGACCCACTTTGAAGCCCTTCATAAATTCACACCTTTTCAGGCTCTTCATGTTTTTCAACACCACTTCATTCTCCTCCTATTTTTCAGACGTTTCATGCTCATCTCATTTTTGACACCTTTTGAAACTCTTCATATTTTTCTCACCATTTGAAGCACTTCACATTTTTCTAACTTTTTCAGGCTCTTCATGTTTTTCAACACCGCTTCATTCTCCTCCTATTTTTCAGATCGTTTCATGTTACCCATATTTTTGACACCTTTTGAAACTCCTCCTATTTTTCACACCTTTTGAGGCTCGTCATGTTTTTCAACACCGTTTCATGCTCCTCCTATTTTTCAGACCGTTTCATGCTCCGCACATTTTTCAGACCGTTTCATGCTCCTCATATACTTGACAAAATTTGAAGCTCTTCATATTTTTCACACCTTTTCAGGCTCTTCATGTTTTTCAACATGGCTTCATGCTCCTCCTATTTTTCAAACCGTTTCAAGCTCCTCATATTTTTCACACCTTTTGAAGCTCTTCATATTTTTCACACCTTTTCAGGCTCTTCATGTTTTTGAACACCGCTTCATGCTCTTCCTATTTTACAGACCATTTCATGTTCCTCATATTTTTGACACCTTTTGAAGCTCCTCCTCTTTTTCACACCTTTTCAGGCTCTTCATGTTTTTCAACACCGTTTGATGCTCCTCCTATTTTTCAGACCATTTCATGCTCCTCATATACTTGACACAATTTGAAGCTCTTCATATTTTTCACACCTTTTCAGGCTCTTCATGTTTTTGAACAGCGCTTCATGCTACTCATATTTTTCAGACCGTTTCAAGCTCCCCATATTTTTAACACTTCTTGAAGCTCCTCCTATTTTTCACACCTTTTCTGGCTCTTCATATTTTTGAACACCACTTCATTCTCCTCCTATTTTTCAGACGTTTCATGCTCATCTCATTTTTGACACCTTTTGAAGCTCTTCATATTTTTCACACCATTTGAAGCTCTTCATATTTTTCAAACATTTTCACGCTCTTCATGTTTTTCCACATCACTTCATGCTTCTCCTATTTTTCAGTCCGTTTCATGCTCCTCATATTTTTCACACCTTTTGAAGCTCTTCATATTTTTCACACATTTTCAGGCTCCTCCTGTTTTTCAACACCACTTCATGCTTCTCCTATTTTTCAGTCCGTTTCATGCTCCTCATATTTTTCACACGTTTTGAAGCTCTTCATATTTTTCACACCTTTTCAGGCTCTTCATGTTTTTGAACACAGTTTCATGCTCCTCCTATTTTTCAGACCGTTTCATGCTCCTCATATTTCTGCCACCTTTTCAAACTCTTCATATTTTTCACAACTTTTGAAGCCCTTCATATTTTTCACACCTTTTCAGGCTCTTCATGATTTTCAACAATGCTTCATGCTCCTCCAATGTTTCAGACCGTTTCATGTTCATTTCATTTTTGACACATTTTGAAGCTCTTCCTATTTTTCACACCTTTTGAAGCTCTTCATATTTTTCACATTTCTGAAGCTCTTCATATTTTTCACACCTTTTCAGGCTCTTCATGTTTTTCAACACTGCTTTATGCTCCTCCTATTTTACAGACCGTTTCATGCTCCTCATATTTTTGACACCTTTTGAAGCTCTTCATATTTTTGACACCTTTTCAGGCTCTTCATATTTTTGAACACCGGTTCATGCTCCTCCTATGTTTCAGACCGTTGCATGCTCCTCATATTTTTCACACCTTTTGAAGCTCTTCATATTTTTCACACCTTTTCAGCCTCTGCAGGTTTTTGAACACCGCTTCATGACCCTCCTCTTTGTCAGACCGTTTCATCTCCTTATGAATTTCAAACCTTTTGAAGCTCTTCATATTTTGCACACCTTTTCAGGCTCTTTATGTTTTTGAACACCGGTTCATGCTCCTAGTATTTTTCTGACCGTTTCATGCTCATCTCATTTTAGACACCTTTTGAAGCTTTTCATATATTTCACATCTTTTGAAACTCTTCATATATTTCACACCTTTTCAGGCTCTTCATGTTTTTGAACACCGCTTCATGCTCCTCCTACATTTCAGACCGTATCATGCTCCTCATATTTTTGTCACCATTTGAAGCTCTTCATATTTCTCACACCATTTCAGGCGCTTCATATTTTCAACACCGCTTCATGCTCCGCCTATTTTTCAGATCGTTTCATGCTCATCTCATTTTTGACACATTTTGAAGCTCTTCATATTTTTCACACGTTTTGTAGCTCTTCATATTTTTCACACTTTTTCAGGATCTTCATGTTTTTCAACACCGCTTCATGATCCTCCTATTTTTCAGACTGTTTCATGCTCCTCATATTTTTGACACCTTTTGAAGCTCTTCATATTTTTCAAAACTTTCAGCATCTTCATGTTTTTCAAAACCGCTTCATGCTCCTCCTATTTTTCAGACCGTTTCATGCTTCTCATATTTTTGACACCTTTTCAAACTCTTCATATTTTTCACAACTTTTGAAGCTCTTCATATTTTTCACACATTTTCAGGCTCTTCATGATTTTCAACACCGCTTCATGCTCCTCCTATGTGTCAGACCGTTTCATGTTCATCTCATTTTTGACACCTATTGAAGCTCGTCGTATTTTTCACACCTTTTGAAGCTCTTAATATTTTTCACATTTTTGAAGCTCTTCATATTTTTCACATGTTTTCAGGCTCTTCATGTTTTTCAACACCCCTTCATGCTCCTCCTCTTTTTCAGACCGTTTCATGCTCCTCATGTATTTCACACCTTTTGAAGCTCTTCATATTTTTCACACCTTTTCAGGCTCTTCATGTTTTTCAACACTGCTTTATGCTCCTCCTATTTTACAGACCGTTTCATGCTCCTCATATTTTTGACACCTTTTGAAGCTCTTCATATTTTTGACACCTTTTCAGGCTCTTCATATTTTTGAACACCGGTTCATGCTCCTCCTATTTTTCAGACCGTTGCATGCTCCTCATATTTTTCACACCTTTTGAAGCTCTTCATATTTTTCACACCTTTTCAGCCTCTGCAGGTTTTTGAACACCGCTTCATGACCCTCCTGTTTGTCAGACCGTTTCATCTCCTCATGAATTTCACACCTTTTGAAGCTCTTCATATTTTTCACACCTTTTCAGCCTCTGCAGGTTTTTGAACACCGCTTCATGCTCCTCCTATTTTTCAGACCGTTTCATGCTCCTCATATTTTTGATATTTTTTGAGAGTCTTCATATTTTTCACACCTTTTCAGGCTCTTCATGATTTTCAACACCGCTTCATGCTCCTCCTATTTTTCAGACCGTTTCATGGTAATCTCATTTTTGACACCTTTTGAAGCTCTTCCTATTTTTCACACCTTTTGAAGCTCTTCATATTTTTCACATTTTTGAAGCTCTTCATATTTTTTCACACATTTTCAAACTCTTCATGTTTTTCAACAAAGCTTCATGCTCCTCCTATTTTTCAGACCGTTTCATACTCCTCATATTTTTGATATTTTTTGAGAGTCTTCATATTTTTCACACCTTTTCAGGCTCTTCATGTTTCTGAACACCGTTTCATGTTCCTCCTATTTTTCAGACCGTTTCATGCTCCTCATATTTTGACACCTTTTGAATCTCTTCATATTTTTCACACCTTTTCAGTCTCTTCATGTTTTTGAACACCGTTTCATGCTCCTCCTATTTTTCAGACCGTTTCATGCTCCTCATATATTTGACAGCTTTTGAAGCTCTTCACATATTTCACAGCTTTTGAAGCTCTTCATATTTTTCACTCATTTCAGGCTCTTCATGATTTTCAACACCGCTTCATGGTCCTCCTATTTTTGAGACCATTTCATACTCCTTATATTTTTGACATTTTTTCAGGCTCTTCATATTTTTCACACCTTTTCAGGCTCTTCATGTTTTTAAAACCGGTTCATGCTCCAAGTATTTTTCAGACAGTTCCATGCTCATCTCATTTTGACACCTTTTGAAGCTATTCATATTTTTCACACCTTTTGAAGCTCTTCATATTTTTCACATTTTTGAAGCTCTTCATATTTTCACACGGTTTCAGGCTCTTCTTGTTTTTCAGCACCTCTTCATGATCCTCCTATTTTTCAGAACGTTTCATGTTCCTCATATTTTGACACCTTTTAAAGCTCTTCATATTTTTCACACCTTTTCAGGCTCTTCATATTTTTGAACACCGCTTCTTCCTCCTCCTATTTTTCAGACCGTTTCATGCTCCTCATATTATTGACACCTTTTGAAGCTCTTCATATTTCTCACACCTTTTCAGGCTCTTCATGTTTTTGAACACCGGTTCATGCTCCTAGTATTTTTCAGACCGTTTCATGCTCATCTCATTTTAGCCACCTTTTGAAGCTTTTCATATATTTCACATCTTTTGAAACTCTTCATATATTTCACACCTTTTCAGGCTCTTCATGTTTTTGAACACCGCTTCATGCTCCTCCTACTTTTCAGACCGTATCATGCTCCTCATATTTTTCACACCTTTTGAAGCTTTTCATATTTTTCACACCTTTTCAGGCTCTTAATGTTTATGAAGACCGCTTCATGCGCCTCCTATTTTTCAGGCCGTTTCATGATCCTCATATTTTTCACACCTTTTGAAGCTCTTCGTCTTATTCACACCTTTTCAGGCTCTTCATGTTTTTGACACCGTTTCATGCTCCTCCTATTTTTCAGACTGTTTAATGCGCCTGATGTATTTCACATCTTTTGAAGCTCTTCATATTTTTCACACCTTTTTAAGCTCGTCATATTTTTGACACGTTTTCAGGCTCTTCATGTTTCTGAAGACCGTTTCATGCTCCTCCTATTTTTCAGACCTTTTCATGCTCCTCATATTTTTCACATCTTTTGAAGCTCTTCATATTTTTCACACCTTTTCAGGCTCTTCATGTTTTTTAACACCACTTCATGCTCCTCCTATTTTTCAGATTGTTTAATGCTCCTCATTTTTTCACACCTTTAGAAGCTCTTCATATTTTTCACACCTTTTTAGGCTCTTCATGTTTTTCAACACCGCTTCATGCTCCTCCTATTTTTCAGACGGTTTCATGCTCATCTCATTTTTGACACCTTTTGAAGCTCTTCATATTTTTCACACATTTTGAAGCTCTTCATATTTTTGACACGTTTTCAGGCTCTTCATGTTTTTGAACACCGTTTCATGCTCCTCCTATTTTTCAGACCGTTTAATGCTCTTCATGTATTTCACATCTTTTGAAGCGCTTCATATTTTTCAGACCTTTTCAGACTCTGCATGTTTTTGAACATCGTTTCATGCTCTTCCTATTTTTCAGACCGTTTAATGCTCCTCATGTATTTCACACCTTTGAAGCGCTTCATATTTTTCACAGCTTTTCAGGGTCTTCATGTTTTTGAACACCGTTTCATTCTCCTCCTATTTTTCAGACCGTTTAATGCTCCTCATTTTTTCACACCTTTATAAGCTCTTCATATTTTTCACACCTTTTTAGGCTCTTCATGTTTTTCAACACTGCTTCATTCTCCTCCGATTTTTCAGACCGTTTCATGCTCATCTCATTTTTGACACCTTTTGAAGCTCTTCATTTTTTCACACCTTTGAAGCTCTTCATATTTTTCACACATTTTGAAGCTCTTCACATTTTTGACACTTTTTCAGGCTCTTCATGTTTTTAAGCCCAGCATCATGCTCCTCCTATTTTTCAGACCGTTTCATGCTCCTCATGTATTTCACACCCTTTGAAGCTCTTCATATTTTTCACACGTTTTCAGGCTCTTCATGTTTTTTAACACCATTTTATGCTGCTCTTATTTTTCAGACCGTTTCCTGCTCCTCATATTTTTGACACCTTTTGAAGCTCTTCATATTTGTCACACCTTTTCAGGCTCTTCATGTTTTTCAACACCGCTTCATGCTCCTCCTATTTTTCTGTCGTTTCTTGGTTCTCTTATTTTGGCACCTTTTGAAGCTCTTCATATATTTCACACCTTTTCAGGCTCTTCATGTTTTTCAACACCGCTTCATGTTCCTCCTATTTTTCATTCCGTTTCATGCTTCTCATATTTTTGGCACCTTTTGAAGCTCTTCATATTTTTCAAACATTTTCATGCGCCTCATCTTTTGCAAAAGAGTTTCATTTTCATCCTATTTTTCCGACTGTTTCATGCTCCTCATATTTTTGACACCTTTTGAAGCTCTTCATATATTTCACACCTTTTGAGCTCTTCATATTTTTCACACTTTTTCAGGCTCTTCATGTTTTTCAACTCCGTTTCATGCTCCTCTTATTTTTCAGACCGTTTCATGCTCCTCATATTTTTGACACGTTTTGAAGCTCTTCATATTTTTCACACCTTTTCAGGCCCTTCATGTTTTTCAACACCGCTTCATGCTCCTCCTATTTTCCAGACCGTTTCATGCTCATCTCATTTTTGACACCTTTTGAAGCTCTTCATATTTTTCACATTTTTGAAGCTCTTCATATTTTTCACACGGTTTCAGGCTCTTCATGTTTTTCAACCCCGCTTCATGCTCCTCCTATTTTTGAGACCATTTCATACTCCTTATATTTTTGACATTTTTTGAGGCTCTTCATATTTTTCACACCTTTTCAGGCTCTTCATGTTTTTGAACACCGTTTCATGATCCTCCTATTTTTCAGAACGTTTCATGCTCCTCATATTTTGACACCATTTGAAGCTCTTCGTATTTTTCACACCTTTTGAAGCTCTTCATATTTTTCACATTTTTGAAGCTCTTCATATTTTTCACACCTTTTCAGGCTCTTCATGTTTTTCAACACCGCTTCATGCTCCTCCTAATTTTCAGACCTTTTCTTGCTCCTCATGTATTTCACACCTTTTGAAGCTCTTCATATTTTTCACATCTTTTCAGGCTCTTCATGTTTTTCAACACTTCTTCATGCTCCTCCTATTTTTCAGACCGTTTCATGCTCCTCATATTTTTGACAACTTTTGAAGCTCTTCATATTTTTGACACCTTTTCAGGCTCTTCATATTTTTGAACACCGGTTCTTGCTCCTCCTATTTTTCAGACCGTTGCATGCTCCTCATATTTTTCACACCTTTTGAAGCTCTTCATATTTTTCACACCTTTTCAGCCTCTGCAGGTTTTTGAACACCGCTTCATGACCCTCCTCTTTGTCAGACCATTTCATCTCCTCATGAATTTCACACCTTTTGAAGCTCTTCATATTTTTCACACCTTTTCAGCCTCTGCAGGTTTTTGAACACCGTTTCATGCTCCTCCTATTTTTCAGACCGTTTCATGCTCCTCATATTTTTGATATTTTTTGAGAGTCTTCATATTTTTCACACCTTTTCAGGCTCTTCATGATTTTCAACACCGCTTCATGCTCCTCCTATTTTTCAGACCGTTTCATGGTAATCTCATTTTTGACACCTTTTGAAGCTCTTCCTATTTTTCACACCTTTTGAAGCTCTTCATATTTTTCACATTTTTGAAGCTCTTCATATTTTTCACACATTTTCAAACTCTTCATGTTTTTCAACAAAGCTTCATGCTCCTCCTATTTTTCAGACCGTTTCATACTCCTCATATTTTTGATATTTTTTGAGAGTCTTCATATTTTTCACACCTTTTCAGGCTCTTCATGTTTCTGAACACCGTTTCATGTTCCTCCTATTTTTCAGACCGTTTCATGCTCCTCATATTTTGACACCTTTTGAATCTCTTCATATTTTTCACACCTTTTCAGTCTCTTCATGTTTTTGAACACCGTTTCATGCTCCTCCTATTTTTCAGACCGTTTCATGCTCCTCATATATTTGACAGCTTTTGAAGCTCTTCACATATTTCACAGCTTTTGAAGCTCTTCATATTTTTCACTCATTTCAGGCTCTTCATGATTTTCAACACCGCTTCATGGTCCTCCTATTTTTGAGACCATTTCATACTCCTTATATTTTTGACATTTTTTCAGGCTCTTCATATTTTTCACACCTTTTCAGGCTCTTCATGTTTTTAAAACCGGTTCATGCTCCAAGTATTTTTCAGACAGTTCCATGCTCATCTCATTTTGACACCTTTTGAAGCTATTCATATTTTTCACACCTTTTGAAGCTCTTCATATTTTTCACATTTTTGAAGCTCTTCATATTTTCACACGGTTTCAGGCTCTTCTTGTTTTTCAGCACCTCTTCATGATCCTCCTATTTTTCAGAACGTTTCATGTTCCTCATATTTTGACACCTTTTAAAGCTCTTCATATTTTTCACACCTTTTCAGGCTCTTCATATTTTTGAACACCGCTTCTTCCTCCTCCTATTTTTCAGACCGTTTCATGCTCCTCATATTATTGACACCTTTTGAAGCTCTTCATATTTCTCACACCTTTTCAGGCTCTTCATGTTTTTGAACACCGGTTCATGCTCCTAGTATTTTTCAGACCGTTTCATGCTCATCTCATTTTAGCCACCTTTTGAAGCTTTTCATATATTTCACATCTTTTGAAACTCTTCATATATTTCACACCTTTTCAGGCTCTTCATGTTTTTGAACACCGCTTCATGCTCCTCCTACTTTTCAGACCGTATCATGCTCCTCATATTTTTCACACCTTTTGAAGCTTTTCATATTTTTCACACCTTTTCAGGCTCTTAATGTTTATGAAGACCGCTTCATGCGCCTCCTATTTTTCAGGCCGTTTCATGATCCTCATATTTTTCACACCTTTTGAAGCTCTTCGTCTTATTCACACCTTTTCAGGCTCTTCATGTTTTTGACACCGTTTCATGCTCCTCCTATTTTTCAGACTGTTTAATGCGCCTGATGTATTTCACATCTTTTGAAGCTCTTCATATTTTTCACACCTTTTTAAGCTCGTCATATTTTTGACACGTTTTCAGGCTCTTCATGTTTCTGAAGACCGTTTCATGCTCCTCCTATTTTTCAGACCTTTTCATGCTCCTCATATTTTTCACATCTTTTGAAGCTCTTCATATTTTTCACACCTTTTCAGGCTCTTCATGTTTTTGAATACCGCTTCATGCTCCTCCTATTTTTCAGACCTTTCAATGCTCCTCATGTATTTACATCGTTTGAAGCTCCTCATATTTTTCACATCTTTTCAGGCTCTTCATGTTTTTTAACACCACTTCATGCTCCTCCTATTTTTCAGATTGTTTAATGCTCCTCATTTTTTCACACCTTTAGAAGCTCTTCATATTTTTCACACCTTTTTAGGCTCTTCATGTTTTTCAACACCGCTTCATGCTCCTCCTATTTTTCAGACGGTTTCATGCTCATCTCATTTTTGACACCTTTTGAAGCTCTTCATATTTTTCACACATTTTGAAGCTCTTCATATTTTTGACACGTTTTCAGGCTCTTCATGTTTTTGAACACCGTTTCATGCTCCTCCTATTTTTCAGGCCGTTTAATGCTCCTCATGTATTTCACATCTTTTGAAGCGCTTCATATTTTTCACACCTTTTCAGACTCTGCATGTTTTTGAACACCGTTTCATGCTCTACCTATTTTTCAGGCCGTTTAATGCTCCTCATGTATTTCACATCTTTTGAAGCGCTTCATATTTTTCACAGCTTTTCAGAGTCTTCATGTTTTTGAACACCGTTTCATTCTCCTCCTATTTTTCAGACCGTTTAATGCTCCTCATTTTTTCACACCTTTATAAGCTCTTCATATTTTTCACACCTTTTTAGGCTCTTCATGTTTTTCAACACTGCTTCATGCTCCTCCGATTTTTCAGACCGTTTCATGCTCATCTCATTTTTGACACCTTTTGAAGCTCTTCATATTTTTCACACCTTTGAAGCTCTTCATATTTTTCACACATTTTGAAGCTCTTCATATTTTTCACACATTTTGAAGCTCTTCATATTTTTGACACGTTTTCAGGCTCTTCATGTTTTTGAACACCGTTTCATGCTCCTCCTATTTTTCAGACCGTTTAATGCTCTTCATGTATTTCACATCTTTTGAAGCGCTTCATATTTTTCAGACCTTTTCAGACTCTGCATGTTTTTGAACATCGTTTCATGCTCTTCCTATTTTTCAGACCGTTTAATGCTCCTCATGTATTTCACACCTTTGATGCGCTTCATATTTTTCACAGCTTTTCAGGGTCTTCATGTTTTTGAACACCGTTTCATTCTCCTCCTATTTTTCAGACCGTTTAATGCTCCTCATTTTTTCACACCTTTATAAGCTCTTCATATTTTTCACACCTTTTTAGGCTCTTCATGTTTTTCAACACTGCTTCATTCTCCTCCGATTTTTCAGACCGTTTCATGCTCATCTCATTTTTGACACCTTTTGAAGCTCTTCATTTTTTCACACCTTTGAAGCTCTTCATATTTTTCACACATTTTGAAGCT
The DNA here is from genome assembly GCF_033118175.1 of Dama dama. Taxonomy (NCBI): domain Eukaryota; kingdom Metazoa; phylum Chordata; class Mammalia; order Artiodactyla; family Cervidae; genus Dama; species Dama dama. The sequence goes on along the minus strand of NW_026870954.1, from coordinate 119,515 downwards.
CTTCACATTTTTGACACTTTTTCAGGCTCTTCATGTTTTTAAGCCCAGCATCATGCTCCTCCTATTTTTCAGACCGTTTCATGCTCCTCATGTATTTCACACCCTTTGAAGCTCTTCATATTTTTCACACGTTTTCAGGCTCTTCATGTTTTTTAACACCATTTTATGCTGCTCTTATTTTTCAGACCGTTTCCTGCTCCTCATATTTTTGACACCTTTTGAAGCTCTTCATATTTGTCACACCTTTTCAGGCTCTTCATGTTTTTCAACACCGCTTCATGCTCCTCCTATTTTTCTGTCGTTTCTTGCTTCTCTTATTTTGGCACCTTTTGAAGCTCTTCATATATTTCACACCTTTTCAGGCTCTTCATGTTTTTCAACACCGCTTCATGTTCCTCCTATTTTTCATTCCGTTTCATGCTTCTCATATTTTTGGCACCTTTTGAAGCTCTTCATATTTTTCAAACATTTTCATGCGCCTCATCTTTTGCAAAAGAGTTTCATTTTCATCCTATTTTTCTGACTGTTTCATGCTCCTCATATTTTTGACACCTTTTGAAGCTCTTCATATATTTCACACCTTTTGAGCTCTTCATATTTTTCACACTTTTTCAGGCTCTTCATGTTTTTCAACTCCGTTTCATGCTCCTCTTATTTTTCAGACCGTTTCATGCTCCTCATATTTTTGACACGTTTTGAAGCTCTTCATATTTTTCACACCTTTTCAGGCCCTTCATGTTTTTCAACACCGCTTCATGCTCCTCCTATTTTCCAGACCGTTTCATGCTCATCTCATTTTTGACACCTTTTGAAGCTCTTCATATTTTTCACATTTTTGAAGCTCTTCATATTTTTCACACGGTTTCAGGCTCTTCATGTTTTTCAACCCCGCTTCATGCTCCTCCTATTTTTGAGACCATTTCATACTCCTTATATTTTTGACATTTTTTGAGGCTCTATATATTTTTCACACCTTTTCAGGCTCTTCATGTTTTTGAACACCGTTTCATGATCCTCCTATTTTTCAGAACGTTTCATGCTCCTCATATTTTGACACCATTTGAAGCTCTTCGTATTTTTCACACCTTTTGAAGCTCTTCATATTTTTCACATTTTTGAAGCTCTTCATATTTTTCACACCTTTTCAGGCTCTTCATGTTTTTCAACACCGCTTCATGCTCCTCCTAATTTTCAGACCTTTTCTTGCTCCTCATGTATTTCACACATTTTGAAGCTCTTCATATTTTTCACATCTTTTCAGGCTCTTCATGTTTTTCAACACTTCTTCATGCTCCTCCTATTTTTCAGACCGTTTCATGCTCCTCATATTTTTGACAACTTTTGAAGCTCTTCATATTTTTGACACCTTTTCAGGCTCTTCATGTTTTTCAACACTTCTTCATGATCCTCCTATTTTTCTGAAAGTTTCATGCTCCTCATATTTTTGACACCTTTTAAACGTCTTCATATTTTTCACACCATTTCAGGCTCTTCATGTTTTCCAAAACCATTTCATGCTCCTCTTATTTTTAAGACCGTTTCATGTTGCTCCTATTTTTCAGACCGTTTCATGATCCTCATATTTTTGAAACCTTTTGAAGCTCTTCATATTTTTCACACCTTTTCAAGCTCTTCAAGATTTTCAACAATGCTTCATGCTCCTGCTTTTTTTCAGACCGTTTCATGCTCATCTCATTTTTGACAGGTTTTGAAGCTTTTTATATTTTTCACACCTTTTCAGGCTCTTCATGTTTTTGAACACCACTTCATGCTCCTCCTTTTTTTCAGACCGTTTCTTTCTCCTCATATCTTTGACACTTTTTGAAGCTCTTCATATTTTTTCACACCTTTTCAGGCTCTTCATGTTTTTGAACACTGATCCATGCTCCTCCTATTTTTCAGGCCGTTTCATGCTCCTCATATTTTTCACACCTTTTGAAGCTCTTCTTTTTTTCACACCTTTTCAGGCTCTTCATGTTTTTCAGCACCATTTAATGTCCTCCTATTTTTCAGACCGTTTCATGCTCATCTCATTTTTTACACCTTTTGAAGCTCTTCATATCTTGCACACCTTTTCAGGCACTTCATGTTTTTCAGCTCCACTTCATGCTCCTCCTATTTTTCAGACCGTTTCATGCTGCTCAAATTTTTTACACCTTTTGAAGCTCTTCATATATTTCACAACTTTTCAGGCTCTTTATGTTTTTGAATGCCACTTCATGCTCCTCGTATGTTTCAGACCGTTGCATGCTCCTCATATTTTTGACACGTTTTGGGGCTCTCATATTTTTCACACCATTTCCAGGCTCCTCATATTTTTGAACACCATTTCATGCTCCTCCTGTTTTTCAGAACGTTTCATGCTCCTCATATTTTTGACACCTTTTGAAGCTCTTCATATTTTTCATACCTTTTCAGGCTCTCCATATTTTTGAACACCGCTTCATGCTCCTCCTTTTTTTGAGACCGTTTCATGCTCCTCATATTTTTGACACCTTTTGAAGCTCTTCATATTTGTCACACCTTTTCAGGCTCTTCATGTTTTTTAACACCGCTTCATGCTCCTCCTATTTTTGAGATCGTTTCATGCTCCTCATATTTTTCACACCTTTTGAAGCTCTTCATATTTTTCGCACCTTCTCAGGCGCTTCATGTATTTGAGCACAGATTCATGCTCCTCCTATTTTTCAGACTGTTTCATGCACATCTTATTATTGACACCTTTTGAAGCTCTTCATATTTTTCACCCCTTTTCAGGCTCTTCATGTTTTTGAACACCGTTTCATGCTCCGCCTATTTTTCATTCCGTTTCATTCTCCTCATATTTTTGACACCTTTTGAAGCTCTTCATATTTTTCACACCTTTTGAAACTCTTCATATTTTTCACACCTTTTCAGGCTCTTCATGTTTTTCAACACCACTTCATGCTCCTCCTTTTTTTCAGACCGTTACTTTCTCCTCATATATTTGACACTTTTTGAAGCTCTTCATATTTTTCACACCTTTTCAGGCTCTTCATGTTTTTGAACACTGATCCGTGCTGCTCCTATTTTTCAGGCCGTTTCATGCTCTTCATATTTTTCACACCTTTTGAAGCTCTTCATATTTTTCACACCTTTTCAGGCTCTTCATATTTTTCAGCACCAGTTCATGCTCCTCCTATTTTTCAGACCGTTTCATGCTCATCTCATTTTTTACACCTTTTGAAGTTCTTAATATTTTGCACACCTTTTCAGGCACTTCATGTTTTTCAGCTCCACTTCATGCTCCTCCTATTTTTCAGACCGTTTCATGCTGCTCAAATTTTTTACACCTTTTGAAGCTCTTCATATATTTCACACCTTTTCAGGCTCTTTATGTTTTTGAACACCACTTTATGCTCCTCGTATGTTTCAGACCGTTTCATGCTCCTCATATTTTTGACACGTTTTGGGGCTCTCATATTTTTCACACCATTCCAGGCTCTTCATATTTTTGAACACCGTTTCATGCTCCTCCTATTTTTCAGAACGTTTCATGCTCCTCATATTTTTGACACGTTTTGGGCTCTTCATATTTTTCACACCATTACAGGCCCGTCATATTTTTGAACACCGTTTCATACTCCTCCTATTTTTCAGACCGGTTCATCGTCCTCATATTTTTGACACCTTTTGAAGCTCTTCATATTTTTCATACCTTTTCAGGCTCTCCATATTTTTGAACACCGCTTCATGCTCCTCCTATTTTTGAGACCGTTTCATGCTCCTCATATTTTTGACACCTTTTGAAGCTCTTCATATTTGTCACACCTTTTCAGGCTCTTCATGTTTTTGAACACCGCTTTATCCTCCTCCTATTTTTCAGACCGTTCCCTGCTCTTCATCTATTTCAAACCTTTTGAAGCTCTTCATATTTTTCACACCTTTTCAGGCTCTTCATGTTTTTAAACACCGCTTCATGCTCCTTCTGTTTTTCAGACCGTTTCATGTTCCTCATATTTTTGACACCTTTTGAAGCTCTTCATATTTTTCATACCTTTTCAGGCTCTCCATATTTTTGAACACCGCTTCATGCTCCTCCTATTTTTGAGACCGTTTCATGCTCCTCATATTTTTGACACCTTTTGAAGCTCTTCATATTTGTCACACCTTTTCAGGCTCTTCATGTTTTTGAACTCCGCCTTATCTTCCTCCTATTTTTCAGACCGTTCCATGCTCTTCATATTTTTCAAACCTTTTGAAGCTCTTCATATTTTTCACACCTTTTCAGGCTCTTCATGTTTTTAAACACCGCTTCATGCTCTTCCTATTCTTCAGACCGTTGCATGCTCCTCATATTTTTCACACCTTTTGAAGCTCTTCATATTTTTCACACCTTTTCATGCTCTTCATTTTTTTCACACCGTTTCATGCTCCTCCTATTTTTCAGACCGTTTCATGCTCCTCATATTTTTCACACATCTTGAAGCTCTTTATATTTGTCACACCTTTTCAGGCTCTTCATGTTTTTTAACACCGCTTCATGCTCCTCCTATTTTTGAGATCGTTTTATGCTCCTCATATTTTTCACAACTTTTGAAGCTCTTCATATTTTTCGCACCTTCTCAGGCGCTTCATGTACTTGAGCACAGATTCATGCTCCTCCTATATTTCAGACCGTTTCATGCTCCTCCTATTTTTCAGACTTTTTCATGCACTTCTTATTATTGACACCTTTTGAAGCTCTTCATATTTTTCACCCCTTTTCAGGCTCTTCATGTTTTTGAACACCGCTTCATGCTCCTGCTATTTTTCAGACCGTTTCATGCTCATCTCATTTGACAGCTTTTGAAGCTCTTCATATTTTTCACACCTTTTGAAGCTCTTCATATTTTTCACACATTTTCAGGCTCTTCATGTTTTTCAACACCGCTTCTTGCTCCTCCTATTTTTCAGACCGTTTCATGTTCCTCATATTTTGACACGTTTTGAAGCTCTTCATCTTTTTCACACGTTTTCAGGCTCTTCATGTTTTTGAACACCGTTTCATGCTCCGCCTATTTTTCAGACCGTTTCATTCTCCTCATATTTTTGACACCTTTTGAAGCTCTTCATATTTTTCACACCTTTTGAAGCTCTTCATATTTTTCACATCTTTTCAGGCTCTTCATGTTTTTCAACACCGCTTCATGATCCTCCTATTTTTCAGAAAGTTTCATGCTCCTCATATTTTTGACACCTTTTAAACGTCTTCATATTTTTCACACCTTTTCAGGCTCCTCATGTTTTTCAAAACCATTTCATGCTCCTCTTATTTTTAAGACCGTTTCATGTTGCTCCTATTTTTCAGACCGTTTCATGATCCTCATATTTTTGAAACCTTTTGAAGCTCTTCATATTTTTCACACCTTTCAAAGCTCTTCAAGATTTTCAACAACGCTTCATGCTCCTGCTCTTTTTCAGACCGTTTCATGCTCATCTCATTTTTGACAGCTTTTGAAGCTCTTCATATTTTTCACACCTTTTCAGGCTCTTCATGTTTTTGAACACCGCTTCAAGCTCCTCCTTTTTTTCAAACCGTTTCTTTCTCCTCATATATTTGACACTTTTTGAAGCTCTTCATATTTTTCACACCTTTTCAGGCTCTTCATGTTTTTGAACACAGATCCATGTTCCTCCTATTTTTCAGACCGTTTCATGCTCCTCATATTTTTCACACCTTTTGAAGCTCTTCATATTTTTCACACCTTTTCAGGCTCTTCAGGTTTTTCAGCCCCAGTTCATGCTCCTCCTATTTTTCAGACCGTTTCATGCTCATCTCATTCTTTACACCTTTTGAAGCTCTTCATAATTTGCACACCTTTTCAGGCACTTCATGTTTTTCAGCTCCACTTCATGCTCCTCCTATTTTTCAGACCGTTTCATGCTGCTCAAATTTTTTACACCTTTTGAAGCTCTTCATATTTTTCACACCGTTTCAGGCTCTTCATGTTTTTGAACACAGCTTCATGCTCCACCTATTTTTCAGATCGTTTCATGCTCCTCCTATTTTCCAACCGTTTCTTGCTCCTCATATTTTTGACACTTTTTGAAGCTCTTCATATTTTTCACACCTTTTCTGGTTCTTCATGTTTTTGAACACAGCTTCATGCTCCTCCTATTTTTCAGACCGTTTCATGCTCCTCCTATTTTTGAGACCGTTTCAGGCTCCTCACATTTTTGACACGTTTTGAAGCTCTTCATATTTCTCACACCTTTTCAGGCAATTCATGGTTTTCAACACAGCTTCATGTTCCTGCTATTTTTCAGAACGTTTCATGCTCATCTCATATTGACACCTTTTGAAGCTCTTCATATTTTTCACACCTTTTTAAGCTCTTAATATTTTTCACACGTTTTCATGCTCTTCATGTTTTTCAACACCGCTTCATGCTCCTCCTATTTTTCAGACCGTTTCATGCTCCTCATATTTTTGAAACCTTTTGATGCTCCTCCTATTTTTCACACCTTTTGAATCTCTTCATATTTTTCACACCTTTTGAAGCTCTTCATATTTTTCACACCTTTTGAGACTCTTCATATTTTTCCAACCTTTCCAGGCTCTTCATGTTTTTGTACACCGTTTCATGCTGCTCCTATTTTTCAGACCGTTTCATGCTCCACATATTTTTGACACCTTTTGAAGCTCCTCCTATTTTTCACACGTTTTCAGGCTCTTGATGTTTTTCGACACCGTTTCATGCTCCTCCTATTTTTCAGACCATTTCATGCTCCCCCTATTTTTGAGACCGTTTCATGCTCCTCATATTTTGACACGTTTTGTAGCTCTTCATATTTTTCACTCACTTTCAGGCTCTTCATGTTTTTCAACACCGCTTCATGCTCCTCCTATTCTTCAGACCGTTTCATGCTCCTCATATTTTTCAGACTGTTTCATGCACCTCTTATTATTGACACCTTTTGAAGCTCTTCATATTTTTCACACCTTTTCAGGCTCTTCATGTTTTTCAACACCGCTTCATACTCCTACTATTTTTGAGACCGTTTCACGCTCCACATATTTTTGACACCTTTTGAAGCTCTTCCTTTTTTTCACACCTTTTCATGCTCTTCATGTTTTTCTCACCGTTTCATGCTCCTCCTATTTTTCAGACCGTTTCTTGCTCCTCATATTTTTCACACCTTTTGAAGCTCTTTATATTTGTCACAACTTTTCAGGCTCTTCATGTTTTTCAACACCGCTTCATGCTCCTCCTATTTTTCAGACCGTTTCATGCTCCTCATGTATTTCACACCTTTTGAAGCTCTTCATATATTTCACACCATTTCAGGCTCTTCATGTTTTTCAACACAGTTTCATGCCCTCATATTTTTCAAACCGTTTCATGCTCCTACTATTCTTGAGACTGTTTCATGCTCCTCATATACTTGACAGCTTTTGAAGCTCTTCATATTTTTCACACCTTTTCAGGCTCTTCATGTTTTTGAACACCGCTTCATGCTCCTCCTATTTTTCAGACCGTTTCATGCTCCTCATATTTCTGACAATTTTGGAAGCTCTTCATATTTTTCACACCTTTTCAGGCTCTTCATGTTTTTCAACACCACTTCATTCTTCTCCTATTTTTCAGACCGTTTCATGCTCCTCATATTTTTGACACCTTTTGAAGCTCTTCTTATATTTCCCACTTTTTCAGGCTCATCATGTTTTTCAACACCACTTCATGCTCCTCCTATTTTTCAGGCCGTTTCATGCTCATCTCATTTTTTACACCTTTTGAAGCTCTTCATATTTTTCACACCTTTTCAGGCTCTTCATGTTTTTTAACACCGCTTCATGCTCCTCCTATTTTTGAGATCGTTTTATGCTCCTCATATTCTTCACACCTTTTGAAGCTCTTCATATTTTTCGCAACTTCTCAGGCGCTTCATGTACTTGAGCACAGATTCATGCTCCTCCTATATTTCAGACCGTTTCATGCTCCTCCTATTTTTCAGACTGTTTCATGCATGTCTTATTATTGACACCTTTTGAAGCTCTTCATATTTTTCACCCCTTTTCAGGCTCTTCATGTTTTTGAACACTGATCCATGCTCCTCCTATTTTTCAGACCGTTTCATGCTCCTCATATTTTTCACACCTTTTGAAGCTCTTCCTATTTTTCACCCCTTTTCAGGATCTTCATGTTTTTGAACACCGCTTCATGCTCCTGCTATTTTTCAGACCGTTTCCTGCTCATCTCATTTGACAGCTTTTGAAGCTCTTCATATTTTTCACACCTTTTGAAGTTCTTCATATTTTTCACACATTTTCAGGCTCTTCATGTTTTTCAACACCGCTTCTTGCTCGTCCTATTTTTCAGACCGTTTCATGTTCCTCATATTTTGACACGTTTTGAAGCTCTTCATATTTTTCACACCTTTTCAGGCTCTTCATGTTTTTGAACAGCGTTTCATGCTCCGCCTATTTTTCAGACCGTTTCATTCTCCTCATATTTTTGACACCTTTTGAAGCTCTTCATATTTTTCACAACTTTTGAAGCTCTTCATATTTTTCACACCTTTTCAGGCTCTTCATGTTTTTCAACACCGCTTCATGATCCTCCTATTTTTCTGAAAGTTTCATGCTCCTCATATTTTTGACACCTTTTAAACGTCTTCATATTTTTCACACCTTTTCAGGCTCTTCATGTTTTCCAAAACCATTTCATGCTCCTCTTATTTTTAAGACCGTTTCATGTTGCTCCTATTTTTCAGACCGTTTCATGATCCTCATATTTTTGATACCTTTTGAAGCTCTTCATATTTTTTACACCTTTTCAGGCTCTTCATGTTTTTCAACACCACTTCATTCTTCTCCTATTTTTCAGACCGTTTCATGCTCCTCATATTTTTGACACCTTTTGAAGCTCTTCTTATATTTCCCACTTTTTCAGGCTCATCATGTTTTTCAACACCACTTCATGCTCCTCCTATTTTTCAGGCCGTTTCATGCTCATCTCATTTTTTACACCTTTTGAAGCTCTTCATATTTTTCACACCTTTTCAGGCTCTTCATGTTTTTTAACACCGCTTCATGCTCCTCCTATTTTTGAGATCGTTTTATGCTCCTCATATTCTTCACACCTTTTGAAGCTCTTCATATTTTTCGCACCTTCTCAGGCGCTTCATGTACTTGAGCACAGATTCATGCTCCTCCTATATTTCAGACCGTTTCATGCTCCTCCTATTTTTCAGACTGTTTCATGCATGTCTTATTATTGACACCTTTTGAAGCTCTTCATATTTTTCACCCCTTTTCAGGCTCTTCATGTTTTTGAACACTGATCCATGCTCCTCCTATTTTTCAGACCGTTTCATGCTCCTCATATTTTTCACACCTTTTGAAGCTCTTCCTATTTTTCACCCCTTTTCAGGATCTTCATGTTTTTGAACACCGCTTCATGCTCCTGCTATTTTTCAGACCGTTTCCTGCTCATCTCATTTGACAGCTTTTGAAGCTCTTCATATTTTTCACACCTTTTGAAGCTCTTCATATTTTTCACACATTTTCAGGCTCTTCATGTTTTTCAACACCGCTTCTTGCTCGTCCTATTTTTCAGACCGTTTCATGTTCCTCATATTTTGACACGTTTTGAAGCTCTTCATATTTTTCACACCTTTTCAGGCTCTTCATGTTTTTGAACACCGTTTCATGCTCCGCCTATTTTTCAGACCGTTTCATTCTCCTCATATTTTTGACACCTTTTGAAGCTCTTCATATTTTTCACAACTTTTGAAGCTCTTCATATTTTTCACACCTTTTCAGGCTCTTCATGTTTTTCAACACCGCTTCATGATCCTCCTATTTTTCTGAAAGTTTCATGCTCCTCATATTTTTGACACCTTTTAAACGTCTTCATATTTTTCACACCTTTTCAGGCTCTTCATGTTTTCCAAAACCATTTCATGCTCCTCTTATTTTTAAGACCGTTTCATGTTGCTCCTATTTTTCAGACCGTTTCATGATCCTCATATTTTTGAAACCTTTTGAAGCTCTTCATATTTTTCACACCTTTTCAAGCTCTTCAAGATTTTCAACAACGCTTCATGCTCCTGCTTTTTTTCAGACCGTTTCATGCTCATCTCATTTTTGACAGGTTTTGAAGCTTTTTATATTTTTCACACCTTTTCAGGCTCTTCATGTTTTTGAACACCACTTCATGCTCCTCCTTTTTTTCAGACCGTTTCTTTCTCCTCATATCTTTGACACTTTTTGAAGCTCTTCATATTTTTTCACACCTTTTCAGGCTCTTCATGTTTTTGAACACTGATCCATGCTCCTCCTATTTTTCAGGCCGTTTCATGCTCCTCATATTTTTCACACCTTTTGAAGCTCTTCTTTTTTTCACACCTTTTCAGGCTCTTCATGTTTTTCAGCACCATTTAATGTCCTCCTATTTTTCAGACCGTTTCATGCTCATCTCATTTTTTACACCTTTTGAAGCTCTTCATATCTTGCACACCTTTTCAGGCACTTCATGTTTTTCAGCTCCACTTCATGCTCCTCCTATTTTTCAGACCGTTTCATGCTGCTCAAATTTTTTACACCTTTTGAAGCTCTTCATATATTTCACAACTTTTCAGGCTCTTTATGTTTTTGAATGCCACTTCATGCTCCTCGTATGTTTCAGACCGTTGCATGCTCCTCATATTTTTGACACGTTTTGGGGCTCTCATATTTTTCACACCATTTCCAGGCTCCTCATATTTTTGAACACCGTTTCATGCTCCTCCTGTTTTTCAGAACGTTTCATGCTCCTCATATTTTTGACACCTTTTGAAGCTCTTCATATTTTTCATACCTTTTCAGGCTCTCCATATTTTTGAACACCGCTTCATGCTCCTCCTTTTTTTGAGACCGTTTCATGCTCCTCATATTTTTGACACCTTTTGAAGCTCTTCATATTCGTCACACCTTTTCAGGCTCTTCATGTTTTTTAACACCGCTTCATGCTCCTCCTATTTTTGAGATCGTTTCATGCTCCTCATATTTTTCACACCTTTTGAAGCTCTTCATATTTTTCGCACCTTCTCAGGCGCTTCATGTATTTGAGCACAGATTCATGCTCCTCCTATTTTTCAGACTGTTTCATGCACGTCTTATTATTGACACCTTTTGAAGCTCTTCATATTTTTCACCCCTTTTCAGGCTCTTCATGTTTTTGAACACCGTTTCATGCTCCGCCTATTTTTCATTCCGTTTCATTCTCCTCATATTTTTGACACCTTTTGAAGCTCTTCATATTTTTCACACCTTTTGAAACTCTTCATATTTTTCACACCTTTTCAGGCTCTTCATGTTTTTCAACACCACTTCATGCTCCTCCTTTTTTTCAGACCGTTACTTTCTCCTCATATATTTGACACTTTTTGAAGCTCTTCATATTTTTCACACCTTTTCAGGCTCTTCATGTTTTTGAACACTGATCCATGCTGCTCCTATTTTTCAGGCCGTTTCATGCTCTTCATATTTTTCACACCTTTTGAAGCTCTTCATATTTTTCACACCTTTTCAGGCTCTTCATGTTTTTCAACACTGATCCATGCTGCTCCTATTTTTCAGGCCGTTTCATGCTCTTCATATTTTTCACACCTTTTGAAGCTCTTCATATTTTTCACACCTTTTCAGGCTCTTCATGTTTTTGAACACTGATCCATGCTGCTCCTATTTTTCAGGCCGTTTCATGCTCTTCATATTTTTTACACCTTTTGTAGCTCTTCATATTTTTCACTCACTTTCAGGCTCTTCATGTTTTTCAACACCGCTTCATGCTCCTCCTATTCTTCAGACCGTTTCATGCTCCTCATATTTTTCAGACTGTTTCATGCACCTCTTATTATTGACACCTTTTGAAGCTCTTCATATTTTTCACACCTTTTCAGGCTCTTCATGTTTTTCAACACCGCTTCATACTCCTACTATATTTGAGACCGTTTCATGCTCCTCATATTTTTTACACCTTTTGAAGCTCTTCATATTTTTCACACGTTTTCAGGCTCTTCATGTTTTTCATTACCGTTTCACGCTCCTCCTATTTTTGAGACCGTTTCACGCTCCACATATTTTTGACACCTGTTGAAGCTCTTCCTTTTTTTCACACCTTTTCATGCTCTTCATGTTTTTCACACCGTTTCATGCTCCTCCTATTTTTCAGACCGTTTCTTGCTCCTCATATTTTTCACACCTTTTGAAGCTCTTTATATTTGTCACAACTTTTCAGGCTCTTCATGTTTTTCAACACCGCTTCATGCTCCTCCTATTTTTCAGACCGTTTCATGCTCCTCATGTATTTCACACCTTTTGAAGCTCTTCATATTTTTCACACCATTTCAGGCTCTTCATGTTTTTCAACACAGTTTCATGCCCTCATATTTTTCAAACCGTTTCATGCTCCTACTATTCTTGAGACTGTTTCATGCTCCTCATATACTTGACAGCTTTTGAAGCTCTTCATATTTTTCACACCTTTTCAGGCTCTTCATGTTTTTGAACACCGCTTCATGCTCCTCCTATTTTTCAGACCGTTTCATGCTCCTCATATTTCTGACAATTTTGGAAGCTCTTCATATTTTTCACACCTTTTCAGGCTCTTCATGTTTTTCAACACCACTTCATTCTTCTCCTATTTTTCAGACCGTTTCATGCTCCTCATATTTTTGACACCTTTTGAAGCTCTTCTTATATTTCCCACTTTTTCAGGCTCATCATGTTTTTCAACACCACTTCATGCTCCTCCTATTTTTCAGGCCGTTTCATGCTCATCTCATTTTTTACACCTTTTGAAGCTCTTCATATTTTTCACACCTTTAGAAGCTCTTCATATTTTTCACACGTTCTCAGGCTCTTCATGTTTTTCAACACCACTTCATGCACCTCCTTTTTTTCAGACCGTTTCATGCCCATCTCATTTTTGACACGTTTTGAAGGTCTTCATATTTTTCACAAATTTTCATGCTCTTCATGTTTTCGAACACCGGTTCATGCTCCTCCTATTTTTCAGACCGTTTCATGCTTGTCATATTTTTCACACCTTTTGAAGCTCTTCATATTTTTCACACATTTTTAGGCTCTTCACGTTTTTCAACACCACTCATGCTCCTCCTATTTTTCAGACAGTTTCATGCTCCTAATATTTTTGACACCTTATGAAGCTCTTAATATTTTCCACACCTTTTCAGACTCTTCATGCTTTTCAAAACCGCTTCATGCTCCTCCTATTTTTCAGACCGGTTCATGCTCCTCATATTTTTCACATCTTTTGATGCTCATCATATTTTTCACACCTTTTCAGGCTCTTCATGTTTTTAAACATCACTTCTTGCTCCTCCTATTTTTCAGACCATTTCATGCTCCTCATATTTTTGACACATTTTGAAGATCTTCATATTTCTCACACCTTTTCAGGCTCTTCATGTTTTTCAACACCGCTTCATTCCCCTCCTATCTTTCAGACCATTTCATGCTCATCTCATTTTTGACACATTTTGAAGCTCTTCATATATTTCACACCTTTTGAAGCTCCTCATAATTTTCACACCTTTTCAGGCTCTTCATCTTTTTCAACAAGATTTCATGCTCCTCCTATTTTTCAGACCGTTTCAAGCTCCTCATGTATTTCACACCATTTGAAGCTCTTCATATTTTTCACACCTTTTCAGGCTCTTCATGTTTTTCTACACAGCTTCATGCTCCTCCTATCTTTCAGACCATTTCATGCTCATCTCATTTTTGACAGCTTTTGAAGCTCTTCATATATTTCACACCTTTTGAAGCTCTTCAGAATTTTCACACGTTTTCAGGCTCTTCATGTTTTTCAACACGGCTTCATGCTCCTCCTATTTTTCTGATCGTTTCCCGCTTCTCATATGTTTCACACCTTTTGAAGCTCTTCATGTTTTTTAACACCTTTTCATGCTCCTCCTATATTTCAGACAGTTTCATGCTCCTCATATTTTGACACCTTTTGAAGCTCTTCATATTTTCAAACCTTTTCATTGTCTTCATGTTTTTCTACACCACTTCATGCTCCTCCTATTTTTCAGACCGTTTCCTGCTCCTCATATTTTTGACACGTTTTGAAGCTCTTCATATTTTTCACACATTTTCAGGCTCTTCATGTTTTTCTACACCGCTTCATGCTCCTCCTATTTTTCAGACCGTTTCATGCTCCTCATATTTTTGACACCTTTTGAACCTCTTCATATTTTTCACACCTTTTCAGGTTATTCATGTTTTTCAACACAACTTCATGCTCCTCCTATTTTTCATACCGTTTCATGCTCCTCATATTTTTGAAACCTTTTGAAGCTCTTCATATATTTCACACCTTTTCAGGCTCTTCTTGTTTTTCAACACCGCTTCATGCTCCTCCTATTTTTCATACCGTTTCATACTCCTCATATTTTTGACACCTTTTGAAGCTCTTCATATGTTTCACACCTTTTGAAGCTCTTCATGTTTTTTAACACCGTTTCATGCTCCTCCTATTTTTCTGATCGTTTCCCGCTCCTCATATGTTTCACACCTTTTGAAGCTCTTCATGTTTTTTAACACTTTTTCATGCTCCTCCTATATTTCAGACAGTTTCATGCTCCTCATATTTTGACACCTTTTGAAGCTCTTCATATTTTTCACACCTTTTCAGGGTCTTCATGTTTTTCTACACCACTTCATGCTCCTCCTATTTTTCAGACCGTTTCCTGCTCCTCATATTTTTGACACTATTTGAAGCTCTTTATATGTTTCACACCTTTTGAAGCTATTCATGTTTTTTAACACCATTTCATGCTCCTCCTATTTTTCAGATCGTTTCATGCCCCTCATATTTTTGACACCTTTTGAAGCTCTTCATATATTTCACACCTTTTCAGGCTCTTCATGTTCTTTAACAACGCTTCATGCTCCTACTATTTTTCAGACCGTTTCCTGCTCCTCATATTTTTCACATCTTTTGAAGCTTGACATAATTTCACAGCTTTTCAGGCTCTTCATGTTTTTGAATACCGCTTCATGCTCCTCCTATTTTTCAGACCGTTTCATGCTCCTTATATTTTTGACACCTTTTGAAGCTCTTCATATATTTCACACCTTTTCAGGCTCTTCATGTCTATGAACATCACTTCATGCCCCTCCTATAATTCAGACGGTTTCATGCTCCTCATGTATTTCACTCCTTTTGAAGCTCTTCATATTTTTGCACACCTTTTCAGGCTCTTCATGATTTTCAACCCCACTTCATGCTCCTCCTATTTTTCAGACCGTTTCATGTTCCTCATATTTTTGACACCTTTTGAAGCTCTTCATATTTTCTACACCTTTTCAGGCTCTTCATGTTTTTCAACACGGCTTCATGCTCCTCTTATTTTTCAGAGCATTTCGTGCTCCTCATATTTTTCACAGCTTTTGTAGCTCTTCATATTTTTCACACCTTTTCAGGCTCGTCATGTTTTTCAACACCACTACATGCTTCTCCTATTTCTCAGACCGTTTCATGCTCATCTCATTTTTGACAGCATTTGAAGCTCTTCATATTTTTCACAACTTTTGAAGCTCTTCATATTTTTCACACCTTTTCAGGCTCCTCATGTTTTTCAACACCGCTTCATGCTCCTCCTATTTTTCAGACCGTTTCATGCTCCTCTCATTTCTGAAATCTTTTCAAGCTCTTCATATATTTCACACATTTTCAGGCTCTTAATGTTTTTCAACACCACTTCATGCTCCTCCTATTTTTCAGACCGTTTCATGCTCATCTAATTTTTGACACCTTCTGAAGCTCTTCATAGTTTTCACAAATATTCAGGCTCTTCATATTTTTGAACACCGCTTCATGCTCCTCCTATTTTCCAGACCGTTTCATGCTCCTCATGTATTTCACACATTTTGAAGCTCCTCATATTTTACTCACCTTTTCAGGCTCATCATGATTTTCAACACCACTTCATGCTCCTCCTATTTTCAGACCGTTTTTGCTCCTCATATATTTGACACCTTTTGAAGCTCTTCATATATTTCACACCATTTCAGGCTCTTCAAATTTTTGAACAACACTTCATGCTCCTCCTATTTTTCAGACCGTTTCATGCTCATCTAATTTTTGACACCTTTTGAAGATCTTCATATATTTCACACCTTTTGAAGCTCTTCATATTTTTCACATTTTTGAAGCTCTTCAAATTTTTCACACGTTTTCAGGCTCTTCATGTTTTTGAACACCGCTTCATGCTCCTGATATATTTCAGACCGTTTCATGCTCCTCATATTTGTGACACCTTTTGAAGCTCTTCGTATTTTTCACACATTTTCAGGCTCTTCATGTTTTTCAACATGACTTCATGCTCCTCCTATTTTTCAGACCGTTTCATGCTCCTCATATTGTTGACACCTTTTGAAATCTTCATATACTTCACACCTTTTCAGGTTCTTCATTTTTTTGAAAAGAACTTCATGCTCCTTCTATTTCTCAGACCGTTTCATGGTCATCTCATTTTTGACACCTTTTGAAGCTCTTCATATTTTTCAACACCGGATCATGCTCCTCCTATTTTTCAGACAGTTTCATGCTCCTCATATTTTTGACACCTTTTGAAGCTCTTCATATTTTTCACACCGTTTCAGGCTCCTCCTGTTTTTGAACACCGTTTCATGCTCCTCCTATTTTTCAGACCGTTTCATGCTCCTCATATTTTTGACACCTTTTGAAGCTCTTCATATTTTTCACACCTTTTGAAGCTGTTCATATTTTTAACACCTTTTCAGGCTCTTCATGTTTTTGAACACCTTTTCTTGTTCCTCCTATTTTTCAGACCATTTCATTCTCCGCATGTATTTCACAGATTTTGAAGCTCTTTATATTTTTCACACCTTTTCAGGCTCTTCATGTTCTTGAATACCTTTTCGTGCTCCTCCTATTTTTCAGACCGTTTCATGCTCCTCATATTTTTGACACCTTTAGAAGCTCTTCATATTTTTCACACCTTTTGAAGCTCTTCATTGATTTCAAACCTTTTCAGGCTCTTCATGTTTTTCAACACCACTTCATGCTCCTCCTATTTTTCAGACCGTTTAATGCTCCGCATGTATTTCACACCTTTTGATGCTCTTTATATTTTTCACACCTTTTCAGGCTCTTCATGTTCTTGAACACCTTTTCATGCTCCTCCTATTTTTCAGACAGTTTCATGCTCCTCATGTATTTCAAACCTTTTGAAGCTCTTCATATTTTTCACACCTTTTCAGGCTCTTCATGTTTTTCAACACCACTTCATGCTCCTCCTATTTTTCACACCGTATCATGCTCCTCATATTTTTCACACCTTTTGAACCTCTTCATATTATTCACACCTTTTCAGGCTCTTCATGTTTTTGAACACTACTTCATGCACCTCCTATTTTTCAGACAGTTTCATGCTCCTCATGTATTTTACACCTTTTGAAGCTCTTCATAATTTTCACACCTTTTTGGGCTCTTCATGTTTTTCAACACAAATTCATACCTCTCCTATTTTTCAGACCGTTTCATGCTCCTCATATTTTTGACACCTTTTGAACCTCTTCATATTTTTCACACCTTTTGAAGCTCTTCATATTTTTCACACGTTTTTAGGCTCTTTATGATTTTGAACACGGCTTCATGCTCCTCCTCCTTTTCAGACCGTTTCATGCTCCTCATGTATTTCACACATTTTGAAGCTCTTCATATTTTTCACACCTTTTCAGGCTCTTCATGTTTTTGAACACGATTTCATGCTCCTCCTATTTTTCAGACCGTTTCATGCTCCTCCCATTTTTGACACCTTTGAAGCTCTTCATATTTTTCACAACTTTTCAGGCTCTTCATGTTTTTCAACAACGCTTCTTGATCCTCCAATTTTTCAGACCGTTTCAAGCTCCTCATATTTTTGACACCTTTTGAATCTCTTCATATATTTTACACCTTTTCAGGCTCTTCATGTTTTTCAACACCACTTCATGCTCCTCCTTTTTCAGACCATTTCATGCTCATCTCATTTGTCACACTTTTTGAAGCTCTTCATATTTTTGACACCTTTTGAGCTCTTCATATTTTTCACACCTTTTCAGGCTCTTCATGTTTTTGAACACGATTTCATGCTCCTCCTATTTTTCAGACAGTTTCATGCTCCTCATATTTTTGACACCTTTTGAACCTCTTCATATTTTTCACACGTTTTCAAGCTCTTCATGTTTTTCAACACCGCTTCTTGATCCACCTATTTTTCAGACCGTTTCATGCTCCTCATACTTTTGACACGTTTTGAAGCTCTTCATATTTTACACACATTTTCAGGCTCTTCATGTTTTTGAACACCGCTTCATGCTCCTCCTATTTTTATACCTTTTGAAGCTCTTCATATATTTTACACTTTTTCAGGCTCTTCATGTTTTTCAACACCACTTGATGCTCCTCCTATTTTTCAGACCGTTTCATGATCCTCATATTTTTTACACCTTTTGAAGCTCTTCATATTTCTCACACCTTTTCAGGGTCTTCATGTTTTTTACACCGCTTCATACTCCTCCTATTTTTCAGACCGTTTCATGATCCTCATATTTTTGACACCTTTTGAAGCTCTTCATATTTTTCACACCTTTTCAGGGTCTTCATGTTTTTTACACCGCTTCATGCTCCTCCTATTTTTCAGACCGTTTCATGCTCCTCCTATTTTTGACACCTTTTGAAGCTCTTCATATTTTTCACACCATTTCAGGCTCTTCATGTGTTTGAACACCGTTTAATGCTCCTCCTATTTTTCAAACCGTTTCATGCTCCTCATATTTTTGACACCTTTTGAAGCTCTTCATATTTTACCCACCTTTTCAGGCTCTTCTTGTTTTTCAACACCGCTTCATGCTCCTCTTATTTTTCAGACCGTTTCATGCTCTCCATGTATTTCCAACCCTTTGAAGCTCTTCATATTTTTCACACCTTTTCAGGCTCTTCATGTTTTTGAACACAGTTTCATGCTCCTCCTATTATTCAGACCGTTTCATGCTCCTCATAATTTTCACACCTGTTGAAGCTTTTCATATTTTTCACACCTTTTCTAGTTCTTCATGTTTTTGAACACTGCTTCATGCTCCTCCTATTTTTCAACTGTTTCATGCTCCTCATGTATTTCACACCTTATGAAGTGCTTCATATATTTCGCATGTTTTCAGTCTCTTCATGTTTTTCAAAACCATTTCATGCTCCTCCTATTTTTCAGACTGTTTCATGCTCCTCAAATTTTTGACACCTTTTGAAGCTCTTCATATATTTTCCACCTTTTCAGGCTATTCATTTTTGTGAACTCCGCTTCATGCTCCTCCTTTTCTTCAGACCGTTTCATGCTCATCTCATTTTTGACATCTCTTGAAGCTCTTCATATTTTTCACACCTTTTGAATCTCTTCATATTTTTCATATTTTTGAAGCTCTTCATATTTTTCACACGTTTTCAGGCTCGTCATGTTTTTCAATACCACTTCATGCTCCTCCTATTTTTCAGACCGTTTCATGCTCATCTCATTTTTGACACCTTTTGATGCACTTCGTATTTTTCACACCTTTTGAAGCTCTTCGTATATTTCACACCTTTTCAGGCTCTTCATGTTTTCAACACCACTTCATGCTCCTCCTATTTTTCAGACCCTTTCATTCTAAACTAATTTTGACACCTTATGAAGCTCTTCATGTTTTTCACACTTTTCATGCTCTTTATGTTTTTGAACACCGGTTCATGCTCCTCCTATTTTTCAACTCGTTTCACGCTCCTCCTATTTTTTACACCTTTTGAAGCTCTTCATATTTTTCACAATTTTTTAGTCTCTGCATTTTTTTGAACACCGCTTCATGCTCCTCCTATTTTTTAGACCGTTTCATGCTCATCTCATTTTTGACACATTTTGAAGCTCTTCATATTTTTTACACATTTTGAAGCTCTTCATATTTTTCACACCTTTTGAGGCTCTTCATATTTTTAACACCTTTTCAGGCTCTTCATGATTTTCAACACCGCTTCATGCTCCTCGTATTTTTCAGACCCTTTCATGCTCATGTCATTTTTGACACATTTTGAATCTCTACACATTTTTCACACCTATTGAAGCTCTTCATATTTTTCATAATTTTGAAACTCTTCATATTTTTCACACGTTTTCAGGCTCTTCATCTTTTTCAACACCGCTTCATGCTCCTGCTATTTTCCAGACAGTTTCATACTCCTCATATTTTTGACACGTTTTGAGGCTCTTCATATTTTTCACACCTTTTCAAGCTCTTCATGTTTTTGAACAACGTTTCATGATCCTCCTATTTTTCAGAACGTTTCATGTCCTCATATTTTTGACACCTTTTAAAGCTCTTCATATTTTTCACACCTTTCAAGCTCTTCGTGTTTTTGAACACCGCTTCATGCTCCTCCTATTTTTCAACTGTTTCATGCTCCTCATGTATTTCACATCTTTTGAAGCGCTTCAAATATTTCGCATGTTTTCAGGCTCTTCATGTTTTTCAAAACCAATTCATGCTCCTCCTATTTTTCAGACTGTTTCATGCTTCTCAAATTTTTGACACCTTTTGAAGCTCTTCATATATTTTCCACCTTTTCAGGCTCTTCATTTTTGTGAACTCCGCTTCATACTCCTCCTTTTCTTCAGACCGTTTCATGCTCATCTCATTTTTGACATCTTTTGAAGCTCTTCATATTTTTCACACCTTTTGAATCTCTTCATATTTTTCATATTTTTGAAGCTCTTCATATTTTTCACACGTTTTCAGGCTCCTCATGTTTTTCAACACTGCTTCATGCTTCTCCTGTTTTTCAGACCGTTTCATGCTCCTCATATTTTTGACACATTTTGAAGCTCTTCATATTTTTCACATCTTTTCAGGCTCTTCATGTTTTTCAACACCACCTCATGCTCCTCGTATTTTTCAGACCTTTTCATGCTCCTCATATTTTTGACACCTTTTGAAGCTCTTCATATTTTTCACACCTTTTGAAGCTCCTCGTATTTTTCACACCTTTTCAGGCTCTTCATGTTTTTCAACACTGCTTCATGCTCCTCCTATATTTCACAACTTTTGAAGCTCTTCATATTTTTCACACCTTTTCAGGCTCTTCATATTTTTCAACACCGCTTCATGATCCTCCTATTTTTCAGACCGTTTAATGCTCCTCATGTATTTCACACCTTTTGAAGCTCTTCATATTTTTCACACCTTTTCAGGCTCTTCATGTTTTTGAACACCGCTTCATGCTCGTCCTATTTGCAGACCGTTTCATGCTCCTCATATTTTTGGTACCTTTTGAAGCTCTTCATATTTTTCACACCTTTTCCGGCTCTTCTTGTTGTTCAACAACACTTCATGCTCCTCCTATTTTTCAGACAGTTTCATACTCCTCATATATTTGACACCTTTTGAAGCTCTTCATATTTTTCACACTTTTTCAGGCTCTTCATGTTTTTCAACACAACTTCATGCTCCTCCTATTTTGCAGACAGTATCATGCTCCTCATATTTTTGACACCTTTTGAAGCTCTTCATATTTCTCACACCTTTTCAGGCTCTTCATTTTTTTGAACACCACTTCATGCTCCTCCTATTTTTCAGACCGTTTCATGCTCCTCATGTATTTCACACCTTTTGAGGCTCTTCATATTTTTAACACCTTTTCAGGCTCTTCATGATTTTCAACACCGCTTCATGCTCCTCGTATTTTTCAGACCCTTTCATGCTCATGTCATTTTTGACACATTTTGAATCTCTTCACATTTTTCACACCTAGTGAAGCTCTTCATATTTTTCATAATTTTGAAGCTCTTCATATTTTTCACACCTTTTGAATCTCTTCATATTTTTCATATTTTTGAAGCTCTTCATATTTTTCACACGTTTTCAGGCTCCTCATGTTTTTCAACACCGCTTCATGCTTCTCCTGTTTTTGAGACCGTTTCATGCTCCTCATATTTTTGACACATTTTGAAGCTCTTCATATTTTTCACATCTTTTCAGGCTCTTCATGTTTTTCAACACCACCTCATGCTCCTCGTATTTTTCAGACCTTTTCATGCTCCTCATATTTTTGACACCTTTTGAAGCTCTTCATATTTTTCACATTTTTTGAAGCTCCTCATATTTTTCACACCTATTCAGGCTCTTCATGTTTTTCAACACCGCTTTATGCTCCTCCTATTTTTCACAACTTTTGAAGCTCTTCATATTTTTCACACCTTTTCAGGCTCTTCATGTTTTTCAACACCACTTCATGCGGCTCCTATTTTTCAGACCGTTTCATTCTCCTCATATTTTTGAAAGCTTTTGAAGCTCTTCATATTTTTCACACCTTTTCAGGCTCTTCATGTTTTTCAACACCGTTTCATGCTCCTCCTATAATTCAGACCGTTTCATGCTCCTCATGTTTTTAACACGTTTTGAAGCTCTTCATATTTTTCTCACCTTTTCAGGCTTTCATGTTTTTGAACACCTTTTATTGCTCCTCCTATTTTTCAGACCTTTTGAGGCTCTGCATGTATTTCACAGCTTTGGAAGCTCTTTATATTTTTCACACCTTTTAGGCTCTTCATGTTTTTCACACCATTTCAGGCTCTTCATGTTCTTGAACACGGCTTCATGCTCTTCCTATTTTTCAGATCGTTTCATGCTCCTCATATTTTTGACACCTTTTGAAGCTCTTCATATTTTTCACACCTTTTCTGGCTCGTCATGTTTGTGAACACCGCTTCATGCTCCTCCTATTTTTCAGATCGTTTCATGCTCCTCATATTTTTGACAACTTTTGAAGCTCTTCATATTTTTAACACCTTTTCAGGCTCTTCATGTTTTTGAACACCGTTTCATGCTGCTCCTATTTTTCAGACCGTTTCATACTCCTCATACTTTTGACACTTTGAAGCTCTTCATATTTTTCACACATTTTCAGGCTCTTCATGTTTTTCAACACCGCTTCATGCTCCTCCTATTTTTCAAACCGATTCATGCTCCTCAAGTATTTCACACTTTGAGGCTCTTCATATTTTTCACAGCTTTTCAGGCTCTTCATGTTTTTGAACACCGTTTCATGCTCCTCCTATTTTTCAGACCCTTTCATGCTCCTCATATTTTTGACACATTTTGAAGGTCTTCATATTTTTCACAACTTTTCAGGCTCTTCATGTTTTTCAACACCACATCATGCTCCACCTATTTTTCAGACCTTTTCATGCTCATCTCATTTTTGACACCATTTTAAGCTCTTCATGTTTTTCACACCTTTTGAAGCTCTTCATATTTTTCACACGTTTTCACGCTCTTCATGTTTTTCAACACCGCTTCTTGATCCACCTATTTTTCAGACCTTTTCATGCTCCTCATATTTTTGACACGTTTTGAAGCTCTTCATATTTTACACACATTTTCAGGCTCTTCATGTTTTTGAACACCGCTCATGCTCCTCCTATTTTTAACACCTTTTGAAGCTCTTCTTATTTTTCACACCTTTTCAGGCTCTTCATGTTTTTGAACACGGTTTCCTGCTCCTCCTTTTTTCAGACCGTTTCATGCTCCTAATATTTTTGACACTTTTTGAATCTCTTCATATATTTCACACCTTTTCAGGCTCTTCATATATTTGAACAAAACTTCATGCTCCTCCTATTTTTCAGACGGTTTCATCCTCCTCATGTATTTCACACCTTTTGAAGCTCTTCCTATTTTTCACAACTTTTCAGGCTCTTCATGTTTTTAAACACTGCTTCATGCTCCACCTATTTTTCAGACCGTTTCATTCTCCTCATATTTTTGACACCTTTTGAAGCTCTTCATATTTTTCACATCTTTTCAGGCTCGTCATGTTTTTCAACACAGCTTCATGCTCCTTCTATTTTTCAGACCGTTTCTTGCCCCTATGTATTTCACACCTTTTGAAGCTCTTCATATTTTTCAAACATTTTCAGGCCCTTAGTGTTTTTCAAAACCGTTTCATGCTCCTCCTATTTTTCAGACCGTTTCATGCTCCTCATATTTTTGACCTCTTTTGAAGCTCCTAATATTTTTCACAACTTTTGAAGCTCTTCATATATTTTACACTTTTTCAGGCTCTTCATGTTTTTCAACACCACTTCATGCTCCTCCTATTTTTCAGACCGTTTCATGCTTCTCATGTATTTCACACCTTTTGAAGCTCTTCATTTTTCACAACTTTTCAGGCTCTTCATGTTTTTGACACGGTTTCATGCTCCTGCTATTTTTCAGACCGTTTCATGCGCCTCACATTTTTGACACCTTTTGAAGCTCTTCATATTTTTCACAACTTTTCAGGCTCTTCATGTTTTTCAACACCGCTTCATGATCATCCAATTTTTCAGACCGTTTCATGCTCCTCATATTTATGACATATTTTGAAGCTTTTCATATTTTTCACACCTTTTAGGCTCTTCATGTTTTTCAGCACCACTTCATGCTCCTCCTATTTCTCAGACAGTTTCATGCTCCTCATATTGTGGACACCTTTTGAAGCTCTTCATATTTTTCACATCTTTTCAGGCTCTTCATGTTTTTCAACACCACTTCATGCTCTTCCTATTTTCCAAACCGTTACGTGCTCCTCATATTTTTTACAGCTTTTGAATCTCTTCATATATTTCACACCTTTTCAGGCTCTTCATGTTTTTCAACACCACTTCATGCTCCTCCTTCTTTTCAGACCATTTCATGCTCATCTCATTATTGACACTTTTTGAAGCTCTTCATATTTTTCACACCTTTTGAGGCTCTTCATGTTTTTCAACACCGCTTCATGCTCCTCCTATTTTTCAGACCGATTCAGGCTCCTCAAGTATTTCACAACTTTTGAGGCTCTTCATGTTTTTCAACACCACTTCATGCTCCACCTATTTTTCAGACCGTTTCATGCTCATCTCATTTTTGACACCTTTTGAAGTTCTTCATATTTTTCACACATTTTGAAGCTCTTCATATTTCTCACAAGTTTTCAGATCTTCATGTTTTTCAACACCGCTTCTTGATACTCCTATTTTTCAGACCGTTTCATGCTCCTCATATTTTTGACACGTTTTGAAGCTCTTCATATTTTACACACATTTTCAGGCTCTTCATGTTTTGGAACACCGCTTCATGCTCCTCCTAATTTTCACACCTTTTGAAGCACTTCAAATTTTTCACACCTTTTCAGTCTCTTCATACTTTTGAACACGGTTTCCTGCTCCTCCTTTTTTTCAGACCGTTTCATGCTCCTCATATTTTTGACACCTTTTGAATATCTTCATATATTTCACAAGTTTTCAGGCTCTTCATGTATTGGAACACCGCTTCATGCTACTCCTATTTTCCAGACGGTTTCATCCTCCTCATGTACTTCACACCTTTGAAGCTCTTCATATATTTCACACTTTTTCAGGCTCTTCATGTTTTTCAACACCACTTCATGCTCCTCCTATTTTTCAGACCGTTTCATGCTCATCTCATTTTTGACACCTTCTGAAGCTCTTCATATTTGTTACACCCTTTCAGGCTCTTCATGTTTTTCAACACGGCTTCATGCTCCTCCTATTTTTCAGACCGTTTCATGCTCCTCATATTTTTGACACATTTTGAAGGTCTTCATACTTTTCACAACTTTTCAGGCTCTTCATGTTTTTCAACACCACATCATGCTCCACCTATTTTTCAGACCTTTTCATGCTCATCTCATTTTTGACACCATTTTAAGCTCTTCATATTTTTCACACCTTTTGAAGCTCTTCATATTTTTCACACGTTTTCACGCTCTTCATGTTTTTCAACACCGCTTCTTGATCCACCTATTTCTCAGACAGTTTCATGCTCCTCATATTGTGGACACCTTTTGAAGCTCTTCATATTTTTCACATCTTTTCAGGCTCTTCATGTTTTTCAACACCACTTCATGCTCTTCCTATTTTCCAAACCGTTACGTGCTCCTCATATTTTTGACAGCTTTTGAATATCTTCATATATTCCACACCTTTTCAGGCTCTTCATGTTTTTCAACACCACTTCATGCTCCTCCTTCTTTTCAGACCATTTCATGCTCATCTCATTATTGACACTTTTTGAAGCTCTTTATATTTTTCACACCTTTTGAGGCTCTTCATGTTTTTCAACACCGCTTCATGCTCCACCTATTTTTCAGACCGTTTCATGCTAATGTAATTTTTGACACCTTTTGAAGCCCTTCATATTTTTCACACCTTTTCAGGCTCTTCATGTTTTTGAACACCGTTTCATGCTGCTCCTATTTTCAGACCGTTTCATACTCCTCATAGTTTTGACACGTTTTGAAGCTCTTCATATTTTTCACACCTTTTCAGGCTCTTCATGTTTTAAAACACCGTTTCATGCTCCTCCTATTTTTCAGACCGTTTCATGCTCCTCATGTATTTCACACCTTTTGAAGCTCTTCATTTTTCACACCTTTCCAGGTTCTTCATGTTTTTGACACGGTTTCATGCTCCTCCTATTTTTCAGACCGTTTCATGCTCCTCACATTTTTGACACCTTTTGAAGCTCTTCATATATTTCACACCTTTTCAGGCTCTTCATGTTTTTCAACACCACATCATGCTCCACCTATTTTTCAGACCGTTTCATGCTCCTCATATTTTTGAATCGTTTTGAAACTCTTCATATTTTACTCACATTTTCAGGCTTTTCATGTTTTTGAACACCGCTTCATGCTCCGCCTAAATTTCACATATTTTGAAGCACCTCAAATTTTTCACACCTTTTCAGGCTCTTCATGTTTTTGAACACCATTTCATGCTCATCCTATTTTTCAGACCGTTTCATGCTCTTCATATTTTTGGCACCTTTTGAATCACTTCATATTTTTCACACCTTTTCAGGCTCTTCATGTTTTTCAACACCGCTTCATGCTCCTCCTATGTTTCAGACCGTTTTATGCTCCTCATATATTTGACACCTTTTGAAGCTCTTCATAATTTCCACACCTTTTCAGGCTCTTCATGTTTTTGAACACCATTTCATGCTCCTCTTATTTTTTTTTTATTGTTATTTTTAAAAAATTTTTTTTATTATTTTTATTTTTTTTTCCCAGTCGGTTTTGTCATATATTGATATGAATCAGCCGTGGATTTACATGTATTCCCAATCCCAATCCCCCCTCCCACCTCCCTCTCCACCCGATTCCTCTCGGTCTTCCCAGTGCACCAAGCCGGAGCACTTGTCTCGTGCATCCTACCTGTGCTGGTGATCTGTTTCACCATAGATAGCATACATGCTGTTCTTTTGAAATATCTCAACCTCGCATTCTCCCACAAAGTTCAAAAGTCTGTTCTGTATTTCTGTGTATCTTTTTCTGTTCTGCATATAGGGTTATCGTTATCACCTTTCTAAATTCCATATACATGTGTCAGCATGCTCTAATGTTCTTTATCTTTCTGGCTTACTTCACTCTGTATAATGGGCTCCAGCTTCATCCATCTCATTAGGACTGATTCAAATGAATTCTTTTTAATGGCTGAGTAATATTTCATGGTGTATATGTACCACAGCTTTCTTATCCATTCATCTGCTAACGGGCATCTAGGTTGCTTCCATGTCCTGGCTATTATAAACAGTGCTGCGATGAACATTGGGGTGCACGTGTCTCTTTCAGACGAACCTATGGACACCTTATCTTTGACAAAGGAGCCAAGGATATACAATGGAAAAAAGACAACCTCTTTAACAAGTGGTGCTGGGAAAACTGGTCAACCACTTGTAAAAGAATGAAAATAGAACACTTTCTAACACCATACACAAAAATAAACTCAAAATGGATTAAAGATCTAAATGTAAGACCAGAAACTATAAAACTCCTAGAGGAGAACATAGGCAAAACACTCTCTGACATAAATCAAAGCAAGATCCTCTATGACCCACCTCCCAGAATATTGGAAATAAAAGCAAAACTAAACAAATGGGACCTAATGAAACTTAAAAGCTTTTGCACTACAAAGGAAACTATAAGTAAGGTGAAAAGACAGCCCTCAAATTGGGAGAAAATAATAGCAAATGAAGAAACAGACAAAGGATTAATCTCAAAAATATACAAGCAACTCCTGCAGCTCAATTCCAGAAAAATAAATGACCCAATAAAAAATGAGCCAAAGAACTAAACAGACATTTCTCCAAAGAAGACATACAGATGGATAACAAACACATGAAAAGATGCTCAACATCACTCATTATTAGAGAAATGCAAATCAAAACACAATGAGGTACCATTACATGCCAGTCAGGATGGCTGCTATCCAAAAGTCTACAAGCAATAAATGCTGGAGATGGTGTGGAGAAAAGGGAACCCTCTTACACTGTTGGTGGGAATGCACACTAGTACAGCCCCTATGGAAAACAGTGTGGAGATTTCTTAAAAAACTGGAAATAGAACTGCCATATGACCCAGCAATCCCACTTCTGGGCATACACACTGAGGAAACCAGATCCTCTTATTTTTCAGACCGTTTCAAGCTCCTCATATTTTTTACACCTTTTGACGCTCTTCATATATTTCACACCTTTTCAGGCTCTTCATGTTTTTCAACACCGCTTCATGCTCCTCCTATTTTTCAGACAGTTAGAAGCTCCTCATATTTTTGACACCTTTTGAAGCTCTTCATATTTTTCACAACTTTTCAGGTTCTTCATGTTTTCAACACCACTTCATGCTCCTCCTATATTTCTGACCGTGTCATGCTCCTCATATTTTTGACATCTTTTGAAGCTCTTCATATTTTTCACGCCTTTTCAGACTCTTCATGTTTTTCTACACCGCTTCATGCTCCTCCTATTTTTGACATCTTTTGAATCTCTTCATATATTTCACACCTTTTCAGGGTTTTCATGTTTTTGAACACCGTTTCATGCTCCTCATATTTTTCAGACCGTTTCATGCTCCTCATATTTTTGACACCTTTTGAAGCTCTTCATATTTTTCACACCTTTTCAGGCTCTTCATGTTTTCCACACCGTTTCATGCTGCTTCTATTTTTCAGGCCGTTTCATGCTCCTCATAATTTTCACACCTTTTGAAGCTCTTTATATTTTTCAAACCTTTTCAGGCTCTTCATGTTTTTGAACACCATTTCATGCTCCCCCTATTTTTCAGACCGTTTAATCCTCATCTCATTTTTGATACCTTTTGAAGCTCTTCATATTTTTCACACCTTTTCAGGCTCCTCATGTTTTTCAACACCATTTCATGCTCCTCCTATTTTTCAGACCGTTTCATGCTCCTCATATTTCTGACACTTTTTGAAGCTCCTCATATTTTTCACACATTGTGAAGCTCTTCATATATTTCACACCATTTCAGGATCTTCATGTTTTTCAACACCACTTCATGCTCCTCCTATTTTTCAGACCGTTTCATTCTCCTCATATTTTTGACACCTTTTGAAGCTCTTCATATATTTCACACCTTTTCAGGCTCTTCATCTTTTTAACACCACTTCATGCTCCTCCTATTTTTCAGAACATTTCCTGCTCATCGATTTTTGACACCTTTTGAAGCTCTTCATATTTTTCACACCTTTTGAAGCTCTTAATATTTTTCACACCTTTTCAGGCTCTTCATGTTTTTGAACACCGCTTCATGCTCCTCCTATTTTTCAGACCCTTTCATGCTAATCTAATTTTTGACACCTTTTGAAGGTCTTCATATTTCTCACACATTTTGAAGCTCTTCATATTTTTCACACCTTTTCAAGCTCTTCATGTTTTTGAACACCGCTTCATGCTCCTCCCTTTTTTCAGACCGTTTCATGCTCCTCATATTTTTGACACCTTTTGAAGCTTTTCATATTTTTCACACCTTTTCATGCTCTACATGTTTTTCAACACCGCTTCATGCTCCTCCTATTTTTCAGACCGTTTCATGCTCCTCATATTTTTGACATCATTTGAAGCTCTTCATATTTTTCACACTTTTTCAGGCTCTTCATGTTTTTCAACACCGCTTCATGCTCTTCCTATTTTTCAGACCGTTTCATGCTCCTCATATTTTTGACACCTTTTGAAGCTCTTCATATTTTTCACACCTTTTCATGCTCTTCATGTTTTTGAACACCGCTTCATGCTCCTCCTATTTTTCAGACCGGTTCATCCTCCTCATATTTTTGACACCTTTTGAAGCTCTTCATATTTTTCACACCTTTTCATGTTCTTCATGTTTTTCAACACCACTTCATGCTTCTCCTATTATTCAGACCGTTTCATGCTCCTCATATTTTTGACACCTTTTGAGGCTCTTCATATTTTTCACACATTTTCAGGCTCTTCATGTTTTTCAACACCGATTCATGCTCCTCATATATTTGACACCTTTTGAATCTCTTCATATATTTCACACATTTTCAGGTTCTTCATGTTTTTCAACACCACTTCCTGCTCCTCCTATTTTTCAGACCGTTTCATACTCATCTCGCTTTTGACACATTTTGAAGCTCTTCATATTTTCCACACCTTTTGAAGCTCTTCATATTTTTCAAACGTTTTCAGGCTCTTAATCTTTTTCAACACCGCTTCTTGCTCCTCCTATTTTTCAGACCGTCTCATGCTCCTCATATTTTTGACACCTTTTGAAGCTCTTTATATTTTTCACACCTTTTCAGGATCTTCATGTTTTTGAACACCGTTTCATGCTACTCTTATTTTTCAGACCGTTTCATGCTCCTCATATTTTTGACACCTTTTGAAGCTCTTCATATTTTTCACATCTTTTCAGGCTCTTCATGTTTTTCAAAGCCACTTCATGCTTCTCCTATTTTTCATACCGTTTCATGCTCCTCTCATTTCTGACACCTTTTCAAGCTCTTCATATATTTCACACATTTTCAGGCTCTTCATGTTTTTCAACATCACTTCATGCTCCTCCTATTTTTCAGACCGTTTCATGCTCCTCATGTATTTCACACCTTTTGAAGCTCTTTATATTTTTCACACCTTTTTAGGCTCTTAATGTTTTTGAACACGATTTCAGACTCCTCCTATTTTTCGGACTGTTTCATGCTCATCTCATTTTTGACACCTTTTGAATCTCTTCATATTTTTCACACCTTTTGAATCTCTTCATATTTCTCAAACGTTTTCAGGCTCTTCATGTATTTCAACACCCCTTCTTGCTCATCCTATTTTTCAGATCGTTTCATGCTCCTCCTATTTTTGACACCTTTTGAAGCTCTTCATATATTTCACACCTTTTCAGGCTCTTCATGCTTTTCAACACCGCTTCATGCTCCTCCTATTTTTCAGACCGTTTCATGCTCCTCCTATTTTTGACACCTTTTGAAGCTCTTCATATATTTCAAACCTTTTCAGGCTCTTCATGTTTTTCAACACCGCTTCGTGCTCCTCGTATTTTTCAGACCCTTTCATGCTCCTCATATTTTTGACACCTTTTGAAGCTCTTCATATTTTTCACACCTTTTCAGGCTCTACATGTTTTTCAACACCGCTTCATGCTCCTCCTATTTTTCAGACCGTTTCATGCTCCTCATATTTTTGACACCTTTTAAAGCTCTTCATATTTTTCACACCTTTTGAAGCTCTTCATATTTTTCACACCTTTTCAGGATCTTCATGTTTTTCAACATCACTTCATGCTCCTCCTATTTTTCAGACCGTTTCTTGTTCCTCTCATTTCTGACACCTTTTGAAGCTCTTCATATATTTCACACATTTTCAGGATCTTCATGTTTTTCAACACCACTTCATGCTCCTCCTATTTTTCAGACCGTTTCTTGCTCCTCATGTATTTCACAACTTTTGAAGCTCTTTATATTTTTCACACCTTTTTAGGCTCTTCATATTCTTGAACACGGTTTCATTCTCCTCCTATTTTTCAGACTGTTTCATGCTCATCTCATTTTTGACACCTTTTGAAGCTCTTCATATATTTCACACCTTTTGAAGCTCTTCATATTTCTCAAACGTTTTCAGGCTCTTCATGTTTTTCAACACCCCTTCTTGCTCATCCTATTTTTCAGACCGTTTCATGCTCCTCATATTTTTGACACCTTTTGAAGCTCTTCGTATACTTCACACCTTTTCAGGTTCTTCATGGTTTTGAACACCTTTTCATGCTCCTCCTATTTTTCAGACCCTTTCATGCTTCTCATATTTTTGACACCTTTTGAATCTCTTCATATTTTTCACATCTTTTCAGGTTCTTCATGTTTTTCAACTTCGCTTCATGCTCCTCGTATTTTTCAGACCGTTTCATCCTCCTCATCTTCTTGACACCTTTTGAAGCTCTTCATATTTTTCACACCTTTTCAGGCTTTTCACGTTTTTCAACACCGCTTCATGCTCCTCCTATTTTTCAGTCCAGTTCATGCTCCTCATATTTTTGACACCTTTTGAAGCTCTTCATATTTTTCACACCTTTTCAGGCTCTTCATGTTTTTCAACATCGCTTCATGCTCCTCCTATTTTTCAGCCCGTTTCATGCTCCTCATATTTTTGACAACTTTTGAAGCTCTTCATATTTTTCACACCTTTTCAGGCTCTACATGTTTCTCAACACCGCTTCATGCTCCTCCTATTTTTCAGACCGTTTCCTGCTCCTCATATTTTTGACAACTTTTGAAGCTTTTCATATTTTTCACACCTTTTCAGGCTCTCCATGTTACTCAACACCGCTTCATGCTGCTCCTATTTTTCAGACCATTTCATGCTCCTCATGTATTTCACACCTTTTGAAGCTCTTCATATTTTTCACACCTTTTCAAGCTCTTCATGTTTTTGAACACGGTTTCATGCTCTTCCTGTTTTTCAGACAGTTTCATGCTCCTCATATTTTTGACACCTTTTGAAACTCTTCATATTTTTCACACCTTTTCAGGCTTTTCATGTTTTTCAACACCGCTTCATGATCCTCCTCTTTTTCAGAGCGTTTGATGCTCCTCATATTTTTGACACCTTTTGAATCTCTTCATATATTTCACACCTTTTCAGGCTCTTCATGTTTTTGAACACCGCTTCATGCTCCTCCTATTTTTCAGACCGTTTCATGCTCCTCATCTATTTCACAGCTTTTGAAGCTCTTCATATTTTTTAAACCTTTTGAAGCTCTTCATATTTTTCACAGCTTTTCAGGCACTTCATGTTTTTGAACACCGTTTCATGCTCCTCCTATTTTTCAGAACGTTTCATGCTCCTCATATTTTTGACACCTTTTGAAGCTCTTCATATATTTCACACCTTTTCTGGCTCTTCATGTTTTTCAACACCACTTCATGCTCCTCCTATTTTTCAGACCGTTTCATGCTCCTCATATTTTTGACCCCTTTTGAAGCTCTTCGTATATTTCCTACGTTTTCAGGCTCTTCATGTTTTTCAACAAAGCTTCATGCTCCTCCATTTTTTCAGACCGTTTCATGCTCCTCATATTTTTCACACTTTTTGAAGCTCTTCATATATTTCACGCCTTTTCAGGCTCTTCATGTTTTTGAACACTGTTTCATGCTGCTCCTATTTTTCAGACAGTTTAATGCTCCTCGTAATTTTGACACCTTTTGAAGCTCTTCATATTTTTCACACCTTTTCATGCTCTTCATGTTTTTCAACACCGCTTCATGCTCCTCCATTTTTTCAGACCGTTTCATGCTCCTCATATTTTTCACAATTTTTCAAGCTCTTCATATATTTCACACCTTTTCAGGCTCTTCATGTTTTTGAACACTGTTTCATGCTGCTCCTATTTTTCAGACCGTTTCATGCTCCTCATATTTTTGACACCTTTTGAAGCTCCCCATATTTTTCACCCCTTTTGAAGCTCTTCATATATTTCACACCTTTTCAGGCTCTTCATGTTTTTCAAAGCCACTTCATGCTTCTCCTATTTTTCATACCGTTTCATGCTCCTCTCATTTCTGACACCTTTTGAAGCTCTTCATATATTTCACACCTTTTCAGGCTCTTCATGTTTTTGAACACTGTTTCATGCTGCTCCTATTTTTCAGACCGTTTCATGCTCCTCATATTTTTGACACCTTTTGAAGCTCCCCATATTTTTCACCCCTTTTGAAGCTCTTCATATATTTCACACTTTTTCAGGCTCTTCATGTTTTTCAACACCACTTCATGCTCTTCCTATTTTTCAGACCTTTTCATGCTCATCTCATTTTTGACACCTTTTGAAGCTCTTCATATTTTTCACACCTTTTGAAGCTCTTCATATTTTTCACACCTTTTGAAGCTCTTCATATTTTTCACAGCTTTTCAGGCTCTTCATGTTTTTGAACACCGCTTCATGATCCTCCTATTTTTCAGACCGTTTCATGCTCCTCATGTATTTCACACCTTTTGAAGCTCTTTATATTTTTCACACCTTTTTAGGCTCTTAATGTTTTTGAATACGATTTCAGGCTCCTCCTATTTTTCGGACTGTTTCATGCTCATCTCATTTTTGACACCTTTTGAAGATCTTCATATTTTTCACACCTTTTGAATCTCTTCATATTTCTCAAACGTTTTCAGGCTCTTCATGTATTTCAACACCCCTTCTTGCTCATCCTATTTTTCAGATCGTTTCATGCTCCTCATAGTTTTGACACGTTTTGAAGCTCTTCATATTTTTCACACCTTTTCAGGCTCTTCATGTCTTTGAACACCGTTTCATGCTGTTCCTATTTTTCAAATCGTTTCATGCTCCTCATATTTTTGACAGATTTTGAAGCTCTTCATTTTTTCACACCTTTTGAAGCTCTTCATATTTTTCACACCTTTTCAGGCTCTTCATGCTTTTCAACACCGCTTCATGCTCCTCCTATTTTTCAGAACGTTTCATGCTCCTCCTATTTTTGACACCTTTTGAAGCTCTTCATATTTTTAACACCGTTTCAGGCTCTTCATGTTTTTCAACATCACTTCATGCTCCTCCTATTTTTCAGACCGTTTCATGCTCCTCTCATTTCTGACACCTTTTGAAGCTCTTCATATATTTCACACCTTTTCAGGCTCTTCATGTTTTTCAACACCACTTCATCCTCCTCCTATTTTTCAGACCGTTTCATGCTCCTCATGTATTTCACAACTTTTGAAGCTCTTTATATTTTTCACACCTTTTTAGGCTCTTCATATTCTTGAACACGGTTTCATGCTCCTCCTATTTTTCAGACTGTTTCATGCTCATCTCATTTTTGACACC
The DNA here is from genome assembly GCF_033118175.1 of Dama dama. Lineage (NCBI taxonomy): Eukaryota > Metazoa > Chordata > Mammalia > Artiodactyla > Cervidae > Dama > Dama dama. The sequence continues at coordinate 84,320 of NW_026870954.1, read as the reverse complement.
TTTTGAAGCTCTTCATATATTTCACACCTTTTGAAGCTCTTCATATTTCTCAAACGTTTTCAGGCTCTTCATGTTTTTCAACACCCCTTCTTGCTCATCCTATTTTTCAGACCGTCATGCTTCTCTCATTTCTGACAACTTTTGAAGCTCTTCATATATTTCACACCTTTTGAAGCTCTTCATATTTCTCAAACGTTTTCAGGCTCTTCATGTTTTTCAACACCCCTTCTTGCTCATCCTATTTTTCAGACCGTTTCATGCTCCTCATATTTTTGACACCTTTTGAAGCTCTTCATATACTTCACACCTTTTCAGGTTCTTCATGGTTTTGAACACCGCTTCATGCTCCTCCTATTTTTCAGACCCTTTCATGCTTCTCATATTTTTGACACCTTTTGAATCTTTTCATATTTTTCACATCTTTTCAGGTTCTTCATGTTTTTCAACTTCGCTTCATGCTCCTCGTATTTTTCAGACCGTTTCATCCTCCTCATCTTCTTGACACCTTTTGAAGCTCTTCATATTTTTCACACCTTTTCAGGCTTTTCACGTTTTTCAACACCGCTTCATGCTCCTCCTATTTTTCAGTCCAGTTCATGCTCCTCATAATTTTGACACCTTTTGAAGCTCTTCATATATTTCACACCTTTTCTGGCTCTTCATGTTTTTCAACACCACTTCATGCTCCTCCTATTTTTCAGACCGTTTCATGCTCCTCATATATTTGACACATTTTGAAGATCTTCATATTTTTCACACCTTTTCAGGCTCTTCATGTTTTTGAACACCTCTTCAACCTCCTCCTATTTTTCAAACCGTTTCGTGTTCCTCATGTATTTCACACCTTTTGAAGCTCTTCATATATTTCACACCTTTTCAAGCTCTTCATGTTTTGAATGCTGTTTCATGCTCCTCCTTTTTTTCAGACCGTTTCATGCTCCTCATATTTTGACACCTTTTGAAGCTCCCCATATTTTTCACACCTTTTGAAACTCTTCATATATTTCACCCTTTTTTAAAACTCTTCATGTTTTTCAACACCACTCCATGCTCTTCCTATTTTTCAGACCTTTTGATGCTCATCTCATTTTTGACACCTTTTGAAGCTTTTCATATTTTTGACACCTTTTGTAGCTCTTCATATTTTTCACACCTTTTCAGGTTCTTCATGTTTTTCAACACCGCTTCATGCTCCTCCTATTTTTCAGACCGTTTAATCCTCCTCATCTTTTTGACACCTTTTGAAACTCTTCATATATATCATACTTCTTCAGGCTCTTCATGTTTTTCAACACCGCTTCATGCTTCTCCTATTTTTCAGACAGTTAGAAGCTCCTCATATTTTTGACACCTTTTGAAGCTCTTCATATTTTTCACACCTTTTCAGGCTCTTCATGTTTTTCAACACCACTTCATGCTCCTCCTATTTTTCAGACCGTTTCATGGTCCCCATATTTTTGACACCTTTTGAAGCTCTTCATATTTTTCACATCATTTCAGTCTCTTCATGTTTTTCAACACCGCTTCATGCTCCTCCAATTTTTCAGAAGGTTTCATGCTCCTCATATTTTTCATACTTTTTGAAGCTCTTCATATATTTCACACCATTTCAGGCTCTTCATGTTTTTCACACCTTTTCAGGCACTTCATGTTTTTCAACAACGATTCATGCTCCTCCTATTTTTCACACCGTTTCATGCTCCTCATATTTTTGACACCTTTTGAAACTCTTCATATTTTTCACATCTTTTCAGGCTCTTCATGTTATTCAACACTTCTTCATGCTCCTCCTATTTTTCAGACCTTGTAATTCTCCTCATATTTTTCACACATTTTGAAGCTCTTCATATATTTCACATCTTTTCAGGCTCCTCATGTTTTAGAGCACCGCTTCATGGTCCTCATATTTTCAGACCGTTTCATGCTCCTCATATATTTGACACCTTTTGAAGCTCTTCAGATTTTTTACCTCTTTTCAGGCTCTTCATGTTTTTGAACACCGTTTCATGCTCCTCCTATTTTTCAGACCGATTCATACTCCTCATATTTTTCACACCTATTGAAACTTTTCATATTTTTCACACCTTTTAAGGCTCTTCATGTTTTTGAACACCGTTGCATGCTCCTCCTATTTTTCAGACCGTTTCATGCTCCTCATATTTTTGACACCTTTGAATCTCTTCATATTTTTCACACCTTTTGAAACTCTTCTTATTTTTCACACTTTTTCAGTCTCTAAATGTTTTTCAACATCGCTTCATGCTCCTCCTATTTTTCAGACCGTTTCATGCTCCTCATATTTTTGACACGTTTTGAGGATCTTCATATATTTCACACATTTTCAGGCCCTTCATGTTTTAGAACATGGTTTCAGGATCCTCCTATTTTTCAGACCGTTTCATGCTCCTCATATATTTGACAACTTTTGAAGCTCTTCATATTTTTCACACCTTTTCAGGCTTTACATGTTTTTCACAACCACTTCATGATCCTCAGATTTTTCAGACCATTTCATGCTCCTCATATTTTTGACACCTTTTGAATCTCTTCATATATTTCACACCTTTTCAGGCTCTTCATGTTTTTAAACACCGCTTCATGCTCCTCCTATTTTTCAGACCGTTTCATGCTCCTCATGTATTTCACACCTTTTGAAGCTCTTCATATTTTTCACACGTGTTCAGTCTCTTCATGTTTTTCAACACCACTTCATGCTCCTCCTATTTTTCAGACCGTTTCATGCTCCTCATGTATTTCACACATTTTGAAGCTCTTCATATTTTTCACTCCTTTTCAGGCTCTTCATGTTTTTCAACACCACTTCATGCCCCTCCTATTTTTCAGACCGTTTCATGCGCCTCGTATTTTTGACACCTTTTGAAGCTCTTTGTATTTTTCACACCTTTTCATGCTCTTAATGTTTTCAACACCAATTCATGCTCCTCCTATTTTTCAGATCGTTTCATGCTCCTCCTATTTTTTAAACCGTTTCATGCTCATCTCATTTTTGACACCTTCTGAAGCTCTTCATATTTTTCACACCTTTTGATTCTCTTCATATTTTTCAAACCTTTTGAAGCTCTTCATATTATTCACACGTTTTCAGTCTCTTCATGTTTTTCAACACCGCTTCATGCTCCTCCTATTTTTCAGACCATTTCATGCTCCTCATGTATTTCACACCTTTTGAAGCTCTTCATATTTTTCACACCTTTTCAGGCTCTTCATGTTTTTGAACACGGTTTCATGCTCTTCCTGTTTTTCAGACAGTTTCATGCTCCTCATATTTTTGACACCTTTTGAAACTCTTCATATTTTTCACACCTTTTCAGACTTTTCATGTTTTTCAACACCGCTTCATGATCCTCCTCTTTTTCAGAGCGTTTCATGCTCCTCATATTTTTGACACTTTTTGAATCTCTTCATATATTTCACACCTTTTCAGGCTCTTCATGTTTTTGAACACCGCTTCATGCTCCTCCTATTTTTCAGACCGTTTCATGCTCCTCATCTATTTCACAGCTTTTGAAGCTCTTCATATTTTTTAAACCTTTTGAAGCTCTTCATATTTTTCACAGCTTTTCAGGCACTTCATGTTTTTGAACACCGTTTCATGCTCCTCCTATTTTTCAGAACGTTTCATGCTCCTCATATTTTTGACACCTTTTGAAGCTCTTCATATATTTCACACCTTTTCTGGCTCTTCATGTTTTTCAACACCACTTCATGCTCCTCCTATTTTTCAGACCGTTTCATGCTCCTCATATTTTTGACACCTTTTGAAGTTCTTCGTATATTTCCTACGTTTTCAGGCTCTTCATGTTTTTCAACAAAGCTTCATGCTCCTCCATTTTTTCAGACCGTTTCATGCTCCTCATATTTTTCACACCTTTTGAAGCTCTTCATATTTTTCACACCTTTCAGGCTCTTCATGTTTTTCAACACCGCTTCATGCTCCTCCTATTTTTCAGACCGTTTCATGCTCCTCATATATATGACACATTTTGAAGATCTTCATATTTTTCACACCTTTTCAAGCTCTTCATGTTTTGAATGCTGTTTCATGCTCCTCCTTTTTTTCAGACCGTTTCATGCTCCTCATATTTTGACACCTTTTGAAGCTCCCCATATTTTTCACACCTTTTGAAACTCTTCATATATTTCACCCTTTTTTAAAACTCTTCATGTTTTTCAACACCACTCCATGCTCTTCCTATTTTTCAGACCTTTTGATGCTCATCTCATTTTTGACACCTTTTGAAGCTTTTCATATTTTTGACACCTTTTGTAGCTCTTCATATTTTTCACACCTTTTCAGGTTCTTCATGTTTTTCAACACCGCTTCATGCTCCTCCTATTTTTCAGACCGTTTCATCCTCCTCATCTTTTTGACACCTTTTGAAACTCTTCATATATATCATACTTCTTCAGGCTCTTCATGTTTTTCAACACCGCTTCATGCTTCTCCTATTTTTCAGACAGTTAGAAGCTCCTCATATTTTTGACACCTTTTGAAGCTCTTCATATTTTTCACACCTTTTCAGGCTCTTCATGTTTTTCAACACCACTTCATGCTCCTCCTATTTTTCAGACCGTTTCATGGTCCCCATATTTTTGACACCTTTTGAAGCTCTTCATATTTTTCACATCATTTCAGTCTCTTCATGTTTTTCAACACCGCTTCATGCTCCTCCAATTTTTCAGAAGGTTTCATGCTCCTCATATTTTTCATACTTTTTGAAGCTCTTCATATATGTCACACCTTTTCAGGCTCTTCATGTTTTTCACACCTTTTCAGGCACTTCATGTTTTTCAACAACGATTCATGCTCCTCCTATTTTTCACACCGTTTCATGCTCCTCATATTTTTGACACCTTTTGAAACTCTTCATATTTTTCACATCTTTTCAGGCTCTTCATGTTATTCAACACTTCTTCATGCTCCTCCTATTTTTCAGACCTTGTAATGCTCCTCATATTTTTCACACATTTTGAAGCTCTTCATATATTTCACATCTTTTCAGGCTCCTCATGTTTTAGAGCACCGCTTCATGGTCCTCATAATTTCAGACCGTTTCATGCTCCTCATATATTTGACACCTTTTGAAGCTCTTCAGATTTTTTACCTCTTTTCAGGCTCTTCATGTTTTTGAACACCGTTTCATGCTCCTCCTATTTTTCAGACCGATTCATACTCCTCATATTTTTCACACCTATTGAAACTTTTCATATTTTTCACACCTTTTAAGGCTCTTCATGTTTTTGAACACCGTTGCATGCTCCTCCTATTTTTCAGACCGTTTCATGCTCCTCATATTTTTCACACTTTTTGAAGCTCTTCATATATTTCACGCCTTTTCAGGCTCTTCATGTTTTTGAACACTGTTTCATGCTGCTTCTATTTTTCAGACAGTTTAATGCTCCTCGTAATTTTGACACCTTTTGAAGCTCTTCATATTTTTCACACCTTTTCAGGCTCTTCATGTTTTTCAACACCGCTTCATGATCCTCCATTTTTTCAGACCGTTTCATGCTCCTCATATTTTTCACAATTTTTGAAGCTCTTCATATATTTCACACCTTTTCAGGCTCTTCATGTTTTTGAACACTGTTTCATGCTGCTCCTATTTTTCAGACCGTTTCATGCTCCTCATATTTTTGACACCTTTTGAAGCTCCCCATATATTTCACCCCTTTTGAACCTCTTCATATATTTCACACTTTTTCAGGATCTTCATGTTTTTCAACACCACTTCATGCTCTTCCTATTTTTCAGACCTTTTCATGCTCATCTCATTTTTGACACCTTTTGAAGCTCTTCATATTTTTCACACCTTTTGAAGCTCTTCATATTTTTCACACTTTTTCAAGCTCTTCATATTTTTCACAGCTTTTCAGGCTCTTCATGTTTTTGAACACCGCTTCATGATCCTCCTATTTTTCAGACCGTTTCATGCTCCTCATGTATTTCACACCTTTTGAAGCTCTTTATATTTTTCACACCTTTTCAGGCTCTTCATGTTTTTCAACACCGCTTCATGCTCCTTCTCTTTTTCAGACCATTTCATGCTCCTTTTATTTTTGAGACCTTTTGAAGCTCTTCATATTTTTCACACCTTTTCAGGTTCTTCATGTTTTTCAACACCGCTTCATGCTCCTCCTATTTTTCAGACCGTTTCATCCTCCTCATCTTTTTGACACCTTTTGAAACTCTTCATATATTTCATACTTCTTCAGGCTCTTCATGTTTTTCAACAACATTTCATGCTTCTCCTATTTTTCAGACAGTTAGAAGCTCCTCATATTTTTGACACCTTTTGAAGCTCTTCATATTTTTCACACCTTTTCAGGCTCTTAATGTTTTTCAACACCACTTCATGCTCCTCCTATTTTTCAGACCGTTTCATGGTCCCCATATTTTTGACACCTTTTGAAGCTCTTCATATTTTTCACATCATTTCAGTCTCTTCATATTTTTCAACACCGCTTCATGCTCCTCCAATTTTTCAGAAGGTTTCATGCTCCTCATATTTTTCATACTTTTTGAAGCTCTTCATATATTTCACACCTTTTCAGGCTCTTCATGTTTTTCACACCTTTTCAGGCACTTCATGTTTTTCAACACCGCTTCATGCTCCTCCAATTTTTCAGAAGGTTTCATGCTCCTCATATTTTTCATACTTTTTGAAGCTCTTCATATATTTCACACCTTTTCAGGCTCTTCATGTTTTTCACATCTTTTCAGGCTCTTCATGTTATTCAACACTTCTTCATGCTCCTCCTATTTTTCAGACCTTGTAATTCTCCTCATATTTTTCACACATTTTGAAGCTCTTCATATATTTCACATCTTTTCAGGCTCCTCATGTTTTAGAGCACCGCTTCATGGTCCTCATATTTTCAGACCGTTTCATGCTCCTCATATATTTGACACCTTTTGAAGCTCTTCAGATTTTTTACCTCTTTTCAGGCTCTTCATGTTTTTGAACACCGTTTCATGCTCCTCCTATTTTTCAAACCGATTCATACTCCTCATTTTTTTCACACCTATTGAAACTTTTCATATTTTTCACACCTTTTAAGGCTCTTCATGTTTTTGAACACCGTTGCATGCTCCTCCTATTTTTCAGACCGTTTCATGCTCCTCATATTTTTGACACCTTTGAATCTCTTCATATTTTTCACACCTTTTGAAACTCTTCTTATTTTTCACACTTTTTCAGTCTCTAAATGTTTTTCAACATCGCTTCATGCTCCTCCTATTTTTCAGACCGTTTCATGCTCCTCATATTTTTGACACGTTTTGAGGATCTTCATATATTTCACACATTTTCAGGCCCTTCATGTTTTAGAACATGGTTTCAGGATCCTCCTATTTTTCAGACCGTTTCATGCTCCTCATATATTTGACAACTTTTGAAGCTCTTCATATCTTTCACACCTTTTCAGGCTTTACATGTTTTTCACAACCACTTCATGATCCTCAGATTTTTCAGACCATTTCATGCTCCTCATATTTTTGACACCTTTTGAATCTCTTCATATATTTCACACCTTTTCAGGCTCTTCATGTTTTTAAACACCGCTTCATGCTCCTCCTATTTTTCAGACCGTTTCATGCTCCTCATGTATTTCACACCTTTTGAAGCTCTTCATATTTTTCACACGAGTTCAGTCTCTTCATGTTTTTCAACACCACTTCATGCTCCTCCTATTTTTCAGACCGTTTCATGCTCCTCATGTATTTCACACCTTTTGAAGCTCTTCATATTTTTCACTCCTTTTCAGGCTCTTCATGTTTTTCAACACCACTTCATGCCCCTCCTATTTTTCAGACCGTTTCATGCGCCTCGTATTTTTGACACCTTTTGAAGCTCTTTGTATTTTTCACACCTTTTCATGCTCTTAATGTTTTCAACACCAATTCATGCTCCTCCTATTTTTCAGATCGTTTCATGCTCCTCCTATTTTTTAAACCGTTTCATGCTCATCTCATTTTTGACACCTTATGAAGCTCTTCATATTTTTCACACCTTTTGATTCTCTTCATATTTTTCAAACCTTTTGAAGCTCTTCATATTATTCACACGTTTTCAGTCTCTTCATGTTTTTCAACACCGCTTCATGCTCCTCCTATTTTTCAGACCGTTTCATGCTCCTTATATTTTTGACAACTTTTGAATCTCTTCATATTTTTCACACCTTTTCACGCTCATCATGTTTTTCAACACCGCTTCATGCTCCTCCTAATTTTCAGAACGTTTCATGCTCCTCCTAATTTTGCCACCTTTGAAGCTCTTCATATTTTTCACACCTTTTCAGGCTCTTCATGTTTTTGAACACCGTTTCATGCTCCTCCTATTTTTCAGACCGTTTCATGCTCATTTAATTTTTGAGAGCTTTTAAAGCACTTCATATTTTTCACATCTTTTGAAACTCTTCATATTTTTCAACCCTTTTCAGTCTCTTCATGTTTTTCAACACCGCTTCATGCTGCTCCAATTTTTCAGACCGTTTCATGCTCACCTCTTTTTTGACAGCTTTTGAAGCTTTTCATATTTTTCACACCTTTTGAAGCGCTTCATTTTTTGCAGACCTTTTAAGGCTCTTCATGTTTTTGAACATTGCTTCATGCTCCTCCTATTTTTCAGACCGTTTCATGCTCTCTCATTTCTGACACCTTTTGAAGCTCTTCATATTTTTCACACCAATTCAAGCTCTTCATATTTTTCAAACGTTTTCAGGCTTTTCATGTTTTTGAACACCGCTTCTTGCTCCTCTTATTTTTCAGACCGTTTCATACTCCTCATATTTTTTACACCTTTTGAAGCTCTTCATATTTTTCACCCCTTTTCAGGCTCTGCATGTTTTTCAACACCGCTTCATGCTCCTCTTTTTTTCAGACCGTTTCATGCTCCTCATATTTTTGACACCTTTTGAAGCTCTTCATATATTTCACACCTTTTCAGGCTGTTAATGGTTTTCTTCACCGCTTCATGATCCTCCAATTTTTCAGACCGTTTCATGCTCGTCATACTTTTGACACCTTTTGAAGCTCTTCATGTTTTTCAACACCTTTTCATGCTCCTCCTATATTTCAGAATGTTTCATGCTCCTCATGTATTTCACACCTTTTGAAGCTCTTCATATTTTTCACAACTTTTCAGGCTCTTCATGTCTTTGAACACCGCTTCATGCTCCTTCTATTTTTCAGACCGTTTCATGCTCCTCATGTTTTTGACACCTTTTGAAGCTCTTCATATTTTTCACACCTTTTCAGTCTCTTCATGTTTTTCAACACCGCTTTAGGCTCCTCCTATTTTTCAGACCGTTTCATGCTCCTCATATTTTTGACACCTTTCGTAGCTCTTCATATTTTTCACACGTTTTCAGGTTCTTCATGTTTTTCAAAATCGCTTCATGGTCCTCCTATTTTTCAGAAGGTTACATACTTCTCATATTTTTGACACCTTTTGAATCTCTTCATATTTTTCACACCTTTTCAGGCTCTTCATGTTTTTGAACGCCCCTTCATGCTCCTCTTCTTTTTCAGACCATTTCATACTACTCATATTTTTGACACCTTTTGAAGCTCTTCATATATTTCACAACTTTTCAGTCTCTTCATGTTTATCAACACCACTTCATGCTCCTCCTGTTTTTCAGACCATTTCATGCTCATCTCATTTTTGACACCTGTTGAAGCTCTTCATATTTCTCACACCTTTTGAAGCTCTTCATTTATTTCATTCCTTTACAGGCTCTTCACGTTTTTCAACACCGCTTCACCTCCTCCTATTTTTTAGACCGTTTCATGCTCCTCATATTTTTGACTCCTTGTGAACCTCTTCATATTTTTCACACTTTTTCTGGCTCTTCATATTTTTCATCACCACTTCATGCTCCTCCTATGTTTAGAACGTATAATGCTCCTCATAATCTTGACACCTTTTGAAGCTCTTCATATTTTTCACACCTTTTCAGTCTCTTCATGTTTTGAACACCGCTTCATGATCCTCCTATTTTTCAGACCGTTTCATGCTCAGCATATATTTCACACCTTTTGAAGCTCTTCATATTTTTCACACCTTTTCTGGTTCTCATGTTTTTGAACACAACTTCATGCTCCTCCTATTTCTCAGACCATTTCAGGCACCTCATATTTTTGACAGCTTTTGAATCTCTTCATATTTTTCACATCTTTTCATGATCTTCATGTTTTTCAACACCGTGTCATGCTCGTCCTATTTTTCAGACGGTTTCATGCTCCTCATATTTTTCACACCTTTAAAGCTCTTCATATTTTTCACACATTTTAAGGCTCTTCATATTTTTCAACACCATTTCATGCTCCTGCTATTTTTCAGACGGCTTCATGCTCCTCATAATTTTCACAACTTTAAAGCTCTTCATATTTTTCACAACTTTAAAGGCTCTTCATGTTTTTGAACACCACTACATGCTCCTCCTATTTTTCAGACCGTTTCATGCTCCTCATATTTTTGACACCTTTTGAAGTTCTTCATATTTTTAACACCTTTTCAGGCTCTTCATGTTTTTGAACACCATTTCATGCTCCTCATATTTTGACAACTATTGAAACTCTTCATATTTTTCAGACCGTTTCATGCTCCTCATATTTTGACACCTTTTGAAGCTCTTCATATATTTCACAGATTTTCAGGCTCTTCAGGTTTATGAACATCGTTTCATGCTCCTCCTATTTTTCAGAACGTTCCATGCTTCTCATATTTTTCACATCTTTTGCAGCTCTTCATATTTTTCACACCTTTTCTGGCTCTTCATATTTTTAAACACCACTTAATGCTCCTCCTATGTTTAGAACGTTTAATGCTCTTAATAATTTTGACACCTTTTGCAGCTCTTCATATTTTTCACACTTTTTCTGGCTCTTCATGTTTTTCAACACCACTTCATGCTCCTACTTTTTGGCAGACCTTTTCATGCTACTCATAATTTTGACACCTTTTGAAGCTCTTCATATTTTTCACACCTTTTCAGTCTCTTCATGTTTTGAACACCGCTTCATGATCCTCCTATTTTCCTATTTTTCAGAACGTTTCATGCTCCGCATATATTTCACACCATTTGAAGCTCTTCATATTTTTCACCACTTTTCTGGTTCTCATGTTTTTGAACACAGCTTCATGCTTCTCCTATTTTTCAGACCGTTTCATGCTCCTCATATATTTCACACCTTTTGAAGCTCTTCCTATTTTTCAGACCTTTTCAGGCTCTTCATGTTTTTCAACAGCATTTCATGCTCCTCCTATTTTTCAGACCGTTTCATGCTCCTCATAGTTTTGACACCTTTTGAAGCTCTTCATATTTTTCACACCTTTTCAGGCTCTTCATGTTTTTGAACATGGCTCATGCTCCTCCTATTTTTCAGACCGTTTCATGCTCCTCATATTTTTGACACCTTTTGAAGCTCTTCATATTTTGCACACCTTTTCAGGCTCTTCATGATTTTCAACACCATTGCATGCTCCTCCTATTTTTCAGACCGTTTCATGCTCCTCATATTTTTGACACCTTTTGCATATCTTCATTTTTTTCTCACCTTTTCAGGCACTTCATGTTTTTCAACAGCATTTCATGCTCCTCCTATTTTTTAGACCGTTTCGTGCTCCTCATATTTTTGACAACTTTTGTAGCTTTTCATATTTTTCACACGTTTTCAGGCTCTTCATGTTTTTCAACACCGCTTCATGCTCCTCCTAATTTTCAGACCGTTTCATTTTACTCATATTTGACAAGTTTTGAAGCTCTTCATATATTTCACACCTTTTCAGGCTCTTCATGTTTTTCAAAACGGCTTTATGCTCCTCCTATTTTTCAGAACGTTTCATGCTCCTCATATTTTTGTTACCTTTTGAAGCTCTTCATATTTGTCACACCTTTTCATGCTCTTCATGTTTTCAACACCGATTCTTGCTCCTCCTATTTTTCAGACCGTTTCATGCTCCTTCTATTTTTAGGGCCGTTTCATGCTCCTCTTTTTTTAACACGTTTTGAAGCTCTTCATATTTTTCACACCTTTTCATGCTGTTCATGTTTTTGAACACGGCTTCATGCTCCTCCTATATTTCAGACCGTTTCATGCTCCTCATATTTTTGACACATTTTGAAGCTCTTCATATTTTTCACACCTTTTCAGGCTCTTCATGTTTTTCAACACCACTTCATGCTCCTCCTATTTTTGAGACCGTTTCATGCTCCTCATATTTTTGACATGTTTTCAAGCTCTTCCTATTTTTGACACCTTTTCAAGCTCATCATGTTTTTCAACACCGCTTCATGCTCCTCCTATTTTTCAGACCGTTTCATGATTCTCATATTTTTGACACCTTTTGAAGCTCTTCATATATTTCACAACTTTGAAGCTCTTCATATTTTTCACACCTTTTCAGGCTCTTCATGTTTTTGAACACGGCTTCATGCTCCTCCTATTTTTCAGACCGTTTCATGCTCCTCATATTTGACACGTTTTGAAGCTCTTCATATATTTCACACCTTTTCAGGCACTTCATGTTTTTCAACACCGCTTCATGCTCCTCCTAATTTTCAGACCGTTTCATTTTACTCATATTTGACAAGTTTTGAAGCTCTTCATATATTTCACACCTTTTCAGGCTCTTCATGTTTTTCAAAACGGCTTTATGCTCCTCCAATTTTTCAGAACGTTTCATGCTCCTCATATTTTTGTTACCTTTTGAAGCTCTTCATATTTTTCACACCATTTCATGCTCTTCATGTTTTCAACACCGATTCTTGCTCCTCCTATTTTTCAGACCGTTTCATGCTCCTTCTATTTTTAGGGCCGTTTCATGCTCCTCTTTTTTTAACACGTTTTGAAGCTCTTCATATTTTTCACACCTTTTCATGCTGTTCATGTTTTTGAACACGGCTTCATGCTCCTCCTATATTTCAGACCGTTTCATGCTCCTCATATTTTTGACACCTTTTGAAGCTCTTCATATTTTTCACACCTTTTCAGGCTCTTCATGTTTTTCAACACCACTTCATGCTCCTCCTATTTTTGAGACCGTTTCATGCTCCTCATATTTTTGACATGTTTTCAAGCTCTTCCTATTTTTGACACCTTTTCAAGCTCATCATGTTTTTCAACACCGCTTCATGCTCCTCCTATTTTTCAGACCGTTTCATGATTCTCATATTTTTGACACCTTTTGAAGCTCTTCATATATTTCACAACTTTGAAGCTCTTCATATATTTCACACCTTTTCAGGCTCTTCATGTTTTTCACCACCACGTCATGCTCCTCCTATTTTTCAGACCGTTTCATGCTCCTCATATTTTTGACACCTTTTGAAGCTCTTCATATATTTCAAACCTTTTCTGTCTCTTCATTTTTTTGAACACCACTTCATGCTCCTCCTATTTTTCAGAACATTTCATGCTCATCTCTTTTTGACTCCTATTCAAGCTCTTAATATCATTCTTCCCTTTTGAAGCTCTTCATATTTTTCACACGTTTTCAGGCTCTTCATGTTTTTCAACACCGCCTCATGCTTCTCCTACTTTTCAGACCGTTTCATGCTCATCTCATTTTTGACACCTTTTGAAGCTCTTCATATTTTTCACACCTGTTCAGGCTCTTCATGTTTTTGAACATCGCTTCATGCTCCTCCTATTTTTCAGACCGTTTCATGCTCATCTCATTTTTGACACCTTTTGAAGCTCTTCATATTTTTCACAACTTTTCAGGCTCTTCATGTTTTTGAACACCGCTTCATGCTCCTCCTATTTTTCAAACCTTTTGAAGCTCATCATATTTGTCACACCTTTTCAAGCTCTTCATGTTTTTGAACACCGCTTCATGCTCCTCCTATTTTTCAAACTATTTGAAGCTCTTCATATTTTTCACACCTTTTCAGGCTCTTCATATTTTTCATCACCGCTTCATGCTCCTACTATTTTTCAGACCGTTTTATGCTCCTCGTATTTTTCACACCTTTTAAAACTCTTCATATATTTCACACATTTTCAGGCTCTCAAGTTTTTGAACACAGCTTCATGCTCCTCCTATTTTTCAGACCGTTTCATGCTCCTCATATTTTTGACATCTTTTGAAACTCTTCATATATTTCACACCTTTTCAGGCTCTTCATGTTTTTCAACACCATTTCATGCTCCTCTTTTTTTCAGACTGCTTCATGCTCATCTCATTTTTGACACATTTTGAAGCTGTTCATAATTTTCATATCTTTTGAAACTCTTCATATATTTTACACGTTTTCAGGCTCTTCCTGTTTTTCAACACCGCTTCGTGCTGCTCCTAATTTTCAGATCATTTCATGCTCATCGATTTTTACACCTTTTGCAGGTCTTCATACTTTCACACCTTTTGAAGCTCTTCATATTTTTCACACCTTTTTAGGCTCTTCATGTATTTGAACACCGTTTCATGCTCCTCCTATTTTTCAGACCGTTTCATGCTCCTCATATTTTTGACACATTTTGAAGCTCTTCTTTTTTTTTTCACACCTTTTGAAGCTTTTCATATATTTCACACCTTTTCAGGCTCTTCATGCTTTTAAACAACACTTCATGCTCCTCCTATTTTTCAGACCGTTTCATGTTCATCTCATTTTTGCGACGTTTTGAAGCTCTTCATATTTTTCACAACTTTTGAAGTTCTTCATATTTTTCACACGTTTTCTGGCTCTTCATGTTTTTCAACACCGCCTCATGCTCCTCCTATTTTTCAGACCGTTTCATGCTCCTCATATTTTTGACACCTTTTGAAGCTCTTCATATATTTCACACCTTTTCAGGCTCTTCATGTTTTTCAACACCGCTTCATGCTGCTCATATTTTTCAGACCGTTTCATGCTCCTCATATTTTTGACACGTTTTGACGCTCTTCATATTTTTCAAACATTTTCAGGCTCTTCATGTTTTTCAACACCGCTTCATGCTCCTCCTATTTTTCAGAACGTTTCATGCTCCTCATATTTTTGACACCTTTTGAAGCTCTTCATATTTTTCACACCTTTTAAGGCTCTTCATATTTTTCAACACCGCTTCATGCTCCTCCAATTTTTCAGACCGTTTCATGCTCCTCATATTTTTGACACCTTTTGAAGCTCTTCATATTTTTCACACATTTTCAGGCTCTTCATGTTTTTCAACACCACTTCATGCTCCTCCGATTTTTCAGGCCGTTTCATGCTCCTCATATTTTTCTCACCTTTTGAAGCCTTTCATATTTTTCACAACTTTTCAGGCTCTTCATGTTTTTGAACATCGCTTCATGCTCCTCCTATTTTTCAGACCGTTTCATGCTCATCTCATTTTTGACACCTTTAGAAGCTTTTCATATTTTTCACAACTTTTCAGGCTCTTCATGTTTTTGAACACAGCTTCATGCTCCTCCTATTTTTCAGACCGTATCATGCTCCTCATATTTTTCACACCTTTTGAAGCTCTTCATATTTTTCACACGTTTTCAGTCTATTCATGTTTTTGAACACCATTTCAGGCTCCTCCTATTTTTCAGAGAGTTTCATGCTCCTCACGTATTTCACACCTTTTGAAGCTCTTCATATTTTTCACACCTTTTCAGGCCCTTCATGTTTTTCCACACCACTTCATGCTCCTCCTATTTTTCAGACCATATCGTGTTCCTCATATTTTTGACACCTTTTGAAGCTCTTCATATTTTTCACACCTTATCAGGTTCTTCATTTTTTTCAACACCGCTTCATGTTCCTCATCTTTTTCAGACCGTTTCATGATCCTCATATGTTTCACACCTTTTGAGGCTCTTCATGGTTTTGATCACCGTTTCATGATCCTCCTATTTTTCACCGTTTCATGCTCATCTCATTTTTGTTCACCTTTGAAGCTCTTTATATTTTTCACACCTTTTGAAGCTCTTCATATTTTTCACAGCTTTTGAAGCTCTTCATATTTTTCACACGTTTTCAGGCTCTTCATGTTTCTGAACACCGCTTCATGCTGCTTCAATTATTCAGACAGTTTCATGCTCCTCATATTTTTGACACCTTTAGAAACTCTTCATATTTTTCACACCTTTTTAGGCTCTTCATGTTTTTCACACGTTTTCAGACTCTTCATGTTTTTCAACAACGCTTCATGCTTCTGCTATTTTTCAGACCGTTTCATGCTCCTCATGTTTTTGACAGGTTTTGAGGCTTTTCATATTTTTCAAACCTTTTCAGGTTCTTCATGTTTTTGAACACCGTTTCATAATCCGCCTATTTTTAAGACGGTTTCATGCTCCTCATATTTTTGACACCTTTAGAACCTCTTCATATTTTACACAGGTTTTCAGGCTCTTCATGTTTTTCAACACCGCTTCATGCACCTCCTCTTTTTCAGAAAGTTTCATGCTCCTCATATATTTGACACCTTTTGAAGCTCTTGATATTTCTCACACCTTTTCAGGTTCTTCATGTTTTTCAACACCGCTTCATACTCCTCCTATTTTTCAGACCGTTTCAATGCCATCTCATTTTTGACACTTTTGAAGCTCTTCATATTTTTCACATCTTTTGAAGCTCTTTATATTTTTCACACATTTTCAGGCTCTTCATGTTTTTGAACACCGCTTCATGCTCCTGCTATTTTTCAGACCGTTTCATGCTCCTCATATTTTTGACACCTTTTGAAGCTCTTCATAATTTTCACACCTTTTCAGGCTCTTCATGTTTTTGAACACGGCTTCATGCTCCTCCTATTTTTCAGACCGTTTCATCCTCCTCATATTTTTGACATCTATTGAAGCTCTTCATATTTTTCACACCTTTCCAGGCTCTTCATGTTTTTGAACACCGCTTCATGCTCCTCCTATTTTTCAGACGGTTTAATCCTCCTCATGTATTTCACACCTTTTGAAGCTCTTCATATTTGTCACACCTTTTCAGGCTCTTCATGTTTTTGAACACTATTTCATGCTCCTCCTATTTTGCAGACCGTTTCATTCTCCTCATATTTTTGACACCTTTTGAAGCTCTTCATATATTTCACACCTTTTCAGGCTTTTCATTTTTTTCAACACCACTTCATGCTGCTCCTATTTTTCAGAGCGTTTCATGCTCATCTCATTTTGACACCTTTTGAAGCTTTTCATATTGTTCACACCTTTTCAGGCTCTTCATGATTTTCAACACCGCTTCATGCTCCTCCTATTTTTCAGACCGTTTCATGCTCATCTCATTTTTGACACCTTTTTAATCTCTTCATATTTTTCACAACTTTTGAAGCTCTTCATATTTTTAATATTTTTGAAGCTCTTCATATTTTTCACACCTTTTCAGGGTCTTCATGTTTTTGAACACTTCTTCATGCTCTTCCTCTTTTTCAGACCGTTTCATGCTCCTCATATTTTTGACACTTTTTGAAGCTCTTCATATTTTTCACTCATTTTCAGGCTCTTCATGTTTTTCAACACCACTTCATGCTCCTCCTATTTTTGAGACCGTTTGATGGTCCTCATATTTTTGACACCTTTAGAAACTCTTCATATTTTTCACACCTTTTCAGGCTCTTCATGTTTTTTAACACTGCTTCATGCTCGTCCTATTTTTCAGAACGTTTCATGCTCCGCATATTTTTGACACCTTTTGAAGCTCTGCATATTTTTCACACCTTTTCAGTCTTTTCATGTTTTTGAACACCGCTTCATGTTCCTCCTATTTTTCAGACCGTATCATGCTCATCTCATTGTTGACACCATTCAAAGCTTTGCATATTTTTCACAACTTTTCAGGGTCTTCATGTTTTTGAACACCGCCTCATGCTCCTCCTATTTTTCAGACCGTATCATGCTCCTCATATATTTCACACATTTTGAAGCTCTTCATGTTTTTCACACCTTTTCAGGCTCTTCATTTTTTTCAACACTACTTGTTGCTCCTCCTATTTTTTAGAACGTTTCATACTCATCTAATTTTTGACACCTTTTGAGGCTCTTCATATTTTTTACACCTTTTGAAGCTCTTCATATTTTTCACATTTTTGAAGCTCTTCATGTTTTTCACACGATTTCAGACTCTTCATGTTTTTCAAAACTGCTTCATGCTCCTGCTATTTATCATACGGTTTCATACTTCTCATATTTTTGACACGTTTTGAGGCTCTTCATATTTTTCACACGTTTTCAGGCTCTTCATGTTTTTGAACTCCGCTTCATGCTCCTCTTATTTTTTCTACCGTATCATGCTCCTCATATTTTTCACACCTTTTGAAGCTCTTCATATTTTTCTCACCTTTTCAGGCTCTTCATGTTTTTGAACAGCACTTCATGCTCCTCCTATTTTTCAGAGAGTTTCATTCTCCTCATGTATATCATACCTTTTGAACGTCTTCATATTTTTCACACCTTTTCAGTCTCTTCTTGTTTTCAACACCGCTTCATGCTCCTCCTAATTTTCAGATCATTTCATGCTCCTCATATTTTGACACCTTTTGAAGCTCTTCATATTTTTCACAACTTTTCAGGCTCTTCATGTTTTTCAACAACACTTCATGCTCCTCCTATTTTTCAGACCGTTTCATGCTCATCTCATTTTTGACACCTTTTGAAGCTGTTCATATTTTTACACCTTTTGAAGCTCTTCATAATTTTCATATTTTTGAAGCTCTTCATATTTTTCACACTTTTTCAGGCTCTTCATGATTTTCAACACCACTTCAGGCTCCTCCTATTTTTCAGACCCTTTCATGCTAATCTAATTTTTGACACTTTTTGAAGCTCTTCATATTTTTCACACCTTTTCAGTCTCTGCATGTTTTTGAACACCGTTTCATGCTCCTCATGTATTTCACACCTTTTGAAGCTCTTCATATTTTTCACACCTTTTCAGGCTCTTCATGTTTTTGAACACCGCTTCATGCTCCTCCTATTTTTCAGACCATTTCATGCACCTCATATTTTTGACACCTTTTGAAGCTCTTCATATTTTTCACACCTTTTCAGACTCTTCATGTTTTTGAACACCGCTTCATGGTCCTCCCATGTTTCAGAACGTTTCATGCTCCTCATGTATTTCACACCTTTTGAAACTCTTCATATTTTTCACACCTTTTGAAGCTCTTCATAATTTTCATATTTTTGAAGCTCTTCATAATTTTCACACTTTTTCAGGCTCTTCATGTTTTTCAACACCTCTTCAGGCTCCTCCTATTTTTCAGACCCTTTCATGCTAATCTAATTTTTGACACTTTTTGAAGCTCTTCATATTTTTCACACCTTTTAAGTCTCTGCATGTTTTTGAACACCTTTTCATGCTCCTCATGTATTTCACTCCTTGTGAAGCTTTTCATATTTTGCACACATTTTCAGGCTCTTCATGTTTTTGAACACCGCTTCATCCTCCTCCTATTTTTAAGAGGGTTTCATGCTCGTCATATTTTTGACACATTTTGAAGCTCTTCATATTTTTCACACCTTTTCAGGCTCTTCATGTTTTTGAACACCGCTTCATGCTCCTCCTATTTTTCAGACCGTTTCATGCTCCTCATATTTTTGACACCTTTTGAAGCTTTCATATTTTTCACACCTTTTCAAGCTCTTCATGTTTTTCAACACCACTTCATGCTCCTCCTTTCTTGCAGACCTTTTCATGCTACTCATATTTTTGACACCTTTTGAAGCTCTTCATATTTTTCACACCTTTTCAGGCTCTTCATGTTTTTCAACACCACTTCATGCTCCTCCTATTTTTCAGACCGGTTCAGGCTCCTCATATTTTTCACACCTTTTGAAGTCGTTCTATTTCTCACACCTTTTCAGGCTCTTCATGTTTTTCAACACTGCGTCATGCTCCTCCTATTTTTCAGACCGTTTCATCCTCATCTCATTTTTGACACCATTCGAAGCTTTGCATATTTTTCACAAATTTTCAGGCTCTTCATGTTTTTGAACACCGCTTCATGCTCCTCCTATTTTTCAGACCGTTTCATGCTCCTCATATTTTTGACACATTTTGAAGCTCTTCATATTTCTCACAGCTTTTCAGGCTCTTCATGTTTTTCAACACCACTTCATTCTCCTCGTATTTTTCACACCGTTTCGTTCTCCTCATATTTTTGACACCTTTTGAAGCTCTTCATATATTTCACACCTTTTCAGGCTCTTCATTTTTTTCAACACCACTTCATGCTCCTCATATTTTTCAGACCGTTTCGTGCTCCTCATATTTTTGACACTTTTTGAAGCTGTTCATATTTTTCACACCTTTTCAGGCTCTTCATGTTTTTCAACACCGTTCCATGCTCCTCATATTTTTGACACCTTTTGAAGGTCTTCATATATTTCACACCTTTTCAGGCTCTTCTTTTTTTTCAACTCCACTTCATGTTCCTCTTATTTTTCAGACCGTTTCATGCTCATCTCATTTTTGACACATTTGAAGCTCTTCATATTTTTCACACCTTTTGAAGCTCTTCATATTTTTCACATGTTTTCCGGCTCTTCATGTTTTTCAACACCGCTTCATGCTCCTCCTATTATTCAGCACGTTTCATTCTCCTCATATTTTTGACACCTTTTGAAGGTCTTCATATATTTCACACCTTTTCAGCCTCTACTTTTTTTTCAACACCACTTCATGCTCCTCTTATTTTTCAGACCGTTTCATGCTCATCTCTTTTTTGACACATTTGAAGCTCTTCATATTTTTCACACCTTTTGAAGCTCTTCATATTTTTCACAACTTTTCAGGCTCTTCATGTTTTTCAACAACACTTCATGCTCCTCCTATTTTTCAGACCGTTTCATGCTCATCTCATTTTTGACACCTTTTGAAGCTGTTCATATTTTTACACCTTTTGAAGCTCTTCATAATTTTCATATTTTTGAAGCTCTTCATATTTTTCACACTTTTTCAGGCTCTTCATGTTTTTCAACACCACTTCAGGCTCCTCCTATTTTTCAGACCCTTTCATGCTAATCTAATTTTTGACACTTTTTGAAGCTCTTCATATTTTTCACACCTTTTCAGTCTCTGCATGTTTTTGAACACCGTTTCATGCTCCTCATGTATTTCACACCTTTTGAAGCTCTTCATATTTTTCACACCTTTTCAGGCTCTTCATGTTTTTGAACACCGCTTCATGCTCCTCCTATTTTTCAGACCGTTTCATGCACCTCATATTTTTGACACCTTTTGAAGCTCTTCATATTTTTCACACCTTTTCAGACTCTTCATGTTTTTGAACACCGCTTCATGGTCCTCCCATGTTTCAGAACGTTTCATGCTCCTCATGTATTTCACACCTTTTGAAACTCTTCATATTTTTCACACCTTTTGAAGCTCTTCATAATTTTCATATTTTTGAAGCTCTTCATAATTTTCACACTTTTTCAGGCTCTTCATGTTTTTCAACACCTCTTCAGGCTCCTCCTATTTTTCAGACCCTTTCATGCTAATCTAATTTTTGACACTTTTTGAAGCTCTTCATATTTTTCACACCTTTTAAGTCTCTGCATGTTTTTGAACACCTTTTCATGCTCCTCATGTATTTCACTCCTTGTGAAGCTTTTCATATTTTGCACACCTTTTCAGGCTCTTCATGTTTTTGAACACCGCTTCATGCTCCTCCTATTTTTCAGACCGTTTCATGCTCCTCATATTTTTGACACCTTTTGAAGCTTTCATATTTTTCACACCTTTTCAAGCTCTTCATGTTTTTCAACACCACTTCATGCTCCTCCTTTCTTGCAGACCTTTTCATGCTACTCATATTTTTGACACCTTTTGAAGCTCTTCATATTTTTCACACCTTTTCAGGCTCTTCATGTTTTTCAACACCACTTCATGCTCCTCCTATTTTTCAGGCCGGTTCAGGCTCCTCATATTTTTCACACCTTTTGAAGTCGTTCTATTTCTCACACCTTTTCAGGCTCTTCATGTTTTTCAACACTGCGTCATGCTCCTCCTATTTTTCAGACCGTTTCATCCTCATCTCATTTTTGACACCATTCGAAGCTTTGCATATTTTTCACAACTTTTCAGGCTCTTCATGTTTTTGAACACCGCTTCATGCTCCTCCTATTTTTCAGACCGTTTCATGCTCCTCATATTTTTGACACATTTTGAAGCTCTTCATATTTCTCACAGCTTTTCAGGCTCTTCATGTTTTTCAACACCACTTCATGCTCCTCGTATTTTTCACACCGTTTCGTTCTCCTCATATTTTTGACACCTTTTGAAGCTCTTCATATATTTCACACCTTTTCAGGCTCTTCATTTTTTTCAACACCACTTCATGCTCCTCATATTTTTCAGACCGTTTCGTGCTCCTCATATTTTTGACACTTTTTGAAGCTGTTCATATTTTTCACACCTTTTCAGGCTCTTCATGTTTTTCAACACCGTTCCATGCTCCTCATATTTTTGACACCTTTTGAAGGTCTTCATATATTTCACACCTTTTCAGGCTCTTCTTTTTTTTCAACTCCACTTCATGTTCCTCTTATTTTTCAGACCGTTTCATGCTCATCTCATTTTTGACACATTTGAAGCTCTTCATATTTTTCACACCTTTTGAAGCTCTTCATATTTTTCACATGTTTTCAGGCTCTTCATGTTTTTCAACACCGCTTCATGCTCCTCCTATTATTCAGAACGTTTCATTCTCCTCATATTTTTGACACCTTTTGAAGGTCTTCATATATTTCACACCTTTTCAGCCTCTACTTTTTTTTCAACACCACTTCATGCTCCTCTTATTTTTCAGACCGTTTCATGCTCATCTCTTTTTTGACACATTTGAAGCTCTTCATATTTTTCACACCTTTTGAAGCTTTTCATATTTTTCACAACTTTTCAGGCTCTTCATGTTTTTCAACAACACTTCATGCTCCTCCTATTTTTCAGACCGTTTCATGCTCATCTCATTTTTGACACCTTTTGAAGCTGTTCATATTTTTTACACCTTTTGAAGCTCTTCATAATTTTCATATTTTTGAAGCTCTTCATATTTTTCACACTTTTTCAGGCTCTTCATGTTTTTCAACACCACTTCAGGCTCCTCCTATTTTTCAGACCCTTTCATGCTAATCTAATTTTTGACACTTTTTGAAGCTCTTCATATTTTTCACACCTTTTCAGTCTCTGCATGTTTTTGAACACCGTTTCATGCTCCTCATGTATTTCACACCTTTTGAAGCTCTTCATATTTTTCACACCTTTTCAGGCTCTTCATGTTTTTGAACACCGCTTCATGCTCCTCCTATTTTTCAGACCATTTCATGCACCTCATATTTTTGACACCTTTTGAAGCTCTTCATATTTTTCACACCTTTTCAGGCTCTTCATGTTTTTCAACACCGCTTCATGGTCCTCCCATGTTTCAGAACGTTTCATGCTCCTCATGTGTTTCACACCTTTTGAAACTCTTCATATTTTTCACACCTTTTGAAGCTCTTCATAATTTTCATATTTTTGAAGCTCTTCATATTTTTCACACTTTTTCAGGCTCTTCATGTTTTTCAACACCTCTTCAGGCTCCTCCAATTTTTCAGACCCTTTCATGCTAATCTAATATTTGACACTTTTTGAAGCTCTTCATATTTTTCACACCTTTTAAGTCTCTGCATGTTTTTGAACACCTTTTCATGCTCCTCATGTATTTCACTCCTTGTGAAGCTCTTCATATTTTGCACACATTTTCAGGCTCTTCATGTTTTTGAACACCACTTCATTCTCCTCTTATTTTTAAGAGGGTTTCATGCTCGTCATATTTTTGACACATTTTGTAGCTCTTCATATTTTTCACACCTTTTCAGGCTCTTCATGTTTTTGAACACCGCTTCATGCTCCTCCTATTTTTCAGACCGTTTCATGCTCCTCATATTTTTGACACCTTTTGAAGCTTTCATATTTTTCACACCTTTTCAAGCTCTTCATGTTTTTCAACACCACTTCATGCTCCTCCTTTCTTGCAGACCTTTTCATGCTACTCATATTTTTGACACCTTTTGAAGCTCTTCATATTTCTCACACCTTTTCAGGCTCTTCATGTTTTTCAACACCGCTTCATGCACCTCCTATTTTTCAGACCGTTTCATGCTCCTCATATTTTTGACACCTTTTGAGGCTTTCATATTTTTCACACCTTTTCAAGCTCTTCGTTTTTTTCAACACCACTTCATGCTCCTCCTTTTTTGCAGACCTTTTCATGCTACTCATATTTTTGACACCTTTTGAAGCTCTTCATATTTCTCACACTTTTTCAGGCTCTTAATGTTTTTCAACACCGCTTAATGCACCTCCTATTTTTCAGACCGTTTCATGCTCATCTCATTTTTGACACCTTTTGAAGCTTTTCATATTTTTCACATATTTTCAGGCTCATCATGTTTTTGAACACCGCTTCATGCTAATCCTATTTTTCAGACCGTTTCATGCTCCTCATATGTTTCACACCTTTTGAAGCTCTTCATATTTTTCACACCTGTTCAGGCTCTTCATGTTTTTGAACACCACTTCATGCTCCTTCTGTTTTTCAGAGAGTTTTTTGCTCCTCATGTATTTCACACCTTTTGAAGCTCTTCATATTTTTCACACCTTTTCAGGCTCTTCATGTTTTGCCACACCACTTCATGCTTCTCCTATTTTTCAGCCCGTTTCATCCTCCTCATGTATTTCACACCTTTTGAAGCTCTTCATATTTTTCACACCTTTTCAGGCTCTTCATGTTATGAACACCGTTTCATGCTCCTCCTATTTTTCAGGCCGTTTCATGCTCCTCATATTTTTCACACCTTTAAAGCTCTTCATATTTTTCTCACATTTTAAGGCTCTTCAAGTTTTTCAACACCGTGTCATGCTCCTCCTATTTTTCAGACGGTTTCATTCTCCTCATAATTTTCACACCTTTAAAGCTCTTCATATTTTTCACACCTTTTAGGCTCTTCATGTTTTTGAACACCACTTCATGCTCCTCCTATTGTTCAGACCGTTTCATGTTCCTCCTATTTTTCAGATCATTTCATGTTCCTGATATTTTTGACACCTTTTTAAGCTCTTCATATTTTTCACACCTTTTCAGGCTCTTCAGGTTTTTGATCACCGTTTCATGCTCCTCCTATTTTTCAGACCGTTTCATGCTCCTAATATTTTTGACAAGTTTTGAAGGTCTTCATATTTTTCACACCTTTTCAGACTCTTCATGTTTTTCAACATCGCTTCATGCTCCTCGTATTTTTCAGACAGTTTCATACTCTTCATATTTTTGACACCTTTTTAAGCTCTTCATATTTTTCACACCTTTTCAGTCTCTTCATGTTTTCAACACCGCTTCATGCTCCTCCTATTTTTCAGATCGTTTCATGCTCCTCATATTTTGACACCTTTTGAAGCTCTTCATATTTTTCACACCTTTTCAGGCTCTTCATGTTTTTCAACATCACTTCATGCTTCTCCTATTTTTCAGACCGTTTCATGCTCCTCATGTATTTCACACATTTTGAAACTCTTCATATTTTGCACACCTTTACAGTCTCTTCATGTTTTTGATCACCGTTTCATGCTCCTCCTATTTTTCAGGCCGTTTCATGCTCCTCATATTTTTGACAACTTTTGAAGCTCTTCATATTTTTCACACCTATTCAGACACTTCATATTTTTCAACGTCGCTTCATGCTCCTCCTATTTTTCAGACCGTTTCATACTCCTCATATTTCTGACACCTTTTGAAGCTCTTCATATTTTCCCCACCTTTTCAGGCTCTTCATGTTTTTCAACACTGCTTCATGATCCTCCTATTTTTCAGATCGTTTCATGCTCCTCATATTTTGACACCTTTTGAAGCTCTTCATATTTTTCACACCTTTTCAGGCTCTTCATGTTTTTGAACGCTTCTTCATGCTCCTCCTCTTTTTCAGACCGTTTCATGCTCCTCATATTCTTGACACCTTTTGAAGCTCTTCATATTTTTCACACCTTTTCAGGCTCTTCATGTTTTTCAACACCACTTCATGCTCCTCCTATTTTTCAGACCGTTTCAGGCTCCTCATATTTTTCACACCTTTTGAAGTCGTTCTATTTCTCACACCTTTTCAGGCTCTTCATGTTTTTCAACACTGCTTCATGCTCCTCCTATTTTTCAAACCGTTTCATCCTCATCTCATTTTTGACACCATTCGAAGCTTTGCATATTTTTCACAACTTTTCAGGCTCTTCATGTTTTTGAACACCGCTTCATGCTCCTCCTATTTTTCAGACCGTTTCATGCTCCTCATATTTTTGACACCTTTTGAAGCTCTTCATATTTCTCACAGCTTTTCAGGCTCTTCATGTTTTTCAACGCCACTTCATGCTCCTCGTATTTTTCACACCGTTTCGTTCTCCTCATATTTTTGACACCTTTTGAAGCTCTTCATATATTTCACACCTTTTCAGGCTCTTCATTTTTTTCAACACCACTTCATGCTCCTCCTATTTTTCAGACCGTTTCATGCTCATCTCATTTTTGACACATTTGAAAGTCTTCATGTTTTTCACACCTTTTGAAGCTCTTCATATTTTTCACATGTTTTCAGGCTCTTCATGTTTTTCAACACCGCTTCATGCTCCTCCTATTATTCAGACCGTTTCATGCTCCTCATATTTTTGACACTTTTTGAAGCTGTTCATATTTTTCACACCTTTTCACGCTCTTCATGTTTTTCAACACCGTTCCATGCTCCTCATATTTTTGACACCTTTTGAAGGTCTTCATATATTTCACACCTTTTCAGGCTCTTCTTTTTTTTCAACTCCACTTCATGCTCCTCTTATTTTTCAGACCGATTCATGCTCATCTCTTTTTTGACACATTTGAAGCTCTTCATATTTTTCACACCTTTTGAAGCTCTTCATATTTTTCACAACTTTTCAGGCTCTTCATGTTTTTCAACAACACTTCATGCTCCTCCTATTTTTCAGACCGTTTCATGCTCATCTCATTTTTGACACCTTTTGAAGCTGTTCATATTTTTTACACCTTTTGAAGCTCTTCATAATTTTCATATTTTTGAAGCTCTTCATATTTTTCACACTTTTTCAGGCTCTTCATGTTTTTCAACACCACTTCAGGCTCCTCCTATTTTTCAGACCCTTTCATGCTAATCTAATTTTTGACACTTTTTGAAGCTCTTCATATTTTTCACACCTTTTCAGTCTCTGCATGTTTTTGAACACCGTTTCATGCTCCTCATGTATTTCACACCTTTTGAAGCTCTTCATATTTTTCACACCTTTTCAGGCTCTTCATGTTTTTGAACACCGCTTCATGCTCCTCCTATTTTTCAGACCATTTCATGCACCTCATATTTTTGACACCTTTTGAAGCTCTTCATATTTTTCACACCTTTTCAGGCTCTTCATGTTTTTCAACACCGCTTCATGGTCCTCCCATATTTCAGACGTTTCATGCTCCTCATGTATTTCACACCTTTTGAAACTCTTCATATTTTTCACACCTTTTGAAGCTCTTCATAATTTTCATATTTTTGAAGCTCTTCATATTTTTCACACTTTTTCAGGCTCTTCATGTTTTTCAACACCTCTTCAGGCTCCTCCTATTTTTCAGACCCTTTCATGCTAATCTAATTTTTGACACTTTTTGAAGCTCTTCATATTTTTCACACCTTTTAAGTCTCTGCATGTTTTTGAACACCTTTTCATGCTCCTCATGTATTTCACTCCTTGTGAAGCTCTTCATATTTTGCACACATTTTCAGGCTCTTCATGTTTTTGAACACCGCTTCATTCTCCTCCTATTTTTAAGAGGGTTTCATGCTCGTCATATTTTTGACACATTTTGAAGCTCTTCATATTTTTAACACCTTTTCAGGCTCTTCATGTTTTTGAACACCGCTTCATGCTCCTCCTTTCTTGCAGACCTTTTCATGCTACTCATATTTTTGACACCTTTTGAAGCTCTTCATATTTCTCACACCTTTTCAGGCTCTTCATGTTTTTCAAAACCGCTTCATGCACCTCCTATTTTTCAGACCGTTTCATGCTCCTCATATTTTTGACACATTTTGAGGCTTTCATATTTTTCACACCTTTTCAAGCTCTTCATGTTTTTCAACACCACTTCATGCTCCTCCTTTTTTGCAGACCTTTTCATGCTACTCATATTTTTGACACCTTTTGAAGCTCTTCATATTTCTCACACCTTTTCAGGCTCTTCATGTTTTTCAACACCGCTTAATGCACCTCCTATTTTTCAGACCGTTTCATCCTCATCTCATTTTTGACACCATTCGAAGCTTTGCATATTTTTCACAACTTTTCAGGCTCTTCATGTTTTTGAACACCGCTTCATGCTCCTCCTATTTTTCAGACCGTTTCATGCTCCTCATATTTTTGACACCTTTTGAAGCTCTTCATATTTCTCACAGCTTTTCAGGCTCTTCATGTTTTTCAACACCACTTCATGCTCCTCGTATTTTTCACACCGTTTCGTTCTCCTCATATTTTTGACACCTTTTGAAGCTCTTCATATATTTCACACCTTTTCAGGCTCTTCATTTTTTTCAACACCACTTCATGCTCCTCCTATTTTTCAGACCGTTTCATGCTCATCTCATTTTTGACACATTTGAAAGTCTTCATGTTTTTCACACCTTTTGAAGCTCTTCATATTTTTCACACGTTTTCAGGCTCTTAATGTTTTTCAACACCGCTTCATGCTCCTCCTATTTTTCAGACCGTTTCATGCTCCTCATATTTTTGACACTTTTTGAAGCTGTTCATATTTTTCACACCTTTTCAGGCTCTTCATGTTTTTCAACACCGTTCCATGCTCCTCATATTTTTGACACCTTTTGAAGGTCTTCATATATTTCACACATTTTCAGGCTCTTCTTTTTTTTCAACTCCACTTCATGCTCCTCTTATTTTTCAGACCGTTTCATGCTCATCTCATTTTTGACACATTTGAAGCTCTTCATATTTTTCACACCTTTTGAAGCTCTTCATATTTTTCACATGTTTTCAGGCTCTTCATGTTTTTCAACACCGCTTCATGCTCCTCCTATTATTCAGAACGTTTCATTCTCCTCATATTTTTGACACCTTTTGAAGGTCTTCATATATTTCACACCTTTTCAGCCTCTACTTTTTTTTCAACACCACTTCATGCTCCTCTTATTTTTCAGACCGTTTCATGCTCATCTCTTTTTTGACATATTTGAAGCTCTTCATATTTTTCACACCTTTTGAAGCTCTTCATATTTTTCACAACTTTTCAGGCTCTTCATGTTTTTCAACAACACTTCATGCTCCTCCTATTTTTCAGACCGTTTCATGCTCATCTCATTTTTGACACCTTTTGAAGCTCTTCATATTTTTTACACCTTTTGAAGCTCTTCATAATTTTCATATTTTTGAAGCTCTTCATATTTTTCACACTTTTTCAGGCTCTTCATGTTTTTCAACACCACTTCAGGCTCCTCCTATTTTTCAGACCCTTTCATGCTAATCTAATTTTTGACACTTTTTGAAGCTCTTCATATTTTTCACACCTTTTCAGTCTCTGCATGTTTTTGAACACCGTTTCATGATCCTCATGTATTTCACACCTTTTGAAGCTCTTCATATTTTTCACACCTTTTCAGGCTCTTCATGTTTTTGAACACCGCTTCATGCTCCTCCTATTTTTCAGACCATTTCATGCACCTCATATTTTTGACACCTTTTGAAGCTCTTCATATTTTTCACACCTTTTCAGGCTCTTCATGTTTTTCAACACCGCTTCATGGTCCTCCCATGTTTCAGAACGTTTCATGCTCCTCATGTATTTCACACCTTTTGAAACTCTTCATATTTTTCACACCTTTTGAAGCTCTTCATAATTTTCATATTTTTGAAGCTCTTCATATTTTTCACACTTTTTCAGGCTCTTCATGTTTTTCAACACCTCTTCAGGCTCCTCCTATTTTTCAGACCCTTTCATGCTAATCTAATTTTTGACACTTTTTGAAGCTCTTCATATTTTTCACACCTTTTAAGTCTCTGCATGTTTTTGAACACCTTTTCATGCTCCTCATGTATTTCACTCCTTGTGAAGCTCTTCATATTTTGCACACATTTTCAGGCTCTTCATGTTTTTAAACACCGCTTCATCCTCCTCCTATTTTTAAGAGGGTTTCATGCTCGTCATATTTTTGACACATTTTGAAGCTCTTCATATTTTTAACACCTTTTCAGGCTCTTCATGTTTTTGAACACCACTTCATGCTCCTCCTATTTTTCAGACCGTTTCATGCTCCTCATATTTTTGACACCTTTTGAAGCTTTCATATTTTTCACACTTTTTCAAGCTCTTCATGTTTTTCAACACCACTTCATGCTCCTCCTTTCTTGCAGACCTTTTCATGCTACTCATATTTTTGACACCTTTTGAAGCTCTTCATATTTCTCACACCTTTTCAGGCTCTTCATGTTTTTCAACACCGCTTCATGCACCTCCTATTTTTCAGACCGTTTCATGCTCCTCATATTTTTGACACATTTTGAGGCTTTCATATTTTTCACACCTTTTCAAGCTCTTCATGTTTTTCAACACCACTTCATGCTCCTCCTTTTTTGCAGACCTTTTCATGCTACTCATATTTTTGACACCTTTTGAAGCTCTTCATATTTCTCACACCTTTTCAGGCTCTTCATGTTTTTCAACACCGCTTAATGCACCTCCTATTTTTCAGACCGTCTCATCCTCATCTCATTTTTGACACCATTCGAAGCTTTGCATATTTTTCACAACTTTTCAGGCTCTTCATGTTTTTGAACACCGCTTCATGCTCCTCCTATTTTTCAGACCGTTTCATGCTCCTCATATTTTGACACCTTTTGAAGCTCTTCATATTTCTCACAGCTTTTCAGGCTCTCATGTTTTTCAACACCACTTCATGCTCCTCGTATTTTTCACACCGTTTCGTTCTCCTCATATTTTTGACACCTTTTGAAGCTCTTCATATATTTCACACCTTTTCAGGCTCTTCATTTTTTTCAACACCACTTCATGCTCCTCCTATTTTTCAGACCGTTTCATGCTCATCTCATTTTTGACACATTTGAAAGTCTTCATGTTTTTCACACCTTTTGAAGCTCTTCATATTTTTCACACGTTTTCAGGCTCTTCATGTTTTTCAACACCGCTTCATTCTCCTCCTATTTTTCAGACCGTTTCATGCTCCTCATATTTTTGACACTTTTTGAAGCTGTTCATATTTTTCACACCTTTTCAGGCTCTTCATGTTTTTCAACACCGTTCCATGCTCCTCATATTTTTGACACCTTTTGAAGGTCTTCATATATTTCACACATTTTCAGGCTCTTCTTTTTTTTCAACTCCACTTCATGCTCCTCTTATTTTTCAGACCGTTTCATGCTCATCTCATTTTTGACACTTTTGAAGCTCTTCATATTTTTCACACCTTTTGAAGCTCTTCATATTTTTCACATGTTTTCAGGCTCTTCATGTTTTTCAACACCGCTTCATGCTCCTCCTATTATTCAGAACGTTTCATTCTCCTCATATTTTTGACACCTTTTGAAGGTCTTCATATATTTCACACCTTTTCAGCCTCTACTTTTTTTTCAACACCACTTCATGCTCCTCTTATTTTTCAGACCGTTTCATGCTCATCTCTTTTTTGACACATTTGAAGCTCTTCATATTTTTCACACCTTTTGAAGCTCTTCATATTTTTCACAACTTTTCAGGCTCTTCATGTTTTTCAACAACACTTCATGCTCCTCCTATTTTTCAGACCGTTTCATGCTCATCTCATTTTTGACACCTTTTGAAGCTGTTCATATTTTTTACACCTTTTGAAGCTCTTCATAATTTTCATATTTTTGAAGCTCTTCATATTTTTCACACTTTTTCAGGCTCTTCATGTTTTTCAACACCACTTCAGGCTCCTCCTATTTTTCAGACCCTTTCATGCTAATCTAATTTTTGACACTTTTTGAAGCTCTTCATATTTTTCACACCTTTTCAGTCTCTGCATGTTTTTGAACACCGTTTCATGATCCTCATGTATTTCACACCTTTTGAAGCTCTTCATATTTTTCACACCTTTTCAGGCTCTTCATGTTTTTGAACACCGCTTCATGCTCCTCCTATTTTTCAGACCATTTCATGCACCTCATATTTTTGACACCTTTTGAAGCTCTTCATATTTTTCACACCTTTTCAGGCTCTTCATGTTTTTCAACACCGCTTCATGGTCCTCCCATGTTTCAGAACGTTTCATGCTCCTCATGTATTTCACACCTTTTGAAACTCTTCATATTTTTCACACCTTTTGAAGCTCTTCATAATTTTCATATTTTTGAAGCTCTTCATATTTTTCACACTTTTTCAGGCTCTTCATGTTTTTCAACACCTCTTCAGGCTCCTCCTATTTTTCAGACCCTTTCATGCTAATCTAACTTTTGACACTTTTTGAAGCTCTTCATATTTTTCACACCTTTTAAGTCTCTGCATGTTTTTGAACACCTTTTCATGCTCCTCATGTATTTCACTCCTTGTGAAGCTCTTCATATTTTGCACACATTTTCAGGCTCTTCATGTTTTTAAACACCGCTTCATCCTCCTCCTATTTTTAAGAGGGTTTCATGCTCGTCATATTTTTGACACATTTTGAAGCTCTTCATATTTTTCACACCTTTTCAGGCTCTTCATGTTTTTGAACACCGCTTCATGCTCCTCCTATTTTTCAGACCGTTTCATGCTCCTCATATTTTTGACACCTTTTGAAGCTCTTCATATTTCTCACAGCTTTTCAGGCTCTTCATGTTTTTCAACACCACTTCATGCTCCTCGTATTTTTCACACCGTTTCGTTCTCCTCATATTTTTGACACCTTTTGAAGCTCTTCATATATTTCACACCTTTTCAGGCTCTTCATTTTTTTCAACACCACTTCATGCTCCTCCTATTTTTCAGACCGTTTCATGCTCATCTCATTTTTGACACATTTGAAAGTCTTCATGTTTTTCACACCTTTTGAAGCTCTTCATATTTTTCACACGTTTTCAGGCTCTTCATGTTTTTCAACACCGCTTCATGCTCCTCCTATTTTTCAGACCGTTTCATGCTCCTCATATTTTTGACACTTTTTGAAGCTGTTCATATTTTTCACACCTTTTCAGGCTCTTCATGTTTTTCAACACCGTTCCATGCTCCTCATATTTTTGACACCTTTTGAAGGTCTTCATATATTTCACACCTTTTCAGGCTCTTCTTTTTTTTCAACTCCACTTCATGCTCCTCTTATTTTTCAGACCGTTTCATGCTCATCTCATTTTTGACACATTTGAAGCTCTTCATATTTTTCACACCTTTTGAAGCTCTTCATATTTTTCACATGTTTTCAGGCTCTTCATGTTTTTCAACACCGCTTCATGCTCCTCCTATTATTCAGAACGTTTCATTCTCCTCATATTTTTGACACCTTTTGAAGGTCTTCATATATTTCACACCTTTTCAGCCTCTACTTTTTTTTCAACACCACTTCATGCTCCTCTTATTTTTCAGACCGTTTCATGCTCATCTCTTTTTTGACATATTTGAAGCTCTTCATATTTTTCACACCTTTTGAAGCTCTTCATATTTTTCACAACTTTTCAGGCTCTTCATGTTTTTCAACAACACTTCATGCTCCTCCTATTTTTCAGACCGTTTCATGCTCATCTCATTTTTGACACCTTTTGAAGCTGTTCATATTTTTTACACCTTTTGAAGCTCTTCATAATTTTCATATTTTTGAAGCTCTTCATATTTTTCACACTTTTTCAGGCTCTTCATGTTTTTCAACACCACTTCAGGCTCCTCCTATTTTTCAGACCCTTTCATGCTAATCTAATTTTTGACACTTTTTGAAGCTCTTCATATTTTTCACACCTTTTCAGTCTCTGCATGTTTTTGAACACCGTTTCATGATCCTCATGTATTTCACACCTTTTGAAGCTCTTCATATTTTTCACACCTTTTCAGGCTCTTCATGTTTTTGAACACCGCTTCATGCTCCTCCTATTTTTCAGACCATTTCATGCACCTCATATTTTTGACACCTTTTGAAGCTCTTCATATTTTTCACACCTTTTCAGGCTCTTCATGTTTTTCAACACCGCTTCATGGTCCTCCCATGTTTCAGAACGTTTCATGCTCCTCATGTATTTCACACCTTTTGAAACTCTTCATATTTTTCACACCTTTTGAAGCTCTTCATAATTTTCATATTTTTGAAGCTCTTCATATTTTTCACACTTTTTCAGGCTCTTCATGTTTTTCAACACCTCTTCAGGCTCCTCCTATTTTTCAGACCCTTTCATGCTAATCTAATTTTTGACACTTTTTGAAGCTCTTCATATTTTTCACACCTTTTAAGTCTCTGCATGTTTTTGAACACCTTTTCATGCTCCTCATGTATTTCACTCCTTGTGAAGCTCTTCATATTTTGCACACATTTTCAGGCTCTTCATGTTTTTAAACACCGCTTCATCCTCCTCCTATTTTTAAGAGGGTTTCATGCTCGTCATATTTTTGACACATTTTGAAGCTCTTCATATTTTTAACACCTTTTCAGGCTCTTCATGTTTTTGAACACCGCTTCATGCTCCTCCTATTTTTCAGACCGTTTCATGCTCCTCATATTTTTGACACCTTTTGAAGCTTTCATATTTTTCACACTTTTTCAAGCTCTTCATGTTTTTCAACACCACTTCATGCTCCTCCTTTCTTGCAGACCTTTTCATGCTACTCATATTTTTGACACCTTTTGAAGCTCTTCATATTTCTCACACCTTTTCAGGCTCTTCATGTTTTTCAACACCGCTTCATGCACCTCCTATTTTTCAGACCGTTTCATGCTCCTCATATTTTTGACACATTTTGAGGCTTTCATATTTTTCACACCTTTTCAAGCTCTTCATGTTTTTCAACACCACTTCATGCTCCTCCTTTTTTGCAGACCTTTTCATGCTACTCATATTTTTGACACCTTTTGAAGCTCTTCATATTTCTCACACCTTTTCAGGCTCTTCATGTTTTTCAACACCGCTTAATGCACCTCCTATTTTTCAGACCGTTTCATCCTCATCTCATTTTTGACACCATTCGAAGCTTTGCATATTTTTCACAACTTTTCAGGCTCTTCATGTTTTTGAACACCGCTTCATGCTCCTCCTATTTTTCAGACCGTTTCATGCTCCTCATATTTTGACACCTTTTGAAGCTATTCATATTTCTCACAGCTTTTCAGGCTCTCATGTTTTTCAACACCACTTCATGCTCCTCGTATTTTTCACACCGTTTCGTTCTCCTCATATTTTTGACACCTTTTGAAGCTCTTCATATATTTCACACCTTTTCAGGCTCTTCATTTTTTTCAACACCACTTCATGCTCCTCCTATTTTTCAGACCGTTTCATGCTCATCTCATTTTTGACACATTTGAAAGTCTTCATGTTTTTCACACCTTTTGAAGCTCTTCATATTTTTCACACGTTTTCAGGCTCTTCATGTTTTTCAACACCGCTTCATGCTCCTCCTATTTTTCAGACCGTTTCATGCTCCTCATATTTTTGACACTTTTTGAAGCTGTTCATATTTTTCACACCTTTTCAGGCTCTTCATGTTTTTCAACACCGTTCCATGCTCCTCATATTTTTGACACCCTTTGAAGGTCTTCATATATTTCACACCTTTTCAGGCTCTTCTTTTTTTTCAACTCCACTTCATGCTCCTCTTATTTTTCAGACCGTTTCATGCTCATCTCATTTTTGACACATTTGAAGCTCTTCATATTTTTCACACCTTTTGAATCTCTTCATATTTTTCACATGTTTTCAGGCTCTTCATGTTTTTCAACACCGCTTCATGCTCCTCCTATTATTCAGAACGTTTCATTCTCCTCATATTTTTGACACCTTTTGAAGGTCTTCATATATTTCACACCTTTTCAGCCTCTACTTTTTTTTCAACACCACTTCATGCTCCTCTTATTTTTCAGACCGTTTCATGCTCATCTCTTTTTTGACATATTTGAAGCTCTTCATATTTTTCACACCTTTTGAAGCTCTTCATATTTTTCACAACTTTTCAGGCTCTTCATGTTTTTCAACAACACTTCATGCTCCTCCTATTTTTCAGACCGTTTCATGCTCATCTCATTTTTGACACCTTTTGAAGCTCTTCATATTTTTTACACCTTTTGAAGCTCTTCATAATTTTCATATTTTTGAAGCTCTTCATATTTTTCACACTTTTTCAGGCTCTTCATGTTTTTCAACACCACTTCAGGCTCCTCCTATTTTTCAGACCCTTTCATGCTAATCTAATTTTTGACACTTTTTGAAGCTCTTCATATTTTTCACACCTTTTCAGTCTCTGCATGTTTTTGAACACCGTTTCATGATCCTCATGTATTTCACACCTTTTGAAGCTCTTCATATTTTTCACACCTTTTCAGGCTCTTCATGTTTTTGAACACCGCTTCATGCTCCTCCTATTTTTCAGACCATTTCATGCACCTCATATTTTTGACACCTTTTGAAGCTCTTCATATTTTTCACACCTTTTCAGGCTCTTCATGTTTTTCAACACCGCTTCATGGTCCTCCCATGTTTCAGAACGTTTCATGCTCCTCATGTATTTCACACCTTTTGAAACTCTTCATATTTTTCACACCTTTTGAAGCTCTTCATAATTTTCATATTTTTGAAGCTCTTCATATTTTTCACACTTTTTCAGGCTCTTCATGTTTTTCAACACCTCTTCAGGCTCCTCCTATTTTTCAGACCCTTTCATGCTAATCTAATTTTTGACACTTTTTGAAGCTCTTCATATTTTTCACACCTTTTAAGTCTCTGCATGTTTTTGAACACCTTTTCATGCTCCTCATGTATTTCACTCCTTGTGAAGCTCTTCATATTTTGCACACATTTTCAGGCTCTTCATGTTTTTAAACACCGCTTCATCCTCCTCCTATTTTTAAGAGGGTTTCATGCTCGTCATATTTTTGACACATTTTGAAGCTCTTCATATTTTTAACACCTTTTCAGGCTCTTCATGTTTTTGAACACCGCTTCATGCTCCTCCTATTTTTCAGACCGTTTCATGCTCCTCATATTTTTGACACCTTTTGAAGCTTTCATATTTTTCACACTTTTTCAAGCTCTTCATGTTTTTCAACACCACTTCATGCTCCTCCTTTCTTGCAGACCTTTTCATGCTACTCATATTTTTGACACCTTTTGAAGCTCTTCATATTTCTCACACCTTTTCAGGCTCTTCATGTTTTTCAACACCGCTTCATGCACCTCCTATTTTTCAGACCGTTTCATGCTCCTCATATTTTTGACACATTTTGAGGCTTTCATATTTTTCACACCTTTTCAAGCTCTTCATGTTTTTCAACACCACTTCATGCTCCTCCTTTTTTGCAGACCTTTTCATGCTACTCATATTTTTGACACCTTTTGAAGCTCTTCATATTTCTCACACCTTTTCAGGCTCTTCATGTTTTTCAACACCGCTTAATGCACCTCCTATTTTTCAGACCGTTTCATCCTCATCTCATTTTTGACACCATTCGAAGCTTTGCATATTTTTCACAACTTTTCAGGCTCTTCATGTTTTTGAACACCGCTTCATGCTCCTCCTATTTTTCAGACCGTTTCATGCTCCTCATATTTTGACACCTTTTGAAGCTATTCATATTTCTCACAGCTTTTCAGGCTCTCATGTTTTTCAACACCACTTCATGCTCCTCGTATTTTTCACACCGTTTCGTTCTCCTCATATTTTTGACACCTTTTGAAGCTCTTCATATATTTCACACCTTTTCAGGCTCTTCATTTTTTTCAACACCACTTCATGCTCCTCCTATTTTTCAGACCGTTTCATGCTCATCTCATTTTTGACACATTTGAAAGTCTTCATGTTTTTCACACCTTTTGAAGCTCTTCATATTTTTCACACGTTTTCAGGCTCTTCATGTTTTTCAACACCGCTTCATGCTCCTCCTATTTTTCAGACCGTTTCATGCTCCTCATATTTTTGACACTTTTTGAAGCTGTTCATATTTTTCACACCTTTTCAGGCTCTTCATGTTTTTCAACACCGTTCCATGCTCCTCATATTTTTGACACCTTTTGAAGGTCTTCATATATTTCACACCTTTTCAGGCTCTTCTTTTTTTTCAACTCCACTTCATGCTCCTCTTATTTTTCAGACCGTTTCATGCTCATCTCATTTTTGACACTTTTGAAGCTCTTCATATTTTTCACACCTTTTGAAGCTCTTCATATTTTTCACATGTTTTCAGGCTCTTCATGTTTTTCAACACCGCTTCATGCTCCTCCTATTATTCAGAACGTTTCATTCTCCTCATATTTTTGACACCTTTTGAAGGTCTTCATATATTTCACACCTTTTCAGCCTCTACTTTTTTTTCAACACCACTTCATGCTCCTCTTATTTTTCAGACCGTTTCATGCTCATCTCTTTTTTGACACATTTGAAGCTCTTCATATTTTTCACACCTTTTGAAGCTCTTCATATTTTTCACAACTTTTCAGGCTCTTCATGTTTTTCAACAACACTTCATGCTCCTCCTATTTTTCAGACCGTTTCATGCTCATCTCATTTTTGACACCTTTTGAAGCTGTTCATATTTTTTACACCTTTTGAAGCTCTTCATAATTTTCATATTTTTGAAGCTCTTCATATTTTTCACACTTTTTCAGGCTCTTCATGTTTTTCAACACCACTTCAGACTTCTCCTATTTTTCAGACCCTTTCATGCTAATCTAATTTTTGACACTTTTTGAAGCTCTTCATATTTTTCACACCTTTTCAGTCTCTGCATGTTTTTGAACACCGTTTCATGATCCTCATGTATTTCACACCTTTTGAAGCTCTTCATATTTTTCACACCTTTTCAGGCTCTTCATGTTTTTGAACACCGCTTCATGCTCCTCCTATTTTTCAGACCATTTCATGCACCTCATATTTTTGACACCTTTTGAAGCTCTTCATATTTTTCACACCTTTTCAGGCTCTTCATGTTTTTCAACACCGCTTCATGGTCCTCCCATGTTTCAGAACGTTTCATGCTCCTCATGTATTTCACACATTTTGAAACTCTTCATATTTTTCACACCTTTTGAAGCTCTTCATAATTTTCATATTTTTGAAGCTCTTCATATTTTTCACACTTTTTCAGGCTCTTCATGTTTTTCAACACCTCTTCAGGCTCCTCCTATTTTTCAGACCCTTTCATGCTAATCTAATTTTTGACACTTTTTGAAGCTCTTCATATTTTTCACACCTTTTAAGTCTCTGCATGTTTTTGAACACCTTTTCATGCTCCTCATGTATTTCACTCCTTGTGAAGCTCTTCATATTTTGCACACATTTTCAGGCTCTTCATGTTTTTGAACACCGCTTCATCCTCCTCCTATTTTTAAGAGGGTTTCATGCTCGTCATATTTTTGACACATTTTGAAGCTCTTCATATTTTTCACACCTTTTCAGGCTCTTCATGTTTTTGAACACCGCTTCATGCTCCTCCTATTTTTCAGACCGTTTCATGCTCCTCATATTTTTGACACCTTTTGAAGCTTTCATATTTTTCACACTTTTTCAAGCTCTTGATGTTTTTCAACACCACTTCATGCTCCTCCTTTCTTGCAGACCTTTTCATGCTACTCATATTTTTGACACCTTTTGAAGCTCTTCATATTTCTCACACCTTTTCAGGCTCTTCATGTTTTTCAACACCGCTTCATGCACCTCCTATTTTTCAGACCGTTTCATGCTCCTCATCTTTTTGACACATTTTGAGGCTTTCATATTTTTCACACCTTTTCAAGCTCTTCATGTTTTTCAACACCACTTCATGCTCCTCCTTTTTTGCAGATCTTTTCATGCTACTCATATTTTTGACACCTTTTGAAGCTCTTCATATTTCTCACACCTTTTCAGGCTC
Organism: Dama dama; assembly: GCF_033118175.1. NCBI lineage: Eukaryota > Metazoa > Chordata > Mammalia > Artiodactyla > Cervidae > Dama > Dama dama. The sequence continues at coordinate 44,298 of NW_026870954.1, read as the reverse complement.
TTCATGTTTTTCAACACCGCTTAATGCACCTCCTATTTTTCAGACCGTTTCATCCTCATCTCATTTTTGACACCATTCGAAGCTTTGCATATTTTTCACAACTTTTAGGCTCTTCATGTTTTTGAACACCGCTTCATGCTCCTCCTATTTTTCAGACCGTTTCATGCTCCTCATATTTTTGACACCTTTTGAAGCTCTTCATATTTCTCACAGCTTTTCAGGCTCTTCATGTTTTTCAACACCACTTCATGCTCCTCGTATTTTTCACACCGTTTCGTTCTCCTCATATTTTTGACACCTTTTGAAGCTCTTCATATATTTCACACCTTTTCAGGCTCTTCATTTTTTTCAACACCACTTCATGCTCCTCCTATTTTTCAGACCGTTTCATGCTCATCTCATTTTTGACACATTTGAAAGTCTTCATGTTTTTCACACCTTTTGAAGCTCTTCATATTTTTCACACGTTTTCAGGCTCTTCATGTTTTTCAACACCGCTTCATGCTCCTCCTATTTTTCAGACCGTTTCATGCTCCTCATATTTTTGACACATTTTGAAGCTGTTCATATTTTTCACACCTTTTCAGGCTCTTCATGTTTTTCAACACCGTTCCATTCTCCTCATATTTTTGACACCTTTTGAAGGTCTTCATATATTTCACACCTTTTCAGGCTCTTCTTTTTTTTCAACTCCACTTCATGCTCCTCTTATTTTTCAGACCGTTTCATGCTCATCTCATTTTTGACACATTTGAAGCTCTTCATATTTTTCACACCTTTTGAAGCTCTTCATATTTTTCACATGTTTTCAGGCTCTTCATGTTTTTCAACACCGCTTCATGCTCCTCCTATTATTCAGAACGTTTCATTCTCCTCATATTTTTGACACCTTTTGAAGGTCTTCATATATTTCACACCTTTTCAGCCTCTACTTTTTTTTCAACACCACTTCATGCTCCTCTTAATTTTCAGACCGTTTCATGCTCATCTCTTTTTTGACACATTTGAAGCTCTTCATATTTTTCACACCTTTTGAAGCTCTTCATATTTTTCACAACTTTTCAGGCTCTTCATGTTTTTCAACAACACTTCATGCTCCTCCTATTTTTCAGACCGTTTCATGCTCATCTCATTTTTGACACCTTTTGAAGCTGTTCATATTTTTTACACCTTTTGAAGCTCTTCATAATTTTCATATTTTTGAAGCTCTTCATATTTTTCACACTTTTTCAGGCTCTTCATGTTTTTCAACACCACTTCAGGCTCCTCCTATTTTTCAGACCCTTTCATGCTAATCTAATTTTTGACACTTTTTGAAGCTCTTCATATTTTTCACACCTTTTCAGTCTCTGCATGTTTTTGAACACCGTTTCATGCTCCTCATGTATTTCACACCTTTTGAAGCTCTTCATATTTTTCACACCTTTTCAGGCTCTTCATGTTTTTGAACACCGCTTCATGCTCCTCCTATTTTTCAGACCGTTTCATGCTCCTCATATTTTTGACACGTTTTGAAGCTTTCATATTTTTCACACTTTTTCAAGCTCTTCATGTTTTTCAACACCACTTCATGCTCCTCCTTTCTTGCAGACCTTTTCATGCTACTCATATTTTTGACGCCTTTTGAAGCTCTTCATATTTCTCACACCTTTTCAGGCTCTTCATGTTTTTCAACACCGCTTCATGCACCTCCTATTTTTCAGACCGTTTCATGCTCCTCATATTTTTGACACCTTTTGAGGCTTTCATATTTTTCACACCTTTTCAAGCTCTTCATGTTTTTCAACACCACTTCATGCTCCTCCTTTTTTGCAGACCTTTTCATGCTACTCATATTTTTGACACCTTTTGAAGCTCTTCATATTTCTCACACCTTTTCAGGCTCTTCATGTTTTACAACACCGCTTAATGCACCTCCTATTTTTCAGACCGTTTCATGCTCATCTCATTTTTGACACCTTTTGAAGCTTTTCCTATTTTTCACATATTTTCAGGCTCATCATGTTTTTGAACACCGCTTCATGCTAATCCTATTTTTCAGACCGTTTCATGCTCCTCATATGTTTCACACCTTTTGAAGCTCTTCATATTTTTCACACCTGTTCAGGCTCTTCATGTTTTTGAACACCACTTCATGCTCCTTCTGTTTTTCAGAGAGTTTCTTGCTCCTCATGTATTTCACACCTTTTGAAGCTCTTCATATTTTTCACACCTTTTCAGGCTCTTCATGTTTTGCCACACCACTTCATGCTTCTCCTATTTTTCAGCCCGTTTCATCCTCCTCATGTATTTCACACCTTTTCAAGCTCTTCATATTTTTCACACCTTTTCAGGCTCTTCATGTTATGAACACCGTTTCATGCTCCTCCTATTTTTCAGGCCGTTTCATGCTCCTCATATTTTTCACACCTTTAAAGCTCTTCATATTTTTCTCACATTTTAAGGCTCTTCAAGTTTTTCAACACCGTGTCATGCTCCTCCTATTTTTCAGACGGTTTCATGCTCCTCATAATTTTCACACCTTTAAAGCTCTTCATATTTTTCACACCTTTTAGGCTCTTCATGTTTTTGAACACCACTTCTTGCTCCTCATATATTTCACAACTATTGGATCTCTAAATATTTTTCAGACGGTTTCATGCTCCTCATAATTTTCACACCTTTAAAGCTCTTCATATTTTTAACACCTTTTCAGGCTCTTCATGTTTCTGAACACCATTTAATGCTCCTCATATATTTGACAACTATTGGATCTCTAAATATTTTTCAGACCGTTTCATGCTCCTCATATTTTTGACACCTTTTGAAGCTTTTCATATATTTCACAACTTTTCAGACTCTTAAAGTATTTGAACACCGCTTTATTCAGCTCCTTTTTTTCTGACCGTTTCATGCTCCTCATGTATTTCACACCTTTTGAAACTCTTCAAAATTTTCACACCTTTTCATGCTTTCATGTTTTTCAACAGCGCGTCATGCCCCTCCTATTTTCAGACTGTTTCATGCTCCTCATATTTTTTACGTCTTTTGAAGCTCTTCACATTTTTCACACCTTTTAATGCTCTTCATGTTTTTGAACACCGCTTCATGCTCCTCCTATTTTTCAGAATGTTGCATGCTCCTCATATTTTTGACACCTTTTGAAGCTCTTCATATTTTTGACACCTTTTCAAGCTCTTCATCTTTTTCAACACCGCTTCATGCTCCTCCTATTTTTCAGACCGTTTCATGCTCATAATATTTTTGACACCATTCGAAGCTCTTCATATTTTTGACACCTTTTGATGCTCTTCATGCTTTTCAACACCGCTTCATGCTCCTCATATTTTTCAGACCGTTTCTTGCTCCTCATATTTTTGACACCTTTTGAAGCACTTCATATATTTCACACCTTTTCAGGCTCTTCATGTTTTTCAACACCGCTTCATACTCCTCCTATATATCAGACCGTTTCTTGCTCCTCATATTTTTGACACCTTTTGAAGCTCTTCATTTATTTCACTCCTTTACAGGCTCTTCATGTTTTTCAACACAGCTTCATGCTCCTCCTATTTTTTAGAGCGTTTCATGCTCCTCATATATTACACACCTTTTGAAGCTCTTCATATTTTTCACACATTTCCAGGCTCTTCATGTTTTTGAACAGCGTTTCATGCTCCTCCTATTTTTTCAGACCGTTTCCTGCTCCTCCTATTTATCACACCATTTCATTCTCCTCATATTTTGACACCTTTTGAAGCTCTTCATATTTTTCACACATTTTCAGGCTCTTCATGATTTTCAACAACGCTTCATGCTCCTCCTATTTTAGGCCGTTTCATGCTCCTCGTATTTTTGAAACATTTTGAAGCTCCTCATATTTTTCACAACTTTTCATGCTCTTCATGTTTTTGAACACCGCTTCATGCTCCTCCTATTTTTCAGTCCGTTTCAAGCTCCTCATATTTTTGACACGTTTTGAAGCTCTTCAATATTTTTCACAACTTTACATACTCTTCATGTTTTCAACACCGATTCATGCTCCTCCTATTTTTCAGACCGTTTCATGCTCCTCCTGTTTTTCAGACCGTTTCATTCTCCTCATATTTTGACACCTTTAGAAGCTCTTCATATTTTTCACACCTTTTCAGGCTCTTATTTTTCTTCAACACCTCTTCATGCTCCTCGTATTTTTCAGACAGTTTCTTGCTCCTCATATTTTTGACACATCTTGAAGCTCCTCATATTTTTCACACATTTTGAAGCTCTTTATATATTTCACACCATTTCAGGCTCTTCATGTTTTTCAACACCACTTCATGCTCCTCCTAATTTTCAGACCGTTTCATTCTCCTCATATTTTTGACACCTTTTGAAGCTCTTCATATATTTCACACCTTTTCAGGCTCTTCAAGTTTTTAACACCACTTCATGCTCCTCCTATTTTTCAGACCATTTCCTGCTCATCAATTTTTGACACCTTTTGAAGCTCTTCATATTTTTCACACCTTTTGAAGATCTTAAAATTTTTCACACGTTTTCAGGCTCTTCACGTGTTTCAACAACGCTTCATGTTCCTCCTATTTTTCAGACCGTTTCATGCTCCTCATATATTTGACACGTTTTGAAGCTCTTTATATTTTTCACATCTTTTCAGGCTCTTCATGTATTTGAAAATCGCCTCATGCTCCTACTATTTTTCAGACCGTTTCATGTCCAAATGTATTTCACACCTTTTGAAGCTCTTTATATTTTTCAAAACTTTTCAGGCCCTTCATGTGTTTGATCACCATTTCATGCTCTTCCTATTTTTCAGACCGTTTCATGCTCCTCATATTTTTGACACCTTTTGAAGCTCTTCATATTTTTCACACCTTCAGGCTCTTCATGTTTTTCAACAACACTACATGCTCCTCTTATTTTTCAGACCGATTCATGCTCCTCATATTTTTCACACCTTTAGAAGCTCTTCATATTTTTCACACCTTTTCAGCTCTTAATGTTTTTCAACACAGCTTCATGCTCCTCCTATTTTTCAGACGCTTTCAGTCTCCTCATATTATTGACACTGTTAGAAGCTCTTCATATATTTCACACCTTTTCAGGCTCTTCATGTTTTTCAACACCGTTACATGATCCTCCTATTTTTCAGACGGTTTCATGCTCATCTCATTTTTGACCCCTTTTGAAGCTTTTCATATTTTTCACAACTTTTTAGGCTCTTCATGTTTTTCATAACCGCTTCATGCTCCTCCTATTTTCAGACCGTTTCATGCTCATCTCATTTTTGACACCTTTTGAAGCTCTTCATATTTCTCACAACTTTTTAGGCTCTTCATATTTTTGAACACCGCTTCATGCTCCTCCTATTTTTCAGAGAGTTTCATGCTCCTCATGTATTTCACATCTTTTGAAGCTCTTCATATTTCTCACAACTTTTTAGGCTCTTCATGTTTTTCCACACCACTTCATGCTTCTCCTATTTTTCGGCCTGTTTCATGCTCCTCATGTATTTCACACATTTTGAAGCTCTTCATATTTTTCACAACTTTTCAGGCTCTTTATGATTTTCAACACCGCTTCATGCTCCTCCTATTTATCAGACCGTTTCATGCTCCTCATATTTTTGACACCTTTTAAAGCTCTTCATATTTTTCACACCTTTTCAGGCTCTTCATGTTTTTCAACACCACTTCATGCTCCTCCTATTTTTCAGACCATTTCATGCTCCTCATATTTTGACACCTTTTGAAGCTCTTCATAATTTTCACACCCTTTCAGGCTCTTCATGTTTTTCAACACCACTTCATGCTCCTCCTATTTTTCAGTCCGTTTCATGCTCCTAATATTTTTGACACCTTTTGAAGCTCTTCATAATTTTCACTCCTTTTCAGGCTCTTCACGTTTTGATCACCATTTCATGCTCCTCTTATTTTTCAGACCGTTTCATGCTCATCTCATTTTTGACACCTTTTGAAGCTCTTCATATATTTCACACATTTTCAGCTCTTCATATTTTTCAAACATTTTCAGGCTCTTCATGGTTTTCAACACAGCTTCATGTTTCTCCTATTTTTCAGAACGTTTCATGCTCATCTCATTTGCGACACCTTTTGAAGCTTTTCATATTTTTCACACCTTTTGAAACTCTTCATATTTTTCACACGTTTTCAGGCTCTTCATGTTTTTCAACACCGCTTCATGCTCCTCCTATTTTTCAGATCATTTCAAGCTCCTCATATTTTTGACACCTTTTGAAGCTCTTCATATTTTTCACACCTTTTCAGGGTCTTTATGATTTTCAACACCGCTTCATGCTCCTCCTATTTTTCAGACCGTTTCAAGCTCCTCATATTTTTGACACCTTTTGAAGCTCTTCATATTTTTCACATCTTTTGAAGCTCTTCATATTTTTCACACCTTTTCAGGCTCTTCAAGTTTTTGATCTCAGTTTCAGGCTCCTCCTATTTTTCAGACCGTTTCATGCTTCTCATATTTTTGACACCTTTTGAAGCTCTTCATATTTTTCACACCATTTCAAGCTCTTCATATTTTTGAACACCGCTTCATGATCCTCCTATTTTTCAGACCGTTTCATGCTCTTCATATTTTTGACACCTTTTGAAGCTCTTCATATTTTTTACACCTTTTCAGGCTCTTCATGTTTTTCAACACCACTTCCTGCTTCTCTTATTTTTCAGACCGTTTCATCCTCATCTCATTTTTGACACCTTTGAAGCTCTTCATAGTTTTCACACCTTTTGAAGCTCTTCATATTTTTCACACGTTTTCAGGCTCTTCATGTTTTTCAACACCGTTTCATGCTGCTTATATTTTTCAGACCGTTTCATGTTCCTCATATTTTTCACGCATTTTCAAGCTCTTCATATATTTCACACCTTTTCAGGCTCTTCCTGTTTTTGAACACACCTTCATGCTCCTCCTATTTTTCAGATCGTTTCATGCTCCTTATATTTTTGACACCTTTAGAAGCTCTTCATATTTTTCACACCTTTTCACGCTCTTCATGTTTTTCAACACCGCTTCATGCTCCTCCTGTTTTTCAGACCGTTTCGTGCTCCTCATATTTTTGACACCTTTTGAAGCTCTTCATATTTTTCACACCTTTTCAGGCTCTTCTTTTTTTTCAACGCCTCTTCTTGCTCGTCCTATTTGTCAGAACGTTTCATGCTCATTTCATTTTTGACACCTTTTGAAGCTCTTCATATTTTTCACACCTTTTGAAACTCTTCATATTTTCCACACGTTTTCAGGCTCTTCATGTTTTTGAACACCGATTCATGCTCCTCATATTTTTCAGACCGTTTCGTGCTCCTCATATTCTTGACACTTTATGAAGCTCTTCATATTTTTCACACCTTTTCAGGCTCTTCATGTTTTTGAACACCGCTTCAGGCTCCTCCTATATTTCAGACCGTTTCATTCTCCTCATAGTTTTCTCACCTTTTGAAGCTCTTCATATTTTCACAACTTTTCAAGCTCTTCATGTAATTGAACACCGCTTAATGCTCCTCCTATTTTTCAGACCGTTTCATGCTCCTGATATTTTTGACACCTTTTGAAGCTCTTCATATTTTTCGCACCTTTTCCGGCTCTTCATGTTTTTCAACACCGCTTCATGCTTCTCGTATTTTTCAGATCGTTTCATGCTCATCTCATTTTTGACACCTTTTGAAGCTTTTCATATTTTTGACAACTTTTTAGGCTCTTCATGTTTTTGAACACCGCTTCATGCTCCTCCTATTTTTCAGACCGTATCATGCTCCTCATATTTTTTAACACCTTTTGAAGCTCTTCATATTTTTCACGCCTTTTCAGGCTCTTCAGGTTTTTGAACACCTCTTCATGCTCCTCCTATTTTTCAGACCGTTTCATGCTCCTCATATTTTTGACACCTTTTGAAGCACTTCATATATTTCACACCTTTTCAGGCTCTTCATGTTTTTCAACACCGCTTCATACTCCTCCTATATATCAGACCGTTTCATGCTCCTCATATTTTTGACACCTTTTGAAGCTCTTCATATTTTTCACACCTTCAGGCTCTTCATGTTTTTCAACAACACTACATGCTCCTCTTATTTTTCAGACCGATTCATGCTCCTCATATTTTTCACACCTTTAGAAGCTCTTCATATTTTTCACACCTTTTCAGCTCTTAATGTTTTTCAACACAGCTTCATGCTCCTCCTATTTTTCAGACGCTTTCAGTCTCCTCATATTATTGACACTGTTAGAAGCTCTTCATATATTTCACACCTTTTCAGGCTCTTCATGTTTTTCAACACCGTTACATGATCTTCCTATTTTTCAGACGGTTTCATGCTCATCTCATTTTTGACCCCTTTTGAAGCTTTTCATATTTTTCACAACTTTTTAGGCTCTTCATGTTTTTCATAACCGCTTCATGCTCCTCCTATTTTCAGACCGTTTCATGCTCATCTCATTTTTGACACCTTTTGAAGCTCTTCATATTTCTCACAACTTTTTAGGCTCTTCATATTTTTGAACACCGCTTCATGCTCCTCCTATTTTTCAGAGAGTTTCATGCTCCTCATGTATTTCACATCTTTTGAAGCTCTTCATATTTCTCACAACTTTTTAGGCTCTTCATGTTTTTCCACACCACTTCATGCTTCTCCTATTTTTCGGCCTGTTTCATGCTCCTCATGTATTTCACACATTTTGAAGCTCTTCATATTTTTCACAACTTTTCAGGCTCTTTATGATTTTCAACACCGCTTCATGCTCCTCCTATTTATCAGACCGTTTCATGCTCCTCATATTTTTGACACCTTTTAAAGCTCTTCATATTTTTCACACCTTTTCAGGCTCTTCATGTTTTTCAACACCACTTCATGCTCCTCCTATTTTTCAGACCATTTCATGCTCCTCATATTTTGACACCTTTTGAAGCTCTTCATAATTTTCACACCCTTTCAGGCTCTTCATGTTTTTCAACACCACTTCATGCTCCTCCTATTTTTCAGTCCGTTTCATGCTCCTAATATTTTTGACACCTTTTGAAGCTCTTCATAATTTTCACTCCTTTTCAGGCTCTTCACGTTTTGATCACCATTTCATGCTCCTCTTATTTTTCAGACCGTTTCATGCTCATCTCATTTTTGACACCTTTTGAAGCTCTTCATATATTTCACACATTTTCAGCTCTTCATATTTTTCAAACATTTTCAGGCTCTTCATGGTTTTCAACACAGCTTCATGTTTCTCCTATTTTTCAGAACGTTTCATGCTCATCTCATTTGCGACACCTTTTGAAGCTTTTCATATTTTTCACACCTTTTGAAACTCTTCATATTTTTCACACGTTTTCAGGCTCTTCATGTTTTTCAACACCGCTTCATGCTCCTCCTATTTTTCAGATCGTTTCAAGCTCCTCATATTTTTGACACCTTTTGAAGCTCTTCATATTTTTCACACCTTTTCAGGGTCTTTATGATTTTCAACACCGCTTCATGCTCCTCCTATTTTTCAGACCGTTTCAAGCTCCTCATATTTTTGACACCTTTTGAAGCTCTTCATATTTTTCACATCTTTTGAAGCTCTTCATATTTTTCACACCTTTTCAGGCTCTTCAAGTTTTTGATCTCAGTTTCAGGCTCCTCCTATTTTTCAGACCGTTTCATGCTTCTCATATTTTTGACACCTTTTGAAGCTCTTCATATTTTTCACACCATTTCAAGCTCTTCATATTTTTGAACACCGCTTCATGATCCTCCTATTTTTCAGACCGTTTCATGCTCTTCATATTTTTGACACCTTTTGAAGCTCTTCATATTTTTTACACCTTTTCAGGCTCTTCATGTTTTTCAACACCACTTCCTGCTTCTCTTATTTTTCAGACCGTTTCATCCTCATCTCATTTTTGACACCTTTGAAGCTCTTCATAGTTTTCACACCTTTTGAAGCTCTTCATATTTTTCACACGTTTTCAGGCTCTTCATGTTTTTCAACACCGTTTCATGCTGCTTATATTTTTCAGACCGTTTCATGTTCCTCATATTTTTCACGCATTTTCAAGCTCTTCATATATTTCACACCTTTTCAGGCTCTTCCTGTTTTTGAACACACCTTCATGCTCCTCCTATTTTTCAGATCGTGTCATGCTCCTTATATTTTTGACACCTTTAGAAGCTCTTCATATTTTTCACACCTTTTCACGCTCTTCATGTTTTTCAACACCGCTTCATGCTCCTCCTGTTTTTCAGACCGTTTCGTGCTCCTCATATTTTTGACACCTTTTGAAGCTCTTCATATTTTTCACACCTTTTCAGGCTCTTCTTTTTTTTCAACGCCTCTTCATGCTCGTCCTATTTGTCAGAACGTTTCATGCTCATTTCATTTTTGACACCTTTTGAAGCTCTTCATATTTTTCACACCTTTTGAAACTCTTCATATTTTCCACACGTTTTCAGGCTCTTCATGTTTTTGAACACCGATTCATGCTCCTCATATTTTTCAGACCGTTTCGTGCTCCTCATATTCTTGACACTTTATGAAGCTCTTCATATTTTTCACACCTTTTCAGGCTCTTCATGTTTTTGAACACCGCTTCAGGCTCCTCCTATATTTCAGACCGTTTCATTCTCCTCATAGTTTTCTCACCTTTTGAAGCTCTTCATATTTTCACAACTTTTCAAGCTCTTCATGTAATTGAACACCGCTTAATGCTCCTCCTATTTTTCAGACCGTTTCATGCTCCTGATATTTTTGACACCTTTTGAAGCTCTTCATATTTTTCGCACCTTTTCCGGCTCTTCATGTTTTTCAACACCGCTTCATGCTTCTCGTATTTTTCAGATCGTTTCATGCTCATCTCATTTTTGACACCTTTTGAAGCTTTTCATATTTTTGACAACTTTTTAGGCTCTTCATGTTTTTGAACACCGCTTCATGCTCCTCCTATTTTTCAGACCGTATCATGCTCCTCATATTTTTTAACACCTTTTGAAGCTCTTCATATTTTTCACGCCTTTTCAGGCTCTTCAGGTTTTTGAACACCTCTTCATGCTCCTCCTATTTTTCAGACCGTTTCATGCTCCTCATATTTTTGACACCTTTTGAAGCTCTTCATATTTTACACACCTTTTCAGACTCTTCATGTTTTTGAACACCGTTTCTCGCTCCTCCTATTTTTCAAACCGTTTCATGCTCATCTCATTTTTGACACCTTTTGTAGCTCTTCATATTTTTCACACGTTTTCTGGCTCTTCATGTTTTTCAACACCGTTTCTTGATCCTCCTATTTTTCAGACCGTTTCATGCTCATCTCATCTTTAACACCTTTAGAAGCTTTTCATATTTTTCACAACATTTCAGGCTCTTCATGTTATTGAACACCGCTTCATTCTCCTCCTATTTTTCAGAGAGTTTCATGCTACTCATGAATTTCACACCTTTTGAAGCTCTTCATATTTTTCACACCTTTTCAGGCTCTTCAGGTTTTTCACCACCGCTTCATGCTCCTCCTATTTTTCAGACCGTTTCATGCTCCTCATATGTTTGACACCTTTTGAAGCTCATCATATTTGTCATATCTTTTCAGGTTCTTCATGTTTTTGAACATCACTTCATGATCCTCTTATTTTTCAGACCGTTTCATGCTCATTTCATTTTTGACACCTTTTGAAGCTCTTCATATTTTTCACACCTTTTCAGGCTCTTCATGTTTTTCAACACCGTTTCATGCTCCTCCTTTTTGGCAGACTGTTTCATGCTCGTCATATTTTTGACACATTTTGCATTTCTTCATATTTTTCACACCTTTTCAGGCTCTTCATGTTTTGCAACACCGCATCATGCTCCTCCTATTTATCAGACCGTTTTATGCTCATCTCATTTTTGACACCTTTTGAAGCTTTTCATATTTTTCACAACTTTTCAGACACTTCATGTTTTTGAACACCGCTTCATGCTCCTCCTATTTTTCAGACCTTTTCATGCTCCTCATATTTTTGATACTTTTTGAAGCTCTTCATGTTTTTCACACCTTTTCAGGCTTTTCAAGTTTTTCAACACCGCTTCATGCGCCTCCTATTTTTCAGACTGTTTCAGCCTCCTAATATTGTTAACACCTTTTCAGGCTCTTCAAGTTTTTCAACACCACTTCATGCTCCACCTATTTTTCAGACCGTTTCATGCTCCTAATATTTTTAACACCTTTTCAGGCTCTTCATGTTTTTCAGCACCGCTTCATGCTCCTCCTGTCTTTCAGACCATACCTTGCTCCTCAAATTTTAACACCTTTTGAAGCTCTTCATATATTTCACACTTTTTCAGTCTCGTCATGTTTTTCAGCACCGCTTCATGCTCCACCTATTTTTCAGACCGTTTCATGCTCCTCATATTTTTGACACCTTTTGAAGCTCTTCATATATTTCACTCTTCTCAGGCTCTTCATATTTTTCACACCTTTTCAGGCTCTTCAAGTATTTCAACACCGCTTCATGTTCCCTCTATTTTTCATACCGTTTCATGCTCCTCATATTTTTGACAAATTTTGAAACTCTTCATATGTTTCACAACTTTTCAGGCTCTTCATGTTTTTGAACACCTCTTCATGCTCCTCCTATTTTTCAGACCGTTTCCTGCTCCTCATATTTTTGACACTTTTTGAAGCTCTTCATATTTTTCACACCTTTTCAGACTCTTCATGTTTTTCAACACCGCTTCATGCTCCTCCTATTTTTCAGACCGTATCATGCTCCTCAAATTTTAACACCTTTGAAGCTCTTCATGTATTTCACACTTTTTCAGGCTCTTCATGTTTTTCATCACCCTTCATGCTCCACCTATTTTTCAGACCGTTTCATGCTCCTCATATTTTTGAAACCTTTTGAAGCTCTTCATTTATTTCACTCTTTTCAAGCTCTTCATGTTTTTCAACACCGTTTCATGCTCCTCATATTTTTGACACCTTTTGAAGCTCTTCATGTTTTTCACACATTTTAGGGCTCTTCATGTTTTTGAACACCGCTTCATGCTCCACCTATATTTCAGACCGTATCATGCTCCTCATATTTTCCCCACCTTTTCAGGCTCTTCATATTTTTGAACACCGCTTCATGCTCCTCCTATTTCTCAGGACGTTTCATGCTCCTCATATTTTTGACACCTTTTGAAGCTCTTCATGTTTTTCACACCTTTTCAGGCTGTTCATGTTTTTCAACACCGCTTCATGCCCCTCCTTTTTTTCAGCCCGTATCATTCTCCTCATATTTTTCACATCTTTTCAAGCTCTTCATATATTACACAACTTTTCAGGCTCTTCATGTTTTTCAACCCCACTTCATGCTCCTCCTATTTTTCAGACCGTTTCATGTTGCTCATATTTTTGACACCTTTTGAAGCTCTTCATATATTTCACTCTTTTCACGCTCTTCATGTTTTTCAACACCGTTTCATGTTCCTCCTATTTTTCAGACCCTTTCATGCTCCTCATATTTTTGACACTTTTTGAAGCTCTTCATGTTTTTCACACCTTTTCAGGCTTTTCAAGTTTTTCAACACCGCTTCATGCGCCTCCTATTTTTCAGACCGTTTCAGGCTCCTAATATTGTTAACACCTTTTCAGGCTCTTCATATTCTTCAACACCGCTTCATTCTCCTCCTGTTTTTCAGAGAGTTTCAGGTTCCTCATATATTTCACGCCTTTTTAAGCTCGTCATACATTTCACACGTTTTCAGGCTCTTCATATTTTTCAACACTGCTTCATGCTCCTCCAATTTTTCAGACCGTTTCATGCTCCTAAAATTTTTGACACCTTTTGAAGCTCTTCATATATTTCACAACTTTTCAGGCTCTTCATATTTTTCAACACCGCTTCATTCTCCACCTGTTTTTCAGAGCATTTCAGGTTCCATATACATTTTACGCCTTTTTAAGCGCTTCATATATTTCATACCTTTTCAGGCTCTTCATGTTTTTCAACACTGCTTCATGCTCCTCCTATTTTTCAGACCGTTTCATGCTCCTCAAATATTAGACACCTTTTGAATCTCTTCATATTTTTCACACCTTTTCAGGCAATTCTTGTTTTTGAACACCGCTTCATGCTCCTCCTATTTTTCAGATTGTTTCATGCTCCTCATATTTTTGACAACTTTTGAAGCTCTTCATATATTTCACACCGTTTCATGCTCTTCAGGTTTTTCAACACCGCATCATGCTCCTCCAATTTTTCAGACCGTTTCATGCTCCTAAAATTTTTGACACCTTTTGAAGCTCTTCATATATTTCACAACTTTTCAGGCTCTTCATATATTTCAACACCGCTTCATTCTCCTCCTGTTTTTCAGAGCGTTTCAGGTTCCTCATATATTTCACGCCTTTTTAAGCTCTTCATATATTTCACACCTTTTCATGCTCTTCAGGTTTTTCAACACCGCTTCATGCTCCTCCTGTTTTTCAGACCGTTTCATGCTCCTCATGTTTTTCACACCTTTTGAAGCTCTTCATATTTTTCACACCTTTTAATGCTCTTCAAGTTTTTCAAAACCGCTTCATGCGCCTCCTATTTTTCAGACCGTTTCATGCTCCTAATATTGTTAACACCTTTTCAGGCTCTTCATATTCTTCAACACCGCTTCATTCTCCTCCTGTTTCTCAGAGAGTTTCAGGTTCCTCATATATTTCACGCCTTTTTAAGCTCGTCATATATTTCACACCTTTTCAGGCTCTTCATATTTTTCAACACCTATTCATTCTCCTCCTGTTTCTCAGAGCGTTTTAGGTTCCTCATATATTTCCCGCCTTTTTAAGATCTTCATATATTTCACACCTTTTCAGGCTCTTCATATTTTTCAACACTGCTTCATGCTCCTCCAATTTTTCAGACCGTTTCATGCTCCTAAAATTTTTGACACTTTTTGAAGCTCTTCATATATTTCACAACTTTTCAGGCTCTTCATATTTTTCAACACCGCTTCATTCTCCACCTGTTTTTCAGAGCGTTTCAGGTTCCATATACATTTCACGCCTTTTTAAGCTCTTCATATATTTCATACCTTTTCAGGCTCTTCATGTTTTTCAACACTGCTTCATGCTCCTCCTACTTTTCAGACCGTTTCATGCTCCTCAAATATTAGACACCTTTTGAATCTCTTCATATTTTTCACACCTTTTCAGGCAATTCTTGTTTTTGAACACCGCTTCATGCTCCTCCTATTTTTCAGATCGTTTCATGCTCCTCATATTTTTGACACCTTTTGAAGCTCTTCATATATTTCACACCGTTTCATGCTCTTCAGGTTTTTCAACACCGCATCATGCTCCTCCTGTTTTTCAGACCGTTTCATGCTCCTCATGTTTTTCACACCTTTTGAAGCTCTTCATATTTTTCACACCTTTTAATGCTCTTCAAGTTTTTCAAAACCGCATCATGCTCCTCCTGTTTTTCAGACCGTTTCATGCTCCTCTCATTTTTGACACGTTTGGAAGATCTTCATATTTTCCACAACTTTTGAAGCTCTTCATATTTTTCACACCTTTTCAGGCTCTTCAATGTTTCAACACCATTTCATGCTCCTCCTATTTTTCAGACTGTTTCATGCTCCTCATATTATGACACCTTTTGAAGCTCTTCATATATTTCACACCTTTTCAGCGTCTTCATGTTTTTGAACACCGTTTCATGGAACTCCTGCTTTTCAGACCGTTTCATGCTCCTCATATTATTGACACGTTTTGAAGCTCTTCATATATTTCACACCTTTTCAAGCTCTTCATCTTTTCAACACCGCTTCATTTCCTCCTATTTTTGAGACCGTTTCTGCTCCTCATATATTTGATACATTTTGAAGCTCTTAATATATTTAACACCTTTTCAGGCTCTTCATGTTTTTGAACACCGCTTCATGCACCTCCTATTTTTCAGACTGTTTCATGCTCCTCATATTTTTGAAACATTTTGAAGCTCTTCATATTTTTCACACCTTTTCGGGCTCTTCATATTTTTGAACACCGTTTCATGCTCCTCCTGTTTTTCAGACCGTTTCATGCTCCTCTCATTTTTGACACGTTTGGAAGATCTTCATATTTTCCACAACTTTTGAAGCTCTTCATATTTTTCACACCTTTTCAGGCTCTTCAATGTTTCAACACCATTTCATGCTCCTCCTATTTTTCAGACTGTTTCATGCTCCTCATATTATGACACCTTTTGAAGCTCTTCATATATTTCACACCTTTTCAGCGTCTTCATGTTTTTGAACACCGTTTCATGGAACTCCTGCTTTTCAGACCGTTTCATGCTCCTCATATTATTGACACGTTTTGAAGCTCTTCATATATTTCACACCTTTTCAAGCTCTTCATCTTTTCAACACCGCTTCATTTCCTCCTATTTTTGAGACCGTTTCTGCTCCTCATATATTTGATACATTTTGAAGCTCTTAATATATTTAACACCTTTTCAGGCTCTTCATGTTTTTGAACACCGCTTCATGCACCTCCTATTTTTCAGACTGTTTCATGCTCCTCATATTTTTGAAACATTTTGAAGCTCTTCATATTTTTCACACTTTTTCGGGCTCTTCATATTTTTGAACACCGTTTCATGCTCCTTCTATTTTTAAGACCGTTTCATACACCTCATATTTTTGACACCTTTTGAAGCTCTTCATGTTTTTCACACCTTTTAGGGCTCTTCATGTTTTTGAGCACCGCTTCATGCTTCTCCTTTTTTTCAGACCGTTTCATGCTCCTCATATTTTTCATACTCTTTGAAGCTCTTCATATTTTTCACACCTGTCAGGCTCTTCATGTTTTTGAACACCGCTTCATGCTCCACCTATTTTTCAGACCGTATCATGCTCCTCATAATTTCCCCACCTTTTCAGACTCTTCATATTTTTGAACACCGCTTCATTCTCCTCCTATTTTTCAGGCCGTTTCATGCTCCTCATATTTTTGACACTTCTTGAAGCTCTTCATGTTTTTCACACCTTTTCAGGTTTTTCAAGTTTTTCAACACCGCTTCATGCGCCTCCTATTTTTCAGACTGTTTCAGGCTCCTAATATTGTTAACACCTTTTCAGGCTCTTCATATTTTTCAACACCGCTTCATTCTCCTCCTGTTTCTCAGAGCTTTTCAGGTTCCTCATATATTTCACGCCTTTTTAAGCTCGTCATATATTTCACACCTTTTCAGGCTCTTCATATTTTTCAACACCGCTTCATTCTCCTCCTGTTTCTCATAGCGTTTCAGGTTCCTCATATATTTCACGCCTTTTTAAGCTCTTCATATATTTCACACCTTTTCAGGCTCTTCATATTTTTCAACACTGCTTCATGCTCCTCCAATTTTTCAGACCGTTTCATGCCCCTAAAATTTTTGACACCTTTTGAAGCTCTTCATATATTTCACAACTTTTCAGGCTCTTCATATTTTTCAGCACCGCTTCATTCTCCTCCTGTTTTTCAGAGCGTTTCAGGTTCCTCATATATTTCACGCCTTTTTAAGCTCTTCATATATTTCACACCTTTTCAGGCTCTTCATGTTTTTCAACACCGCTTCATGCTCCTCCTATTTTTCAGACCGTTTCATGCTCTCATATTTTTGACACTTTTTCAAGCTCTTCATATTTTTCATACCTTTTCAGACTCTTCATGTTTTTCAGCACCGCTTCATGCTCCTCCTATTTTTGAGACCGTTTCTGCTCCTCATATATTTGATACATTTTGAAGCTCTTAATATATTTAACACCTTTTCAGGCTCTTCATGTTTTTGAACACCGCTTCATGCACCTCCTATTTTTCAGACTGTTTCATGCTCCTCATATTTTTGAAACATTTTGAAACTCTTTATATTTTTCACACCTTTTCAGGCTCTTCATGTTTTTGAACACCGCTTCATGCACCTCCTATTTTTCAGACCGTTTCATGCTCCTCATATTTTTGACACCTTTTGAAGTTCTTCATATTTTTCACACCTTTTCGGGCTCTTCAAATTTTTGAACACCGTTTCATGCTCCTTCTATTTTTAAGAACGTTTCATACACCTCATATTTTTGACACCTTTTGAAGCTCTTCATGTTTTTCACACATTTTAGGGCTCTTCATGTTTTTGAGCACCGCTTCATGTTTCTCCTTTTTTTCAGACCGTTTCATGCTCCTCATATTTTTCACACTCTTTGAAGCTCTTCATATTTTTCACACCTGTCAGGCTCTTCATGTTTTTGAACACCGCTTCATGCTCCACCTATTTTTCAGACCGTATCATGCTCCTCATATTTTCCCCACCTTTTCAGGCTCTTCATATTTTTGAACAACGCTTCATGCTCCTCCTATTTTTCAGGCCGTTTCATGCTCCTCATATTTTTGACACCTTTTGAAGCTCTTCATGTTTTTCACACCTTTTCAGGCTGTTCATGTTTTTCAACACCACTTCATGCTCCTCCTTTTTTTCAGCCCGTATCATTCTCCTCATATTTTTCACATCTTTTCAAGCTCTTCATATATTACACAACTTTTCAGGCTCTTCATGTTTTTCAACGCCACTTCATGCTCCTCCTATTTTTCAGACCGTTTCATGTTGCTCATATTTTTGACACCTTTTGAAGCTCTTCATATATTTCACTCTTTTCAGGCTCTTCATGTTTTTCAACACCGTTTCATGCTCCTCCTATTTTTCAGACCCTTTCATGCTCCTCATATTTTTGACACTTTTTGAAGCTCTTCATGTTTTTCACACCTTTTCAGGCTTTTCAAGTTTTTCAACACCGCTTCATGCGCCTCCTATTTTTCAGACCTTTTCAGGCTCCTAATATTGTTAACACCTTTTCAGGCTCTTCATATTCTTCAACACCGCTTCATTCTCCTCCTGTTTCTCAGAGAGTTTCAGGTTCCTCATATATTTCACGCCTTTTTAAGCTCGTCATATATTTCACACCTTTTCAGGCTCTTCATATTTTTCAACACCTATTCATTCTCCTCCTGTTTCTCAGAGCGTTTTAGGTTCCTCATATATTTCCCGCCTTTTTAAGATCTTCATATATTTCACACCTTTTCAGGCTCTTCATATTTTTCAACACTGCTTCATGCTCCTCCAATTTTTCAGACCGTTTCATGCTCCTAAAATTTTTGACACCTTTTGAAGCTCTTCATATATTTCACAACTTTTCAGGCTCTTCATATTTTTCAACACCGCTTCATTCTCCACCTGTTTTTCAGAGCGTTTCAGGTTCCATATACATTTCACGCCTTTTTAAGCTCTTCATATATTTCATACCTTTTCAGGCTCTTCATGTTTTTCAACACTGCTTCATGCTCCTCCTACTTTTCAGACCGTTTCATGCTCCTCAAATATTAGACACCTTTTGAATCTCTTCATATTTTTCACACCTTTTCAGGCAATTCTTGTTTTTGAACACCGCTTCATGCTCCTCCTATTTTTCAGATCGTTTCATGCTCCTCATATTTTTGACACCTTTTGAAGCTCTTCATATATTTCACACCGTTTCATGCTCTTCAGGTTTTTCAACACCGCATCATGCTCCTCCTGTTTTTCAGACCGTTTCATGCTCCTCATGTTTTTCACACCTTTTGAAGCTCTTCATATTTTTCACACCTTTTAATGCTCTTCAAGTTTTTCAAAACCGCATCATGCTCCTCCTGTTTTTCAGACCGTTTCATGCTCCTCTCATTTTTGACACGTTTGGAAGATCTTCATATTTTCCACAACTTTTGAAGCTCTTCATATTTTTCACACCTTTTCAGGCTCTTCAATGTTTCAACACCATTTCATGCTCCTCCTATTTTTCAGACTGTTTCATGCTCCTCATATTATGACACCTTTTGAAGCTCTTCATATATTTCACACCTTTTCAGCGTCTTCATGTTTTTGAACACCGTTTCATGGAACTCCTGCTTTTCAGACCGTTTCATGCTCCTCATATTATTGACACGTTTTGAAGCTCTTCATATATTTCACACCTTTTCAGGCTCTTCAATGTTTCAACACCATTTCATGCTCCTCCTATTTTTGAGACAGTTTCATGCTCCTCATATTTTTGACACCTTTTGAAGCTTTTCATATTTTTCACACCTTTTCAGTTTCTTCATTTTTTTCAACACCGCTTCATGCTCCTCCTATTTTTCAGACAGTTTAATTCTCCTCATGTATTTCACACTTTTTGAAACTGTTCAAATTTTTCATACCTTTTCAGGCTCTTCATGTTTTTGAACACCATTTCATGCTCCTCCTATTTTTCAGACCGTTTAATTCTCCTCATGTATTTCACACTTTTTGAAACTGTTCATATTTTTCACACCTTTTCAGGCTCTTCATGTTTTTGAACACCATTTCATACTCCTCCTATTTTGCAGACCGTTTAATTCTCCTCATATTTTTGACACCTTTTGAAGCTCTTCATATATTGCACACATTTTAAGGCTTTTCATTTTTTTCAACACCACTTCATGCTCCTTCTATTTTTCAGACCGTTTCATGCTCATCTCATTTTGACACCTTTTGAAGCTCTTCATATTTTTCACATCTTTTGAAGCTCTTCATATTTTTCACACCTTTTCAGGCTCTTCATGTTTTTGATCACCGTTTCATGCTCCTCCTATTTTTCAGACTGTTTCATGCTCCTCATATTTTTTTTTCCAGTGGGTTTTGTCATACATTGATATGAATCAGCCATGGATTTACATGTATTCCCAATCCCGATCCCCCCTCCCACCTCCCTCTCCCCCCGATTCCTCTGGGTCTTCCCAGTGCACCAGGCCGGAGCACTTGTCTCGTTCATCCCACCTGGGCTGGTGATCTGTTTCACCATAGATAGGATACATGCTGTTCTTTTGAAATATCCCACCCTCACATTCTCCCACAAAGTTCAAAAGTCTGTTCTGTATTTCTGTGTCTCTTTTTCTGTTCTGCATATAGGGTTATCGTTATCACCTTTCTAAATTCCATATACATGTGTCAGTATGCTGTAATGTTCTTTATCTTTCTGGCTTACTTCACTCTGTATAATGGGCTTCAGCTTCATCCATCTCATTAGGACTGTTTCAAATGAATTCTTTTTAATGACTGAGTAATATTCCATGGTGTATATGTACCACAGCTTCCTTATCCATTCATCTGCTGATGGGCATCTAGGTTGCTTCCATGTCCTGGCTATTATAAACAGTGCTGCGATGAACATTGGGGTGCACGTGGCTCTTTCAGATGAACCTATGGACACCTTATCTTTGACAAAGGAGGCAAGGATATACAATGGAAAAAAGACAACCTCTTTAACAAGTGGTGCTGGGAAAACTGGTCAACCACTTGTAAAAGAATGAAAATAGAACGCTTTCTAACACCATACACAAAAATAAACTCAAAATGGATTAAAGATCTAAATGTAAGACCAGAAACTATAAAACTCCTAGAGGAGAAGATAGGCAAAACACTCTCTGACATAAATCAAAGCAAGATCCTCTATGACCCACCTCCCAGAATATTGGAAATAAAAGCAAAACTAAACAAATGGGACCTAATGAAACTTAAAAGCTTTTGCACTACAAAGGAAACTATAAGTAAGGTGAAAAGACAGCCCTCAGATTGGGAGAAAATAATAGCAAATGAAGAAACAGACAAAGGATTAATCTCAAAAATATACAAGCAAATCCTGCAGCTCAATTCCAGAAAAATAAATGACCCAATAAAAAATGAGCCAAATAACTAAACAGACATTTCTCCTAAGAAGACATACAGATGGATAACAAACACATGAAAAGATGCTCAACATCACTCACTATTAGAGAAATGCAAATGAAAACCACAATGAGGTACCATTACATGCCAGTCAGGATGGTTGCTATCCAAAAGTCTACAAGCAATAAATGCTGGAGAGGGAGTGGAGAAAAGGGAACCCTCTTATACTGTTGGTGGGAATGCACACTAGTACAGCCGCTATGGAAAACGGTGTAGAGATTTTTTAAAAAACTGGAAATAGAACTGCCATATGACCCAGCAATTCCACTTCTGGGCATACACACTGAGGAAACCAGATCCTCTTATTTTTCAGACCGTTTCAAACTCCTCATATTTTTTACACCTTTTGAAGCTCTTCATATATTTCACAACTTTTCAGGCTCTTCATGTTTTTCAACACCGCTTCATGCTCCTCCTATTTTTCAGACCGTTTCATGGTCCTCATATTTTTGACACCTTTTGAAGCTCTTCATATTTTTCACACCTTTTCAGGCTCTTCATGTTTTTGAACACCGTTTCATGCTCCTCCTATTTTTTAAACCGTTTCATGCTCCTCATATTTTTGACACGTTTTTAAGCTCTTCATATTTTTCACAACTTTTCAGGCTTTTCATGTTTTTGAACACCGTTTCATGCTCCACATATTTTTGACACCTTTTGAAGCTCTTCATATTTTTCACACCTTTTAAAGCTCTTCATATTTTTCAACACCATTTCATGCTCCTCCTATTTTTCAGATCGTTTAATGCTCCCCATAATTTTGACACCTTTTGAAGCGCTTATAATTGTCACAACTTTTCAGGCTCTTCATATTTTTCAACACCGCTTCATGCTCCTCCTATTTTTCAGACCGTTTCATGCTTCTCATATTTTTGACACCTTTTGAAGCTCTTCATATTTTTCACACCTTTTCAGGTTCTTCATATTTTTGAATACCGCTTCATGCACCTCCTATTTTTCAGACCGTTTCATGCTCCTCATATATTTGACACCTTTTGAAGCTCTTCATATTTTTCACACCTTTTCAGGCTCTTCATGTTTTTGAACTCCTTTTCAGGCTCCTCCTCTTGTTCAGACCGTTTCATGCTCCTCATATTTTTGACACCTTTTGAAGCTCCTCATATTTTTCACACATTTTCAGGCTCCTCATGTTTTTGAACTCCTTTTCAGGCTCCTCCTCTTGTTCAGACCATTTCATGCTCCTCATATTTTTGACACCTTTTCAAGCTGTTCATGTTTTTCACACCTTTTCAGGCACACCTGTTTTTCAACACCGCTTCATGCTCCTCCTATTTTTAAGACCGTTTCATGCTCCTCATATTTTTGACACCTTTTGAAGCTCTTCATATTTTTCACACCTTTTCAGGATCTTCATGTTTCTCAACACCATTTCATGCTCCTCCTATTTTTCAGACGTTTCATGCTCTTCATATTTTTGACAGCTTTTGAAGCTCTTCATATATTTCACACATTTTCAGGCTCTTCATGTTTTTCAACACCATTTCTAGCTCTTCCTATTTTTCAGACGGTTTCATGCTCCTCATATTTTTGACACCTTTTGAAGCTCTTCATATTTTTCACACCTTTTCAGGCTCTTTAGATTTTTGAACACCGCTTCATGCTCCTCCAATTTTAAGAAGGTTTCATGCTCCTCATATTTTTGACACGTTTAGAAGCTCTTCATATTTTTCACACCTTTTCAGGCTCTTCATGTTTTTGAACACCGCTTCATGCTCCTTCTATTTTCAGACCGTTTCATGCTCCTCATGTTTTTGAGACATTTTGACGCTGTTCATATTTTTCACACCTTTTCTGGATATTCATGTTTT
The DNA here is from genome assembly GCF_033118175.1 of Dama dama. Lineage (NCBI taxonomy): Eukaryota > Metazoa > Chordata > Mammalia > Artiodactyla > Cervidae > Dama > Dama dama. The sequence goes on along the minus strand of NW_026870954.1, from coordinate 20,744 downwards.
TGAACACAGTTTATGCTCCTCATATTTTGACACGTTTCGAAGCTCTTCATATTTTTCACACCTTTTCAGGCTCTTCATGATATTGAACACCGCTTCATGCTCCTTCTATTTTCAGACCGTTTCATGCTCCTCATGTTTTTGAGACATTTTGACGCTCTTCATATTTTTCACACCTTTTCCGGATATTCATGTTTTTGAACACAGTTTATGCTCCTCATATTTTTCACACATTTTCATGCTCTTCATATTTTTCACACCTTTTCACGCTCTTCATGTTTTTGAACACCGCTTCATGCTCCTCCTATTTTTCAGACCGTTTAATGCTCCTCATGTATTTCACATCTTTTGAAGCTCTTCATATTTTACACTCCTTTTCAGGCTCTTGATGTTTTTGAACACCGTTTCATGCTCCTCCTATTTTTTAGCCCGATAAATGCTCCTCATATTTTTCACACCTTTGGAAGCTCTTCATATTTTTCAGTCCTTTATAGGCTCTTCACGTTTTTCAACACCACTTCATGCTCTTCCTATTTTTCAGACCGTTTCATGCTCCTTATAATTTTGACACCTTTTGAAGCTCTTCATGTTTTTTTAACACCTTTTCATGCTCCTCCTATATTTCAGACCGTTTCAAGCTCCTCATATTTTTGACACCTTTTGAAGCTCTTCATATTTTTCACACCTTTTCAGGCTCTTCATGTTTTTCTACACCACTTAATGCTCCTCCTATTTTTCAGACCGTTTTATTCTACTCATATGTTTCACACATTTTTCAAACTCTTCATGTTTTTCAACACCACTTCATGCTCCTCCTATTTTAGACCGTTTCATGCTCCTCATATTTTTGACACCTTTTGAAGCTCTTCATATTTTCACACCTTTTGAAGCTCATCGTATATTTCACACATTTTCAGGCTCTTCATATTTTTCAACACCGCTTCATGCTCCTCTTATTTTTCAGACGCTTTCATGCTTCTCATATTTTTGATACGTTTTGAAGCTCTTCATATTTTTCACACCTTTTCAGGCTCTTCATGTTTATGAACACCGTTTCAAGGTCCTCCTATTGTTCAGACCGTTTCATGCTCCTCATATTTTTGACAACTTCTGAAGTTCTTCATATTTTTCAAACCTTTTCAGGCTCTTAATGTTTTTCAACACCGCTTCATGCTCTCTCCTATTTTTTGAGACCGATTCATGCTCCTCATATTCTTGACAACTTTGAAAGCTCTTCATATTTTTCACACCTTTTGAAGCCCTTCATATTTTTCACACTTTTTCAGGCTCTCCATGTTTGTCAACACCACTTCATGCTCCTCCTACTTTTCAGACCATTTCATGCTCATCTCATTTTTGACACCTTTTGACGCTCTTCATATTTTTCACACTTTTTGAAGCTCTTCATATTTTTCTCACTTTTTCAAGCTCTTCAGTTTTTTCAACTTCGTTTCATGCTCCTCCTATTTTTCAAACCGTTTCATGCTCCACATATTTTTGACACATTTTGAATTTCTTCATATTTTTCACACCTTTTGAAGCTCTTCATATTTTTCACACCTTTTCAGGCGCTTCATGTTTTTCAACACCACTTCATGCTCCTCCTACTTTTTAAGACCTTTTCACACTCATCTCATTTTTGACACCTTTAGAAGCCTTTCATATTTTTCACACCTTTTGAAGCTCTTCATATTTTTCTCACTTTTTCAGGCTCTTGATGTTTTTCAACACGCTTTCATGCTCCTCTGATTATTCAGATCGTTTCATGCTCCTCATATTTTTGACACATTTTGAAGCTCTTCATATTTTCGACACCTTTCAGGTTCTTCATGTTTTTCAACACAGTTTCATGCTCCTCCTATTTGTCAAACAGTTTCATGTTCCTCCTCTTTTTCAGACCGTTTCATGCTCCTCATATTTTTGACACTTTTTGAAGCTCTTCATGTTTTTCACACCATTTCATGGTCTTCATATTTTTCAACACGGTTTCATGCTCCTCCTAATTTTCAGATCGTTTCATGCTCCTCATATTTTTGACACCTTTTGAAGCTCTTCTTATTCTTCACACTTTTTCAGGCTCTTCATGATTTTCAACACCGATTCATGCTCCTCCTATTTTAGACCGTTTCATGCTCCTCATATTTTTGACACCTTTTGAAGCTCTTCATATTTTCACACCTTTTGAAGCTCATCGTATATTTCACACATTTTCAGGCTCTTCATATTTTTCAACACCGCTTCATGCTCCTCTTATTTTTCAGACGCTTTCATGCTTCTCATATTTTTGATACGTTTTGAAGCTCTTCATATTTTTCACACCTTTTCAGGCTCTTCATGTTTATGAACACCGTTTCAAGGTCCTCCTATTGTTCAGACCGTTTCATGCTCCTCATATTTTTGACAACTTCTGAAGTTCTTCATATTTTTCAAACCTTTTCAGGCTCTTAATGTTTTTCAACACCGCTTCATGCTCTCTCCTATTTTTTGAGACCGATTCATGCTCCTCATATTCTTGACAACTTTGAAAGCTCTTCATATTTTTCACACCTTTTGAAGCCCTTCATATTTTTCACACTTTTTCAGGCTCTCCATGTTTGTCAACACCACTTCATGCTCCTCCTACTTTTCAGACCATTTCATGCTCATCTCATTTTTGACACCTTTTGACGCTCTTCATATTTTTCACACTTTTTGAAGCTCTTCATATTTTTCTCACTTTTTCAAGCTCTTCAGTTTTTTCAACTTCGTTTCATGCTCCTCCTATTTTTCAAACCGTTTCATGCTCCACATATTTTTGACACATTTTGAATTTCTTCATATTTTTCACACCTTTTGAAGCTCTTCATATTTTTCACACCTTTTCAGGCGCTTCATGTTTTTCAACACCACTTCATGCTCCTCCTACTTTTTAAGACCTTTTCACACTCATCTCATTTTTGACACCTTTAGAAGCCTTTCATATTTTTCACACCTTTTGAAGCTCTTCATATTTTTCTCACTTTTTCAGGCTCTTGATGTTTTTCAACACGCTTTCATGCTCCTCTGATTATTCAGATCGTTTCATGCTCCTCATATTTTTGACACATTTTGAAGCTCTTCATATTTTCGACACCTTTCAGGTTCTTCATGTTTTTCAACACAGTTTCATGCTCCTCCTATTTGTCAAACAGTTTCATGTTCCTCCTCTTTTTCAGACCGTTTCATGCTCCTCATATTTTTGACACTTTTTGAAGCTCTTCATGTTTTTCACACCATTTCATGGTCTTCATATTTTTCAACACGGTTTCATGCTCCTCCTAATTTTCAGATCGTTTCATGCTCCTCATATTTTTGACACCTTTTGAAGCTCTTCTTATTCTTCACACTTTTTCAGGCTCTTCATGATTTTCAACACCGATTCATGCTCCTCCTTTTTTTCAGACAGTTTCATGCTCCTCATATTTTTGACACCTTTTGAAGCTCTTCATATTTTTCACAGCTTTCCAGGCTCTTCATATTTTTGAACACAGATTAATGCTCCTCCTATTTTTCAGACCGTTTCATGCTCCTCATATTTTTGACACCTTTTGAAGCTCTTCATATTTTTCACACCTTTTCAGGCTCTTCATGTTTTTCAAGACTACTTCATGCTCCTCCTATTTTTCAGATCGTTTCATGCTCCTCATATTTTGGACAACTTTTGAAGCTCTTCATATTTTTCACACCTTTTCAGGCTCTTCATGTTTTTCACCACTGTTTCTTGCTCCTCCTATTTTTCAGACCGTTTCATTCTCCTCATATTTTTGACACCTTTTGAAGCTCTTCATATTTTTCACACCTTTCCATGTCTTCATGTTTTTGAACACCACTCATGCTCCTCCTATGTTTCAGACCGTTTCATGCTCCTCATATGTTTGACACATTTTGAAGCTCTTCATAATTTTCACACCTTTCCTGGTTCTTCATGTTTTTGAACACCGCTTCATGCTCCTCCTATTTTTCAGACCGTTTAATGCTCCTCATGTATTTCACATCTTTTGAAGCTCTTCATATTTTACACACCTTTTCAGGCTCTTGATGTTTTTGAACACCGTTTCACGCTCCTCCTATTTTTTAGACCGTAAATGCTCCTCATATTTTTCACACCTTTGGAAGCTCTTCATATTTTTCAGTCCTTTATAGGCTCTTCACGTTTTTCAACACCACTTCATGCTCTTCCTATTTTTCAGACCGTTTCATGCTCCTTATATTTTTGACACCTTTTGAAGCTCTTCATATTTTTTACACACTTTCAGTCTTTTCATGTTTTTCAAAACCGCTTCATGCTCCTCCTATTTTTCAGACAGTTTCATTCTCCTCATATTTTTGACACATTTTGAAGCTTTTCATATATTTCACACCTTATAAGGCTCTTCATGTTTCTCAACATCACTTCATGCTCCACCTATATTTCAGACCGTTTCATGCTCCTCATATGTTTCACACCTTTTGAAGCTCTTCATGTTTTTTAACACCTTTTCACGCTCCTCCTATATTTCAGACCGTTTCAAGCTCCTCATATTTTTGACACCTTTTGAAGCTCTTCATATTTTTCACACCTTTTCAGGCTCTTCATGTTTTTCTACACCACTTAATGCTCCTCCTATTTTTCAGACCGTTTTATTCTACTCATATGTTTCACACCTTTTTCAAACTCTTCATGTTTTTCAACACCACTTCATGCTCCTCCTATTTTAGACCGTTTCATGCTCCTCATATTTTTGACACCTTTTGAAGCTCTTCATATTTTCACACCTTTTGAAGCTCATCGTATATTTCACACATTTTCAGTCTCTTCATGTTTTTCAACACCACTTCATGCTCCTCCTAATTTTCAGACCGTTTCATGCCCATCTCATTTTTGACACCTTTAGAAGCTTTTCATATTTTTCACACCTTTTGAAGCTCATCGTATATTTCACACATTTTCAGGCTCTTCATGTTTTTCAACACGCTTTCATGCTCCTCTGATTATTCAGATCGTTTCATGCTCCTCATATTTTTGACACATTTTGAAACTCTTCATATTTTCGACACCTTTCAGGTTCTTCATGTTTTTCAACACTGTTTCATGCTCCTCCTATTTTTCAAACGGTTTCATGCTCCTCATATTTTTGACACATTTTGAAGCTCTTCATATTTTCGACACCTTTCAGGTTCTTCATGTTTTTCAACAGAGTTTCATGCTCCTCCTATTTGTCAAACAGTTTCATGTTCCTCCTCTTTTTCAGACCGTTTCATGCTCCTCATATTTTTGACACCTTTTGAAGCTCTTCATGTTTTTCACACACTTTCATGGTCTTCATATTTTTCAACATGGTTTCATGCTCTTCCTAATTTTCAGATCGTTTCATGCTCCTCATATTTTTGACACCTTTTGAAGCTCTTCTTATTCTTCACACTTTTTCAGGCTCTTCATGATTTTCAACACCGATTCATGCTCCTCCTTTTTTTCAGACAGTTTCATGCTCCTCATATTTTTGTCACCTTTTGAAGCTCTTCATATTTTTCACACCTTTTCAGGCTTTTCATGTTTTTCAACACCGCTTCATGCTCCTACTATTTTTCAGACCTTTTCATGCTCCTCATATGTTTCACACCTTTTTAAGCTCTTCATGATTTTTAAAACCTTTCACGCTCCTCATATATTTCAGACCATTTCAAGCTCCTCATATTTTTGACACCTTTTGAAGCTCTTCATATTTTTCACATTTTTTCAGGGTCTTCATGTTTTTCTACACCACTTCATGCTCCTCCTATTTTTCAGACCGATTCATTCTCCTCATATGTTTCACAACTTTTTCAGGCTTTTCATGTTTCTCAACAACACTTCATACTCCTCGTATTTTTCAGACCGTTTCTTGCACCTAATCTTTTTCACACCTTTTGAAGCTCTTCATATTTTTCACACCTTTCAGGCTCTTCGTGTGTTTGAACACCATTTCATGCTCCTCCCATTTTGCAGACCGTTTCATGCTCCTCATATTTTTGACACCTTTAGAAACTCTTCATATTTTTCACACCTTTTCAGACTCTTCATATTTTTGAACACCGCTTCATGCTCCTCCTATTTTTCAGACCGTTTAATCCTCCTCATGTATTTCACACCTTTTGAAACTCTTCATATTTTTCACACCTTTTCATGCTCTTTATGTTTTTGAACACCATTTCATACTCTTCCTATTATGCAGACCGTTTCATTCTCCTCATATTTTTACACCTTTTGAAGCTCTTCATATTTTTCACACCTTTTCAGGCTTTTCATTTTTTTCAACATCACTTCATGCTCCTCCTATTTTTCAGACCGGTTCATGCTCATCTCATTTTGACAACTCTTGCGGCTCTTCATATTTTTCACACCTATTCAGGCTCTTCATGTTTTTGAACACCGCTTCATGCTCCTCCTATTTCTGAGACAATATCATGCTATTCATATTTTTCACCCCTTTTGAAGCTCTTCATATTTTTCACATTTTTTCAGGCTCTTCATATTTTTGAACACCACTTCATACTCCTCCTATTTTTCAGTCCGTTTCATGCTCCTCATGTATTTCACACCTTTTGAAGCTCTTCATATTTTTCACACCTTATCAGGCTCTTCATGTTTTTCCACACCACTTCATGCTTCTACTATTTTTCAGCCGGTTTCATTCTCCTCATGTATTTGACACCTGCTGAAGCTCTTCACATTTTTCACACCTTTTCAGGCTCTTCATGATTTTCAACACCGCTTCATGATCCTCCTATTTTTCAGACCGTTTCATGCTCATCCTGTTTTTGAGACGGTTTCAGGCTCCTCATATTTTTGACAGGTTTTGAAGCTCTTCATATTTTTCACACCTTTTCAGGCTCTTCATGTTTTTCAACAACTCTTCATGCTCCTCCTATTTTACAGACCGTTTCATGCTCCTCTCATTATTCACACCTTTTGAAGCTCTTCATATTTTTCACACCTTTTCAGGCTCTTCATGTTTTTGAACACCGCTTCATGCTCCTCCTATTTTTCAGAACGTTTCATGCTCCTCCTATTTTCCAACCGTTTCTTGCTCCTCATATTTTTGACACTTTTTGAAGCTCTTCATATTTTTCACACCTTTTCTGGCTCTTCATGTTTTTGAAAACAGCTTCATGCTCCTCCTATTTTTCAGACCGTTTCATGCTCGTCATATTTTTCACACCTTTTAAAGCTCTTCATATTTTTCACACCTTTTCAGGCTCTTCATGTTTTTCAGCACCAGTTCATGCTCCTCCTATTTTTCAGACCATTTCATGCTCATCTCATTTTTTACACCTTTTGAAGCTCTTCATATTTTGCACACCTTTTCAGGCTCTTCATGTTTTTCAACACAGCTTCATGCTCCTCCTATTTTTCAGATCGTTTCATGCTACTCCTATTTTTCAGACCGTTTCTTGCTCTTCATATTTTTGACACTTTTTGAAGGTCTTCATATTTTTCACACCTTTTCTGGCTCTTCATGTTTTTGAACACAGCTTCATTCTCCTCCTATTTTACAGAAAGTTTCATGCTCCTCATATTTTTGACACCTTTTAAACCTCTTCATATTTTTCATACCTTTTCAGGCTCTTCATGTTTTTCAACACTGCTTCATGATCCTCCTATTTTTCAGAAAGTTTCATGCTCCTCATATTTTTGTAACCTTTTGAAGCTCTTCATATTTTTCTCACATTTTCAGGCTCTTCATGTTTTTTCAACACCATTTCATGCTCCTCTTATTTTTCAGACCGTTTCATGTTGCTCCTATTTTTCAGACCGTTTCATGATCCTCATATTTTTGAAAACTTTTGAAGCTCTTCATATATTTAACAGCTTTTCAAGCTCTTCAAGATTTTCAACAACGCTTCATGCTCCTCCTTTTTTTCAGACCGTTTCATGCTCATCTCATTTTTGACAGCTTTTGAAGCTCTTCATATTTTTCACACCTTTTCAGGCTCTTCATGTTTTTGAACACCGCTTCATGCTCCTCCTTTTTTTCAGACCGTTTCTTTCTCCTCATATATTTGACACTTTATGAAGCTCTTCATATTTTTCACACCTTTTCAGGCTCTTCATGTTTTTGAACACCGATCCATGCTCCTCCTATTTTTCAGACCGTTTCATGCTCCTCCTATTTTTCAGACCGTTTCATGCTCCTCATAATTTTGCCACCTTTTGAAGCTCTTCATATTTTTCACACCTCTTCAGGCTCTTTTTGTTTTTCAACACCGCTTCATGCTCCTACTAATTTTCATACCGTTTCATGCTCCTCATATTTTTGACACCTTTTGAAGCTCTTCATATGTTTCACACCTTTTGAAGCTCTTCATGTTTTTTAACACCGTTTCATGCTCCTCCTATTTTTCTGATCGTTTCCCGCTCCTCATATGTTTCACACGTTTTGAAGCTCTTCATGTTTTTTAACACCTTTTCATGCTCCTCCTATATTTCAGACAGTTTCATGCTCCTCATATTTTGACACCTTTTGAAGATCTTCATATTTTTCACACCTTTTCAGGGTCTTCATGTTTTTCTAAACCACTTCATGCTCCTCCTATTTTTCAGACCGTTTCCTGCTCCTCATATTTTTGACACCATTTGAAGCTCTTTATATGTTTCACACCTTTTGAAGCTCTTCATGTTTTTTAACACCATTTCATGCTCCTCCTATTTTTCAGACCGTTTCATGCCCCTCATATTTTTGACACCTTTTGAAGCTCTTCATATATTTCACACCTTTTCAGGCTCTTCATGTTCTTTAACACCGCTTCATGCTCCTACTATTTTTCAGACCGTTTCCTGCTCCTCATATTTTTCACATCTTTTGAAGCTTGACATAATTTCACAGCTTTTCAGGCTCTTCATGTTTTTGAATACCGCTTCATGCTCCTCCTATTTTTCAGACCGTTTCATGCTCCTTATATTTTTGACACCTTTTGAAGCTCTTCATATTTTTCACACCTTTTCACGGTCTTCATGTTTTTCTACACCACTTCATGCTCCTCCTATTTTTCAGACCGTTTCTTGCTCCTCATATTTTTAACACCTTTTGAAGCTCTTTATATGTTTCACACCTTCTGAAGCTCTTCATGTTTTTTAACACCGTTTCATGCTCCTCCTATTTTTCAGACCGTTTCATGCCCCTCATATTTTTAACACCTTTTGAAGCTCTTCATATATTTCACACCTTTTCAGGCTCTTCATGTTCTTTAACACCGCTTCATGCTCCTACTATTTTTCAGACCGTTTCCTGCTCCTCATATTTTTCACACCTTTTGAAGCTTGACATAATTTCACACCTTTTCAGGCTCTTCATGTTTTTGAATACCACTTCATGCTCCTCCTATTTTTCAGACCGTTTCATGCTCCTCATATATATGACACATTTTGAAGCTCTTCATATTTTTCACACCTTTTCAGGCTCTTCATGTTTTTGAACTCCTTTTCTTGCTCCTCCGATATTTCAGACCGTTTCATTCTCCTCATATTTTTGACACCTTTTGAAGCTCTTCATATTTTTCACAAATGTTCAGGCTCTTCATGTTTTTCTACACCGCTTCATGCTCCTCCCATTTTTCAGACCGTTTCATGCTCCTCATATTTTTGACATCTTTTGAAGCTCTTCATATTTTTCACACCTTTTCAGGTTCTTCATGTTTTTCAACACCGCTTCATGCTCCTCCTATTTTTCAGACCGTTTCATGCTCCTCATATTTTTGAAACCTTTTGGAGCTCTTCATATATTTCACACCTCTTCAGGCTCTTCATGTATTTCAACACCGTTTCATGCTACTCCTATTTTTCAGACCGTTTCATGCTCCTCATATTTTTGACACCTTTTGAAGCTCTTCATATTTTTCACACCTTTTCAAGGTCTTCATGTTTTTCACCACCATTTCATGCTCCTCCTCTTTTTCAGACCGTTTCATGCTCCTCATAATTTTGCCACCTTTTGAAGCTCTTCATATTTTTCACACCTTTTCAGGCTCTTCTTGTTTTTCAACACCGCTTCATGCTCCTACTATTTTTCAGACCGTTTCCTGCTCCTCATATTTTTCACATCTTTTGAAGCTTGACATAATTTCACAGCTTTTCAGGCTCTTCATGTTTTTGAATACCGCTTCATGCTCCTCCTATTTTTCAGACCGTTTCATGCTCCTTATATTTTTGACACCCTTTGAAGCTCTTCATATTTTTCACACCTTTTGAAGCTCTTCATATTTTTCACACGTTTTCAGGCTCTTCATGTTTTTCAACACCGCTTCATACTCCTCGTATTTTTCAGACCGTTTCTTGCACCTAATCTTTTTCACATCTTTTGAAGCTCTTCATATTTTTCACACCTTTCAGGCTCTTCATGTGTTTGAACACCATTTCATGCTCCTCCCATTTTTCAGACCGTTTCATGCTCCTCATATTTTTGACACCTTTAGAAACTCTTCATATTTTTCACACCTTTTCAGACTCTTCATATTTTTGAACACCGCTTCATGCTCCTCCTATTTTTCAGACCGCTTAATCCTCCTCATGTATTTCACACCTTTTGAAACTCTTCATATTTTTCACACCTTTTCATGCTCTTTATGTTTTTGAACACCATTTCATACTCTTCCTATTATGCAGACCGTTTCATTCTCCTCATATTTTTACACCTTTTGAAGCTCTTCATATTTTTCACACCTTTTCAGGCTTTTCATTTTTTTCAACATCACTTCATGCTCCTCCTATTTTTCAGACCGGTTCATGCTCATCTCATTTTGACAACTCTTGCGGCTCTTCATATTTTTCACACCTATTCAGGCTCTTCATGTTTTTGAACACCGCTTCATGCTCCTCCTATTTCTGAGACAATATCATGCTATTCATATTTTTCACCCCTTTTGAAGCTCTTCATATTTTTCACATTTTTTCAGGCTCTTCATGTTTTTGAACACCACTTCATACTCCTCCTATTTTTCAGTCCGTTTCATGCTCCTCATGTATTTCACACCTTTTGAAGCTCTTCATATTTTTCACACCTTATCAGGCTCTTCATGTTTTTCCACACCACTTCATGCTTCTACTATTTTTCAGCCGGTTTCATGCTCCTCATGTATTTCACATCTTTTGAAGCTCTTCATATATTTCACAACTTTTCAGGCTCTTCATGTTTTTGAAGACCGCTTCATACTCCTCCTATTTTTCAGACGGATTCATGCTCCTCATATTTTTGACACCTTTTGAAGCTCTTCATATTTTTCACACCTTTTCAGGCTCTTCATGTTTTTGAACACCGCTTCATGCTCCTCCTATTTTTCAGATTGTTTAATCCTCCTGATGTATTTCAAACCTTTTGAAGCTCTTAATATATTTCACACCTTTTCATGCTCTTCATGTTTTTCAACACCACTTCATGCTCCTCCTATTTATCAGACCGTTTCATGTTACTCTTATTTTTCAGACCGTTTCAAGCTCCTCATATATTTGACACCTTTTGAAGCTCTTCATATTTTTCACAGCTTTTCAGGCTCTTCCTGTTTTTCAACACTGTTTCATGCTCCTCCTATTTTTCAGACCGTTTCCTGCTCCTCATAATTTTGACACCTTTTGAAGCTCTTCATATTTTTCACACCTTTTCAGGCTCTTCATGATTTTCAACACCGCTTCATGATCCTCCTATTTTTCAGACCGTTTCATGCTCTTCCTATTTTTGAGACGGTTTCAGGATCCTCATATTTTTGACAGGTTTTGAAGCTCTTCATATTTTTCACACCTTTTCAGGCTCTTCATGTTTTTCAACAACTCTTCATGCTCCTCCTATTTTACAGACCGTTTCATGCTCCTCTCATTATTCACACCTTTTGAAGCTCTTCATATTTTTCACACCTTTTCAGGCTCTTCATGTTTTTGAACACCGCTTCATGCTCCTCCTATTTTTCAGACCGTTTCATGTTACTCTTATTTTTCAGACCGTTTCAAGCTCCTCATATATTTGACACCTTTTGAACCTCTTCATATTTTTCACAGCTTTTCAGGCTCTTCATGTTTTTCAACACTGTTTCATGCTCCTCCTATTTTTCAGACCGTTTCATGTTACTCTTATTTTTCAGACCGTTTCAAGCTCCTCATATATTTGACACCTTTTGAACCTCTTCATATTTTTCACAGCTTTTCAGGCTCTTCATGTTTTTCAACACTGTTTCATGGTCCTCATATTTTTCAGAAAGTTTCATGCTCCTCATATTTTTGAAACCTTTTGAAGCTCTTCATATTTTTCATACCTTTTCAGGCTCTTCATGTTTTTCAGCACTGTTTCATTCTCCTCCTATTTTACAGAAAGTTTCATGCCCCTCATATTTTTGACACCTTTTGAAGCTCTTCATATATTTCACACCTTTTCAGGCTTTTCATGTTCTTTAACACCGCTTCATGCTCCTACTATTTTTCAGATCGTTTCCTGCTCCTCATATTTTTCACATCTTTTGAAGCTTGACATAATTTCACAGCTTTTCAGGCTCTTCATGTTTTTGAATACCGCTTCATGCTCCTCCTATTTTTCAGACCGTTTCATGCTCCTTATATTTTTGACACCTTTTGAAGCTCTTCATATTTTTCACACCTTTTCACGGACTTCATGTTTTTCTACACCACTTCATGCTCCTCCTATTTTTCAGACCGTTTCTTGCTCCTCATATTTTTGACACCTTTTGAAGCTCTTTATATGTTTCACACCTTCTGAAGCTCTTCATGTTTTTTAACACCGTTTCATGCTCCTCCTATTTTTCAGACCGTTTCATGCCCCTCATATTTTTAACACCTTTTGAAGCTCTTCATATATTTTACACCTTTTCAGGCTCTTCATGTTCTTTAACACCGCTTCATGCTCCTACTATTTTTCAGACCGTTTCCTGCTCCTCATATTTTTCACACCTTTTGAAGCTTGACATAATTTCACAGCTTTTCAGGCTTTTCATGTTTTTGAATACCACTTCATGCTCCTCCTATTTTTCAGACCGTTTCATGCTCCTCATATATATGACACATTTTGAAGCTCTTCATATTTTTCACACCTTTTCAGGCTCTTCATGTTTTTGAACTCATTTTCTTGCTCCTCCGATATTTCAGACCGTTTCATTCTCCTCATATTTTTGACACCTTTTGAAGCTCTTCATATTTTTCACACCTTTTCAGGTTCTTCATGTTTTTCAACACCGCTTCATGCTGCTCCTATTTTTCAGACCGTTTCATGCTCCTCATATTTTTGAAACCTTTTGGACTCTTCATATATTTCACACCTCTTCAGGCTCTTCATGTGTTTCAACACCGCTTCATGTTCCTACTATTTTTCAGACCTTTTCATGCTCCTCATATTTTTGACACCTTTTGAAGCTCTTCATATTTTTCACACCTTTTAAGGCTCTTCATGTTTTTCTACACCGCTTCATGCTCTTCCTATTTTTCAGACCTTTTCATGCTCCTCATATTTTTCACACCTTTTGAAGCTCTTCATATGTTTCACACCTTTTCAGGCTCTTCATGATTTTCAACACCGCTTCATGCTCCTCCTATTTTTCAGACCGTTTCATGCTCATCTCATTTTTGACACCTTTTGAAGCTCTTCATATTTTTTACACCTTTTGAAGCTCTTCATATTTTTCACACCTTTTCAGGCTCTTCATGTTTTTGAACACCGCTTCTTCCTCCTCCTATTTTTAAGAGGGTTTCATGCTCGTCATATTTTTGACACATTTTGAAGCTCTTCATATTTTTCACAATTTTTCAGGCTCTTCATGTTTTTGAACACCACTTCATGCTCGTCCTATTTGCAGACCGTTTCATGCTCCTCATATTTTTGACAACTTTTGAACCTCTTCATATTTTTCACACCATTTCAGGCTCTTCATGTTTTTCAACACCATTCATGATCCTCCTATTTTTCGGACCGTTTCATGCTCCTCATATTTTTGACACCTTTTGAAGCTCTTCATATTTTTCACACCTTTTCAGGCTCTTCATGTTTTTCAACACCACTTCATGCTCCTCATATTTTTCAGACCGTTTAATTCTCCTCATATTTTTGACACCTTTTGAAGCTCTTCATATTTTTCACACCTTTTCAGGCTCTTCATGATTTTCAACACCGCTTCATGCTCCTCCTATTTTTCAGACCGTTTCATGCACCTCATATTTTTGACACCTTTTGAAGCTCTTCATATTTTTAACACCTTTTCATGCTCTGCATGTTTTTGAAAACCGCTTCATGCTCCTCATATTTTTCAAACCTTTTGAAACTCTTCATATTTGTCACACCTTTTCAGGCTCTTCATGTTTTTCAACACCGCTTCATGCTCCCCCTGTTTTTCAGACCGTTACATGCTCCTCATATTTTTGACAACTTTTCAAGGTCTTCATATTTTTCACCCCTTTTCAGGCTCTTCCTGTTTTTGAACACCACTTCATGCTCTTCCTAATTTTCAGACTGTTTCATGCTCGTCATATTTTTGACACCTTTGGAGCTCTTCATATTTTTCACTCCTTTTCAGGCTCTTCATGTTTTTGAACACCACTTCATGCTCTTCCTAAGTTTCAGACTGTTTCATGCTACTCATATTATTGACACCTTTTGAAACTCTTTATATCTTTCACACCTTTTCAGGCTCTTCATGTTTTTCAACAACGCTTCATGCTCCTCCTATTTTTCAGACCCTTCATACTCCTCATATTTTTGACAACTTTTGAAGCTCTTCATATTTTTCACACCTTTTCTGGCTCTTCATGTTTTTGAACTCCGTTTCTTGCTCCTCCAATATTTCAGACCGTTTCATTCTCCTCATATTTTTCACACCTTTTGAAGCTCTTCATATTTTTCACACATTTTCAGGCTCTTCATGTTTTTCAACACCGATTCATGCTCCTCCTATTTTTCAGACCCTTCATACTCCTCATATTTTTGACACCTTTTCAAGCTGTTCATATTTTTCACACCTTTTCAGGTTCTACATGTTCTTCAACACAATTTCATGCTCCTCCTATTGTTCAGACCGTTTCATGATCCTCATATTTTTGACACCTTTTGAAGCTCTTCATATGTTTCACACCTTTTGAAGCTCTTCATGATTTTTAACACCGTTTCATGCTCTTCCTATTTTTCAAACCGTTTCATGCTCCTCATATTTTTCAAACCTATTGAAGCTCTTCATATATTTCACTCATTTTCTGGGTCTACATGTTTTTCTACACCACTTCATTCTCCTCGTATTTTTCAGACCGTTTCATTCTCCTCATATTTTTGACACCTTTTGAAGCTCTTCATATTTTTCAAATCTTTTCAGGCTCTTCATGTTTTTGAATACCGCTTCATGCTCCTCCTATTTTTCAGACCGTTTCATGCTCCTCATATTTTTGACACCTTTTGAAGCTCTTCATATCTTTCAAACCTTTTCAGGCTCTTCATGTTTTTCAACACCGCTTCATGCTCCTATTTTTCAGACGGTTCATGTTCCTCATATTTTTGACAACTTTTGTAGCTCTTCATATTTTTCACATCTCTTCTGGCTATTCATGTTTTTGAACTCCGTTTCTTGCTCTTCCAATTTTTCAGACCGTTTCATGCCCCTCATATTTTTGACACATTTTGAAGCTCTTTATATTTGTCACACATTTTCCGGCTCTTCATGTTTTTCAACACTGCTTCATGCTCCTCCAATTTTTCAGACCGTTCATGCTCCTCATATATTTGACACCTTTTGAAGCTCTTCATATTTTTCACACCTTTTCAGGCTCTTCATGCTTTTCAACACCACTTCATTCTTCTCCTATTTTTCAGACCGTTTCATGCTCCTCATATTTTTGACACCTTTTGAAGCTCTTTATATGTTTCACACCTTTGAAGCTCTTCATGTTTTAACACCCTTTCATGCTCCTCCTATGTTTCAGACTGTTTCATGCGCCTCACATTGTTGACACCTTTTCAAGCTCTTCATATATTTCACACCTTTTCAGGCTCTTCACGTTCTTTAAGACCGCTTCATGCTCTTCCTATTTTTCAGACCGTTTCATGCTCCTCATAATTTTCACACGTTTTGAAGCTTGACATAATTTCAGAGCTTTTCAGGCTCTTCATGTTTTTGAATACCGCTTCATGCTCCTCCTATTTTTCAGACCGTTTCATGCTCCTCATATTTTTGACACCTTTTGAAGCTCTTCATATTTTTCACACCTTTTCAGGCTCTTCATGTTTTTCAACACCGCTTCATGCTCCTCATATTTTTCAGACCGTTCATGCTCCTAATATTTTTGACAACTTTTGTAGCTCTTCATATTTTTCACACCTTTTCTGGCTCTTCATGTTTTTGAACTTCGTTTCCTGCTCCTCCTATTTTTAAGGCCGTTTCATGCTCCTCATATTTATGACACCTTTGAAGCTCTTCATATTTGTCACACATTTTCAGGCTCTTCATGTTTTTGAACACCGCTTAATGCTCCTCCTGTTTTTCAGACCGTTCATGCTCCTCATATTTTTGACACCTTTTGAAGCTCTTCATATTTTTCACACCATTTCAGGTTCTTCATGTTTTTCAACACCGCTTCATGCTCCTCCTATTTTTCAGACCGTTTCATGATCCTCATATTTTTGACACATTTTGAATCTCTTCACATTTTTCACACCTATTGAAGCTCTTCATATTTTTCATAATTTTGAAGCTCTTCATATTTTTCACACCTTTTGAATCTCTTCATATTTTTCATATTTTTGAAGCTCTTCATATGTTTCACACGTTTTCAGGCTCCTCATGTTTTTCAACACCTCTTCATGCTTCTCCTGTTTTTCAGACCGTTTCATGCTCCTCATATTTTTGACACATTTTGAAGCTCTTCATATTTTTCACATCTTTTCAGGCTCTTCATGTTTTTCAACACCACTTCATGCTCCTCCTATTTTTCAGACCTTTTCATGCTCCTCATATTTTTGACACCTTTTGAAGCTCTTCATATTTTTCACACCTTTTGAAGCTCTTCGTATTTTTCACACCTTTTCAGGCTCTTCATGTTTTTCAACACCGCTTCATGCTCCTCCTATTTTTCACAACTTTTGAAGCTCTTCATATTTTTCACACCTTTTCAGGCTCTTCATGTTTTTCAACACGGCTTCATGCTCCTCCTATTTTTCAGACCGTTTCATGCTCATCTCATTTTTGACACCTTCTGAAGCTCTTCATATTTGTTACACCCTTTCAGGTTCTTCATGTTTTTCAACACCGCTTTAGGCTCCTCCTATTTTTCAGACCGTTTCATGCTCCTCATGTATTTCACACCTTTTGAAGCTCTTCATATTTTTCACACTTTTTGAAGCTCTTCATATATTTCACACGTTTTAAGTCTCTTCATGTTTTTCAACACCGCTTCATGCTCCTCCTATTTTTCAGACCGTTTCATGCTTCTCTTATTTTTGACACGTTTTGAGGCTCTTCATATAGTTCACACATTTTCAGGCTCTTCATGTTTTTGAACACCGTTTCATGCTCCTCATATTTTTCAGACTGTTTCATGCTCCTCATATTTTTGACACCTTTTGAAGCTCTTCATATGTTTCACACCTTGTCAGGCTCTTCATGTTTTTCAACACCGCTTCATGATCCTCCTATTTTTCATAGCATTTCATGCTCCTCATATTTTTGACACATTTTGTAGCTCTTCATATTTTTCACACCTTTTCAGGCTCTTCATGTTTTTCAACACCGTTTCATGCTCCTCCTATTTTCAGACAGTTTCTTGCTCCTCATAATTTTGACACCTTTGAATGTCTTCATATTTTTCACACCTTTTGAAGCTGTTCATATTTTTCACACCTTTTCAGGCTATTCATGTTTTTCTACACCGCATCATGCTCCTCCTATTTTTCAGACTGTTTCATGGTACTCTTATTTTTGACACCTTTTGAAGCTCTACATATTTTTCACAACTTTTCAGGCTCTTCATGTTTTTCTACACCGCTTCATGCTCCTCCTATTTTTCAGACCATTTCATGCTCATCTCATTCTTGACACTTTTTGCAGCTCTTCATATTTTTCACACGTTTTCAGGCTCTTCATATTTTTCAACACCGCTTCATGATCCTCCTATTTTTCAGACCGTTTTTTGCTCCTCATGTATTTCACACCTTTGAAGCTCTTCATATTTTTCAGACCTTATCAGACTCTTCATATTTTTGAACACGGTTTCATGCTCCTCCTATTTTTCAGAACGTTTCATGCTCCTCATATTTTTACACCTTTGAAGCTCTTCACATTTTTCACACCTTTTCAGGCTCTTCATGTTTTTCAACACCGCTTCTTGATCCTCCTATTTTCAGACCGTTTCATGATCATCTCATTTTTGACAACTCAGGAAGCTCTTCATATTTTCACACCTTTTGAAGCTCTTCATATTTTTCAATACCGCTTCATGATCGTCCTGTTTTTCAGACCATTTCATGCTCCTCATATTATTGACAGCTTTTGAAGCTCTTCATATTTTTCACACCTTTTCAGGCTCTTCATGTTTATGAACACCGTTTCATGCTTCTCCTATTTTTCAGACCGTTTCATGCTGCTCATATTGTTGCCACTTTTTGAAGCTCTTCATATTTTTCACACCTTTTCAGGCTCTTCATGTTTTTCAACACCGCTTCATGCTCCTCCTATTTTTCAGACCTTTTCATGCTCCTCATATTTTTGACACCTTTTGAAGCTCTTCATATTTTTCTCACCTTTTGAAGCTCTTCATATATTTCACACTTTTTCAAGCTCTTCATGTTTTTCAACACCACTTCATGCTTCTCCTATTTCTCAGACCGTTTCATGCTCATCTCATTTTTGACAGCTTTTGAAGTTCTTCATATTTTTCACATCTTTTGAAACTATTCATATTTTTCACTCCTTTTCAGGCTCTTCATGTTTTTCAACACCGCTTCATGCTTCTCCTATTTTTCAGACCGTTTCATGCTCCTCTCATTTCTGAAATATTTTGAAGCTTGTCATATATTTCACACATTTTCAGGCTCTTAATGTTTTTCAACACCATTTCATGCTCCTCCTATTTTTCAGACCGTTTCATGCTCATCTCATTTTTGACACCTTCTGAAGCGCTTCATAGTTTTCACAAATTTTCAGGCTCTTCATATTTTTGAACACCGCTTCATGCTCCTCCTATTTTTCAGACCGTTTCATGCTCCTCATGTATTTCACACATTTTGCGGCTCTTCATATTTTACACACCTTTTCAGGTTCTTCATTATTTTCAACACCACTTCATGCTCCTCCTATTTTTCAGACCGTTTCATGTTCCTTATATTTTTGACACCTTTTGAAGCTCTTCATATTTTTTACACCCTTCCAGGCTCTTCATGTTTTTCAACACGGCTTCATGCTCCTCCTATTTTTCAGACCGTTTCATGCTCCTCATATTTTTCACACCTTTTGAAGCTCTTCATATTTTTCACACCTTTTCAGGCTCTTCATGATTTTCAACACCGCTTCATGCTCCTCCTATTTTTCAGACCATTTCATGCTTCTCATGTATTTCACACCTTTTGAAGCTCTTCATATTTTTCACACCTTTTCAGGCTCTTCATGTTTTTGAACACCGTTTCATGCTCCTCATATTTTTCAGACTGTTTCATGCTCCTCATATTTTTGACACCTTTTGAAGCTCTTCATATTTTTCACACCTTTTCAAGCTCTTCATGTTTTTCAACACCGCTTCATGATCCTCCTATTTTTCAGACCGTTTCATGCTCCTCATATTTTTGACACCTTTTGTAGCTCTTCATATTTTTCACACCTTTTCAGGCTCTTCATGTTTTTCAACACCGTTTCATGCTCCTCCTATTTTCAGACAGTTTCTTGCTCCTCATAATTTTGACACCTTTGAATGTCTTCATATTTTTCACACCTTTTGAAGCTGTTCATATTTTCCACACCTTTTCAGGCTCTTCATCTTTTTCTACACCGCTTCATGCTTCTCCTATTTTTCAGACTGTTTCATGCTCCTCTTAATTTTGACACCTTTTGAAGCTCTTCATATATTTCATACCTTTTCAGGCTCTTCATGTTTTTGAACAACACTTAATGCTCCTCCTATTTTTCAGACCGTTTCATGCTCCTCATATATTTCACACCTCTTGAAGCTCTTCATATTTTTCACACCTTTTGAAGCTCTTCACATTTTTCACACCTTTTCAGGCTCTTCATGTTTTTCCACACCACTTCATGCTTCTCCTTTTTTTCAGCCCGTTTCATGCTCCCCATGTATTTCACACCTTTTGAAGCTCTTCATATTTTTCACAAATTTTCAGGCTCTTCATATTTTTGATCACCGCTTCATACTCCTCCTATTTTTCAGACCGTTTCATGCTCCTCATATTTTTGACACCTTTTGAAGCTCTTCATATTTTTCACACCTTTTCAGGCTCTTCATGTTTTTGAACACCGATTCATGCTCCTCCTATTTATTCAGACCGTTTCATGCTCCTCATATTTTTGACTCCTTTTGAAGCTCTTCATATTTTTCACACCTTTTCAGACTCTTCATGTTTCTCAACACCAGTTCATGCTCCTCCTATTTTTCAGACCGTTTCATGCTCCTCATATTTTTGACACCTATAGAAACTCTTCAATTTTTCACACTTTTTCAGGCTCTTCATGTTTTTCAACACCGATTCATGCTCCTCCTATTTTTCAGATCGTTTCATGCTCATCTAATATTTGACACCTTT